>NC_091396.1:42709384-43334384 GCF_032191515.1 Phaenicophaeus curvirostris | reverse complement strand
TGCTGAGACACCACTGTTGTAGGAGGGTTTACTTGCTTGACTCAAGGGTGGGCCTGAGTTGGCCGTTTGTATTTGCTCCAGCAACTTTACTAAGTAAATCCACACCTAGTTTTATGAGAACTTTTCTATTCCTGCTTTTTTTCTGCATCAGTTTATCAAACTACTCACTTCAGTATGGTCATTTCTACATCATACTTCCATTTTGTTTGCCTCATTTTCACTGCAGATGAAACATCTGAGTACTCACAACCACAGTACCATAGAGAAATTACTTTTATAGCAAACATATACATCTTAATGCCAAACACAGGAAGTGGAAAAATAAAGCAGCATTTCCCTTGGCTATTTCCAAAGTTCAGTGCATTATCTCCTTATTAGAAATCATACCAAAATATGGCATAAAAAGATGGGATGCAAACACCTACAGCTTACAATAACATTAGTCTTTTTTGCAGTTGTCATTTATCAGTGTTGTGATCTTAAACTTCCATTAATTTCAATGAAAATATCTTGCATTCAAGAAATGAAAGCCACATAAAATCTTTGGTTTGCTCATTGCCAAAGAACTTTAAACCAACTGCAGCTGAAACAAATGCATGCAAATTTCTATTACCAGGGAAAGTAGTCATGTTAGGTCCTGAAGGAGTTTTATTTGCTAATGTCCATAACTAAAAATACTTTCATCATCATAAAAATCCTATGTGTTTATCATAACTAAATTAGTTTGTTTTCATGCCCCCATAGATACCTCCCCCTATGAAGCAAGATTACTCTGTTATTTGATTTTGACACTATATTTTTTTTTAAGATAAACATAATTAGGATTTTTTTTCCTGTTCATTATGGTTCATTTTATTTGTCAGCTTAGAATTTGAGCTCATGCTTGCACCTGAAGGGAACCATCTGGATCACATGCCTGAAGAACTGAAACATGAGGATGAGAGGGAGAAAAATGAAGAAACTTTCTCAGACTTCAGACAGTATTTTCCTTTAATTTCTCTCTTTTACCACAGCTATGTTCTGTTGCAGTAAAACAAAGCACTCACAGGAAAACAGAAATAGTAAAATCATGTACTTCTAAAAATTCCTAATAGGTTCAAGATATAATTCCAAGCACAGAAAGAAACAAATTCAGAATACTCAGCCATGACAACTAAAGATTTCAGCACTTACTGGCAAGTGATGACAGTAAGTGACGACACAAGAAAAATGATGACACAAGAAGAAACACAAGTTTGAGTAGAATTTTCAAGACTGAATAGTCCCACATTGATTGAAAGAAGATCTGGTCTTTTTGGTTTTACAAATAATAAAATGAACCTGAAAGGTTTCTACAGTTCCAAGAGTAAACAGGAAATTTAAACACCCTTGAGAAATTACATTCCAAATGAAATTTTGTTTGTAATGGGCTGAGATTTTATTTTAAACTAATTAAATTTTATTACCTCATTTAAACTCCTTTCAGCCTTTTCAGTAAAGTAAGTCACAACTTCTCAAAAGAGAAGAAAAACTGTTTCAAACAAAGTCAAAGTATCCTGCCTGGTAAACATCAAAATAGAATGGAAATTTATTTTTTTATTTTGTGTTTGTTTAAACAACAATTCACTGGCCTAGGCATGCTTCCACAAAATGATAGGATTTAACAAAAACAACATTTTTCATAGAAAAAACAGGCCTGAATATTTCTGATTAATGTTAATCACACTAGCTTTAAATGAAAGTTAAATTAGCAATCAGTTACATCCTAGATTTTCAGATTTATATAGACAATTAAATCGACAGATATTTCCCAGCTGGAATATTTTAAAGTACATAAACATATACATTGCTTTTGAAACTGAGACTTAGCTTTCAAACTCTTCCTATAATTTTGAGAAATTGATTTAAATCTAGTTTTGCCATCACATTTTGAACTATCCTTGTTTTCTTCTTTCTCAGAGAATACGCAGAAAAAAATCATTTTAAGCTCAACAGTTTAATTGTTTAATTATTATTTTGTTTAAAGAAAAATTGTTTGGGGAAATCCTGGCAACAGTTTCCCAGAACAGAAGGTAGGAAAGTTTCACCATTCATATTGGACTGTGTTTTGTCATTCCTAGTTGAAAACACAGAGTCACATCAGTAGCTGGACTAATGGATCATTAGGGAAGGATTGGGATATCAGAACAGTTGGCTCTGTGCTACTCTTGGCTGCCTTGTTTGTTCCAAACAAGTAATCCATCTGTTGTTATTTTCCAAAACTTAGAGGAGGAACTAATAACCAGAGCTAGGGAGTTGCAGTTGCCATGAGCTCCCTGGATGGATTAAGCTGGCTGCTCTACGTGTCATCCCAATTCCTGGCAAGTGACAGAGAATACTGCCAGCACTTCTAAAATAGCTGGCTCACTGCATTTCTCTAGGTCTAGCTTTCATTATCTGCAATTTTTCAGACCACTTCAATACTTTTGAAAGCAGCAGGAGTGTGTTATTCTACAGTTTTCTGTAGTATAAGAAATGCCAGAGAAACCAAAGCAGAACAAAACAGCAGAGGAAAGAGAAAGAGGGTGTGTACATAACTATAATAGCCAAGTTTCAGGAAGAAATATTCACCTGCATCTGACAGGCCTGATTTAACTCACTGATCCTTATATTTTAGTACATAAATCAGCCATGTTGTTCACATTTCATTTTCATTTTGCTAGTCTGTGCAGCTCCACCATTCAGTGTTTGCAGTCGTGTTTTGGATGGTAACATCAGTACACCTACTTACATCCTGCACTGGCCATTGTAACCCAACATTTCTGTGTGGAGCCTGCATGGTCTCACCAGAGGAGCGTTATCACCTCTGCAAGACAACAAGCTACCTGTGGTTTTTTATTTCATTCACTTGCCTTTCTCAAAATAAGAGTTATATCATCACCAGCAGCTGGAGCAACTATCGTGTCACCTCTGTGCCTCCCTTCTGTCTGAGGGAGAATCTGAGTTGTCACATGGAGGATGCCTTGTCAGAAGTGCTTTATCTTACGTAGCTGATGTGCTAAGATCACTTCTGCAAATGGGACAGGATTGGGCAGATGTTCATCCAGCATACACTGAAATGTTTCACAGGGAAGAGACGGTAACAGAGTTATTAAGGACTCAGGATTTAAGTGTCAAAATAGTGCTTAACAGCAGTTCATTTATGAATGCAACTACGTGGGTATGGCTCAACGCTGCAGATGCTCACACTCCCAAATTCTGGATAATAGCAGCAAAGAGAGGGGAAAAAAAAAGAGAGTTTGCACTTTGTTAGACAAATATGGTAAGGTATAACTTGAGTGTTAAAAGTCATCAATAACACAGTAACCACAAGCCGCAAGCAGGTGGCACAGTGTCACCTGGAGACTCAGCAGTGCTCTATACCAGAGCCTCATTTACAACTTACTGCAACCACCCCCAGCCCTGTTTTAGTACAGCAGCTACAACAAGAGTTGCAGTCCTTGAAAACCTCCAGAAGATAGTTACCTGCTCTCCTCTACATCATAAGCTGCAAAGGACAGCTTCTCCTGGCCAGAAATTGGGCTGTTAGGTGCAACAGCTGAAAAAAGTTGACTGCATAAATGCAACACACTCATACTCACATTGCTTGGATTTATATCTCTACAAAAACAATCCTCTATCACCTGCCCAGTTCTTATATGTCCAATTTTTTTCTTATATGTTCAATTTTTTTTTTTTAATGCACGCTTCAGAGGTTTTGCATTTACATTTTAAAATCTGACAGAGTATTTGCAGTGTCCTTTGATACAGAAATAAACACTGTAATACTTAATCAGATTAGGCAAGTCAGCAGGTTTACAGTATTGCTGAGAAAACAAAAATGTACTTTTTCCTGTAAGCTCAGAAAAACAACCAGGAGAGAAAGATGAACTATTAGATAATGCCATTATTAGAAAACATTAGAAAACAAGGCTGATACTTCTTTTATTAATTAGCTCCCTATCGAGACTACCATAACACAGTTGTTCCAGATAAAGTGTTTGGTTACTAAAGAGCTAGTACTTCATGGCATTCACCTCTAAGAATGTGAGAATTGCTCCTTTGGAGACTTACCTCCCCTCTTCCCATTGCTCCACCCTTCCCTGGTACAGCCACCTGCTGGCATCACAGCAGAATTTTGTTTGCTGCAGTGCCTCTTCCCAAGCGAGCTTCCTGCAACAGAAGGAAGAAAAAGACACGAGTCTCTCCCAGCCTTGCCTTGGCTCAGAATGTTTCCCTCCTGGAGACTGGACAGGGTTTGTGGCACCCCTGCAAGTGGGCCTGTCTCCTGCTTTCCTCCAGGCAGCCCTTCTCCTTGGGAACAGCCTGGCTGCAGGGGCTGTGGACCCTCGGACCAGTCCCTTTTTTTAGGTGTGGTGGGAGAGAAGAAAGGAACCTATATTTCAGGAACAAGTATCCCTATATGCATCATCTTGGGAAGAAATGTAAGGCTCGTCCCCACTCGGAAGGCTTAGAATACCTCTTCAATATTTATAGCCATCTGACATTTTTGGGAAAGATATACAACTGAGAGGAGCAGAACCCTGCTCTGCCATGCCTTTAAGACATTTTTCCTCCATTTATACTGGACAATTCTTTTTAAACATAGTAGAGGCAATATCCTACTAAAACAGATTAACTCCAGTAATGGAGAGCTCCTCTCCAACACACAGGTCTATTTGAGGAAGTAACCCTCAAGCAAAACAGATATGAATTTCCAGTGCATTTTCATGTTTCACTTCATCTTCCCATGAGAACAGCCTTAGTAAACAGCACATTTATGAGAACATTATATGAAGTTTCACATACTACTTGATGAAAGAACTTCATTGCGAAGTTGTATGTTATAAATTTACATTTTAGGAGTTGTGAATAAGCTTTTTGCCGCACTGCATCACTACCAAACAGATCAGAAAAAGCTGATTAATAATACCATCTTTTCCAATAACAACTCAATAGCACCATTCTAGTTTTCATAAACAAGGGAAAAAGTAATGGCAAAAGAGAGTATTTGTCATTCTTCTGTAGCTTGTAGATTTGACTCAAAACTTAGTCAAGCTTCTTTCACTGAATTCAATGAATTCTGAATCAGAATTTTAATGACCATCATATGCACATGTGCATGTAGCCACAAATATTTAGGAGACTGCAATTCAATTAAGAGTGTCATCCAGCAGAGAAACCAGACTTGCAGCTCTAAAAATGCCCGATGCTTGTTTTCATTTTATTAGAATTGACAAAGACTTGCTGTGGAGGGTCACAACCTCTGCTTGCTGTTCTAAGCTGGGGTGGTGGTTTTTCTTTTTCCTCAGAGAGAAAGCACTTTACCTTTTCCACTTTGCGCAAAGAAAGCTTTGTGTCCAACTTGAGAATGGGGCGAAAAAGAACAGAAAGGAGGAATGTCTCATGAAGCAAGGTGTGGCCACATTTTAGCTTTTCTGTTTGAATTCCAACACAGAGCAATGATAAACCTTTTCCCTTTGCAACAAAAAGAATTTGCTGAGTCGATTGACTGAATAAAAAGAAACATGTTGTAAAATATAACTGCTGGGAGCAATTAAAAGGTTCCACACAGTTTGCCTTCCTTTTCTGAACACCTCATTTTGTTAAATAGAACCTCAAAACCAGATGAGAAAAAAATAAGGACAGGAAAGGAAAAGAATTGTTATTCAGGCTTGTGCTGCTTATTACCTGTATTGTTGTATGTATGCGTGTATATGTATATATACATATATATGAGAGTGTGCTTGTGCACACGTTCATATCCAAGTGTGTTTGCATTATAATATTACATTTTTATGGTATATAAGAGCTTGTGAGAGATGATAATCTCCATTAACATGCCATTATAAGAAAACTGTATATAGCATATCAAAAAGGAAGTGAGAGAACAATACTGGCAATTAAAGAAGAGGTATTGCAAAAGACCCATATAACATAATTCACCTCACAACAGTTAGTGGAGCCAGCGCCCGCTTGTCTAGCTGGTTTGTTGCCGAGGAGGTTGAGCTGCTCCACTCAAGATTGCAGACTGCCATCTTCTGGTGGTCTTACTTAAAGTCACATTTTATGAGAGATTCATAATGCAGAGCATTACATCGGTTCTGCACCTTGCTTCTCCCAGTGTGCTAATATAACATTCGGGTACTTTTAAGATGGGGCTGGAAGCTGGTTTTGGTTCAGCCTTATAAATGCAGTACAGGTGTAGCATATGCAAAAATAATGTGAAAAAATTGCATATTTCTCAATGAAATTAGAAGCACATCAGTCACAGATTTCTTATTCACTTCCACTGAGGTGTACTGCATTTGCTTTAATCTCCTGAAAGTGAAAAATCTGCTATCATTTGACACAGCCTTCAAAACAAAATACATTTCTGAGTTACGTTTCTTAGGGAAAAAGTGTTGCAATAAAAATAATCCAGAAACTAAGATTTGATTCATCTCCCTAACCACTCAGAAGGAAAAATCACTTTCATATGCACACTTAGAAAGGTAAAACTAAAACTTGATTGCTCTAATATAAAACTACTATCCAGTGAGAATTCCATAGCGGCAGCCATAAGATTATCCTTCTTTATGCTATATGGCTGCCAGTCATCCCTGATTTGAACAAAATCAGCATAATTTACCACATCCTTTCAGCCAAGAATGGTAAACTGAAAACATTACAAGCTCACATATAATGACAGAACACTTGCATTCATGACATTTTAACAAAAAGGTTTCCCTTAACCCTTAATTCCCTTAATTTAAAAATTAATTTAAAAATTCCCTTAATTTAAAACTCATGAGTTCTCTTCTAAAGAATAGCAGCTTTCTTGCAAGGCTTGTTTGTTACCATAGCAGTGCAGAGTTTGGTTCATATTTACTCATTTTTCGCTTTCATTTTTGTGGCAATCTTGTACAGCAATCTTAGTCTGCTGTCTTGGCTATACAGTCTTCAGCACCAGCAGGGAATTTATTTTCTGAACTGACTGCATTTCTGGTATATGTGGCTGGTTGGGAAGGACTTGTATTTTCCCTTAGATATCCTGCCCAAAGTCTTGCTTCTCAATAAAAACCAACCCCAACAATAACACCCAAATTATCTGTTGCTCAAAAGGGCAGTTGACACTGGAGTTCAGCTGAGATCACAACATTTTCATACCCTTTTGTTCCGGTTTATTTACTGCCATGGAATTTTTGCTTTGTCACTTTAATGCCAATTTTCTGAGCTATAAGTCAATTAGATTTAGTCTAATAAGAACTAAGGCCTGAATAATAACTTCAGACAAAGGCCTGTTGCAAATCAGCTGCAAAACCCAAAACAACTTCCCCAAACTTAAAAATAAACCGGTTTCCTACTTTATTTCAAAAAGTACCACTTTCCTTGGCTATTCAATGGAGACAAGAAAAGACGCACTTTGTCATCATTTTGGTAGTGTATTTCATCCAAAAAGTCTGAATCATACAATATTAAAAAAAATTCTTTAATATCCAGCTGATAGATGTACCTCTAATTTACTATTCTCTGAAAGATTTCTCACAACTTTCTATTTCCTTATTGGGCTTCAAATGGAAATACTTGCTTTAATCCTACTTTTACGACTACATACCAAGTCATTTACTGCATTCTCTATTAATCAAACAGTATTACATCTTTCCCAGTAATGCACGAATTATCACTATTTTAAAGAAAGAGAGAAAACCTGAATGCAACTGAGGCTCCTTAGTAACTTGGGGGGAGGGAGTGTAAATACAGTCTAAAAAGTGTTTTCCAGAAAAAGAGAATTACAAAACTGAAACTCAGATTATCAGATTTTAAATCCAGAAAAGAACTAATACCATGACATAGCATGAGACAAGAACTTCTCTTAAATCGTATTTGTGAAACAAAATCATTTTGATAATCTCCAGTATAAACATTTACTAGATCTATTATTAGCAATTCAAGTAACCACAGAGTTTAGGACCTGTCCCATACTGGGTTGGGCAGAATTCAGGATGCCACAAATCTACCATAGTCTCTACCAGCAGGGAACTTCAAGTGCTCTTCAGCCTGCAAAATACAATTGTAATTTATTAGTGCAACAGTGATTCTTAGAGTCACTAATGATTGTATTGGTCTATTTTTAACAAATGGCAGTGAAAAAAAAAGTGCTATTATACAAAATATTTACATCTACTTTTAAAAACCTTTAAAAATATACAGTTTCTTTTAGGTCAGAAAGGAAATTTAAAATAAAGATTTGAAGGATAAAGAGGAGTTGATCTCTTTTTCAAATAAACCAGTAAGTTTTGATCATGCAACTTTAAATTTTTGTGTTCTATTGTGCAAATAAATTTTCCATCCACTTTGCATTTTCTTTAAAAAGCATCTAACATGGTCCCTGAATTTTGAATGAGAATGATGCTAAAAGATGAAATTGGAAATACAGTGGGACAGCACCCATTTCCTAAATACTGTGTAGCAGATTAAAAGCTCTAAAAATCCAAATCCAGACAGCCAATCAAATATTAAACATTCAGTGATTAAGGATTATAAAAATAACTGTAAACCACTCAGAAAAAAAAAATTACAAGCAGAAGAGAGATTAGAATAGTCCATATTATTGAAGTCAAGACACTATCACTAGTGATTCATAACTGATTGTATTTGGTTTCAGAAAATCTTTTGTGTCTTTTTCTGTTCAATGTTTAAGAGCGGTTAAACTAAAGAAAATCTACAGTTAATATCACAAGAAAAAGATCCAAGGGAAAGGTTTGACCTCTCCTCATTCTGATTTAAGTTTGATGATGCACTATACATGATGAGGGTGCTACTATCTCAAAACCCATCAGCAGGTAATTCATAAGGAGGTCAAAGAAAGGAAAAGGCCATAGAATCATGCATAATTTAGCAATTTCATCAATAAACAACTATTCAGATAATAAAAAAGGGCACTGAAAGAGGCATGTGGAGAAGGAGAGAAGGAACAAAAATACCACCAACATCACCTTGCAAGGAGACTTTGAGTTTGTGTGCATGCAGGAAGCTAGGTAAAATAATTCTTCAATTTGTATCAACAGCCATGATAATCTTTCATGGAAATAGAGACACAAGTATATTTATACTTTGTACATTCCACTTAATCTTCTTGGGTAGGTGATGATGCTGCAACAATAAATATAATAAATCAATAATAAAAAAGAACAAGAGGAAAAAAGCAATAATTAATTATTCGATCCCCTTGGAATTCATAAACAATAAGATGAGAGGAAATGGTTTCAAGTTGCATTAGGATAGGTTTAGATTAGATATTAGGAAAAATTTCTTCACTGCAAGAGTGTTCAAGCATGAGAACAGGCTGTCCAGGGAAGTGGTGGAATCACCATCCCTCGAGGTGTTGAAAAACTTCTAGATATGGCTCTTTGGGACACAGTTTAGTAGGCATGGTGGTGGTGGGCTGACAGTTGGACTTGATGATCTTAGAGGTCTTTTCCAACCTTAATGATTCTATGAGTCTATGATTCTATTTTTAAATAACTGGCTAGTTTTTCACTGCCAGGATAATTATATTATTTAGGAGAACAAAATGTGTGTAGAATATATAAAAATGAAGACAAGATGTAAATTTTTCTTGCATGTTGTACTTCTTTTTTAATTAGAGGTCTGAGAAATCTGTAAAGAGAATCCAAGTTGTATGAGAACTGTTATCTTTTCATATGTAATCAATCTGTTCTTGAATGCTGATTGCTTGTTTATAGTCTTCTACAGACTCTTTATTGAAACCCAGTTTACTATGAATATCAGCACTAAATTTATACATCAAGGCATCATTCAGCTGAATTGACAATGCTGTAAAAATAAGAAATAGAAATAGAACGTTAGGCTTTTTTTAAACATTTTCACATGATTATAAGGAGAAGCACGATCCAAAAACTTTTGTCAATACTCAAATTCTTCTCCAGACATGCTTTCACAAGAGAAAACATGTTATATAGACTAAATTTATATCAAGAGGTAGGCAACTATTATGTTATTTATACTTCAAATTTTTCTTCTTTTTTTGATGCCATTTATGACACCCACTTTAATTTTACCCCAGCAGCAGAAACTAAGCTTTCCTCTGAAATACAAGCAAAATCTAAGAGAAGAAAACTACCACTGTTCAACTTCTGAAACATGGCAATGAACTCAGTATCTCACTCAGATTCTTAGTTGGATAAAAAGGATAAAGGTACTTCTTGGAAAGCTTGATCTGCTGTAAGTAAGTTCATTAGATTTCTTTTTTATATATAAAATAAGCTACCTGAATGCTGTTTTCTAGGCACCTACACAGAGAGACAAATGCAAAAACTCAAAAATTTTTCAGGCTTACTAAGTATAGTATTTTTTGAAAATTCCTTGCCAAAATTTCATTTAGAATGGGAGTCTGTTCAGCTTCTAATGACACACATATGAAACAGTTTATAATCTGATTTACATATTCTTCCAATTTTGAGAATTCATTCTCAAAAAATGTCACAATTACTTAAAATTTTCTTTTTAATCACTTCATAACATCTGATCAAATTAGGTAGAAACTCTGCCAGAAAAAATATACACATATTTTCTGAATTATGAAATAAAGACAAGTAATTTGTTAACGTAATTCTTAGTACACAACAAGAAGTAATCATGACAGGTTAAAAAAAGATTACCTGCTAAAGTTCCTTTCTCGGCTAGTTCATATTGCTTTAATCCATTATAGAAATTGGCTTCATTAAAACACATTGCTGCAGAGGACAGGCAGAGACAAATCACCTTCTCAAAGTCTTCTTTTTCTTCTTCAATACTGCTTAGTAATGTATTTGTAATAGCACGATTCGTAAGAGCAGATTCATTTCTTAGGTCAATTTGTAATACTTTGGAACAACAGCAATACTTCTACAAAACACATGAATTGGAGATAAAGTATGATATTAAATTTGAGGAAATGGCTTATGTACAACTTGTAAAATCCACTGTGTTTCTTTAAGCTGTTACTATATATTCATTTATATGCTTACCTTTACAAATGCAGTTAACTAAATTACAGGAAAAATAGCTTAAACAGCTTGTTAATTATGTCCTACTCATTCCCTTTGCAACTATGTAACATATCTTCACAACAGCTTTAGCTGCAAGTATTTACATCTGCTATATTACAGAATCACAGAATAGTTGAGTTGGGAAGAGATCTCTGGAGACTGTCAAGGCCAATCCCCAGCTTGAACCAGGGTCAGCAAGAGCAGGTTGCCTAAGACCATGCACAGCTAAGCTTGTGAACACCTCTAAGGATGGAGGCTCCATAAGCTATGTGCACAATCTCTTCCAATGTTCATCCTCACAGTATGAAGTGTTTCTCTCACATCACAGTACCAAGAAACTGCATGCTTACCTCTTTTCAGATTGTAGGAGATAGAAAAATTCTTTTTCTTTGGATTCCACAGATAGCAATCCTTACAATCTCAAGAACTGCAAAAATAATCTTAATATAAAATCCAGAACAGGCTGATAGCCGACAGATACAAATAAAAGTCGTTACTTCTCGCTGTGCTGAAGATGGGGAAGAATACTTCAAATCCTAATTGGCTTGGACTCAATCCTTCACATTTTTTGCATTATGTGGATTCTCCAGACAAATCAGTGAAGGACATATCCACTTGGGGAAAACATTTAAAATTACTAACTTTTTTAGAAGTTCAGACTTGCTTTTTTGTCATGGCATCTATTTATTATACTTCTTTTTCTCCAGAAATTACATATACCTTGAAGAGCAGAATCCTACACCTGAAACAAGGTTCCTCCCGCCAAGGTAGTGATTACAATAGTTGGGTGACATAATGCAGCTTCAGGCTTGACAAAATATTAAATTTCTTTAAAGCCCTTTCAGAACAGGTTTCAAAGAATACAAGGGCTGTCTACCAACAGCATTCCAAGTGGATTTCTTTTTAAAGGGAAGTATCTGTGAAGTTCTCAACTAATCGCTTTCCTACCATAATATGCAAAGTTGTGATTTATTTGGATAAAGATGAATGGCTCTGCTTATATCTTTCACAGCATTTGGTAAATTATGAATCTGTAATTTTTAAAGAAAAACAGCAAATTAATTGCTAATATGAACACAATCTGTAGACAAATATTATTTCTGTAAATGTGGTTCTGCATGATATAATACCCACGCAGTACCAGCTCACAAGGCACATACACTCTCGGTAAAGGAGCTCAATATGTCTGAACCATTTACCCAATATATTTCTGTATTCTCCCATAGGGCATGTACAAACTCCAAAGAGTTTCTTTATTTTTCCAGAATCTGAAGGAGAGTCCAGAGTATTGGAAAGAAAATTAGGTCATGCGAACCACAAGCAAGTATGTCCTGATGATCTTCATCGCAGTAATGCATTTGTATTTCTTTTTCAAGTGTCTGTGTATGTGGTACCTTTCACTGTTTCAGATGCTGAGGACAAAGGCAATCATTACAATGAAGATACCATTGATTGACTCATCCAGCTGGAATGGCTGCTAACTGGAACTCTAATTAAAGAACAGCATTGATGGAATGCATGTACCGAGCTTTATTTTAATCCCATGGATACAGTAAGTTGACACCTAAATTCAGGTATCATGATGTGGTACTGAGCATTTGCATTTATTTTACATCTGTTTTTATAAATTCCACATAGAGTATAAAAATAATGTAAATTTTTGCAAAAAGACACCAAAAATAAGTAACCTTTTCTAGTAGGGAAATCATGTACTTTTTTCAGTCTTTGTAAGTCAAACCTCAAAATCACTGTTATAATTCAAAAATAAAGATGCTTCTCATTCATAATTCAAAATTTCACAGAAAACAATGCAGCATAATGCTAAAACTAGAAGTGTCAAGGCAACCAATGGAAATTAGGCATAAAACTATGTAATCCTTAAGGATATTCTTCACTTTGAGCATGTATTTAAATCCAGCTCTTTAAAGCAAAGCGCACACGCACATGCTTAAGTCCAACCAACTATATATTTGCATTACTCCAGTGGGATCTGAGCACATGGTTCTGTGTTCGGCTAAATTAAGGTCTAGGGATTGATCCAAAGTCATTAAAACAATACAAAGATTCTCCAGTGAATAACATAGCCTAGAAGTCTTATTCTATTTTGTTTGTTCCTTTCCAGTTGTGCAGGTTCTTGGCCAGAAGTAATGGCAGGTTCATGGCACTATAAAAGGAACTCAAAAATATTGAAAAATTAAACATGCATAGAAAAACTCTAGTATTATTGTACAAAGTCTCAGTGTCTCTTGTGGTTTGAGCTAAACTAGAGTCAGTTTTGTGACTGATTCAGTCTCTCGAAGTAACTTCATTCTCTGAAAGCTACCTGCATTGTTTTGAGACTGTTCTTCTCCCAAAGTGATAAGGCAGGGCACTGGTATGCAAAAAGGCCAATGCTTATATTTATTCCTATGGTAACCAAGGGCATACTACAGCTGGCAAAAAGGCCACACTTCCAAGGAGGGGCAGACAGGACAGGTGACCCTGAACTGACCCAACAGCATATTCCATCCCACATACATCATACTCAGTAGCAAATGAGAGATCACAAGGGTCTCATCATCATCATCATCATCATCATTAATATTGTTGTTATTTCATTAAAACTGTCATTATTATTATTATTGTTATTATTTCATTAAAGCTGTCATTTTTGTTTCCAACCTGCAAGTCTTTTCCCTCTTATTTCCTCTCCCTTTTCCTGGCTGGGTGGGGCTAGGGGTTTGGTAGTCCAACTGCACAGTTTTAGGCGCCAAAACTTAGCCAGGCTGTGTCTAAACCACAACAGTGTGAAATGATAGTTTAATTATAAACAGGAAATGCATGACTTTTCAGAAGAGTTTCTGTCCTTTTTTTCTAGCCTATGTCCAACTCCATTTAGGAGTGTTGCATCCTGAGCAAGGATCTCCAAGGAAACATTATGGTGCTTGGAGAACACTAGGGTAAATAAATACAGTTTATTAAGATCCTGTATCTTCATTCTTGAAAAACTAAAACTTGGATCATGCTGTCATACAAAGGTAAAAGATGGCAGCGTTCAGCTAGTTATCAGCTCTCCTGCTCCTAGTTCTTCAGCTGTTGAAGAACTCAGACACTCAGTTTAAAAAAAAAAAAAGTGCTTGTTAGAATTAAAACCTGTCCTTAAACTTCTTCCAAGTCATCCATAGCTGATTCTAACTTGTCTAACTTTCTTTGTATTGCTTCATTCCTGCAGTAGTGAAAAGCTGAAGGATGATCTTCCTTTTCTATTAGCTCAGTCAGGCTGTCTTCTTTTTCTAAATCTTCAAGAGTAACTGTTGCACCTTCAAGAATAGGCAGCATTGAGTCGGAAAGTTCTATTTGCAGATTTGCTTCTTCAGACTCCACCATCTCAGCTCCTTTTACAGATACCTAATTCGGTATCTATCTCCTTGAAAGCAGTCCCACAATGAGGGAAAGATTCATCAAACCAGTAGTTCCATATTCCACTGACCCACATGCAAGCAGAATTTTCTTTTGGAATCCCACACCTCACTCTTGAAAACTTTTAAAAATCTAACAAACGAGAAATGTTGGGTCTCTGAGATTGTTTGATTGTTGAAGACACCTTGACGCTGGGTAAATAGCCAGCCTTCACAAAGACACATACCTGGGGAAAAATATATTAAAATTAACTGAAGGTTCCTAGATATACAAAAAACAATGAATTGAAATCTGCCAGTAAAACCTATTCAAAAACCTACTGAACACGCAGGTAGGTAGAATCGTTCTGAATTATTCATATTCTGAGAATGTGCAACATTTATTTGTAGTTGCACACTTACTTGCTCCAAAAGATTCTAACTTGAGTTTACAATGCTAAACCTAAGAAAGGACCATATTTCAGAGTGAGCAATTATCAGCCTGGCTTAATATATCAATTATAAATACAACAATATTAGGAAGGGACCATAAGAATAGAAGCAGAAGCACCAGCTAGAGGTGGAAAAAAGAACTTGAATTTACAAAGACATTTCTAAAATTATAACCTAGGAAACTCATTGCTTCCAAGATGAGAACCTTCACAAATGTTCAATATCAACATCTGCTTTGAGACATCAAATTGAAAGAAACTTAAGTCTTTAACAGAAACATGTAATCTTTATTACAAACAATACTAGCCTTGCTAACACAGATGGGAATACCAGAAAGCAATACAGAGAAAATATGTTATGCATATATATATTTATAATACGATGTACCTAATATTTTTAGTATTTTATACATAAGGATCCTACTAGGAAAAAAAAAGGAAAATAAAAAATACGTGTAGAAGAACCATATATGAATGATAAGCAAAATAGTACAAAAAAGAAAACAACGGATATGGAAGCTTTAGACAGCAAAGAACATACAGTACCTCTGCCTAAAACAAGAATTTGGAAAAAAGTGACCTCCTCCCTTACTCACAGTTCAATATACCAGTGTATCATATTATCTAAGTATCTTTGATTTCTTTGAGAATAACCTACTGAAAGGTGCCTAAAAGCAGAAAAAAAGGAGAAGCTGAATGGAAAACTGGCCTGAAGGACTAGGCCTAAGCATCAATATAAGTACAATGTGGACATGTAACATATGACTGCACGAAAAACAGAAAACATTTGGGTTGTTTTGCAGGTCACAATTCAAGAGTATGTATTTAAGAAATATCAAACAAGAAAAACATAATTTCTGTTTAAAGTGCAGTATATACTAAATGTCCTAAATATACCTAAGCATTGTGCATTTTTAATTTGCATTAAAAAAAATCATATTATTCCTAAAGGACTAAACTATTATTACTTAATTTCTGAGCAATACTTAATATTAAAAAAGGTAAAACCTGTCATTAGATAATACAGCTACAAATTAAAACACATTCTTTAAAAAGGCAATACACGTTAATTAAAGAAAACCTTTCCAGCATCTTTGGGGGTTGACTTAATTTCTTAACCACAGCTTCTAATTTTCTAGGGTTTATTCTTTTCTTTGATTTCTTTGTTTTCTTTCTTCTTGGGAAAACAGTGTATTTAATCCCAGCCTTTTGAGGTCACTCCACAAGAACAATGTCATTCCCACTATCCTCTTGTCCAGTCAAAGCAGGCGCTTTTTCTACTGGTATGTCTGTCTGCATTGATTGAGGATCATCACAGATTTGATTCAACAGATGCTTGGTAGGGGAGCTTTTCCCAATCTGTGTCTCAACCTATGGCTCAGCTATCCATTGCTTCGTAACCTTCACCTCTTTCATGCTGGTTTTGAAATTAGTTGACATATTTAAAGTAGTTTCATTTTTGAAAGCAGTCTCCTCCAGAGCTGAGATTGATCTTTTAATCAAACTTGTCTGTTAAAAAAAGGAAATTTATTTAGATGTTCATTTGAAATAAGACTTATATATGACATTTTCTTAGTTTAAATGGACTGGATTTTATTTTAAATAAATTGTAAAGATAAAAAAGAGTGACATGGGGACTACACGGTTGAAAAAAATTATAGTATTTAACGGGAAAAAAGATCTGCATACCTCAGGATATGTGTCAAAGCAAAGAGATCTGAAACTTTAATTCAAAGTTATTTGAAGCTCAAAAAAGGCTAAAATCAATCTTCTTTAAAAGGTATCACAAGAAATTTGAATTAAATAGCCTCAGTCTTTGTAGGAAAGTTAAAATTTAAAATCAAAATTAGTACGCCATTGGTGGTGACATTTACCAAGAGATGAACTGAGAGATACTCATGAACTCAGAAGAAATGACAGGAAGACACCCTATAATGTTTGGAAGCACAATTGTATTATATGGAAACACAATTATATCTGAATGGAATTATGCATCCTCATGCTTTGTGCCCCCATCCCTGAATCACCTGATGAAATCAAAACCAAAAGAATAACTGTTGTCTTCTGGTGTTTACTTGTTAGTAATTATTAAGCAAGTACTATTTGTAATAACAAATGTATTGCTTCTCAGTCATCTTTTTAATTTCAGTTCACTAACTTCCACTACAATATGAGGCATAACACATCTTTGTCAAACAAATTAAAATTGAATTTCAGGTACACTGCCTGAAATTTATAGAAGGAACAACTTGTTAGCTATAAATAAAATTATGAAAAAAAAAATGAACCCATGAATAATTCTGAATAATTTTTAATTAGACTCAAAGAAGCATTTTTTCAGTGCTTGACTAGACACAACATCAGCCTTTGGTTTATTTTAATAATAATTTAAAGCATTCCCGTTAAGTAACTAAATAGCTTTCATTCTTTATTTGTGGTAAAGCATTATATACTGTGAAGTTTTGAAAAGACTCAGTGTCACAAATGTGCCAATTTTCTTTAAGAAAATTATGTTTTTTAAAAAATCTAAGCTTCACACTGATTTATTAAAAAGCTGAAACTCAATGTAGAGCTATTATTAATTTACTACATGTATCTATCAAATCAAGTAGTTTACAAACTGCATAAACATAAGTACTGAATTGTTATTGATTTTTTTTAATGAACTATGCATAGTTTTGCTGAAGGATGGCTAGCTGAATTCAACAAGACTATACTTATTTAAACATGAAACTATTATCTTAAAAATAAAGCATCAATGTTTAGTTAAAATGGCAAATCTGGTGTTTAAATTATTTTATTTATTATTGCATTAAAATTGCTGCCATGCTTCATGTCTGTCTTTAGAACAACATGGCCATAAGATTTTAAGGAGATCTTCATGGGGAATATATACATTTTAAATAAAAACATACTCCTCAAATTCTTACTCAAAATCAAATTTGTTAATAAAATATAACTTGTATAATGCTATCAAGGTCACTTTTGCAAAAGTGTAAAATTTGCAGTTTGTTGCTGCTTTATGTATGTTGTGAAATCAGCTAATATAACTTCAATAGCCATAAAAGTGCATAGCACTTTATAGATTGGAAATGACTGCATTGTCAAGTATGTCTGATATATCTGAAATCCAAGGACCTCATATTACAGATCTTTATTCAGGTATGTTGTTCCACTCATTTCAGGTTACCTAAAGTACAGACTATTTTCCTATTTAATCCAATTGAAAACTACCTTTGATACTCTCACTTTTGCATCTAATAGGAAAATATTAAGTTGAATTCAGTTCAGTGAAAGGTTTCTTCCACAAAATCACTGTTCAGGAACAAATACAAGTAAATATAAAACAATACCTCTGACTTATCACTGTCAGAAAAATTGGGCAAGAATTGACATCTCCACAAACGTTTTGTCTGTAGATAAAACAAGCAAAATAAGTCTCTCTGAACTAGTCTGAGCCTAATGTGATCAGAGCTTTCAGATACATTCTGCTTTTAAAAGAAGAGGCTGACAATAATCAAGCTAATGTCCAAAGGAATCCGTATTATCACTAAGAATAAAACAAGCCCACCTTTGTCAGAGTGTTGCAAGGACTGCATTTCTCTGGATTTCTGGATTCCTTAAGCCTATTCCACTGTCAGATGTCGAAAAATCTGAGACACATTCAACGTACATACACAGATTAATGCTTAAGAGCAAGCACAGTCAGTGGACATATTCTGTATATGTGCTCTAGATGCTCCAACCTCAGAACACACTGTGAATATTCCATACTATTGATCATCTAGTGAATTTACTGTGTGTATGGAGAAGTCTTTCCAATGAACATGTTTTAAGCCAGACACTTTTTAAAAGTATCATATTCATTCCACATTAAATTACATTAGTCACACACACATTCGTATCTTGGGAATCCTAGACAAAAAAATGGCCACCACCACAACTATAATTTCCAATGAGAATGTTACTTCTTCCTGAGAATGTGTGTGCTTCATCTGTTTTTAATTGTTTCCAATAGATCTACTTGCATCATAGGAACAGTTTTATTTTTCAGTGAAGGGAGAAGTTCCAAGTAGGTCCACAAGTAAACATGGGAAAATATAATATTTTAGTACTTCAGACCTTAATAGTTCCAATTATTATATCTAGTGGCTCAGTCAACCTGTAGATAAAAGAATACCAGTGCTCTTCATCTCTGCTGGATAATTCCAAATCAGTTTATGTTTATAAAGCCATAACCTCTTTGTGTCTGCAGTAAAAAAATGATACAAAATTCAAAATTGTTTTTAGACAAACACAAAATAAGTATTTTAAGTTGCTGCTGCCAGAGGATGTTGGATATGTGAAAAGCTGATCACAGAATTCTTCCTTTTTGACATACTAAATAAGGTTCTTCTCATTATTTCTAGCTAGCTCCTACAAGAAATGGTCAAAACAGCATGTATTCCTTTATCATAACATTTATCTTTTTATTCTACTTCCATGTCATCTACAAGCCACATACTCTTGAATGACATATTCTCAGACAGCCGTGGTTCCTACTAACAAAGTTTATTCCAAGGACAAAAGCAAGAATGTCTTGCCTAGGATGTTTCACCTTCAAATAGGAAACACATTAACCAACACATCTTAACTCCTGTAATAGTCCAAGCATGCAGATGGACCCTAAATTTTAATCTAAAACAGTGCCTCCAAATTCCAAAGTGGGAATTCAGCTGCATTAGTAATATGCTAGCCTCAGTTTTCTAATTTCGAACTGCAAATACCTTCACTTGCATGAGTTTTCCTCAGTTCCAACTGATGTCTCAGCAGCATCACCAGCCAGTGCCAAGGTTTCAGCTATGTTTTATCTACTGGAACACTCAGTTGTACCTCAAATTCTCTAGTAAAGGAATATTTTCAGTTTACTTCCCATGGGATTTGGGTAAGCTTTCACCTAATTCCACCTCTCAGATCTATTCACTTGAAATAGCTAACCCTATGTAAACACATATGACTGAATAGCATCATTAGGCACTTCAGGTTCTCTGAAGCCTATGGCTCTCATTTCCTAGATTCCTTACAAGAACTATGGTCAATGGTGTTTGAGATAATTTGGATTCTGTAACTGGAAAGACTCACACTGCAGCTTGGAGCCACAGTTCTTTGACTTGCAAATCATTTGCATAGAATTTTTTGCCTATCCCTTAATAATAGATTCACAAAAATTCTAGATAAAAAAATCATACACTTGGAAATATCTCTTTTCTATTCTGCTTCTTGACTCTTGCAGTTTTTTATATGTCTGGTAATAGCGGAATATCCAGTAAGCAGCTCCACTGAGCTATGTCATATTAGTCAAGATCTGTTATTTATACCACAGACCCTCCACTAAATCATCATCTAGTGCCATAATAATGCAAAATAAGCAATTACTATTTCTAAGCACAGTCTAAAGTTTCAAAAAGTGACATTTAGCATTTTCTATTAAAAATAAACAAAGATCTAACAAAAAATAGTTTCTAGAAGTCATTGATATAGAATATTTTGCCTTATGACTAGATCTTCAAACTAGGAATTGCTTTTCTAAGCTCAATTTTTAGTGTTATATTAAAAAAGTACTGTAATACACACCAGTTCATAATCATGGAAATCATTATCATCTTGATCAGCTTCTTTTCTCTGTGATCAGTGAAAAACAACATCCTCAAAAATATTGCCCTGAAACATGAATATATTTGCATATTTGAATATGTGCAATACTATTATTTTAGTTAGCTACAGAAAACATAGTAAGAGATAAATAAGTGAAGCCTATAATGCATTTGAGGTAAAGATTTATGATGATCAAGACTAACATCACAGAAGCCATTTATCGTAGGCTTCTGATGGAGCATGGTCTTTAATGTGATCAAGAAATACATGGTGTAAAAGGGCCAGAAACCTGAGGAAACTGGTTATTGCTATCTGATTCTCTAAAGCTTTTATCTTTAGCTGTGGTAATTTCTGTCAAGTTCCAGTAGTCCATATAGTAACAAGAATAGAGCTCTCAATTCGGTCACAGTAAGGCTAGGCAGAGGGGAACTATGTCAGGTTCGTTCCCAGAATCGATTAAACCATGCATAAATGTGCCTTATCTCTTGCACAGGAGAGTGAACTGGTCATGGAATGCCAGTTTCTCTGTAACCGTTGCCATATGAAGGTGCAGAGCACTACAAATATGGGCATACAATAGGCATGTCCTTCTACATGAACAGCTCATCTCTTTCAATAATGCAATCACAGTGAAGATTTTATATTCAAAACATTTCATAACTCAAAATCATTGACATTTTCTAAAATGGACTTTGCTAAACATGTTATTTTGATAGAAATCATCGCTAGCAATTTCATCACTAGCATAGCAGAAAAACTAAGCAACACAATCACAGCATAGCAGAAGAAAAACTATACAAGTAGCTTTCATCATAAATGTAGAGACATTAACAATGCAAGATAATACAATACTAAGTGGTAATTAAGAATAATTACTACCAGAAGCTTCAATATTGTAAAAAATTAAAATAAGCAATACTATTTGATGTATATTATTACAAATTGTACAATGGCTTATATACAGTGATTACTATATCCAAAAGTTTTAATAAAATAGCAGCATAAAATCGTAGAATCATAGAATCACCAGGTAGGAAAAGACCCATCGGATCATTGAGTCCAAGCATTCCTATCAAATACTAAACCCTGTCCCTCAGCACCTTGTCCACCCGTCCCTTAAACACCTCCAGGGAAGGTGACTCAACTGTCTCCCTGGGCAGCCTGTTCCAGTGCCCAATGACCCTTTCTGTAAAGAATTTTTTCCCAATGTCCAGCCTGAACCTCCTCTGGCAGAGCTTGAGTCCATTCCCTTTCATCCTGTCCCCTGTCACTTGGGAGAAGAGCCCAGCTCCCTCCTCTCCACAACCTCCTTTCAGGTAGTTGTAGAGAGCAATGAGGTCTCCCCTCAGCCTCCTCTTCTCCAGGCTAAACAACCCCAGCTCTCTCAGCCATTCCTCATAAGGCCTGTTCTTCAGCCCCTTCACCATATATTGTATAGCATACTATACAACTATTAGAGTTGGCAAACATAATGTTAGAAAAAACCTTATACTTCTGCAAGAGATGGGAACTCTAAAAATATGTTAAAAATACTTACCACATAGGTAGGAAATAAAATTTCCCTTAATGAAGAAATTAGGGCAGAGAATTTTGCTGGCTCTGGAGCCCAAAACATTTTTAAAGCCCCTGGATAAATGGAAACCTCCAAAAACAATACAATTCAGTTACCAAGTAACATAAATCCAGTTTACTAATAGCTGTACTGAATCTGAACTATTCAATGAGAAAAGTCTGTTTTCAGCTAAACAGGATTTTGTCAAAAAACATGATTTTGTCAAAAACCACTAAATACAATGAAATGCTGAGAGGTATAGGGCTCCACAGCCTGGATGAACTACCTGTTTTGCTCTTTTTAGTGTTTTTGTTTGTTTTTAATTAGCACATTATCATATTTTATTACTTCAGAGAAGAAATTAAGATCTCAGGCATGAGTCTTCAGAACAACACGAACCACCACACACACATTTTTATACTGCATATTGTCAAATGTTGAAAAACCAGCAGAACTGTATTTGCAAGGTCGTGTGTTCTTTCGTTGCATGACACAATAGAAATAAAAACACATTTTTTTCCCCTCAGATTTTGTATCTTGATTTGTAGGATTGTGCATGTACAGCACACATTTATTAAAATTATTTCTTAGTTCCTTTCCTACCAGTTGCAGCTGTGGCTTTTGAAGACAATATTCAGCTATTTTTTGGCATCCAGTTACAGTTCTTGATGTATGAAGGGGAAAAAAATGAATCTCATCTGTCTGATTATTTTGGAATTTGTCTGAAATAGGAACTCTGTAACAAATTCTGCAGTAACATAAAAGATGAGTGAATTACTCTGATTCTGTCAACTATTAACAGCACAAAAATAGCTTGGTTGCTAGAGAAAAAAATAGGTAAAATTTAAATAAAACTGCAAATAAATTACAAATAAAACTTTTTTTCTAAACTAAAGATTGAAATTACTTATACAATGGAAAACTCATGTCAAACTTGCAATTTTTGTAGTCACACACCAAATAATTTTAAGACTTTCATGATCAGGTCTATGGTTTATATTGTAGAAGCCACAAGAAAAATTTAACATTAAGCTCTAAATTAGTATGAAATGCATTACATGCATAACTTCATGCAAAGCAACATTTTGTGAACAGCACCTTTTGTGATTACTTCGGTATTGGATTCTGATTCTTTTTTGGTTTTCTTTTTTTAAAATAAACCTGCCTATGGCAAATGTTTCACAAAAGGAATATTTCCCTTGAGAAAGTTCAATTTTGAAGTAAATATACATCCCAATTTTCTATCTATTAATATCTACAATTTCAAGTTCCCAAAAACAGTGAACAATTTTACACAACACAGTAACTTACGTCTATATATGCATTTGCATATACTTATAAATTAAAAATCCTGTAATAACTGTTCTACTTCTGCTTCTTTTGTTCCTGGCATCTCTAAAGGGAAATTCAGATTTGAAGAATTCATTACTGCTAACAAGATGGTGACACTGTTTTAGAGATTAGTAGCAACAATTAACATCATAGAATAACAGAATGATTTGATGATTATCACTTAAATAGATATTTTACAGGATTTATATATAAAATTATAATGAATATTTTTAATAGAGAGTAGAAATTTCATTTATATAGTTTGCTATTCTTCTTGTAGCTTGTTTTATAGTACAATTAGTCGTCACTTACATAGTTCTTACTGTACCAGCAATTACAAGTACAGAATGCAAGAAATGGTGAAATGCGTAATAAATTTATAAAAGAACAAGAAAAAACCACTCAGTTTCTAATATTCAGGTATCCATATATGTATGTAAATTAAAATGTACATTACACGAAACATGACTTTTCTCAACACAGTGGCACAGTGGCCTATGACAACACTGACATCTACTGGTGTAAGTCAGGTTTGGGGTCGTTTTTCTGCAAACACTAATAATGAAGTTTCTTCCTGCAATTGTGGAACTCCAGTGTGCATTTTATGTTACTTGCAATTTCACTGGCAGAGGTATATCTGCTATAGGAGACTACATTCTCATTTATGCTAATTGCAATGTATTTCCACTTTAAGGTCTATTTAAAGTATCCAAATACCATGTAAATAAGGGAGTACCAACGTAACTGAGAACCAGCCATTTGATTTAGCAAAAAAAATGCCTTCAGAAGTACATTTGAATGTTAAAAGGGGATCTTTATAATGTAGTACTAGCCCAGAAACTGTAGTTCTTACACAGACAGAAAGATTACAGATCTGGGAATAGTTCTTGAACTCTTTCTGGAATGTTCCTTTCTTCAAGTAGAAGCTTTGACAAAAGATCTGTTTCTTGAGGAGAAGAAAAACAGGAACCAAAACCCTAACTTTTGACAAGTGTTTGGCCTTCCCAGTTTTTCTTTGCAGACAAGTGTTTAGTTGTTCTGACTCTTCAAGGTGGGTGTCTGCATGAAAACGCTGTCAAGTGAAGTTACACAAGATACAAAAAAGGTACAAAACAACTAAAATACTCCTTATCATTTAGTGGATAAAAGTGTTCTAAGTGAACAACATAAAAAGAGCTGTCCCTCTTTCGTGGCACTTTTGTCATAAATAGGTTTCAGTTCAAGGAGTTCATGCTAAGTAATTAATTGTGAGTCAATGCAAAACAGCATTCAGACTTTTCATTTCTGGAAGAAAGTAGTAACATGGAGGAAGGCTCCAAGTAACAAGAATACTGATCTAATAACATTCTGTTTCCATCTGCTGGTAAAAAACTGTAAAATCATAATGTCTCAGGGAGATGCAGGCATTCCTGCATGAAGGAATCTTAACATAACACGAACCTACAAATCCCATTAAATTTTTTGTAGGCTATCTGCCTAGAGCAGGTTTGAGTATCCATACATATATTTAGCTTAATACTTGTCTTCATGGCTGAAAAAAACCCAGCTTCTTAAACTCACAGATGCCTGCACAGTACACCGAAATGAAAGAGTAGAGTAAAAGCAAGGAACCTTTGTTATTTGATGAAATAAACTTAATATTGTCAGTCTGTAGCTGACCTTAGGAAGTTTACACCTTGATAAATTAGTACACCCTGCCTCACAAGGTGTTTTTTGTAGACATAAATGAGACGTTATATATATTTGTAAGCCTGTGGGTATTTTTCATAGCGAAGACAAGACTTTAAAGCAAGAAAATTATTGCTTTCTCAATCCAATCTATTATAAAATCCTATCAGTGTAGGCTTCTTTGGTCTTTGTTATAGTGAGAAAATATTCTTTCACAGCACAACTCAGAACTAGTACAATAAAATAAAGACAGATCTGTTACTATTTAAACAGTTGACAGAGATTTGAATTTTACTACCCTCTATGCAGAAATCATTACACCCACATAGATCATTTGCATCTGTAAAATTAGATAAATGTGGGGAAATGGTCAGTAATGAAATACGAACAGCTTAAACAGACCTAAAGTAGTGTCAGGTATATGATACCTCTGACCTTCAAGGCACACATAAGGCAATCCATTTTAAAAATTAAAAGAGATGATGATGGTAGATGGTGCCACTAGATGGCAGTGCTCAAAAAAAAGGTTTTCTAGATTTTGAGGATTAAATTAATTTAACAAGGATTTCTGGTATGGACATCTTTTTAAACTAATTCTCTTAATCTCTACAGAACATAGCTCTCAATGTAAAACTTTCTTCCTAAATATTCCTACTAATTCATAAGCTTAGTAGTCTAACCCTCAAAACCGTTGGCTACTTCTTGAAAACCAAACCACTGTCTTCATCAAATCCCACCCTCCTATAGCTTTTACAATTCACCTCTCCTAGTATGACTCCCATCAAACTCCTCCAACTTCCTTGGCATTTCAAGGTGTTCTGTCCACTAATCTCTTCTCTTCTTCCTCTATTTCTAATAATGTCCTAGTCAAAGACCATATACAAGTACCCTCTGCATGGCAATGAATCACATAGAATGGATTGAGTTGGAAGGGACCTTAAAGATCATCTCTTTCCGACCCCCCTGCCAAGGGCAGGGACACCTCCCACTAGATCAGGCTGCTCAATTCCCCATCCAACCTGGCCTTGAACACCTCCAGGTGAGACATTGCCGGCTCATGTTGAGCTTCTCATCAACCAGCACCCCCAAGTCCTTCTCCGCAGAGCAGCTCTTAGTCACGTCATCCCCCATCCTGCATTGAAACTGGGGACTGCACCAACCCAGGCGTAGGACCTTGCGCTTGGCCTTGTTGAACCTCATAAGATTCATACAGCCCCATTTCTCCAGCCTGTCCAAGTCCCTCTGGATTACATCCCATCCTTCTGGTGTGGCAACTACACAACTCAGCTTGGTGTCATCTGCAAATTTGCTGAGGGTGTACTTGATCTCTCTGCCTGCATCATTGATGAAGATATTAAACAGCACTGGTCCCCTGAGGGACACCACTCGTCATGGATCTCCATCTGGGCATTGAACCGTTGACCACTATTCTCTGAATATGACCATCCAACCAATTTCTTATCCACCACACAGTCCACCCATCAAATCCACCTGTCTCCAATTTAGAGAGAAGGATGTTGTGGGGGACTGTGTCAAAGGCTTTACAGAAGTCCAGACAGATCACATCCGTTGGTTTACCCATGTCCACTGCTGTGGTTACCTCATCATAGAAACCCACAAAGTTGGTCATACAGGACTTTCCCCTGGTGAAGCCATGCTGGCTGCCATTAGTCACCTCCCCATCCTCCATGTGCTTTAGCATAGCTTCTAGGAGGATCTTTTCCACGATGTTTCCAGGCACAGAGGTGTGGCTGACAGATCAGTAGTTCCCAGGGTCATCTTTTCTACCCTTTTTAAAAATGGGCACAAAGTTATCCTTCTTCCAGTCACCAGGGGCTTCTCCTGATTGCCATGACTTTTCAAATATCATGGAGAGTGGCTTGGCAACCACATCTGCCAATTCCCTCAGGACTCTCGGGTGCATCTAATCAGGTCCCATAGACTTATAAATGTTCAGGTTCCTCAGGTGGTCACAAACCTGATCCTCCTCTACAGTGGGAGCATTTTTACTGCCCTAGTCCCCATCTTGTTGTCCATTAACCCAGGAGGGGTGAGGAGAGTGATCGTCAGTGAAGACTGAGGCAAAAAAGTTGTTGTGTACCTTAGCCTTCTCCTTGTCTGTTGATACGAGGTCACCATTTTCATCCATCAGAGGAGGTATGCTTTCTTTAACCTTCCTTTTCTGATTGACATGATCTTTTCTTAGTGATGTCAAACCATCCATGCTAGCTCAGCATGCCTGAAAGTTAAGGATCTAATGAGTCTTTCCCTTTTCAACCTTCACGGCCTCCCCACTACTTTCTTTCTTCATCACTGTGACTAGCATCCCATCATTCACACAGACTCAGTACATAATTATCATTGACAACATTCTAAAATTAAAGCCTTTTTCTAATCTCTCTACAAAGCTAAAGTCTGGTATCTGATTTCATATCTCGCTTGCTGCAGCATCCATTTCTTTAGCCTAGACAAGCATCACCTTGTTTAGTTCACATCCATTTAAAGCACAACTGCAAAGATCATAGTTGTTTCCTTTGAACATTAACCCATTCTTTGAAGTAATAAAGAAAGAGAAGCTCATGCAAATATATAATGTTCCTCTGCTTTTAAAGCCTTTGCAGTGTTTCCTTTTTCATCCACTCTGCATCAGTAAAGTGATAACAACTTCTATTTCATGACATCTGACTCCATCACTGCTTCCTAAGGTCGTCTTTTTTCCTTTTTTGCATATATTCTTGATCACCCTCATATTGCCTCTCACATCTAAGAAAAACACACTACAGACATCAATTTATTCTTTCAGAATTTCCTTAAATCTTTCCACCTTGACCTGCAAAACAGTTAATGGCTAAGTTACCGGTACACTGAAACTCCTGCTTAGAGCACTGATCAGTGTCCTTATTGAGTCCTTATATTCTCTGTCAGTATTTGTCCAACAGACAGAAAATGCTGCTGAATCAAAAGTGAACACTCCAGTTACAGCTGTGAATGGTACTCATATGATTCCCAAGTTCCAGACAGAAGCAGAAACTCACAAAACCCATAAGCAGGCATCAGGGCCTAATCCTGTACTCTGAAATAATGCTATCCTTAATGATTAGGGTAATCTTGACTACATCAAAATAATTCAGTGACTAAAAACTTTCACAAAGGAATTTATGGATTCATATTTTAAGGTCAGAAAGAATCATCATGATTAGACAACCTGACTTTCTAAATAATACAGATAATATAATAGAATTTCATCAATATTTCTGCATGAAGCTCACAATTTGCTGGATGAAACTCAGGCTATACCTCAGAAAGAAATTCAGTTTTGATTCAAAGGCTGTACGTAATGGATAATTTCAGAAGCTGCTACTTAACTCCATGTAACTACACATGGAAATCTTACAACTGCTCTCAATTTGTCAAGACAGAAACTTCAACTACTGGGTCTCTTATGTTTTTATTTAGCAAATCCTCTTGCATAAGAAACTATACCATGCCAGTAGTAGATTCAAACCAACTCCGCAACTCTTGTGTAAAACCAACATAATGAATTTTTTTCATGTCTTAATACAGAACTGGTTTTCAGGAAAAAGAGAGCTCGCATAGATAGTTGATGCTTCTGCTTGCTCCCCTAGAATAGCACTTGGAACACTGTTTACTGCACTAAATGCACAACATTCCTACAAATCTTCATGTGGAAGAAGAATCACAGATTTAGCCAACTGGAAACCTATTTCTCCTCTCTGGAACATAGAGTTTTCAAGGGCTGCAGGCAGAAATCTCCCTCCATCTGAAATCCAAAACATGGAGCCCTCTTCTAAATGTTGATGCATCCATTCTCTCGAGGAAGGACAGATTTTTTTTGTTTGTTTTATAATACAGGAAAAAAAGCAGAACGGTGATTTCCATCTCATTATGATAATTCATTATTGAAGCTCACAGTCAGGAAATGACAATTTGTTGCTCATCTGAGGATTCAAACCTCACTCACCATAAGAGTATTTGACCATTTGGGGTGCAGAAAGTTGTACTATTGAGCAGAAAAGAATGCAAAAGTCATACAGCCAAGAGAGAGAACAAGTGGTGACATGACTGTCTCAGTTGTGAGAGCACTCACCTGGAACACAAAAGCTCTGAATAATATTTCTAATACCAAATTTTTTTTTCTATATTATTGCAAATGTCTCACCTCCTTTATTTTAGGATAAACATGTTTAAAATAAAGTTCAGGGAGTATTACACAGCTGTCTTTTGTTGCTTATCTTTGAAAACTGTAAAGCTCCTTTTAGAGTTACTGCTTTTCAGGATACAATCTCTCTTCCTGCAAAGGATGACCCTAATTCCCTATTCTTATCCTTATGACCTTGTACTTGGCTGCACTAAAATGGATGTTTTTCAAGTGAGCCCAAGTTAACAAGCTACTCAAATTGCCCTATAAAATTGGCCTCTCCTTATCCTTTTTAACCACTCTATCATTCTTTAGAACACTACAGACTTTAGGAGCAATAATTTTATATTTCTGGAACTGGTGATATACAGAAACTATAAGCAGCAAACTGCCAGTCTGTAAAACCACCAAGAGCATTAATGCTCCAATTATGAATTCTTTATATAACCATATAAAGTGGAAAGGCACCAAAAACAGGTAACCAAAATAATATGTGTGTTATTTTAGAGCAAAATAAGTAAAAAAAAAAAATAAATTAAACCCCAAAAATTTAGGAATTCACTACAATCAAAAATAAAAAGTGGTAGTATAGTAGCATGCTAAAAATGAGTAGGCTTACTCCAAAATCCATTTACATTTCCTTACCTTTCCTCACTACATCTTATAGAATACATATTTTGACATCTTTTTGCATGTTGTATCCACTTCAGAAAAATCACCTACTATGCATTTTACTTTACTTCAACTCCTCATTCACCATAGAAGCAGGATCCTGCCGTTATCACATGAATACCTTTTACACATGCAATGAATACTTTTGACTACAAGTTTGTCCTAGGTCCCAGTTCTGTATATGCTTAACTTTGTGCATGTGTTGAGCTCAACGGAACTACATTCAATTACTTAAAGTTATGCTTGTTCCTAAGTGCTTGAAGAATCAGGATTGAGGCAAGATTGTGTCTGTGATAAAGGGCTAGCAGGTGTGCACTTTAAACCTTTTACTGTTCAGAATTTTACAGTCACAGAAAGGCTACTCTATTTGCTCAGTATTTCTTGTTATTTCAGTGGGATCTCTCATGTGAGTAGAATATAATCTAAATTGTAACATAAAGTTTAAAATATGTCTACAAAAACCATTTCTAAAACCAAATAAAACATCTCACATGCTAAGCAAGATAAAAGCCTCTTAGTGCCCTTACTCTAATTATTTTAAAATACACCTACCAAATACAGAATATTTTTTTTAAATCTTTTCCTTGCCACCTCTTTGAAATGAAAAAAACTGAAACACTCTGAAAGCTACTTATAGACATATAATTCTTTAGCTTACAAAATTAGTTAAATCATAGTAACTCTGAAAACAAGTAAGTCCATATCTTTTCCATTTAGCTTGCTCTTTAAGGTATTTAGTTTAGATAATACTACATCATGACATGTATCACAGGATGTAAATTGCGAACATAAGTACTTGGCATGAAGTACTTGGCATACTAAAAGTAGAGATCACATTATTTAGAAAGAAGACTAGGTAAAAGCTAAAATGTTGCTAGTAATTGTGAAGTAAAAAATAAATGTAGTTACAATTTTATTTTTTCAACTTAAGCAGAGCTTTCACTTGCTGCACTGAAAACTAAAGTAACGTGGATTTAGAGATTAAATTAGGTATATGAATAGATGATATGTTAAAATGTTATATATACACACATCTGCAAATTCTCTCCTATTAGAGAGTATCCTGTAAATGCCCTTAAAACTTTGCATTAGTTTTATGATATGATATGACTTGACTTTCTTCCTAGCTCTTCAGTTCAGCTGTTGATTTTAGAGGAAACACTAGGCCTCTGACTATCTTGAAAAAGTTCATAACTAAAAAATTCTACCATTTAATCCTCCAGCCTATGTTGTGCTGAAGATGATGAAAGTCTATTGACTTCCACAGGCCATGGATCAAATTCTAAAACCAGTCTGCGGCTACTGTATGAACGCTGCAAAGTTAATAAATGTCTAACATGCAGACAGTTTCAGCGTGAAGAGCAGTATATGGAAAATGTCTGAGATATAAAAAAACTTAGAAATAGATCCCAAATACATGCTACTTTTAATTAAAGTTCATAAGTGCCTTCACATTTTAAGAGAAAATCCCAAGTGAAACTGGTTGAAATTGCACTTTGAAATTACACTGGGTAGTTTTTAGGTTTAACTATTTTTAGGAGGTTCTCCTGAAACAATGACACTTCCAATAATTTGGGTGTTTGGTTTTTTTTTTACTGAGTTCCATACCTTATGTTATAAATAGATACTACAAAGAATATATCAGCAAGAATGAAAAAATTAAGTAAGGAAAACCAGAACTGATTTATCATGCAATATATATTAAAGTTACAAAATCATATTTTATATTTGCTTATTTTTTCTGAAAAATATTGATAGTAAAAGAAGTAAAAGATAAAAATCACATATGTAAAATAAAAAGAACATGAAAATCAGTGTAATGTAACATAAATTTGACTCACAGTCAAGAAATGATCACAAGTATATACCAGATGTATCTCCATAATATTAGTATGGTTTGTGTCCCTATGTTTATAGGCATGTGACAACCCAACATGAAAGAATGTCAACACCTCTTTTCATTTTAATTAAGACTGCACAAAATAATTTTTGTCTAGCCATGCAACTTTAAAATATAGAACAGAGTCTAGAGACTTTATGCTTCAAGAGGACAGTTTCACCAAATCTTACAGTCCAAAGTCACTACTGAAATCAGCAGCATTTTTGCCTGAATGAAAACAAGGTCAAGGTTATGAAATACAATATGAAAGTTGAAAGTTAAAAATAAAAATAATATATCCAGTTTGAAAAGTAACTTCATCACACAATTCACACGACTGATTAGGATTTAAGGCATGCTTACAGCAACTCCATTTAACACAAAGAAAAATATTTTTTAAACTAATTCAATACATTTACAGCATAAATGCAAATGAGTAACTGTTTTGGAGTGTGAAATCAGAGATCAGTGTTTTAATAAGTGAATCACATTAATTTAAAATTGGAAAAAATAATGCACACCGCTTCTTTAACTTGATAGAGAGTATATAATCCTTATAAATGTTTACAGTAGTTTAAGTCAGGGTGCTCTCACACAGCTCATTTTCTCACTTTCTCTGCAATGCAATTACCACACAATTAAAACAAAACAAAACAAAACAAAAAATATATGGCAAGCAGTTTAACTTTGAACTTACAATATTTGGAGTGATTTCTGTTAAGGAAGACAGGCAAAATAATTTCAAAATTCTCTAGGAACTTTTTCTCTAAGTTTTGTCATTTCACTTAGACAAATAAAAATAATTTGAATGTTATTTTGAGTGCATTATCATTACTGCTTTTACAGAAGTTTATACTTTCATTGAATGAACTAACTGAATGCTTTACCGATGTAAACAGAAATATTTGGAGCATGTTGCAGGTAAACGTGAATGTTTTTACAGCCCACACTCTCCTAAAACAGGCTAACAGACTATTTATCATTCTTTGAAAAGGGGGACATGAAAAAACAATACAATGTGTGTGGCCTACATTACCTTCACTTAATGCACTAGATACGAGTTTTTTAGAAAATCATGCAGTTTCTGCACCATTGATAATCTGACAGTAAGTATTTATTGAAGGTAAAACACTCATTGTCTGTTGACACTATTTGTTTTAATATATAATCTTGCTAACCAAATGATCTTTAAGCAATGCAGATAAGCAATGGCATGCAAAGGGTCACTTAAATGCCAATTTGACTGTTTCATAAACTTAAGCATTCTTTTCCCATGACTATTCTCAGCTACTTAATTGAAAGTATTATCCATTTACAAACTTTAGGCTTGTCATAAAAAGGCTCTCTTCTGTATCCAATAGACCTTTCAGGACCCTAAGAACAACAAAAGCTAATAATTAAAGCTTCTTCTCCACCCACCCCTTGCCTGTTTTTTCTTTAAACCTCATAAGACAAGTGAAGCGGCAACCTATGGTACATCTAAACAAAGCTATCTATAAAGATCTTATTAGCAGTGAAGACCATAAAATTGAAGAGTTTCACTTGACATGGGATGGACAAGAAGAGTTAAATTAGGACACAGTCTGTACTACTTTTGTAATTTGCACTCCTACTACAGAAGGACAGATACAACCTATGACAAGAGGAAAGTAATAAGCAGTTGTCCTTAAATTACAGCTCTCCATGTAAAATCTCCTGATTTTCAGGCAAGCACTGACTGTAATACAAATTCAAGTTAATGAATTTTTAATACATCTTCTCTATTTAAAGATGATGACTTACAGCTAGCATTGCTTATATTAAATTTGTGGTATTTTCCATTGTTTGTTTTTAATTATTTTGATTAGATCATGCTTGGAATTGTATGGACAAATTCAACCCCACATAAGCAACTTCAGTTTCTGCTGCAGTCAAGGGAAGTTTCATCTGCATACAGCAGGACTGAATAGGCCCTCTGGATTATAAAAAACATAAATCAGAGCTATTTCAAGGAGATAAATAGCAAATTAAAACTAAGATAACAAAGTTAACTTCACAATTTAGATCAGAAATTGCAAGTGTTCAGATGCAAATTTAGGGAAATGGGATTATTTCTTCTTCAAACTTATCTGTCATGCTATGCACTAATGACAATATATTTTTCAGTATTTTCTTCATAATAATGAAATAAGATTTTAAAATTGCTTGACATTTGAAGCCTGAGAAGGCAATAATTGTTGCAAGTCATTTTCCTCTTGCAGCTCTTTCTGAACTTCATCTGGTTTAATTTTTTATATTGCTTTTCCCTCCACCTGTAGCATATCCAAGGATGGAGCCTAAAATATTCATGAACAGAAGATAAACACAGCATTACAAACTCATAAGTTATAAGGATATCATCACGCTTACTCTGGAGTAGAACAAGGATCAATGGCACAAAAGCAAATGACCACCAGAAAACAAAATCAATTAAGCTAGAGTAGTTTAGAACTGCTGTAACTACACAGCTATTCAAGATATAGAAAAGTATGGTAAAACAAAATTTCCAACATTCCCTATGTAAATTGCATTTCTGAGCAGGGTATGATTGTATTTCAATATGTTACAAAGAGAATAATCAAAAGAGCATCAGAACTATTAAACCCATGAACACATCTAAAATTTTCTTGTATATTTAAGCAAATTCAAACGGACATACATAGTTCAAAGGATGATGTTTCTAGAAAAGTTTCTTTAAGGTTATGTTTATTAAATGCATGAAATTCAGCAGAAATATAGATGTAAGGAATTCCCACTGTTTCCACCCATAGCTGCTCATTCCTATTTATTAGAGCACCTCTAGCTCTGTTGTGCCAAAAATTGTTTTTTCACACTGCGAAATAGATCAGATAACTGATCCATGATGAAAGAACACAGTAAAAGAAGAAAGTGTGGATGGAGGCAGAAATCAATCTAGATCTCTGATTCCTTTTGTAGAGTGTCCCCACACAGAAATTTTGCCAGGGGCAGCTCACTGTAATCCAGGAGCAAGAGCAAACAGCAAAGAAAATCATTGAAGTCATCATTGGTGCCAAAGCATCTGCATTTGTTTCATGAAACTCAGCTTCAGAATCTATACCCTTGTGATGCTCTTTCCATATTGTGATGACCTTCAGAGGTCCCTTACAACCTCAACCATTCCACAATTCTATTTCCAGCAAACTGTTATTAAGCATCCTAATACAGACTAGCAGTGCCATCAATAAAAAGGATTTTTCTAAACTTCACTTAAAAGTTCGCATATATAACACAGAAAAATCAGGTTCAAGAAAATAAGTAAGTATAATCATAGCATTAAAAAGATAGATAGAAACAGAACAACACAGTCAGGAAAACTAATTTTAGAGTGCTTCGTCTTGAAAAAAAATTCTCTCTCCCTATGAAAACTAAGACCACTTTTTTCCCAGCTCTTTCTGATACACTATCATAATTACTTCTGCAAGGCTGGCTAGCTTAGTTTACAGGAATCCAAATACAATTTTTGTGACAAAATTACTTTCTAATTAAGATTTTCAGTCACATATCTGGTTAAATGAATCACAAAAGCACAGGATTTCACTCTTCTTTGTCGAGTCATGTGCTTTCTTTTTCCCAAAATATAACTAGGCACAATGTCTATGCCTACTAATAACTTCAACACTATTCAAGTTCTTAAAAGGAATCACTGCATGAAAAAGTTATGGAAGTATATGGTTCATAAATAAGTATATTAATCACCAAGTAAAAGATATTGAGAACTCTAGAACATACTTAAATGAGTCACTAGCTTCTGAAAAGGCTTATTCAAAATTAAAACTTATATTATTAGTTTATTTTTTAAATCAACATCACTGTTCATATCTGCACACACATGAAAACAGATGAGGGACCAAAGTCAGATATTTGATGTTTACCAGAGAAACTGAAAGTTCATCAAAATTCTACTTAGAGAAAATAGTCTAACAAAAATGAGGAATACAGAAAAATTTGGAAGTAATATGTCTACCTGAAGATATATCATTAAAATGAGCCAAATGACAATGACTTTTGCTTTTGAATGTCAGGTAAATATTTCTGTCATAGTCTCTTGCCCAATTTTAAGAAAAAAAAAAGTAGCCATTGGATTGTCACTACCAGCTTTTGGAATGCCCAGATACTCAAATAATTTGCGGGGAAAAAAAGCCATGTATGTGATATCCAAAGCAAAAGATACTCAGCAACATTTGTCAATCTCTTAGACACCAATATGGCTAATGAAAACCTCCAAAAAACTGGAATTGCAACAGCTACTATTTTAAAATCATAAGCCAAAGTTCAGTGATCTTGTCTTTTTGTGACACAGATCATGAATAGGGAGTTCAACATACTCTTGCTAAGGAATTACGGAGACCATACTAAGTAGAAGGGAGATCCTTAAGCTTAAAATCAGAGAACATGAGCCAACACACTTACTATTAGATGGACATTTTATTGTGTATAATCTCATACTTTATTTCATTTTCTTTGTAGGAATACCAGTGAACCAACACACAACTTTTTAATCAAAATATTTATGTAATTCATTCACATATGAACATATAATTACAACAGCTAAAGCTAATAACTGGATTTTTTTCATCTGACTCATTTCTGTACAACCAAATTTGCAATTGCATCTGTAAAATCAATCAATTTATTTTGAAATTCCATGGGCCATGCATGCCACTGAGCAAAGCAAGATCATTTCAAAAGTAAAATGTCACAGAAACAGGCCAATGAACAGTATTCTATGGAAATACTAATATATAGTACATTGCCGATACTCTGTATCGCAATCCTTCTACTAAGGATGCGATAGAGCATTTATTTAAAGCATACGGGTTCATGAAAATATTTTTCTTTTTCTAAAATGTTGTGTCCATTATTTTTTCCATGTGTAAAGGTGAAATAATGCACTTCCAAATAAAATAACATATTTAAATGATTTATTACTTAGGTTAAATAAAATCAAACGTATGTTATCTTTTCAGGTGCCAGCCTTTCAAACTACTTTTTGTTGTAGGATCACTGAACACACACACTGATGGGTGTTGTTGCAACACCAGTGCACTACAGAAGTGAGACACTGCCCCAAATAACACTGTCATCATAGTACTCAAATACTGGTCAAATAACTGGGAAACTGTTCTGTTGACACGTAGTATATAATTTAGAAGTAATAAATAATTATACTGTATTCTTGGATATTATAAAAATGACCATCAGTAACACTGTACTGTGTATTGTTTACACATCACTTAGTATATGTAGTTTAGTAACCAACAGATCAACTGATGTTACAGAGAATAATCTTAAAACTACCTGCAAGCATAATTATTATATTAATTCTATAAAATATTATAGCCAAGTATGGATGGCACATGAGATTTCAGTTACTGAAGGATTGGAAACATTTCTCACCTGTAGAGACAAATATTGTAAGGAAAATTTCAAAACACAATATTTTTTCTAATTTAGCAGATTTGTTTTAAAGTAATATCATTCCATTTTCATCCATTTTCTTCAGCAGAAAAACTAACCTACCAAGCAGAAATAATTTTGCTACCACAAAAGTTTCTACGAAATATGAATCCTTAGCTGCAGAAGAATGCGTGTCAATTGGAATCGCTCAGGCCAGCGTCACTATGTCACTTAGGGTGCTACTTCATGTCCACTGCCCCATTGCAGAATGCAGTGCCAAGATTGACTAAACCTCTGCCTTATGATGGCTAGACCTTGAAACAACATGCTCGCAAATAGTGGGCCATCAACAAGCATCCCACATCTGCTGGTTACATCCTCTTTTCATTTTGGTCCCTTTATCTCCTTCTTTTCGACACCCATAGCTTGTCACAGAATCACAGAATCACAGAATAACCAGGTTGGAAGAGACCCACCGGATCATCGAGTCCAACCGTTCCTATCAAACGCTAAACCATATCCCTCAGCACCTCGTCCACCCGTGCCTTAAACACCTCCAGGGAAGGTGACTCAACCACCTCCCTGGGCAGCCTGTTCCAGTGCCCAATGACCCTTTCTGTAAAGAATTTTTTCCTAATGTCCAGCCTAAATCTCCCCTGGCGGAGCTTGAGGCCATTGTCTGACCTTGTGTTCACCTGATTTAAGTTTGGGGCAAGGCTATCTGGTATCTAACCAGCTAGTGGAAACATAACCCAGTCTTGGTTGTTCTCATTATACTATTGTAAACATATTAGTGTTTTTCTGTTTTACAATAAGCATATATAATAACTTTAAGGCAAAGTAATCACTTACATGGAAGCTGCAGAAGGAACTATGTTAGCGTTTTATTTTAGTATCTAATTATACCCTTGAAATACCAAAACATTAGAAACTGATAATATATGGGAAAAGATATTATTTGGTCTTAGCAACAAATTTGTCCCCTGTGGTACTGTCTTTATAAACTTGATATGAGGTCGCTTCTAAAAATCTAAGCTTTATAGAGTTGATATTGTAATGACAGTTTTTGTCATGTGTGAAATATCACAAAACCAAGAGGATATTGAGCATTTTGCCATTTTCCAGGAAGACTTCCACTTGTTAAATGTAGATTAGGATTCTATATACACATTGTTTCATTTGTAATCTACTTTCCAATCTCATAAAGAAAAGCCTAACCCAACATCTGACCGAATGAACCTTAATTTGGATTTTCCTCTAACCTTAAGCTGCAAGACCAGTATGAAGACCTGTTTTATAGGAAAGCTTCTTTTAAAGGGCAAGTGGTAAGGAAACAGCTTGCAGATGTCTGTATGCTCTAAAGCATCAAAACCTTAAGCATGGGAAAACTAATGTTGCCTCACAATAGTACTAAACCTGCTTACCTGCTTCACCTGCTTATTTTATGTTAACAGCTCATCTTTAGGCCAAGACTCATTTTCTGCTGCTTGAGATTGTTTCTGAACTGCTGGTGTCTTCTGAGGCAAAGGGAAAAACAATCAGTGTAAGAGGTGAATATACAGTGGGTTTTTTTAAACCACTTTTGTGCTCCCTGGCAGGTGTTTCAGTAGAATATTTATTATATGTAAATATTTTTCATCATCCGTGCATTTTATGAAGCATCTAGAACACTGTATCAATTTTATCTTAAGCCAAATATTTCCTCAACAGCTAACCAGATTTCCAAAAATAAATATAGTAATAGGCAAAGGACCTACAATGATTAACGCTCAATGATAATATTTATAGAGATCTCTTATCAAAGATCTGATCTGTTTCTTCTACAATTGAACTTGTAAGAAGAAATTGCAAAATATAAGAAGTAACATACAGAAATTTATATCAAGGGTTCTATGATCCTTTAAAGCAAATTAATCATTAATGCCTCTAAACATTAAGCAATCTCCCAAACATATCTAAGTTCAAATATTTAAATTTTCACAACAGTTTGAATGAAAGGCATGAAATGATGGGGACTAATACACATTAATATATATTGATGCCTTATGATGCCATTGCCCTAATCGGCATGCTACTTAATGAAAGCATAATTCTTTATATCCAGGAGCTGAAGAATCAAACCCCACAAGAAAAGGAATGAACAAAAGATAGAAAAGGAAAAGAGGGGAAAATAAAAGTGTATTTGTGATTTATGAAGTACCAAAATGCTTACAAGGACTATTTCATTTCCTTCCCAATTTTATCAGTTTAAAATATGAACTACCTATCTTAACAACTCTGCAAGCAAATAGAAGCACTATTAATTTATTATATTTCAACATTCCTAGATAACGCAGAATGTTACCAGGCTTGCTTGGTGAAAACTTGGCAGGATTGAGACTCTGTTTTTTTTCCTCTTGTTCAATCAGTACATGTTGTATATAGAAGAGAAAAAAACTAGAACGCTAAAAAGAAAAAAAAACATTCATACTACCTTATAAAACAAAACAATGCCAAAATAATATATATGCATAAATTAAATTCTGGGTCTTCATTACACAAATTAGTTTGAAAGCAACAAGTAGATTCAGAGACAAGTAGGTTCATCTTTGCAAACATTTACACACATGCCTCATTTTTAACTATAAGTAACTTCTCCATGGAACTGTTTATAGTCAAAAAGTTTAAAAGCTGAGTGTAAGAAAATTAAAGTTGCTCCACTAGCAGAAAAGCTTCTGCAGATTTGAAGTTCTCTGTTTCCAGGCATACTACTCTTTCTTCAAACAAATCCTATTTTGGTTAAGGTATATCCATAAGAAAAAAAAAAGCAGAAATAAAACACAGCAACAACTCTCAAAACAGATGGTAGTTTTAAGGACAATCTGCTTCCTAAGCACCTGGTTAGCATACATGTATGTAACTCAGCACACACGTACTTTACCCTTTGCGCCATATGCTGGCTTGAGGAACCAAGTTTTAAAGATAACAGTAACAAACAGAAGTATCACATCTAAACTACATTTCATTTTAGAATACAGTTCTTTAAAACTGCTACAGAAACATTAAATATTTCTGGGAAATATATTTCAGAGCCACAAGCTGATGCAAGAATACACTGAGGCTGTGTGTGTGTTAAATCAGTCTGTCACATCACAAAAAAAATCTTTTGCTGGCACAGTAAATGTCCATTTGGCTCTTTTAATGTAAATCTTCCACATCATAGCAGAATTTTTATCCTGTTGAGTGTATCATCAACCTAACAATCTAAAAATACTAATTCTTTTAATGCCTAGGATTTTATGCATGTAACTTTAATAACACATAAGAAGCATATTCTGCACTGTAACATTTTTTTTCCCTTGCATATTAGAAAATGAAAATGAAAATGAAAACGAAAATGAAAAAAGGAGTCTCTAGGCCAATACAAAGTGATGCATATTCTACCCTACAAATGTAAACTATAAAGCAATAAAATGGGATGGCCTTTTAGAAGACTGTACACACTGGTGTTTTGCTTTTAACCAACCAAAGCCTTAGTAATTTATCTACCTTTGACAGAAAAGACAGCTTAAAAAAAACCAATTCATATTACATATTTTTTTCATCACCATGAGAGCAAGGAACTAAAATAGAGGAATGTAGTAACAACTCAGAATAGAGGGAACAGATTCAGAATTATCTTGTCAAGCTGTGCCAAATAATCTTCATCTTCTCTGCAACACACACACATTTCCAAACATGGTGATTGTCATGGACAATTAATTATTATCATTTATCTTAGCTGACAGCAATTCTTTATGCATGCAATTTATTATCAAATTCATGGAATCAAAGATAAATTTTCACAAAACCTTTCATTTAAGCAGACTGGATCAACTTACATTTCTAAACTATTGCATAATATGTAAATTACAATTTTCCATATTAATTTTCCTATTCCGTCAAAACCAACAGAATTATATGAGCAAATATTATCTTAATTTAATTTTAGACACCTGTAGATGTAGTGTGATTGCTTTCCTTTGTTGGGTGTGGTGTTTTCTCTTTTGTCCACTATCCATGGGAGAATCACAGGTACAATGCTACTGTGTTATTTTAATAAAATATTGTGTACTGTGTATATTTGTACTATTGGGCTGTGTGTTTGCATTAGTAAAAACAAGGCCAAGAAGGTATGATCTAACTTTGAGAAATAAAAGTGTTGAGAACTGTGGCAACTCTTAATTCCTGTGGGAATCTGTTCTTCAGTGTTCTGCCCGTTCTTGAGGAAGCTATTTCATACAGTGATATTTTAACCTTGTGATGGAAACTCCTACTTTTCCTTCAAAATTAGGTTTATTAGACATAAACTTCCTCCTGCAGGTGTAGATACCTATGTAGGTACCCAAGCATCTTGATAATTCATTAGAAACCATTTTAATGCTTTCAGTCATTTTTATATGTCTGTTGCATATTTTGTAGCTGAAAAGACCCATTGTGAGTCCTGACATACAGAAAATTAACATTTTTTTGTTGTTTGAGTTTTTTTAATAATTACCTCTAAATTTATCTTACTTAATTATCAGCCAGTATTTCTTTAATTCTTCATTTGAAGTGACATGGTATTAAAATAAACTATTTTCCTTCATGTTGTGACAAGGTTCTCTACTACCAGTGCAGCAAATACTTTGATAAATGATAAAACAAAGTCAACCTAGACTTAGAAGACACCTTATAACTCCTAAAGCGAAAAAAAATAAATATTTTCAATAAGCCTCTTAAAAATACTGTTTTATCAGAAAACAATATATAATCATTAGTGTAATTTTCATTAAATATGAAGAATATATAGAGCAAATAGTCGAGATACTGTAAACTTATGAGCAAATACCCTCTTCTTGAATTTGAAGAATAATTAGTCTCCATCAAACCACTTTTGAGAGAGTGTTAATGCTCTTAAGATAAAATCTTCCCAGGGTCTCACTATGGAGATTAGCTGACAAGAGCTAGACAGAGTTGTTAAAAATAAAGTATATTCTGTCTTGTCTTCCGGCTAGTATGGTGCACTTTGTAATCTTTGCTTACTAGAAGCATTCAAATTTGATGTTATTTTTCATGAACAAAAATGTTGTTCTTTTAGTCACCACGCTCAAAAGCTGATCTAAGTAACCAAAGAACAGATCTGCTCAAAACAGTAATCAACTTAAGATGATGAACTGCAGGTTATCACCAAGAAAGCTGAACATCAAACTGAATACCAAGAAAATGTATTTCTGAAATGAATATAAACACCCTCCTAGGGATGCTAAATCCAATATAGGACTTAATAACTCAATACATTTCAGGGGTGGCAACAAGCCTCAAGACAACAAAATTACTCCAGGCATTGGAAATTATATTATTCTTATAATAAAAAATTCTTTTTAACAGAAAATGTGGTAGAAACCATTATTCATAACTGATTTCCCTCAGAGGAAACAGGACTAAGTACTAATGTCCCACTGAGCTGGCATTCCTTTCCACAGATAATGTTTTCTTCTATGCGGGGGGAAAAATAGTGCTCAGCCCCCATAGCAATATCATAATCTATCAATGCTAACCAGTCATTAATGCAAGATCAATAATAAGAAAAAAAGAATAGAATATTTTTTGGTAAGAAATTAAAAACACATTTAATTCTGACAGCTTATTTTCATTTTAGCAGTTCTGTTATTTTCCTAGGTATTTCTGTTTCATTTAAAAGACTATATTTCTTACTTCATTAGAGAAGCCAAGCCCTCAAGCTCAGTGTAAAGTAAATAAACCATGCATAATAATAATAAAGAATTGCTAGAGTCTTTATCCTATTCATAAGGTCAATTAAGTTCAAAAGACACCTGCTGAAAACGCCTTTGATTAAAAAAAAAATGTAATCAACAAGGGTGTCTTTCATCCTCACTAATGTCCATATGTCCATACCTAAAAAAACATTAAACAACAAACAACTGCACCAGAAAGTCATCACCAAGCTGAAATTTTCATTTCACTTTGAATGTGATTGATGTAAGATTTAGAAATAAAGAACATCACACTAGTCCAAAGGTCAGATTTTCAAACCCCAGAGCCCAGTTGCTCCCACTACAAATGATATAAAATCACTTCTTTCCACTTCAAATTAAGAATATTAGGACTTGCTAGCTTCCAGACTTTTAAAATCTTACCTACTACATAAGCCATATTCATAATAGAGTAAGAGAAAACGTAGAATGAAGCACATGTAATAGTTTTTCTGGGAAGGCTGAACAAGAAATGGTTTCCCAGATCCAGGATCTTCATTAGGTTTCTTCCCATCTGCCCTGTAGTATTTTTCATAGAATCATAGAATCACCAGGTTGGAAAAGACCCATCGGATCATTGAGTCCAACCATTCCTATCAAATACTAAACCATGACCCTCAGCGCCTCGCCCACCCATCCCTTAAACACCTCCAGGGAAGGTGACTCAACCACCTCCCTGGGCAACCTGTCCCAATGACCCTTTCTGTGAAAATTTTTTTCCTAATGTCCAGCCTAAACTTCCCCTGGCGGAGCTTCAGTTTCATCCTGTCCCCTGTCACTTGGGAGAAGAGCCCAGCTCCCTCCTCTCCACAACTTCCTTTCAGGTAGTTGTAGAGAGCAATGAGGTTTCCCCTCAGCCTCCTCTTCTCCAGGCTAAACAACCCCAGCTCTCTCAGCCGTTCCTCATAAGGCCTGTTCTCCAGCCCCCTCATGAGCTTTGTCGCTCTTCTCTGGACTCGCTCCAGAGCCTCAACATCCTTCTTGTGGTGAGGGGCCCAGAACTGAACACAGGATTTGAGGAGCGATCTCACCAGTGCCGAGTACAGAGGGAGAATAACCTCCCTGGACCTGCTGGTCATGCCGTTTCTGATACAAGCCAAGACGCCATTGGCCTTCTTGGCCACCTGGGCACACTGCTGGCTCATGTTCAGTCACTGTCAACCAGCACCCCAGGGTCTTTCTCCTCCAGGCATCTTTCCAGACAGACTTCTCCTAGTCTGTAGCACTGCACAGGGTTGTTGTGCGCCAAGTGCAGGACCCGGCATCTGGCCTTGTTAAACCTCATGCCGTTGGACTCAGCCCAGCGGTCCAGCCTGTTCAGATCCCTTTGCAGAGCCTCCCTACCCTCCAGCAGATCAACACTTCCACCCAGCTTAGTGTCATCCACTTCTCATCAGACTTCCCTATTTCTCTGCAGAGGCAGCTGATGCTGAAAAGGAATAGTTCACCCTCCAAGGGTGTATTTATTCCATGGTATCCCTAACAAGTGCTAGCATGAATATCAGGTGGATAGCGTTTTTTGTGACATAAGTTTCAGCCCTCTTGGGACTAGAACAAAACTAGGGGAAAAAAAAAGGGGGACTCTCTTACAGCTGCTTACACAATATGCCTAACTGTGACAATAAAGAATTTGTTTTATTAAGATGTCACAAGTTAAACAATAACCAAAAAAATAGTACTTCAACAATATCCCAAATGCATTTAATGCATTTTTTCATCTTAAAGAAAGCTTATTAAACTTATTAAACTATAACCTATAATAAAAATAACGCCTCAAAAGAGCTTATGCTTTAATATATTTTGATATTGGCTAATTTTCATTTCTAAGGGACATAAAAAAACTGGCAGAAGAAAGAGTGAAGAATATTCTATGATACATTAGCGTCTTTATCCAATTTGTTTTGTCTGGCTTCTGTGTTGTAACACATAGTAGGAGATGGAAAAAAATATACAAACCTTATAAAAGTAATATTTACCCTAGCGAAAAATATTGTTCTTGTTCTGGTTCACTTATTTCCATTTTTATGTTGTAGTTCTGGCCAAGAACACTCTCCAGGCATTCTTTCATCATCTGGTCTGAGGGAGATAGCAAAGCAGGCTGCAGGGAAGCAATTATTTCATCAGTAGACCTACCAACTACTTTCACAGGCAATGCTGGTGTGGAAGAAGGATCTTCAGGTTTACTCTGCTGGAAGTTCTTCTCGTATATTTTTGAAGTGTCTGGTCTAGTCATATCTCTTGCCTCATCCAACTGGTCTGGCGCAGACCTCACACTTGGCTGCTTGCTTCCTTTTCTCAGCACTCTTCCCAATTCAACAGCTAAATCTTGTCGCTTTGCTTTTGAAATTGCTCTGCTTCTCTTCTTACAGCTTTCCCTGAGTATTCTTCCCTTTCTTGCAATGTTTATACTCATATCAGAATCTGTACAGCTATTTTCAGAACTATCTATTTCTCCAGTTTTCTCTCTCTTTAAATTCTGAGGATCTATCTGTAGTATACACACTCCATCCTTTTCTAGCAGCTGTTGTCTTTTCTAATGACATAGAGGAGTTAGTAACATGAAAATTAGACCTGAAGTAACTTCAGTTCTGTGGTGGTGCTGGGAGCTTGACTATTACAGTTTCTTTAGTGGTACCTGCTATTACTGGCAGTTTTACAACTGTACTTTCATGACTACAAGTGACATTCTCTTTGTTAACTTTTTCAGAGCAACTTCTCTGATTTTTGTCAGCACTGTCTTCTTCCACAGATTTATTTCTTTAAGTCAGCATCCTGAGATCAGGAGTTTGTTTTTTCATGTCTCTTACTTCAGAAGAGATCCTTATTTTTTGTGAACATCAGAACATCCAATGAATTAATTAGGAATATTTTTATTTATATTCGCGACAGGCTTACATGGACTCTTTGACCTCTGGAAAGGATAATGTTCTTAACTGACGCAATTGATCTGGTGCTAAATCTTCCAATAAGGCCTAAATACTCACATTTCTAGCAGCAGTAACTATTGCTTGTTTGATCTTCAGACTATCCCACTGAGACTCCCTGCACATAGTCTCATGCTTCTTAATCATATTCAGCTCCTCCACATAACTCAGCACAAAGTCCTCGTGTTTTCTAGCAATTTTCTCCTACTGTACACAGCCCTTAAATCCAAGCAGAAATGAGTTTTTGCATTTTATATACCAACAGAGAACCCAATCTTGCAGAGACTACTCCATTTTGCTAAGGGCCCCATTGATTCTGACAAGACTGTGGTGAACATGTATAAATAAGCACCAGCAACAAGTGTTAGCATTTTATCTGAGGAAACAACTGAACCATTTCTACTTTTGGCAGCATAAACTGGGAGTTGGACAGAAACTCACAAGAGAGAAAAAAGAAAATAAAAAGGAGAAAAGGGGGGGAAAAAAGAAAAAAAGAAAAAAAGGAAAAAAAAAGGAAAAAAAAGAAAAAAAGAAAAAAGAAACCAAGAAAAAAGAAAAAAGGAAAAAAGGAAAAAGAAAAAAGAAAGAAAAGAAAAAAGAAAGAAGAGAAAGAAGAAAAAAGAAAAAAGAAAGAAAAGAAAAAAGAAAAAAGGAAAAAAGAAAATAAGAAAAAAGGAAAAAATAAAAAAAAATTAAAAGAAAGAAAATAATAAAGAAAGAAGAGGAAAAAAAAAGAAAAAATAAAGAAAAGGAAAAAGAAAAAAAGGGGGAGGAAAAAAAAAAAAGAAAAAAGTAAAAAAATAGAAAAAGGAAAAGCCCTTCGCTTGCACGGCCGGGCCGCCGGCAGGACGGGCAGGGACCGCGTCCGACAAGGGGACAGCATCCCCGAGGTGCGGGACAGCATCTCCCCGGGGAGAAGGAGCCGGGAGCGCCGCCCCGTCCCGAGCCGCCGGGCAAGGGAAAGACGCGCCCCGTAACCGAGCGACGAGGCTCCCGCGGGAGGGAGCGGGCGGGCAGCGCCCCCTGGCGGCGGGGAGGGCCCCGCAGCTTCCCGCTTTCCCTTCCCCGCGGGAGGCGGGGATGTATCGAGCTCTTCTGGGAATTGACTCGCTCGAGTGAGCTTGTATGGAGAAGGTCGGCAAGTTTCAGCGTCACCCGGAGACCTTGTTGGAAACGTTCAAGTGAACCGCGGGTTTCTGAAGGGCAGGGCGTAGCCGTAGTCTGTACTTTTTTATTATTTGTTATTATTTGTTTATTGTTCGTATTCTGTACTTTTTTATTATTTGTACCATTGTAGCCTCGCTTCTCTTCTGTGTCTGGCAAACCTTGTTCCGCCGTCGTTCACGGGATATTTTGAATTTTGTCCTGAAAACCGAACTCCAGAAGGGCATTGCTGTGAGCATGCAGTGCAACCACTTCCTGAACGCAATTACAGATGCATTTTTCCTGACAAACTAATTTTCAAAGAGTCAGCTTGGAGATGAAAGCCCAACTCAGCTGCGTTTGACCCATTTATCATCATCGATAAAGCTTCAGTGATCAAGTTTTTATTTACAGTACAAGGAATTGCCTGCAACAGGATAGACTTCATCTCAGACTCTATAAACCAACCAGCTTTGCAGTATTAACGTGAGCAAAGAAGTCCGCAGCCGGTTCTCTGGGAGGAATCCTGACCCTGTGTCATACACTTTTACTAGCCTGTCCTTCAAAGAACAGAGTATCAAGTGTATTTGACAGCTCTCTGGTGAAAGTTAAATTTTAACAGTAGTTCTTTTCACACATAAAGTATGAACTAAGAGAGGGCTACAAAAAAAGGTATGATTATTTCAATGTCCAACAAATGCAGGGATGATAAGGTGTGCTAAAAATAATCAAAATTCAGGGGAAAAAAAATAAAAATTAACATATAACTAAAAGAAAATGTAAAAAGCCAAAGTGAATCTGTCAAGATGGTTATAACTATGGCACAATCCTACAAGGTCACATTGACCAGGTTCCCAAGAAGGCTTATTGTCTAGAACATGGGCAAAGTGAATATTAGTAAAGGGGGCAGGGGAAAGTTTCCCGTGTATAATCTGAACTCAAAGCACTGGAATTTCCAAGAATCTCTGGGCTGCAGTAGTTCACAAAATTGTGTTTGTAATCCACTTATGTCTCTTACGGTGGGTAAAAATAAATTCAAATTTTTTCTACAGTTTGGGTCTCCAGACACCAATGTGATAACAAGGAACTGTAGAGACTAACTGCATGCATTGGATTCAAATATGTCACTCAACTGATTGAAAGTCTCCACTGATCTAACAGATAAATGTCTTCTGTTCTCCTCTACTTCCACTGTAGCTTTCAGCTACAGCTTTATATCTTTTTTCCCTACCTAGCTGTATTCCTGAAATTCAAGAGGGTAGCCAGTGTTCTTCTTGAACTAAATCCTTGTTACACTGGGATAAATGGCCCAGTTTTAGCAACTAAAAACTTGTTGAAGGTGAAAACCTCAGTAGCCAAAAACATTACATCCCAATTAATAGAAGATTTTCTTCCTCTGATAATAAGATAACTGATTAAAGCCCTGTAATACACACTAGAAAGCTTATCTATTTGGTGCCTGATTTTCTTCTCCCTCTCTAGCAGGAACCCCAGAGTAGCTGGAGGAGTAGAAGGTGGAATATGAAGTAGTTGATCTGTGTTGAAGGATTCCTGTCCAGGACATTAAAGCAGTTCAGAACAGGAATGAAGTGTTCGACTGCCTTACTGAAGATGAATCCTATTAGCAGTTTAATGCAGTTGTAAGCCTAAAGAACAGATTTGCTTCAAATTAGTTAAACAGTAAGTAAAGCCTCACCAATTTCATTTACCTAGAACAGTTCCTCTCTGCAGGAGTCACAGTGGGATGTGGAAGAAAAGACCCTGCATGTGAAGAGGTATTTGCATCAGGAAGTTCCAGTAAGAAGCTGATGAGTGACAAGAAGTTATTTGCAGAAAAAAAAAAAAAGAAAAAAAAATCTTAGGAAGAAGGAAAAATACTTAGACATTGGTTTTCTTTTCAGGTTAATAGTTGTGGTAAATATGAAAAATAAGTATGCTGCGTTATCCTACTGTATCTGTTTTCTGTCAGTTCTGCTTGCAGCAGACCAGGGACTGGCTCCTGGAGAAGGTAGTTAAGTTGCAAGAAAGGTTCCAGCCTTGGTTCGTAAGTGTTTACTGTTTTATAGCATTAAGACTAAGTCTTGCAAGCAAAGAGAGTAAGCACATACGGGGTGCTGATATCAAGTTATATCCTAAATGCTGTATTTTAACCCTACTAAGCCATACACACTGCTTAGCAGCCGTTCCAGGAGTGAGTGTTGCCAATATATCCTTCAGATCCTCAGCCTGAGCTGCTGGGATTCTTGTCTCTGATACACAGGAAAATAGGGAAAGCTTTTCCCAGGTATTCTTACTGTGTGCCACTCTCTTAATGACCATAGTGATGCTTGAAGCCTGAAGGTGTTTTTTTATTAAGTATTTAGTTAAACAGTTAAAGACGTATCCCTGTTGTTCGCGAAGTCCAAAATTTAATCAGTAGATGAATCCTTATGCTTAGCAAATGGATCTAGACTTGGAAAACCTTGTGCAAGTTCAGTGCCTGGGTACACATTATTATTTTTCTTAATTAGGCCTCACCAGATGACTAAGCTTTATAATATCACATAAATTGTATCAGCTAAGTTATTAGTCTATTAATGTTGAAAGGAAGGGTTTTTTTCTTTTTAGAAAGAAAAGCAATCATTAAAAAAAGTGTTCAGTTGGTTGGATAAAGTAAAAAATGCAATTTATTTTCTCCTAAGCTGGCTGAGTACACACCACGCAGGGAATCCCACCCCCAGCGCACATCATTGCCATGATCCAAGTTCATGCTGGACTGGGACTGAGATGTGCATAGTGCCCACAGGCTTTGGGATGTAACTGAAGCATAGTCAGGAGGACTTAATGGTGCTTTCAAACAGTCACCTTCATCTAGGCAATCAGGAAACAGGATAGCATGGTGCGTATGAAATATGTATAGCCTGGTATGGGCTCTCCAGTAAATGCCAGAATGAGTCCTTGGAAACCTGAACAGCAATTACTTAAAGGCAAAAGGAAAGTAAGAGCATAACTACTTTGTTACTTCTTCTGTGTTGATGTGTTGTTACTTCTTCTGTGATGATGCTAAGCCTTGTCTTGGTATCCTTTTCCAGATGGCTGTGGAACTCTTTTCACATTAAATAGTTAAAAGGTCCCTCAGTCCTGCTGGAGAATGCTGCTCTCTCTCTTTCAGTGAGCTACAGCAAAAGTGCTCTTCTGGTCTGCCTCAAAATGGCAGTGCACTCACCGAAACTATTCACCAATGCAATAGTTGTAGCAAGGATAACAGCATGTTTACAAATAAAGTTTCACTATGGTGTCCAAGTAGCATTATCCCATTTCAGAGACCATGAGCTAGAACAAAGAGAGCTTAAATGGCTCTCCAAACTCCCCTAGTAGAGCCAGCGGCAGATTCATAACTGAGTCTGTGATTCTGACTGCTAGCAAATAGAAAATCAGAGGTGTGTATCCTCAGGCTACAGGCTGCTGTTTCCTCTTCATGTCAACATCTTTGTTTTAATATTTCTGCCATATATATGTATAAAATGGCCAAAAATACTCAGAGAAAATCAATTAATTACAAGCTAAAACATTGAACTGCTAAGTATGGCCACTGGGAATGCAGCACACAAACTTCTCTGACAGTTACACTGCGGGGACAGTAATCTGTAGCAGAAAAGTGGAGTAAACAGGTTGGGAGGCAATAATCTCTTAGTTCAGAAAGTGTCAATACTGAAAAGCTTTTTAGTTAGCTGCAAGAGTTTGATCCAACTGAGATGACGGAAGTGCTTTTTTTTTTTTGGTCATCAATCCGTATTGAATCCCTTGTGCAGTAAGCAGTCATAGAAAGGTTTTGTGGAATTAGTATTATAGATTACACATTCAATCCCTTTGTGAGTGTTGAAAGCATTGTCATTCTTCTAATCACTATATCCTATCTTTGATCCATAACAAATATGCACACCCAGCTCTACTAATCTCCATTATGATTGTGAGATATCTGTATTTGCCAGTACTATGCCAGCAGAAATAGTTAAAATTTTCCTTCCTTGTATGATTTCAAGCTTTGCCTTTTTTTCTATTCTGATTGAAACATATTGTTTAAATAATAGTAATTCCATTATAATTCAAAACAAAAATAAATAAAAAGTTGGAAACAAGACGGAGTCCTTTTATTTAAATCCATATCCATAATGAGAAAATCATTACAATGAGAAAATCGTCTGGTGATTTTGAGTGATCATGAATCCTAGCTTTATTCTTTAGTATGATATGACTAGTATTTCCAGATGTGTGCCATTTTATTATACAGCCCAAGAGAAATTACATGAGTTACTTCTGGAAACCCATCACACGGCCTTTATTATAGACACAAGGTCAGAGGCACTCCTGGCTTTGAAGAAGGCTGTAAGCAATAAACGGAGAAATTACAGCTAAACACCCACCAAAGTCTTTGCTGGGCTCAGCCCGTTACTTGCTTTAGTTTTAAAATTTGATCATATTATCTCTGTTCTCCATTGTCTTTCAGCTAATACAGCAGATTTTCCAGTCAGCTATTCCAGTCCAACTCTTCTGTTCTCTCAGGACAACAGCTTGACTGGGATATATAGATGTAGATATATATGTGTGTGTTTGTAGGTCTCATAGGTTTCAGAGCTGAAGATTCAGCGTTGGGGGACATAGAAATCCCATTTAATCGCAGGAAAAACTCACATCTGATCAGTTTCTTCAGCAAAAGGAAATGCCCTGCGAAGGGTGAGGAGAGGTGTCTGCAGAGGTTGAAGTTCCAGCTACTTCTAAGGGTAATGTTAAAAGAGATTTAAAGGTTTATTGGCTCAGGATGGATGGTGATCCTTCATATTGATCCTGAAAAGGGGGAAAGGATTGTTTGTTCAATGGGTAATACAAAAGCCACCTGATCCAGCTATGGAATTGTTGGGATGGAAGAGAGGATCTCTCTCTTTTGGAGGAATTGAAGGATAGGTCAGGTGTTGTATTCCTTCCCAGTCATCCTACCTTATGTCACTACCTAAAAAGGAGTAAACTTGAAACCTCATGCACTGCAGAAAAACTTTGGCAGCTGCCTTGTTGGCTGGGGAGGGGTGGAGAAGGAATTATTTAAATCTGATTCTTCCTTGTCTCACCAGTAGTTACACAGAGAACTGGGCAAACGTGACAACAGAAGGGAAGGCACATAGTGAGCTAAGTGACTTTCCTGATGCCATTCCCTTAAATCTGCTCAGCAGGGAGATTCACCCTTGAAATGCATGAAGCAGCAGCAGCAGCTTAGGCCAACTGCTGGGAGGACCAACCACTCTCCAAAACACTGAACAGCTGCTGCCCCAGAGGAGTCCTAAAATGTTACTGAATCCAGACCTTCCTCTGTTTTCCCATGGATGCTAGTTGACTATCCTATTTTATGGTGTTGCTTATGATTCTAGGGTGTTACCAGTTGATATTCATATTCTCACATTTCAATGTAAAACTGTGGAATGTGTTACATAGGGCCTCAGGGCACCCTTTTCCAGGGCAAACATCATTTTTACTACACACAGGTTAATGTATGTCCCCTAGTAGAGTAAATGGCCAAAATGTTTCCTTATATGTGTGATCAAGCTGCCACACATCCCACAGTTGCTGGGTGTCTATGTTAGTGCTGCTCAAGAAAAAAAGTGCAGTTAATTCAGCCTGAATTAATTTCTGCTCTAGGAACTGCGAGCTGGGTAAAGCTGTGAAACTGCTCCCTGGGGAGGAGTTTAAACAAGCCAGGCTTGATTTTGTACATTTGATTCTTCAGAGCTGAAGCCAGACAAGAAAGACATTTATGATGGATACTGATGTCTCCTAATGCTTTTCTGTAAAACTGCTGTAAAGACAGAAGCAGAAAAATGAATAATTCCTTACAGGTAAAGGAGAATGGAGCAAACAATTTGAAAACATGGTGCTATAAAGTGAAAGAAGGGTAGCATTCCTCTGCTCTCCATCACTCAAAATCCAAGTGACCAAAATAAGTCCATCTCTGCACAGGAAGGTTAGTTTGCAGAAGGACTGGAGTATTATATTGGCAGGAATATTGTAAAACAAACAGTTGATCAGCTTTGCATATCTTATCCAATACAGCGATATTTGGTTTACATCAGTAAAACAGATGTTCTAGCAGAGAACTCACTGCAGATTTTGGAGAAACAAGACTTGTGGAGAGTTCAACCAGCATATATGGGGGGGGGGGGGGGCAGGGGAAAGCAGACTTTGATTTTGGACAACTTTATCAAAGAAACAATTAGAGATATCACGCAAAAGTTTCTCTTCTATCAAGCTTTGTTTCTCTTAGTGGTTTATATAGATTAATGGCACTCATCGTCTCAGTTTGCTGAGAGTCTCTGTTTCCTTATACACGTATTGCAAAAAATCTGTATATGTCCTGAAATATCAATTATGCAAGTTGGCTGAGATTCTACAAAGTGGGTGCCATTGGTGTATATGTTTTTATCTCCGTGCATAATCAAATTCCCTTTTCCTCTGCTAATGTTTCTTCCATGCCGTACTACTGCTGTTACTTTAAAACAAAACAAACCACACAAAACTTTAAAAAAATATATTGAGTAATTGCATAAGAACTGTTACACTGATCAAAATAAACAACAGAAGCATTTCCATTTATGTTTCAGTAAATCATAACATAAATAAAACACCCAATAAATAGAATAAATACCTACATAGCTGCTTTTGAGTCAAATGAGAAATATCAAGTGCATTTATTTTTCCATAAAGAAGGTAAAACACACTTGGCCAATCACACACTGCACTGTGGGCATCCTGCCAACTGGAGTTCTGCAAACAGCATACACACATCCAGACCTAAAAGCAAAAAAACTGATTGCATGCCATGGGTGGTGATTTACCTAGTTAAGAAATGTTTTGTTATAGTAAAGAAAAGGTAAACAAGAACACATAGAGTTCTTTACTCTCATCTCTTCAGCCATAGGATATTAAATTATCTGTATTTTTTTCTTTTTGCTATTTGTGCTTCTTTCTCCTTTAGCTGATCTGATACATGAGTATTGGGGTGGGTATTATTTTTCATATCAGGAGTGTTGCTTAAGTCACTACCTGCTAAATGATGCCTAGCAAAATGAATGCAATGAATTACAATAAAAATAAAATAAAATAAAATAAAATAAAATAAAATAAAATAAAATAAAATAAAATAAAATAAAATAAAATAAAATAAAATAAAATAAAATAAAATAAAATAAAACAAAACAAAACAAAACAAAACAAAACAACGGACAGTCTCTACTGCACCAAGCAACACAATGCGTCCCAGATCTCGTACAGCACCCACGAAAGGTGCCCCCGAGTGCGGGCCCTGAGAGCTCGGCAGGTCCATCCCGGTGCCCCGAGGGCTCGATCCGCCGCTGCGCTCCCGGCATCCCGGCCGCTCCCGAGCCCCCCGAGCCCGTCGGGGGAGGCTGAAAGGGCGGAAAACCCGCGGCCGAGAAGCAGGCAACGGGAAGGCAGAACCCTCCCAGTCGAGGACGGCGCGTCGGGAGGGCACTTCTGGTGCGCCCAGGAAGATCCGGACCGTGGGCGCTGGGAGGAGGAGGTGCAGAAAGGAGAGGAGTTTCCCCTCTCCTACGTCGGGTTGGTCGGGGGAAGAGGGTCGCTTGGCTGTGGTGCTCGTAGATAACTTGACGTGAAACAGGTTCTAAAGCAAGTGTTGACCCAATAGGGTGCCTTCACCTGCCCGGGCGCTGCTCCCGAGGGAGAGGAAGGTAAACGCCACCTTATCGCATCGCACCGGCCCGTGAACTCCGAGGGCTGGGACCGCGGGAGCCACCGCCCCGCCAGGGGCTGCTCCGGGGAGCGGAGGCGCCCCCGCCGCCTCTTCGCGGTGAGAGTTCAGCGGCAGGAGCGCGGAGCCACGGCAGCCCTGCCCGTGAGAGGGAGGGAAACAAGCCCCCCAGGCCCGCCGCCGTCTCGCTGGGCTCCCTGAGCAGCGAGGGGCACTCCGGGCAGTCACCGACCCCCGGCGACCGCCCGGCTTTCCACCTCGTCCAGAGAACCCGGCTCTGGGCAGCGGCGCCTTCCTATTCGATTACCTTTTGCCCGCTTGGGGTGCGATTCCGTGTTGGGAAAGATGGGAAAAGGGGGTTCCCGTCGTCAAGAGGGATGGATGAGTAAGGACATGAATGGGGGAGGCTTGAGGGAGTTTGAGGAGACTCGCTGCGCGGGGGTGGGGGGGCCGCCTGGAAGGCCGGGTACCAACGACCCTCCGCAGGAGATAGATCCAGGGAAAAGACAAGAAGGCTGAACAGTGAGGAGCAGGGAAGGCATCCTGATGTGGAGATAACCTCGCAGCCCCTTCCCGAGCTCGACATCCGCCTCGCACAAGCACTGCCGAGAGATTGCCGGCCAGAAAACGATGGTGTTTGGCAAAATCAATTAAGACTCTGCACGTTAAACCGGAGGGGTGGCCAGCAGGCACTGCCTCTGCCGGGAGAAAAGTCGCTCTTAGGCTGGAGCGAACTGGAACAGCGCTCCACCGGGAAAATTAAAGCCCCTTTCGATTCCCACGGCCGCCCGCCCCACGCGTGGGACGGTACCTGCGGGCGGCGCTCCCGAGCAGCCCCCGTGCCTGCTCCGTCCCCCCCGGCACGGCCGGAGACACCCCCCCCCACCCCATGGGAGAGACCCCTGAGAGCCGAGACCCTGCAGCGATGCTCTTCCCCAAAAGCGGACGCTGGCTTGGTAATATGGGCTCTCGTGATTGTCCTCCCCCGGCTCCACACGCACCCAAACCACATGCACGTACTCTTAGGTTAGTTATCACGTTTACCTCCTTGGCTGCACGCACCGGTGGAGCCCGGAGCCGGGACCTGCTCTCGTTTAGACAGGTAAAATACAGCTCACCTCAGCCTGTGCTTTTTCTCCAGGCTACACAAACAGTTCTCCCTGAAAACAAGCAAAAAACAAACGATTAAAAAAACCCAAAAACAAAAACAAAAAAAAACCCCACGATGTAGAGCTTGATCAGAAACTGGCTCTACTATAACCAATGTTGGGAAAAGACTCTGCAAATCAGGCCTGGGTTACCGTCCTGAAGTCTAGAAAACGCATAAGCAGCTACGTGTGTCTGGAGTGCTCCTGCCTGCTTTCACTCATCCTCCATCCTAGGAGAGCCCTTTCCTTCCTGCTGAGCCTGCTGCAAAGGGTACGGACAAATCGTGTTGGATTCTTGGAGCTTCCCACACGGGGTTTCGCAGAGGCTCAGGTGCGGGGCAGGGACGACTACCGAAATACCCTTTCTCCTGTGGCCGCAGGCAACGCCGTCAGGACCTTCTTCTTCACACAAGGAAGGCTTTTCTCCACCAAAGCTGCAGCACAGCAACCCGTGCTGAGGGGAATTTCCAGCAGCGGTTGATTCTGCCTCGGGGCTGCTGATTTGTACACTAAGCCGAAACGCTCCCTAAGAAGATTACAGATGGGAGCTCGTCTGTGCTCTCACCTCTGGGAGCAGCCTTAGAAAGAGGGAGCTGAACCCGAGACGCGGCCGGACAACAGGAGGCGCTGCGACTTTGCACAACCCGGGGTCCCCCTCCCCGCCCGGCCAGCCGGCGTCCCGGCGGGGGCGTCCCGAGGGCCCGGCCCGCTTGGAAAGCGGCTCTGCCGGGCGCCACGTCTGCTCCGCCTGGCTCAGCGCCTCCGCGGTGTGTAGCAGCATCCCCGGTTTGTAGCAGCATCCCCGGGAGCGTGGCCGGCTCCGTGCCTGCTCTTTTTTTTTTCAGGTACAGGGTGAGCCCGGCGTCCCGGCAAGTGTCGCTCCCGCGGGGTCGGGCTCTGGGTCACCCGGCGGGGAGGTGCCGCCAGCGGGGTCGCTCGGACCCCCGCACCCCTCCTAGCCCGGCCGTAGAGTTTCTGAACAGACGTCAAGTACTGAAATGAATAGGCCGCCACCGAAGGGTCTCTATTTTCAGACGTATAGACCGCTTCCATTAGTGAAAGAAGGAGGGTGCGTACATGAAGACAGCAATTTTCATATCTCTTAGATTTCCCACTGGGTTTTGTTCCAATTTCCATGGGTGTAGTTTGACCATTTGAGAACGTAGGGTTTTAATCCAGCGCTTTTATCTATTTTATTTCATTCAAGACACATTTTGATCCCTTGTTCTCGCCTGCTGATTCCAGAGTTTTGTTTGTTTCCAGGATTTGACTTAATTCTGTTGCCAGATTTAAAGAAAGAAGGACTAGGAGGGAAAGAACAAAGAATGGGATAACAGAAAACGCATTTAGAGGACAAGTTAAAACATATTTGTAGAGGCGGAGATATGGTATATCTCGTCACATGAATCCTGGGTCTCTCTGTACAAAAAAACTTTAAAATCGTATCTGTTAGGGTGACGTTTTTGCAGATCACTCGAGGACAAATCACTGTGGAAGCAACTCTGATCCTTCTGGATGATAAACGTGCCCGGCACAAATTCAGACTTGGATGCGTATTTTAGTCTGTGTGGTACAGTACGCAAGCCTTTTTCAAAATCCCAAGAAACTTTATTTCTCCTTCAAATACCCATTGCCCAGAAAGTTATTTGGGTTGTGTTGGTTTTTTTTTTTTTCGTTCGTTGGTTGGTTGGTGGTGGGTGTGTGTTCTTTAGTTTTATCTTTCTTTTTTTTTTTTTTACTGTCAGGTGACAAAAGTTCTAGTAGCTGGGTAGGAACAAACTCATAAAGGATAGGGTAGAGAAACCCAGGAAAAGTCTGTGGTCTTGATTTAAGCTCGAAGAGCTGGACAGAACAGGAGCAAAACCCGAAAATGTTCAATCCGTATGCAGAAAATGCGAGATTCTCTCTATAATAATAAAAATCGTTGTTCAGTGACAGTTTGTTTTATCGGTATCGCCCCTTTTAACCTTTTACCAGTCTGTGTAGATTCCTCCTGCTCTGTCCTTTCTGAGAATTCAAGTTAATGAGCAAGAAGTTGGTAATGAGATACCCGCTACTTATTATTGTTGCTTCTGGGCGCCTGGCACAACAGAAGGCTTCCAAAGGAGCCTTCTGGGCTGCAGGCTTTCCACAGTAAAGGTATAAAATGGTTCCAGTGACTCACCTGATGTTTGCCAAGGGGAAGTTAATATCGGTGGATCCGCATTCAAGCCTCTGTCCGCATTTATTGGGTGCCTGTAGTGCTATGTCTCAGCGTGGTGACTCACATGATTTCTAAATGCAAGGCACCAGAAAAGAAATATCATCACCATCCACACAGGACAGCAGCCCCGTTTGAAGGGCTAGGGGGAGGGGGAGGGGTTTTGGGGGGCACAGAGCCGAGTCCTGCCGCTCGCAGCCCGGAGAGCCGAGTCCGGTCCGCCTCCCCGAGGGCGCTGGGAGCTGGGGGGGCCGAGGCAGGGGCGGAGGGCTCCTCGGAGGTACCTGTTCTGCAACCAGCTTTGAAGTGAGGGGCAGGAGCCGGGGGGGCGTGGGATGGAGGGGAGCCTGCAGACTGCAAGACTCGGGACTTTGGAGCACGTCCCGGTCTTCACGTTAAAGGAGCATCTACTGGACTTTAGTAAATATTGCCCTTAATCTCAAGGGTTTAAGACTGGATGGCCCTTTGCATTCTCTCCAAACAGAGGGGGCTGCCCTTCTCTTATCTACCTCATTTAATTTCCACCGATCCCTCCTAGCATTTGTCCTGTCCATCTGAAAGGGTGGGTTCCGCCCTCCCCCTTCCTATTCTCTCCCCCTCTCCCACCTCTGTCTCTCCTTCTTTCCCCACAAGCTTAAACCAATTACGCCGCTTTGCAAATAAAGTGCCGCCCCGGGGGGAGTTGCAGGCGAGGGGAACTGCCTTGTTTGCAGGTGCATCTCCGGCTTTGTAGGTGCGAACGCCTTTGTGCGGCGGACAAATGGGGAGAGGAGGAGGAGGAGGTGGGTACTTCTGCGACGTAAGATCCACATCAGCTCAACTCCACTCACATCCCAGCCGGCACTTCCTCACTTTCTCAACTGTCTCGCCCCACACCGCTCCCTGCCTCCTTTTTGGCTCGTTATAGAGGAGAATTCAGCACCCCCCGCCCCTCCTCAGAGCTGGCTTCCTGCTAGGTCGGGTTTTCGGGCTCTTTTCCTGCTGCCGGTCGCTCACTTGCAAGAGGGCTGGATGGTTACACCGGGCAGGTTGGCTCCATAATGTTAGGGACTGTGAAAATGGAAGGGCATGAAACCAGCGACTGGAACAGCTACTACGCCGACACTCAGGAGGTGAGTAAATCCCAGGGTCTGGCTCCGCTGCTGCCCCTCTGCAAGGGGGAGGAGGGGGCCGGGGTGGGAGCTGGAGGGTCGCGAGCGATCGGTTTGCGCTCCAGATCCCGCCAGCGCAAACGTAGCTCCCCCCTCCCTCCGGCGCTGAAGCCGCTCAGGCTTCCCCGAGGAAAACGCGGCTTCCCGGGGTCCAGAGAGGCGTTCGGGGGAGACCCGGGGCGGCCGGGGGCGCGCCGGGAGGGCCGGGGGCAGCCCTGGGTCGGGGTCGGGCGGGCTCGGCGCTCGCACAAAAGCGCCCCGCGAACTCGCGGCTCGGGGCGGGCGACTCTCCGCGCCTGCGGCCCCGGCTCCTTCCCGGCGGGCGGCGGGGGCCGAGGCAGCGCGTCCCGGGGCGGGGGCAGCGCCTTCCCCGGGCTCCTCGGCGGGCCCCACGGCCTCTGTGCGCGCCCTCGCCGGGGGCCTCACCTGTTAAAGGCGGGCGAAAAGAAAGGGCGGAGGGGAATCGCCGTTTGTTCGTCCTTTGCCAGACGGGCCCCTGCGGCGTGCGCTGCTGCCGCGGGCCGGCGGGCGGCGCTGCCGAGAGCGGCCCCGGCGGCCGCGGAGGGAGGGGGGGGCCGGGCCCGCCGCCCCGGCACCCCGGGTGGCGCTCTCGCCCCCCGCGCCCGTTTGACAACACGGTGCGAAGCGCGGGGGTTGGGGGTGGAGAACCAGCCCAGGCGGCAGCAAGTCCGAGAGAAGAGAGGGCCGCGGGGCCCGGGGTGGGCGCTGCGCCGCCGCGGCTCTGCCGAGCGGGTCCCCGGGAGGAGCCGGCAGCGCGGCGGGTCCCCGCCCGGGAGGCGGCTGTTTCGAGGAAGTGCGGGAGCGAGACGGGCGCCGAGGTGCGCGCAGCCGGGCGTTGCATCAGCGCACCGGGCACACGGCCCCCCGGCCCCCACGCCTCGTCCCGGCACCCTGGAGCTGGCACGCAGCGCAGGCAGATACGTGTCACCCTGCCGGCGTCCTGCTTCAGAGAATAAAGTCGGCTAAGGGCAAACAAGGGTCATCCTAATTATGTGCCGTTTCCAGACTCGTTTATCCTCGCCGTGCTCGCTGTCCACAAACATAAAGTTAAGCGACCTTCGCTTTTGCTATTTTTTAGCCTCGGTCTTTTCTTCTCCCCTGCTATTTAACTGGAATCACGTCGTGGATGCAAGGTGGGAGACCCATCCACGTTCTACCATCTCAAATAATCAATGTGATCCTCTAAATTAAAAGCGCTCTCATAAGCCCGTGGAATTTGTAGTGAACAGTAATGAATTTTATATCAGAGAATAGTTTGGATTGGAATGGACCTTAAAGATCATCTAGTTCCAACCCCCATGCGATGGGCAGGGAATTATATACATATATTTAACCGTAGCCTAAAGATCCTTCCCTTAGCCGTAATGCCTTTGTTCGAAGTAAACTGGGAATGCCTTTCTCCAAAAGCAAAATTTCAGGCTCCCCAGTTCTGCCTTTACCAAGAGCTGTGTTACATAGTAGGGTGCTTAGGGTGCTGCAATTTTTTCACGGCGGGCAGTTGTAGAAAATCTCAGGCAGGGAAAGCTTGTCGTACTTTGGGAAAGTTTGTTTGTTTGTTTTTAAACTTGAATTTAAAGGCTGACTTTATAGAAGATGCAGACGAGGGGAAGCTTTCCACAGAGAAAATATGCGAATGTGAGCTGTTGTTTTTCTGTTCTGTTAGATTTTTGGGGGTGGCAGTGTTTGGGGGGGAGGGGGTTGCATGGGTTTGGAGGGGTTTTTTGGACAAGATATTATCGCATTTTCTTTAAGAACAGAAATTGAAATCAGTGCAGGTTGGGAGGGACGGGTGAGATTATTTTAAGAAAATTCGGGCAATTGAATTTGTCCTCGGCACAGTGCACGCCCTTAAATTTCAATAATCTCGGGAGTTTAAATATTCAGGTAGCAAGATGGGACACAAAATCAGCACAAACGCGGGAATACTCTGGGAGGAAACCTCCTGCCGGGGCAGCTGAAGCCCTCAGCAGCTCTGCGGAGCCGCTCCGGGGGGGCCGTCGGTCGGTGATCCCGGCGCATCCCGCCGCGCAAGCCGCAGCACGCCGGTAAACCGAGGCCAGGGGGCTCCTCTCTGTATCTAATTTATAAACACGTATAAATATAAATTAGATCTTTGCATCGCGCCAGCGGCCTTTCGGTGCGGCTTTTGGGAAGCGCTTTCCGTGTGTCGGGAGGCAGACGGTGTCCCGCGGCAGGACGTTTGCACGGCTCGCTTGGCAGAAAGGGCAGATCCGGCCCCGCTGGGATCCTACCTCTCTCCCCCCTAACCCCTTCTCTCCGTTTCACTGCCCTAGGCCTATTCCTCGGTACCCGTGAGCAACATGAATTCGGGGCTGGGCTCCATGAACACCATGAACACCTACATGACCATGAACACCATGACGACAAGCGGCAACATGACCTCCAGTTCTTTCAACATGTCCTACGCCAACACGGGGCTGGGAGCCGGGCTGAGCCCCGGTGCCGTGGCCGGCATGCCTACAGGCTCCGCGGGGCCAGTGAACGGCATGCCAGCTGGTGTGGCCGCCATGGGAACGGCGCTGAGCCCCGGTGGCATCAACGCCATGTCAGCCCAGCCAGCCCCCATGAACGGGCTGAGCCCCTACAGTGGTATGAACCCCTGCATGAGCCCCATGGCCTACACCCAGTCCAACCTCGGCAGGACACGGGACGCCAAAACCTTCAAGCGGAGCTACCCCCATGCCAAGCCACCCTACTCCTACATCTCCCTCATCACCATGGCCATCCAGCAAGCGCCCAGCAAGATGCTGACGTTGAGTGAGATCTACCAGTGGATCATGGACCTTTTCCCCTACTACCGGCAGAACCAGCAGCGCTGGCAGAACAGTATCCGCCACTCGCTCTCCTTTAACGACTGCTTTGTCAAGGTGGCCCGGTCCCCCGACAAGCCCGGCAAAGGCTCCTACTGGACCTTGCACCCCGACTCTGGCAACATGTTTGAAAACGGCTGCTACCTCCGCCGGCAAAAACGCTTCAAGTGCGAGAAGCCAGCGAACAGCAAAGCCCCTCAGGAGGGCAGGAAAGATCAGGCCGGGGCCTCCAGTTCCAGTTCCAACTCCCCCCTGCACAGAGGCCACAATAAACCTGTGCAGCTGGACACAGCCACCTCCCTCTCCAGCTCCAACCCATCCACCAGCCCCCAGTCTGTGGACCACAGTGGATCGAGCACGGAGCTAAAGACCTCGGCCTCCGCCGCCTCCTCCACCATCAGCTCCGTCCCCACCTTGGCCTCTGTTCCGCACCCTCCTCACTCCTTAGCCCATGAACCCCAGCTCCACCTCAAGGGCGATCCCCACTACTCCTTCAACCATCCCTTTTCCATCAACAACCTCATGTCCTCCTCGGAGCAGCAGCACAAGCTGGACTTCAAAGCCTACGAGCAGGCACTGCAATATTCCTCCTACGGGGCCAGCATTCCTGGTGGGCTGCCCCTGGGCAGCGCCTCCATGGCCGGCCGGAGCAGCATCGAGCCCTCGGCCCTAGAGCCCTCCTACTACCAAGGTGTGTATTCCAGACCCGTGCTAAACACCTCCTAGCTCTGCACCCCCCCTACCCCGTGCTGAGGGCGAACCTCTTTCCCCCAACCTTTTCCTGGCTTCTCTCCCTCTTTTCTCTCTCCCTACGACAAACCGAGGTGTTTCCGCACGCTGTGTGCAAAGGACTGTTACTTTTTAATTGTCTCACAATGTGTTGTGTGTTGTTACGATCCACCACAACCTCCTGCAAAGCCAGCCGCGTCCCTCTTGTATATACCCCCTCCCGCTACCTAGCCCCTCTCCCCAGAGATTCCCTCTAGCCTTTGCAGGGTGTTATTAAAAGGAAGAAAAAATTGTTGAGCTTGTAAACTACTTGTTTGTGCTTTCCGCTCCCTCTTCTCCCCCCTTCTGTGCTCTATAATCTCATGTAAGTTTACAGGTATGTGGCAATACTTTAACAATACGGAGATGAAGAAGCGAGTAGACATGTAAGACTTTTTTTAATTAAAAAGGCTTTGAAGGACAATACTGCTGTGAAGTAGCAAAACACTAAGAGAATCTCAAAGCAACAAGAGGACTATTTACTTTCTCGGATCATCCTTTTGATACTTGCAAAATAAACCTTTGGCTAGTACAACCCGCATACACCCAGATGCTGCGGGACGGATCCTGCACTCCCGAGGGGACCAACTGGAGCTTTGGAGTGCAGGATGCGACCCTTATTTTTTCCAAGTGTTACCTGTCTTGGGATGTAATATAAAGTCACAAGAGGTCACAGCCAGTTGGATATTTTTTTTCCTTCCCATCTGTTACTGAAGATTCTCGTTCATCAGGAACTCTTGACATGTGGATGACATGCTTATTTAATTTAAGTGTCTTCATTGTGTACCAGCTAGAACTGTGTATCTACAACACGGTTATTTACCCCTCCCCCAGGAAACGTTGGCTATTACACCGATGCAAGAAAAAGAGGAGAGCTGTTTCTCTCCCCTTTTCCAACTTGTTTAATAAATTCCACATCCAATTTTTTTGTGGCCATTTAATTATTGCCGTCGTTAGCTTGTTTCATCCAGTGTTAATGCACTTTCCACAGTTTTACATGGTGTTAGCATAGCCAGACGGGTTTTATTATTATTCCTGTTCGCTGTCTCAATGTTCTTAATTTATTGCATGGTTTATATTTTTTTTCTTTCTTTACAGCTGGAAATTGCTTTAAATGACAGTTTAAAAAAAAAATTACACGTGAATTTAAGAAATTTTGTTAATTTTATAAATGTGATTGTAATTGAAAAAATATTTTGATTTAAAACGATAACTGAGAATTTAATGCGTGAAGTATGGTTTTGATCATTTGCAGTTAAGGACTTTAAATAAATCAAATGTTAACAATTAAAGACTTTGCTGCTTTTTTCCGAAATTTCTGGGGCGGGTTGCGGAGGACAGAGACGCTGTGCCAGGGAAACAAACGTGCCGCTAAAGCGCGTATGTGGAGAGGAACGATTCGTACGGCCAAGCAGCTTGTGCGGAGGGCTCGGAAGGGGCCGGTGCTGCCGCGGTCGGGAAGAAGATGCGCCCGCAGGGTGTGTTTGCGGGGCGTTGCGGTGGCACCGCTGGCTGCGAGTGTGTATGATGGCGTCCTTTTCCTATTTTTTTTTTTTTTTAATTCACAGTGCCGGCGTTGTTGAGAAAGGGAGGGAAAAATTCACCTGAGGCGGTGTAAGCTCCCGGTGCCGGGGCGGCGGCTCTCAGACCCGGCGTTTCCCCGCTGGACGGGGCGACGCCCGAGGGGAGCATCCCTAGAGCTGCTCCGCTTCGGCCCGGGACGAGCTGCCCTCCTCCCTCCCTGCAGCCCTGGCTCGGATCCACCCCCGTAACAACGGCAGCCGCCCTGGCGAGCGCTGGTCCCCAGCAAGCGGCACTGTGGAGGGGGCCGGGGGTGGGTTTAAACGTGAACAGATTTCTCTGTGCTCAGCCCCCTTCCTGCTCTGCCGCCAGATAAAAGACCTGTGTAATTCTCATAATTATCACATAATTGCCCCCTGACGGGTTAGGGACAACGGCGGCAAATTAAATTTAAGGGTCGATTTAGAAGAGAAAAGCCAGCGTCCTAGACAACTCATCGAATTCCTCCAGCGCTACTACCCAGCGAAAAATGTGAGGAAAGAAATATCTATCGGAGAGAGCCTCTCTGCCGTGGGCTTTGCAGGTGCCCGGCGGCGCGGGCCGGGATGCGGACGCGGCTCTGCCGGTGAGACGGGGCCGGCGGCGGCACCGCGCTGCGCGGCTGCGCTCGGGCGGGCGGGGGTGGCCGGGGGTCCCGCAGCGGGAGGGAACGGGGGGTCTGTGCCTGGGGCGCCGGGTTTCGTGGAGAACCCGGTGAACCGTCTGTGCGGCCTCTTCGCCTCCTGCATTTTCTGAACTGGCGAACACCAGCAGATCCCCAGCAGCCAGGGGCAGCTCGGGGTTGCTCGGCAGGCGAATCCCGTTTAAAGTCCCGCTTCTACTGCCAAAAAGAGTTCCCTGCGAATCGAGGCAGGATGAAGTCCGTTTTCAGTAGGATTTCACCCGTCTCCCACAGGCTATAGCCTTCAGAGAATATGCCACTGCAGAGTGAAGACATTGATTTAATGCCCTGGGCTTGTACACAGAAAATATCAATCGAAGGGCAGCGATAAAGCAGCAGGTTTCGCATATCAGCTGAGGAGCACAAACCGTGTGTAATGGAAATATTCAGGGCGTGGGTAATAAAAAGGTTTAAGCGGACCGACGCGGCTCCAAACCTCTTATAGATAAGGAGCGGAGCCTGTCACGGATACAGAGTGTGCCCCTTTGCCTCTCGCCGTCAAGATCATACTCCTTCCCTTTCTTCTCGCAAGCAAATGGTGGCTGCGGTGGGCAACGATCCATTGACATAACAGGGATGCGGCTCATACTGAAAATGCGGGTCTGCACCACAGCACGTGCAGCTTTCTGTCTTAAACGACTCGGAAGTCTTAAATGACTTGGAAGTCAACAGAGGGGAGAAGAGTCTCCTGTTTTCTGCCCTGCTATAATCCTCAGCTCAAAGATCCCCGGCCACAGTGCAAAAATAAACTAAAAGTAGTCTCCATAGGAAAGAGGGTGCATCCCCCCTCCCGCCCCGCAATACGTAGAGGGGAGCTTACGAGCATCTCCTTCCAGTCGGACCGCGCTCTCTGTGCCAGGAGGGAAGATGCTGGCGGGTGCGGGGGTTTGGCCCGTGTGGCAGGTGATGTCCCAGCCCGTGTCCGGGGCCGAGGCGAAGCGGGGCCCGCCGGGCTGCGGGCTCCGGCCGTCAGCGCCAATTACAGGGGAACTTCGCCTTTTTCTACACGGCAATTATCTCCGATCGGCCACGTGCGAGGGAGCGAAAACGGCTCATTTAACGTCATTAAACACAAGCAGGGAGTAATTCAGGGCGGCGGGGGATCGCTGTAAAGATTTACGCAGAGTTTGGGTGGCGAGGCGGCCGGCGGCGGGGGGGTGTCGGGGGCGTTTGCCCGGCCGGGCAGCGGCCGTCGAGGCGGCTCCGATGGCGGCTCCGGTGGCGGCTCCGGTGGCGGCTCGGCCGGGCCGGGGCAGCCCGAGGAGCCGCCGCGGGTCCTGCCCTGGCCCAGCCGGGTCCGGTGGCCCCGGGGACCCCGAGAAGGACGGGGCCCGCGGCTCCTCCTCGGAGAACCTGCGAGCGGCTCTTCCCCTCCGGAGAGACGATTAGAATAAAACCGGCTTCAGCCTCCCAAATCAGGGGGCAGAAATAAAATCACAAGCACCTCCTGGGCTGTTTTCCGAGTGTAAATGGACAACACTGACACCTACATCGGCAAACAATCGGAGGGTGCGCATTTATTAGAAGAAATTAATTTAAAATGTTCGGGACTGAAAGATGCGAAAAAAAATATTCCCTGGCCAGTTTTTCCCTCGAAACGGTCATGTCAATAAAATACAAGTAAGTCGTAAAAGAACCGAGTGAGAAAACACTACAGCCTTTGGCATAGCTTCAAAAACTGTTTTGAAATGTTGAGTAGACATCGAATACTGGACTGGCTACTGGTCCGTCAACACAAACTCGAAATAAATTATTTTCCTTGCTGTAACGCCAAATAGCCTTTAAAAGAGCAATTGACTCGGTTTTAATTTTACAGCAGTATTGCAGGTAAAGCTCTTGATTGGGATAACAATGCATCTTGTTTCATTTCTTTTCCGTTCTGATAAAACGGGATCTGGGCATCTATGTGTGAGTATATGTGATCAATCACTCTGAAAAAAATATTTTAAGAAGAGAGTCTTAATAAATATATACTTTACGTGTGCATTCTGGTTGACCATATTTGTTCGTGAAGCAGTAAATTTTCCTCCTATAAACACGGGATAGAAAGTTCTCTCGGGAGTCATATAGATGCATTTATTGTATATATTACCATATATGTAATTAATATGTATTTGTTTCCAGGGGCGACAAGTGTATATATGCACAACACACAATGACCAGGCAAAAACCAGACCACAATAGGGCACAGAGGGTTACTGGGGTACGGAATGTACACGTAAGTCCTCGCAAAACTCCCACGCTGCAATATTGTGTTAGGAAATATAAGAGAATGGTTAACAGCTAAAATAAAAATGCAATTAGTTTGATTATTTAAATGTCAAGGGCGGTTCTGCAAAATGGGTCACTTTTTTCTCTTAATGCAACCCAGGCTTCTCAGCTACTAGCGAAGGCAAAGTAATAACTAAAAAAAATAGATTGTACATTTTCTGCTGTTTGCAATGTCGAAAGGTCTTTTTCAGCAGGAGAAAATAATTGAGGGAAGACAAGAGTGGAAAACGGGAGGCGATAAGAGGAAAACCTGCCATTGTTCTCTCTGGTTATTTTCTACTAATTATTCTGCCCATTGTGTCAAAGTAGCAGTTAAGGATAGGATAGTGTAAATAACCTCGCATTTCACTCCTAAACCGCGCAACTTTCTGGCCCAAGCCATGCCATAGTGTTTGTGTTTCCCCCCTTCACCTCAAACAGAAACTCGCTGAGATTTCAGATCTTTGAACTTTGGTCAGATCAAACTGCCAGCGCTCACCTTTGTCTTCAGCCATTAGGATTTAAAACATATGTAGCCTCATGGCAGAATCCATTTGTTTCTGCGAGGAGAAAAAATTACCATCTTCTCTCTCCTCCCCACCCCAAAAGTCTTCCGTTTGGCTAAATTGATTGAAAGTATCACTTCCCAGAAGGTCGCCGCTGCCGCGGGAGCGTCGCTCAAATGAGTTTGGCCCAGGCGCGTCATTCTGGGGGGGGTCGTCGTTATTTGGCTACTGCTGTTGGCAATCTAATTTTTCCCATGAAATGTTCATACACCTGCTGGTTATTCCACGGGGCAGCTACCCTCCGAATGGTATTATTATTATTATTACTACTACTACTATTCCGTCCTGCAGGAGGAACGCGCTCAGAACCTGGGCATGGCCAGGCGGGGGATGCTCGGAGGCAGCGCGGAGGCGACGCGGGAGCGGGCGGGACGGGGCCCGGGCGGCCGCGGGGTGCGGGGTGCGACGTGCGGATGCCGCTGCCGTCCCGGCCCTCCCCGGTCTCCATCCCAGCCCCGTTGGCCCGGCCCTTCGGTGTGCCCAGCTGCGGTCCGGCCCGGCTTTGTGTTTGCGACCCCCGTCCTTCGCCTGCCCTGGGAACGGTGGGGATGGAGGATCCTCGCCGGGAATGTTTTAGGCTGACCACGTTTCTGCTTTCGAAATCAGGCCCGTTCACACGCCTCTCGGCAGTAAAAGGATGGCGAGTCCAGGGGCAGAAACAGGCCCATCAACTGGGGCGGGGGCATCCCCTTGGCGGCCCGGGCACCCGCTGTCCCTGATGGGTCACGAGGAGGTGTTGTGCGGCCCCAGGGCTGCGCCCCTCGCTCCCAGCCCCGGCGGGCTCGCAGCGGGCTCTCCCCTCGCTCCCAGCGCCGGGCACCGAGGCTCAGAGCCGCCTGCCCCGGGAGCAGGATCTGGCCCCCTCACGGCAACCGTTCCTACGGCAAAAGCCGCCTTTGTGCCCGATACCTCTAAGTGCTCCCCAATGAATCATCTACGTTTGCGATCTACTGCGCAGTAGCTGAAATGTGTTTTCCCCTTTATTCCTTCTCTCCTCCGAGCCGGCCCGGCGGGTTGCTAACGCGCGTTTCCTCCGGTTATGACCGGCGGAAAGTGTAAACATGTTGGTAACTAGGAGGTGGGCCTCATTCTGCAAACCAGGATCTCTCCATAGTGACTCTCAGTAATGACCTCTTTAGCATAATAAAGCCCCAGGGGCGGGGAATCTTTGAACTGCGGGGCAGGCGATTGGAATAAGAGCATGTCTGAACTTATTCAAATGTATGCAACAAGTTTTCTACTTCTAAGGTTATCTGACGTGACCAACAGTTCCCTCTTCCCTTTTTCCTTGTCTGGTTGCTTTATCTAAGGAAGTACTTTACAGACTTCAGGTGTGTCATTACGTTACATGAAATGAAAAAAGCGGAAGGAGCGGGTAAAGATTCAAGCTCCTACCCCACATTTAGTGGAAAACCACAGTAATAACGACCTCTGTTTAGAAAAGTGGGGGTGCCCTCGCCTCCAGAGACGTGGCGGCAGACCTAACAATACTCACCGGCCATCAGAAACCCTGGCAGAACCATCAGAAACTGCGAGCGGAGGGGACCCAGCACATCCCTGCCTCCCGCGGGTACCCCGGGGGTTCTGCCCGCTCCGTACCCCTCCCCGCTCCCAGCTGACCGGGGCTTAGCCCCACGGACACCCGAGCAGCCCCCCAAGAGCCAGGGTGCATCTTCTCGTGTCTCCCTTAGAAACACCCCCACCGGGGCATCGGTGTCCAGAGGACGGGGAAAAAAAGAAAAAATAGCGGCTGGCCGGTGCAAGGCAGAGCTCTCCCCCACCCCATCCCCCGGGCAATTGTTCCCTTGAGCCCCTATTAATGCGGGACATATGTTATCCACAGGCAGTAGGCAGCGGTAAGACTTCGCCATCTAACTTGTTGCTCAACTTACGAGGCGGTTCTCATCTTCTCATCAAAAGCCGCCGGTCTTTCTTCAGCCGTATGGACAAAAATGTGAACAACAATGCCCGCCTCCCTTCACTTCAAAAGCTACCATCGCGGAGGCTACCCAGAGAATTTTCTTTCTGCCTTTCATTCCCGGTTTGAAAAAAAGGCACTACAGGGCCAAGGCGCTCCTAATACTCTTTGATGGGGATTGAATTCATTATCTCCAATAACACAATTGTGCTTGGCCAACGAAAAGAGCAAAGTAATACTCATCTAGAATTAGAGAGCGGGGCTCAGAAGAAAGGGAGCGGGAGGGTGAGGGGGGTGGGGGCATTTCAAAGGAAAAGGGGGGGAATGAGAAAACACCTATATCGAAAATCGGCTTGGAAGGAGGGGGTCCCCAGCAGTTTAAATTACAGAAGTGTATTAAGTGGCGCATTGTAGGGCTCAAGGCGCGTTGGTGGTCTGACTGCGCATTCCTCCCTGGGCCGGCCGAGTCGGCACCGCCTGGGCTGGAGGTTCTTGACGTTTCCTTCCCCGGGACGGCCCCGGGGCCGGCGAGCCCCGCTCCGCTACCTGCCTCGGCGCACCCCAGCGCCCATCCCCTGTCAGCCGGGCTGCAGGCGGGGGGCCCTCCCTGCCTTGGGACAGCGGCCCTGGCCCGGGTGTAGCTGCAGCACCTGCTCACGGTGACTTCGTCGACACTTCTCAGGGATGGCGAACAGCGGCAAAACCACGGAGCAGTCAAACAGGCGAACAGCCTCGCCACCACCCCACCACCCCCGATCCCATCCCCAGCCAACTCCAGGGACCTGAGGGACACCCCGAAGTCTGTCCTAGCAAGGGGGCTCTCAGAACCATCACACCCCGGGGCAGTGCGGGGCGACGGGCGTGCAGACTTAACCCCGCCAGAGGTTACCGGTGGCAGCAGGCGCAGCCCAGGCTACCGCGGATCCTGCCTCGTCGGTGGAGGGCAAGAGATGGAGGAATGAATGAATGACGGAGCTGATGAATGAAGGAATGAATGAACGGAGCGAATGAATGAATAACACACACATAAATAAATAAATAATCGAGCACCAAAAAATCAACCGATCGGAAAACCGCTGTGTTAATATGAGAGATTAAAATATTTGCCTGTTTGGCTTCCAGAATGAGCGTTTTCTACCGGGTCTTATCCAAACAGGCTAATTTTCAAAGCCAAGCGAAATAGAGCGCTGGGAGGTTAAAGGCATCGCAGGTGCAGCGGGCGGTGGCGGGCCCTGTGCGGTTGGTGTGCGGGTTGGTTACACGCGTGTCCGCGGGCAAACGGAGCGGCGGCGAGATGGTCCGGAGACGCAGAACTCAGTGCCTCACGTGTCTCTGCACACCGGCACACACGGACCCATCCCACCACAGAACTCGCTTGTGCTGCCAAACTTCCCAGCGCCCAGTACAGGGGCCCCGCAAGAGCTTACGCCGGCGCGGGAGGCCAGGGAGGAGCCGCTGAGCCCGTCAGAGCCGCGCCCGCGGAGCGCCGGGGAAAGGCGCGGAGACACAGCTTCACACCCCGGGTGTTTGCCACACCTTGCAAACGATGTCTTCGAAAATGTTTTACCCAGATAATGCCCTTTACGCGTCGGTAGCTACACGAAAGGGACCCAGTAAAGCATATCGGTCACCCAGGGACCTCCTGGCTGCTCCGGGGGTTAAGGGGTACACCCCACTTCCCAAAAGTCAAATTGCATTCCGAGGATCAGGAGTTCTCCCATTCCACCCTAAACTGGGAGCCAGGAACCCTAAACTGTCCAGCTGAGGAATTCACTTTGGGAATAAGAAATCTCATTGCATTTGGTGGGAGGTTTGCCCCAACAAGGGACGCATTGGCCAAAAGAGGAGAAAGGAGGAGAGAGAGACTCTCTCTTCCAGCCTCCGCAGGGGTTTCCTCACTTGCAGTAATGCTAACCCAGTAGCCTTTCCTCTCAAGACAAAGCTGACTTGGGCAGAACTGGTTTCTGTGGATCCACACTCCTCTTTTTAGACACTCCCTAAGCACGGGATAGATATTTTTTTTCTTCCCCCCCCCAGTGAGCATGGACCGAGATTGCACTGACCTCAGTAGAGTCCGAGGTTCAAGGATTTCAGGATATTTCCCACTTTGTGAAGTGCCTTAGGGGTTAATTTTTATTTGAGGGGAGTGGGCCGCTTCTTTGTGTAAGAAATAAAACAGATCTAGAATAAAGGGGTTGTTTCTAGGGCAAGCAGTAGCAAAATACTCTTGTCTTCTGTAGAAGTAGGAGCAGACCTCATGTTGTTTCCTCTGAGGTCTGTTTAGACCAAGCATACATGTTAACCGGCTAACTAAGCATTTTACTGTTGGTAGTTTACCTCCCCGTACGTAATGACTTCTCCAAAGTATACATTAAATAACCACAGACTTCATGTCCAAGAATCACTTTTTGCAAGCCAGCTTACCTTAGCGGTCAATGTGCCGTTTATACTTTTACAGAATAGACTTTAATTGTTACAAAGGAGCCCTTTTGTCTATGAGAAATAATTTGGTTTGTGCCGTAGCACAAACAGAGGATTAGGAGTTCAGGTAAGGAATAAGCAGCAGCAACAACTTAATTCCTAGGCAACAAAGATCCTGCTTTCACGCTAGATTTCTTTCTAGTAAAAAACAGAACAAGGCACCATATCCAGCTCGCTGGACCAGTCAGACATTAGTTAGTCTGCATTTCTTTCTGGTTTAAATCTGTCCAGGGTTTCTCGACCTTCATCCATCCCAAGGCCAAAAGTTGCATGTAATGCTATGCAGCGCTAAGTAAAAAATAAACAGCAGAGAATCGCCAAATTAAACAGAATTAATTTTTTTAAAAAATTCCTCACTATTCAACAGGCAGAGTTCGAAGCTGACTCTGTGGATTTAGTTTTCAGTATTTCGTATTTCCAGCGAAACCGGTGCAAAAGCGATTGGATTTAAAAGCATCATTGATAGTGCTTTTTTTTTTTTTTTTTTTTTTTCCCCCCTGCAGTCACCCGCATATCCCAAGTTCGGGTTGAAATTGTAAAACCCAACCAGATTTAGGACGGAAATCTCCTTTCCCTTCCAACGGCTGGGCACTAGCAGAGCATCACGGCGGCCAAACTCTCGCCCCCCACCCCTGCAGGGCGGCGAGTGGCCGGGGCCGGGGGACACACTCTTGTCTCTGAGTTTCTGTAGATGTTTCAGCAGAGGGGACTACCTGCTCACACACGGTGGCTGAAGCTATTCAGAGCATTCCCCCCTTTGGAAACAAACCTAGCGACAAACAGACCCTGAGCTCTGACCCAGCAGCTTCAGCCTGTCTCGAAACCAGTCTGGTCATCGTTTGTGACAAGCTGGGGGCAGGGGGAGGTGTCCCCTGGGCTTCTGCTGCCACCATCGGTGTGTGTGTGTGTGATGCTATGGAGGGAGCTGTGGACAGTCTCAGCCCAGTTCCTTCACCCCTAGACGCCCCAGCTTTTACTCTCACTTTTTTTTTTTTTTTTTTTTTTTTTTGTGTTGCCTCTTGGTGCCGTTTGACAACAGAGAAGGCGGGAATGACTCGCTCTGACCATGATCTCAAAAATTAAATAAATCAAACGAGGGACATACAAGTCGGTAGAGTGAAACCTTTTGTGTGGCTGTACTAGTGAGAGCTACTAGGTCAAACCCATTTGAGAACCAAGATAGACAGGAGAGACAGCCAAGAGATACATAGCAGTGCCCGGCTGAATGAAAGCCTTTTCCAAATGTTTCCTCTTCCCTTGACATCTTTTCTTCACTGACACTTTAAGAGTAAAGGCAGCGGAGATCACCCTCCTAGCACCACTAAGCAAGGCAAAGAGGTGTTTTAGGATGCCGAAGGATGTCTGGAAGGACTCTGGACTGCAGGTTGTTTCTAGTCTTCCATTATCAGCGGTGTAGATTAGCTGGCGGGTTTCCTTCTGCCCCTTCTAGGAACCGGGAGACCAACCTACTGCTGAGTTTTTCCTCACTGGGACTCGGTCTCCCATCCACAAGCACACACGTACAGAGACAAGCACGGACACACACACAAGTGGACTCAAAGCACCCCACGGGAAAGGCTGCACTGAGAGGTTAGCTTTAACCAAATGAAGGCTGAAAATACCTTAATGGAACAAGCAGGGGGCCTTGGGGGATGCATCTGACCTTCGATTATCAGCTCTTTAAAACAGGGACCGTTGTTTCCCTCTGTTACAGAGGTGTTACGATCCACGTGTTACTGGAATGTAATAAGTAAACAAAGCCTAAATAAACAATAGCAATCTTAAGTGTCTCTAAGAGATGCACTGCACTTTGCAGGGTGCAACTGCAAAAGCCACTCAGTATTTTTTAAGCAGTAGTTTGGATTTTTAAAGCTTGGAAAAACTGTACGTGTTTCCAGTCTCACCTTGATGCTATGAAAATATGTTGCTTTCACTATAAATAAAGAAGGGTTACAATATTTTTCACATATTGTGTCACAACAGGGGTTCTTTGCACAGCAGTTCTGAACTGTTTGGCAAGTATTGCCAAATTGACGTGAGAAATCAGAACACTTTGGTCTACTGTGATGGCAGACTTGAAGGCACTTTTAAATCTCAGGTAATGTGCAAAACTTTGATATGAATTAGTGTGTTTCCTGAGGCATAAACGTGTCCCCAAATACTTGTGTTTTTGTATAATCGTGTGCATTGTCTCTATTCTGGAAATGCTGGAGTAGAATAGAAGATACTGCATATATTAATCAGAAAATACATTAATGGAAAGCGGTCATTCCTGTTCAAATTTGTAATTTCAGAAGAAGGAAGATGACTGTACTTAACCACGTGGATTGTCTGTGACAGGGTAGTCTAAGAACAAACGATCAATATACATATTATGGATCGAATACTTCTTTACAGCCAGATGCCCTGGACTGCAGCAAATACACAGCACACGCTGATGAGGTTGTGAAGTACAACAGTTCCGTTCCCATGCCAGTAACCTTAGTAAGGAAAAAAAAATATAACAGGGAAAACTAAAGAGAAAACATCGGCAGTCATTATACTAAAAAAAAAAAAGAAAAAAAATCTTTTTCTCGATTTTGCCCTGGAATTAACAATAGCACCTTTCAATCTTGAGCTGCAGCCCGCAGCTGACTCCTATGGAAATAGTCAATACACAGGTCCTCGAAGACAGAGGGCTCTTTAATTTGCCGAAGGCCCAGGCTGGAGCTCTCCTCATCTGCAAGGACCTGTGCTCCACGGGCTCTGCGGTTTGGCACATGCAACACGCCCCAGCCGGTATGAGCGAAGCAGGAGACTTAGAAAATTAAAGGTCTATGTGAGGAGGGGGAGGAAGGAAAAAAAAAAAAAGAAAAAAAAGAGTTTTTCCAAAATAACATGAGTTTTATTGCAAAATTCTCGGTGGGTTTCTTAAATGCGGGGACTGAAAAGACGAAGTCGGGAGGCGTTAGAGCTCGGGCCGCCGAACGGCGTTTGCAACGGCAGCGGGTAGCGGGCGGGTCTGCCCCGCGCTCCCCCCGCCCGTTCCCGAGCCGTCGAGGGGGTTTCTCCCCGTTCTGGGGGCTCCCGGGCGGCTCCGGCGGCGGCTGCGGGCGGCGGCTCCGGCTGCGGGGAGCGCCGGGCGGGGGCACCCGGAACGCAGCTCGCGCTCTGGGCGACGCGCGGGGATTTCCCTCGTCCCTCCCCCGTCCCGCTGACACACCGGCCCCCGCCGGCAAGGGGACTGGCGGTGCCCCGACCCGCGGCCGCCGGCGATGCCCGAGCGCTCCCGTGCGCCGGGGCGGTTGTTCCTCCTCCTCCTTTCCCTGCTGCCGGCCGAGCTCCGCGGCCGCCTGGGCGGACGCAGCCGGCGCTGGCGGCTCCCGAGGCGTCGAGATCCGCGCCCGAGCTCCCTCCGCGGCGCTCCGCGGAGCTGCAGCCGCTTCCACTCCTCCGCGGAGGCGTTTGCGCTTCCAGCCATCGCTGAGGCGCCTGGGCTGCATCTCCCCGGCGGGGGGTGTCTGCTAGAAACTGCCTACCCGCCCGTAAGGTTGTTTATTCGTTTACTTATGAAGCACGAGTAACTGTTCTTCTGATCAGCTGCTTGTTTTAAAAAAAATAAAAAAACCCACCAAACCCAGACCTCCTTATCTAAGTTGAGCATAAATGTATGGCACTGGCCTCTATAATAACCATGAAATCAAGCTACCTCTGTGCTAACGAGCTTGCAGTGAGTCTATGAAAATGCAAGCCTGATCGAGGGTGAATAAGGAATCTGATGTCACTTCAGCTTGAACTGAAAGACTGAAATGATTCATGCTCGACTGATATTTCTTATTTTGATTTTTCCTGCTTCCTCTCCTGGTGTACACTCATTCCAATGAGTCCTTCAAACTCTCGAGGAGTGTGAAAAACAATGCTACATGCAGCATTGCCCTGAAGGGTTTTATTCCAAGGCTATCTAGAACAAAACCAAATGGCGTTTTTAAAAAATACTCTCTAAAAGAAAAGCGCCTGTTGGTTGTTAAAAGAGAGCAGGATATATGTATGTCAAGGCACTGATGTATTTAATGGTATCCTCTCTTCCCTTTTCAGCTGTGTGATATTTGGTCTTTATTTCGAGCAGTCATTGTGAATGCCTCATCCCTACCTTCATTTTGAGAGGTTTGTTCCCCAGATGATGGACAGCTTTTTTCTGCTGGCAGGGGTGGCACTACCCATTGCCCTCTACCAGGTGTCCGCTACATCTTCTGAAGATGGAGGGAGAGAGCACTTTGCAAAAATGGCCAGGGCCTTGGGAAAGCCAGGCTCATGCAAGGCCCTGGAGAACCAGGGGGAAGCTTGTGATTGGGGCACATGAGAGAAGCAAGGGTTGGAATAATGAGCAATGAGGGCTTAGAAGAAAGATTGAGGACACGGAAGGAAGAGATATAAAGCAGACAGTAAGTGAGGAAATATGGCTCTGCCAGGGGAGGTTTAGGCTGAACATTAGGAAATAATTTTTCGTGGAAAGGGTCATTGGGCACTGGAGCAGGCTGCCCAGGGATGTGGTTGATTCACCTTCCCTGGAGGTGTTTAAGGCATGGGTGGACGAGGTGCTGAGGGTCATGGTTTAGTGATTGATAGGAATGGTTGGACTCGATGATCCGATAGATCTTTTCCAACCTGGTGATTCTATGATTCTATGAAACTGAGGGATGCTGGGAAAAGGAGATGATTGCAGGGAGCAGATGGCTGATAGGGGATAGGGGACAGCATGAAGGTGGACCACACCTGGAGCAGCTGTCTGCCTTTTCTAGGAAGTGAGAAGCAATAGGAAAGCAATCTACAGGCTGTTGCCCCCCATGCAGATGACTGGAGACATACAGTGGAAGTCCGCCTTTGAACAGCAAACAAGGAAGCTGGCTTTTTTATGTGTGTTTAAGGTTGAATTTTGACCCCAAGCTGACGTCATGTAAATCAAGGGGTGGCTGCTGCTCTCTAAAGGCAAAAGTAATCCAGGGAATCAGATTAAAATGAAGAGTTACTAATTTAAACTATTGTTTAATTATCTCCTGGTTTGGGGTGTAGGAAGAGGCTGACTCAGGGGTTTCAGGAGGTGCTGTCATCTTTGCCAGTGATCAGGAATAACCACAGCTGTTTATTTGCTGTTTTTCACCAGGCCTTTTATAAACCCATGGAAGGACAGTCCCTGCTGGCACTTCACACTCTAAGGACTTGCAAGATAGGATCATTAGGTGTTTCTTGGTGTTCCAGTGTCACAGCGTCTCCAGGCTGGTTTTAAAGCATGTAAGAGCATGCGGAGTGTACTACTGCAAAAGTTACCAAGCTATATGCAATAGAGACTCAGGTTAGATAAGGGGCTGGCTGGGTGGAGCTGGTGAACAATGCACGAAAGTGCTTTTCTTTCACTGATCTTGGTTCAAATTAAGGTTAAATTCCAAGGGGAGTGTATTTTTTTTTCTCTCTCTCAACCTCTCTCTCTCTCTCCAGGAAGAGATTTAAAAGGGCATAATTTTCAGTTTCAAAAAAAAAAACCCAACAAAAAACCAAAACCAAACCTAAAACCACAAAGAAAGATACACGTTAATACAAATGTAGCATTCCACAGAGGGGAGCTAAGAGCTGCTGGTGTCGCACCCACAGCTTTTATTCAGTCAAAGCAAGTTCAGCAGTTTCAGCACCTGGCAGGAGCAGGATTGTTCCTGTTGTCAAGAAACAGCTATAGTAAAAGCAAGACCACATGCAAGCCACAGTCTATACAGAAAAAATGTGGATATACAGGAGTGGGAGATGGGATTATGAAAATAATACACATAGTTCAAGTAATTTTTACTAAAATGGTTCAGTTCTTACTTTGTATGACTTGGAAATCCATACCTTTACCCTTGGAAAAAAGATAAACTAAAATCTCATCTATGCAAGCATATAACAGAAGGAAATAGAATATGAATTTTGCTATTAAATCTACAAAATTAGATGCTGTATCTGCAAAAGGCAACAAGGCTTCCAGCTAGCTACCCTGAGACCTGCTTTTGTGGGAGGGTGGGAAGGGCAAAAAAAAAAAAGGGGGTGGGGTGGGTGAGGAGGGGGCTAAAAAAGATTTGGATTGGATTCTTCATGAAGCAAACTTCATAGAATTTGTTTGGCAACTTCTCCATTTCTCCATCATTAGTTTTCTGCTTTAAAGCCAATTTTCCAGGATACTGTAAAAAGTGCAATAGATTCTGTGTCATTCCAAAATGTGAAAGCTGAAATGCAGTCTCTGCTGTGATAAGAGGTCCCCAAAGTGCAGGGGCAAAGGTGGCAACTATTTAATGCTGACTGTTCTTTGGTATGACAAGAGCTCTTGAAAATCAAAGGGGAAATCTGCGGTCTTGATCCCAAGAGATAGTACGAGTCTGCTGTAGGGGAGTTCTTGTCTTTTAAAGGTCTGCAGGACCTTCTCTCATGCACTGCTTTCTAACTAGAGGGATGAAGCCAGTTCTGCCATGCTCAGGGGCATTTTTCATCACTGTGACTACTTTTGTCTTTTAAGAACTATGAGACATTAAAATACATTATGTGCCAGCACAATCTACCATTTCTTCCCTCAGTAGTGTCTTATTTGCCACATACACAGTACGTACTGTATCAACACAAAATCCAGCCTATCTTTTCTGAGCTGTGCCTCTGTTTCCCCATCAGAACAAAATGTTTTGCCCCATCAGTAAAATGAGTGTTCTTAATATTGTCCCTCAGCAGCTCCTTATTACCACAAGAAGGCTCTAGCATGGACTCAAGAAGCAATTGCTTCATGTATCTTAGATGGCTTTACAGTTCAAGGTAGCCGTGCTAGGTTATTTCAAGCAAAGTGTAAGCATTCCAAGGAATATTTTGGTGAAAACTTACCTCCATTCCACATCAGTCCACCTAAATGATGTTTTCTTCAAGTGCTGCAGAACACACAAGTCTGACAGCATTGCTTAATCAGGCAGTAGTGATTTAGGGTCTATTGGTGTGATAGATGCTGTTTGAATGTAGCCATCACTGATGGGTCAGAAAGCTAAATTAGCAGCTGGCTATCCCTCTAAATGTGAGAGGCAGACATTGCTGCCAGACAGGGCTAAACTCAAGTGAATTTAAGGTACAGCCTCATAAATCGTGTGAAGTGTTTGCCAGTGAGGGTGGATGCTCAATGCTGGCATTCGGCTCCGCAGTTCTGAGCTTGTGATAGCTTTCCTTACTCTTTGATTCCTGCTTTTGATCTCCTCCCTCTTAACTAGCATCAGTGCAATGTTTCTCACTCCCTTTTCATGGTCAGTGCAGTATCACTATTCCTACTCAGCGGCTTGGTCAGCCCTTACTGTCAGCCATACCTGCCCCTTGGCACCACTCCCTGCTGTGCTCATGCCAAGAACAGCCTCACCCCCTCCCCAGGAGCAGAGCAATATTTCTGCCCATCAGATCTGCCCCTCAAATCACATCTTTCCATTCACATTCCACTAGTCTCTAACCATCCTTTAATTCAGCCCAAATTGCAGTGTAATTAAAATCACCATGGAAAACAACTAAACCAACAAGATTAACTACACAATCACCTAGCTTTTTTTTTTTTTTTTTTTTTTTTTTGTAGCAGCCTTACTAAACATTTACCTGGCTTTGGCTCTTTTGACTTTCAGATAGTTATGACAGGGATATATTTCTTTCTATATTGGGGAAGCTTCATGGTCCAGCAATAAAATAACAAGACACAGAGGTCAACGTTAACAAAGGAGAGTTCGCTGAAATGAGCTTCCTAACTAAATTTTATCATCTTTCTTTCAGCTTCCTCTTTCACCATTGCTTTCTCTCTCAGATTATTTTCTATCTGGTGTCTTCTACATTGAGAAAATTTTGGGAAGGACTGGACTACAAATACACCTATTCTGGCCCCAAAACTGACACGGAGTGTGAGGTCCTGGGGTAACGCTGTGCCTTAAAGAATGAGCACAGTCCTTGGAATCAGGAAAGTACTCAGTAAGGGCAGGAAAAGGTCAGCTCCATACAGACCATGTCTGAGAGCAGGAAAGGAGTGTTGTGTCCAACTTAAGCACCTACCTGCCCAAGAACAAGAAATGCCTTACTGTCTGAGTAATACCTGATAAGTGATATCAGAAACTCACACTGCTCAGTTTATCCAAGAGAAGATTAAGGGTAGTCTGTTCATGGTCCCCAATTATCAAAATGGGGAGGGATTTGGGGTAGTAAATTGCTCTTTAAGTTCTCAGGGAAAAGCAGTGCAACGAGACCTTCTAGTCTGAAGTTGAAAGAAGACGAAGACAGACCAGAAAACAAGTTGAATAACAGCAGTAGATTCTCCATGGAGTCTTTAGTCAGGGATCTATAATTCCCCCCACACCTATAGTTCCACCTGGAGGCCTGGGTTCATGCTTTAGGTGTAGCAGACCAAGGGATGCTGGAATCAGTGCAATTCTGGTTGGCATCCAGCTTTCCTAGGGTGACTGCAACAAAAAAGCAACAGTAAATCAAGAAAGATCCTGCCATTTTTTTTTGGTATGTTGAACAATTCTATAGCATTTCTCACCTTTACTGTGCAGAACAGCTTTTAAAGCCAAGGAAATATTTTATTTTGGGTTGAACTATATCGTATGCACATGTTATACTCACCATAAACTGATATGGTAGCTAGCTAGATGTGCGTATTATATATGAACCACTTTGGTAAAAGAGTAACTGAATAGGAACTGAAGACTTAATTTACAGGTTTTGCGAGTGGGAGTGTACGGTGGGAGGAGGGAACAGGACATGCCTATGACAGGTGGTGGTATATCTCCTGCACATCCTGGGTCGAGAGGGTAATATGTAGTTCAGCCTGCCAGACCTTGGCCTGGTTTACTACCGCTGGAAAGCAGTAGTCACAGCATCTAGTTCAACACCTGCAGCAGTTGGTTTTAGGAGAGCCCTAGGTAGATAAAATGTCAACAGCACTGAAAAAAATTAATGTGACTTTTAATGAGATAGTAGGTAGCAGGTGACCTGATAACAAATGCTTGACTCTACAGGAAATGAGGCTGTGTGAGGGTGAAGTTCTGGAAGAAACACCTCGTAACATTAACGTTAGTCATTTGCAGACTAGACTTCAGTGACTGGAAAATTACAAGGATAACACCATCACTGAAAATAAGGGTGGACAGTTACAACAGGCGGTTGTGTATTTGCTATGTAGGATTGTTGAGAACTGTCCTGTGGGATTTCACATAAACATATACCGATGAAAGCATATTTTGTTTAGGCATAGGCAGTTCAGATTTATAGAAGTCTTACTCTAGTGGCTGTTAGAGCTCTGGGGAAATAAAGTTATCATGAGCAGACAAGCAAAATGTGGACAAACCAGGGCATTTAGCTGCTTGAAAAGCAATTGAACTGTGTTTGTGATCAAAGAAGAGCAAAACTATGAAGCTTTCTGCCCTTTATTACGGCACACCCCATGGCACTTGCTGCATTCAGATGTTCGTGGCTGTAGTTGCTTAGTAAGAGCAGCTCCTCTCACCCTCCACAGATATCCCCGCACACTGGCAGCACAGTTGTCAGTCAAGCCTTTGCCTGACACAGAGTGCAGAAAGAAATTGCATATCTTTGTCCTTGCTTCTCCTGCACTTCAGGCTCTCAGGAGGTTAGTGAACTCTAGCCCAGAAGTACCATAAATGGATGTAGGTAGTCTCATGTGCAAAAGCTTTGTGTCAGAATGGGGGAATCACAGCCCCAGCAGAGTGAGCCCTGCTCTGTGCAAAAGGCCAGGCAGAGAGACATCCAGAGAGCGAATTCCTGGGGCAGATTTCACTCAGGATGCATCTACATTTGTGTTTTGTCTGTGTTAGTGGTGCACTTTAAAAGCTACTCTGTTAGCTGTCTCCACTTTCTGTGCCTTGGTTAACACCCTCATGCAGTTTCGCTGCCCTCAGGATACCACAGAAATGATACTGAGAGATGTGCTTCTGTTGCCCACTACCAGGCAGCCCAGCCCAGGGAGCAGCATGGAGCTAGCCCCGAATGCACAGAAGTTGGCCGGGGTTGGCCTGCTCCATCTTTTGCTCTAGGGATCTCTCTCCTGCACTGTCTCACCTGGTAATCTAGACATGCTGAGGTGCAGCCATCATTTGGGCACAGCCCTGTTTCATGCACTTGTGATGTGTTACTCAAGCAAGAACATGCAGAAAAAATGAATGTGCTCAAACAACTGGATTCTCTTAACAGCTTAAACTAAGAAATGATTGCCTGAATAAAATAGAGGTGACTTCAAGCATGGACAGACATTAGTTGTTGTCAGGGGTGGGAATGATATTAAAGACTTGCTTCCAGTCCTCTATAGCAGAGGCTGGGGTTTCCCTGTCTGCTGGGACCCCACAGCCAGATAGTATCTCAAGACTCTACAAGGATCTGCAAAGCATGGTCACCCTCCACCTTTTCTCCCTCCCTTTTTGTCTTGACCTCTCCTTCCTCACCTGGCTCACCAGCACATGCAGCACTAGCTCTCTTGGCCACCAGACCACCTCTGGTCTTGTCAATATTTATTTGGATGGCTTTTATGGGGACTTTTTGAACTAAGGAAGAACTTAACTCAGCATAGGAGATACCTGGTCTCAAGTGGTCATGTGGTTAGAAGGGCCAACTGAACATCTCTACATTGACAGTGCGTGCGTGTGCATCAGGCAAGGAATCTTGTACCCCTAGGGAAGGGGGACATTTGTCATCTTGTCAGCAGAAGGCAAGACTGCCTACATCACGCTGCTGTGGAACCTCACTTAACCGCATACAATGCAGCTACCCCCCAGGGTAATATGCCTTGAGGGAACAGTCAGTCCCAAAGACCATACTGACTGTTCTGAGTGTCATTCCCTGTGACGGATCCCCTAGAAACCCACTCACTCTCACAGTGTTACCCCCACATCTTTGGTTGCCTTCAAACTCCACAGGTTCCCCTTTGCCTCTGAGGGAGTTCTTTTCCTTTCTGTAAAGCTGAACACTGCTGCTACTGGCAAGAAGAAAAAAAAAATGCATAAGGATGGTAAAATTCAGTTTCGTTTACTCTCTTGGGAAGCTTTAACCAGCTCCAGAGGTTCTTCCATGGACCAATAGCCAAACATTAGTCTATGAAGCAGTCCAAGAAGGGTACTATTTTTCTTAAAGACTACCAAATTCCTTTCATACATATCCAATATGTTCCTGATATGATTTTATAGCTTGACTTAAAGCAACTACTGAGCAAATAAAGGGACATTAAAATTAAGCCACCAAACGACAACTTTGCTATAGACATTGCCCTTTTACTCTTACAGTGGCACCTCATTATCTTGGGCTAATAATGGAGACAGCCCAGAATGAATGCCTGAGAGCTGTAAATTAGCAAGGATCAGATCTTCCAGAAGTTCCCAGTGGTCACTATTCTGGTCCACTGAAAAGGCTGCAGGTCTTCTTGGCCCCCTTTTTCTACTCACTTGGACAGAAGAAGCCGTGACTTTTTAAGTCAGAGAGTGAAACTGCTAGAAATTTGATAAAGAGCTGTGGATGGCTAGAGGTAGCATTTCACAAGTACGTCTGAGCCAGAATGGTGCTTTGACATTTGGTAGCACTGCCTGCACCAATAGAGATGGTAAAAGATCCACCTGGAAGACCCTCAGTCTAGTTTAGTCCATTCTAATCAGGCCCAAAATGAAGAAGTACAATATACAGTCAAATGCTCATTTAGGCTTTTCTTTTACTAATTTGGGGATAAAGTACTATTTTTATTAATTTTCTTTTAAAATATATGATGAGATTTATTGATCAAAATTGTAAAAGGGATCATATCCTATTAAATATTTTATAATACAGTATGTACTATTCTGTATCATAACTTTTTATTCACATCAAGAATGCCTTAGTGATAGGATAACTGCCATTTCTATTGCTCAGCAGTTAAGAAGTAGAGGGTACACTGCCAGTTTTCTTATTGATTATACAGGGAACAAACTGGCTAATTGTTAATTAGAAATGTTATTTCATTTGAAATTTAGAACTAAGGTAGCTTGCCCTATCAAACAAGAATTTAGTGAAAAAAACTGAACACAACCAAATTTCAATGATTTTCCTAGCCTTATTGTGTTCACGTACCGTCTTTGAGATCAGTGAGATGCCTACTTTCAAAGATTACAACAGCTGTATCTTGCTTTGACTTCCATGAAGTATTCAAGACATCTATGTGTAAGCAGAGCAAAGTATTTCTATCAGTCATTTGAACAACTTTTCATCCTTTTCTACAACTGAAGCAGGCAAAGCTCCTGCACTCATGCGTTTTTTGATTTTACACAATTCCATTCTGCTGTTCTGGTCAAAATTTGGTTTCCATCATCTTGCGCTTCCTTTGTTATACTGCTTTAGCAACAACGGGTCAGTCCAGGTGTCCTGCTTTGTGCCTTCCTTACCAGCTGGGAAGAGGGGCTATGATTTACCCACATCTTTCTCATTTTGCTGACTGGACAACACACTGAGGGCTCGTAACCTTATGTTTGAAATGGCGTTTTTGAGCCTCATAGCTCCTTATCCATGTCCAATGATGTGGACATGAGGCCCTACGTTTTTGAACTCTGGATGAGGGTAGCATCCCCATCAGTAAGTACACAGTTGAGCAGTAGAATTGGTCTGCCATAACACAGTCAGAGCTTGAAACATTTCATTTCCTGCACTGCCATTTTAAAACAACTGATGTAGCAAATGCCATACCTGATCACATTCCTAAGCTTTATCTACTCACACATCTCCCTCTCTTGCTTAACTCTACCGGTAATGTTTAGTAATGGTCATGTATAATACTGATGTTCTGAATGCATTTGTAGAATGTTAGGGGTGGGAGAGAATTTTTTCCCTATATAAAGCAAAAGAAACAAAGCCGATAATTTTATATAGCAAGTTAAAACAACAAATGAGGCAACATTAGTGTTATGAGCATGTGTTGATGGAGACTTCCTACTCTTTGGTATTCTATTTCTAGTCAAGTATACTTTCACAGAGGCTGCATCATAGTTATGTTGTTTGAATAAGCTAAATATCGAAGTGAAGAAATTAATTTTTTTTTAAAAAAATCTGCTTCTTATTTACATATATTAAAAATCTTGCTTCTAAGCAAAACTTCAGCTTCTCAGCTTCTATCTGTAAGTTGGTATCTATACCAAATTAGGCACCAGTGACTTCATTTGTCATAAACCGATTTTTGAAAACAGTTTACTTTGATCACAAATTCTGTGAAATAGTGCCACTACATTAGTGGAAGTCAAATACTAATGAAAAAAGTCCTGAGGTTTCAGATGATGAATTAGAGTAGTACCAAAGTATGTTTTTACACCTTAATAATTTGATCATATTTTTGTTTGCTTTTATAAGTTTGGCTCTGAAATTAGTTTTGCTAGTAGTTCATGATCAAATATACCATTGTTTACATCCTTTGAGTTCTTTGAGAAACCATTATATTCTTCACTTCTTTTTTTAAATAGTGTGTACATTCATGTGTGAATATTAATTATTGTAAATTCATGTATACGTATTCTGCAAGGTTTATCATAACCTTGCTTTAGCATGGCCACTGGGAAGCAGTTGTGACCAGTTCTACCAGCTATATTGCTGGTTTACCACATGACAATGGATCTGCTTCTACTATGTGCCAGAGGCATTCAAATAACAATGAAATGTGAATGTGACACTGTTTGGACCTTTGTCCCAGGGTAACCAGTGAGAAAACATGCCAAACTCCTCCTGATTGGAAAGGACTGTGACCCTTTGCAGCTTCTGGTGGGCTGGGCAACACACCAAAGCCCGTGCACGATTCTAACGGTGCACTCCAGGACTTGTTGAATGGGGGGTTCCTGCAGGCTTTAAATAAAACATAGTGGTTTCAATTTATACATTTTCAATCTTTTAAGTTTCTGTACAAGTTTTGGGTTATAAGTTATGAGTAAATAAAAGATGATTTAAAAAAAAAATTAAAATATTAGACTAAACATTTCCCCTGTCTCTCTCTTCCCCTTCTGCCAAAGGAAGGAAAGAAAACCAACTTCAGGTGAAAGACAGCTTTTCCTTTTCCTTGAACTATTTTATCAGTTCAGTACACCTTTTCAACCTGTTTACTTCATTGCCTGGCCCTGCACTCACCATCAGGGTGAGTACTTACTCATTGTAGTAGAGAGTATGACTAAGGGTAAAGCATTGCAGGATTTGGCCACTATTTCCGTATTTGATTAATTTTACAGCCAAATCTTGGCTATCAACATGAGGTCCTAAATTCTGAAAGCACTTCTGGCATTGTATTTCTGATGTTTAGTTGAATAGAGTTTCTAGGTAAATGTTACCTTAAAATTGATTAAGTTAAGGCAATATATCACGATTAACAAAAAATTCTCCAAACCCACACAACTCTTAAACCCAACTCCTTTTGCAAAGAGTATTTTAATAAAGGGATTATAAAATACAAAAGACAGAGAGACAGGTAACCTGAGATGCAATTTTGGAATGCAAACTTTTAGTTCAAATGTGCAAGCTCGAACTTAACAAATGTTTAAAATATTTGAGTTTTTCAAATGGTGCCAAAATAAACCATGTCTTTTCTAAAGACTACATATTTAGCTAGGCACTGGCAATGTAAATCTTTCAACCATTTCAAGTATTTGTTTAAAAGCCTCCCAGAACACGTGTGCTCCCAACAAAACCGAAGAATGAAATGTTTAGACCACTGAAGCTCAACAGTTTACTTATAATCAACCTAAAATGAGAACACCACCTTGGTTTTTTGGACTTGTGAATACATTTTATTTACCAATGCATGAGAAGAACAAACAAAGAAACTCCAGTATTGCAGACGTGATGTGAAATGGTACAGTGATAAGAGTCAGTACATGCAACGCTGTGATCATAGCAGGTACAGCTGTGATTATAGCCGATCAGCTATTTCATGTGCCTCACAGTTTATTCTTGCATGGGAAACAAATCTTCTAGGGTAAATACTACAAATAAAAAATCCTAAAACCTAACACCCTTCATCTGGAATTATTCTAAATGAAGAGAATAAAGGCACAGAGAAATCCTGTTCACATTCGTTTGTGTATGTGAAGATGTTACAAATCTTGAACACCTGATAAGAATATTTATAAAGCCATTTAATTTGAAAATTAAGGTATCTTGTAAAATGTCTTGTGATTTGGAACAATTAAATAAATAAATGTGCCTGTGACAACATACTGACATTGCTAAACTATTTCAGTATGATGGCTTATTTATAAAAGCAATTTTAATATTCCTCTACACTAATGATTAACTAATGAATCTTACTTGTGAATATATTTAAAGAGGAATCAAACTGACTTCATCTACAGGATTCCACTAACAAGACTGAGCTGGCTCTGAACTTTTCAAATATCAGCAGTTTTCCCAACACTAGTACAGAAAACCATGCTACCAATTTGGGCTACGGGCTGAATGAAAAACAGCACTAAATGATTAAAGGTCCACAGTTCTTTTCTGTTAAAGTTGATTTGTCACAATATTGTTAATTAGTGAGGGCTTAGGGAAGGCTTACTATGAATATAATTACAGTGCTGAAAAGCATTAATAACGCTCTTATCCCAAGCCAACATGATGCTATTTACATATTTTACCCTGGCATATACCAGAAATGGCTCCTAATGCATAACGTGCCGCAGCATCATCAAGAGAAACACACAAAATCTTGCAGAGGAAGGATGTTTCTGAGTATCTCAGTGCTCTTCAAGACAGCAGGGACACTAATTTGACCAGTAATTACAACCGTCACTATAAGCATAGCCTATGGTGAGCCACCTTTCACCAAGAACTACTGTTCTGTCGGGAAGCTAATGAATTGCTACTCCTGGTACATAATCTGATGCAATCTCATCCTCCTCTCATAAACAGGACAGAAGTGACAATTGCATTTGTTTGCTACATAGAGCAGGCTTCTTTGCACCTTCAGAGCTCTGTGTGGACATCAATCAGCTCTCAATTAATAAACTATATAATAAAAGCCAATTAACCCTTATTTTTATTATTGGCTATAGAATTCCTGCCCAGTTACACTGAAAGCCAAAACTCAGATGGGGTTCAATGGGGCCAGAAATTCACTCAAGGGCACTAAAGGATGGGCCCGCTTTACTGGACCTGTGTGACTTTTGCTGTTCACTTCAGCAAGTGAAGAAGTGGAAGTGTCTTGATATTAGCCACACAGACGCTTTCGCAAACTCCCCTGAGGAGCCAATGCAGCTATTCAGAGGCTGCATACCTTTTCTGACTGTCACTAAGACCACACACCACGTTGTTAGCAAGAAAGGGTGAGAACCCAACCACTTCCAGATTTTTGCCACTCTGCACAGTAAATTTCTCAAGGTCCTTTTCAAAGAAGACAAATATTTCTAGCTGAATTTAAAAAATCAACACCTAATTTAATTATGATTCAAAGTAATTTATCTACAGAATGATAAAAACCCCAAACCAAAAAGTTCACTGAATTTCAGGCTACTTGGTAAAAAACACAAGACAGAAAAACTTTTTCACTTAGGTACAATGTGTTAAAAGGAAAATTATGAAGGAAAATTATCACCTAATTTTACTGAATCAAGTATTACCCACAATCAGATGTATCTGACATTACGCCTGCTAGAATGCTTTTGCCTGGCCAATCCTACCTTTCTAAACAAAGCCAACTGACAAAAAAGGATGGAAGTCAAATAGTGCTGCTATATGAAGTCTGCACTCACCAGATTATTCACTCAGAGGCAGAGAGACTTGGGGCAAGGTGTGGATTTCTTGATACTGCTAGGGGAAGGAGGAACTGAGCACATTCATGCACGGCAAACAAGCCCTTCTTTAGAAAACCTGCATTTCTAACGTAGCAAACAAGCTTCCTCATCAAAGCTGCCAGTAAGAGGGAAGATCTTTACATGGAAAAATATGTAGTTAAAAGTTAGATTAAAACAATGAGTAAGAATAAACTTATCATTTAACAGTGAAGGAAAGTTACCTTAATGTCCTACAGGCATATTTGCTCCAGAGCCCATGTTGTGGAATTTAACTAAGAAATAACCTTGAAAAGGGAGGTAATTTGGAAATGTTGATGTTTCCTATCACTATATTCAGCATGGAGATGCTGATGATACTATGTTACTGTGAGCAGTAAAGATGAGCTGTGAGAAGAGATGGAATAGGAGCTTGTGGTCACCAGGGACGTTAAAACAACAGATGACATTCAGTACCCATAAATGCACAGTTATACATTTACAAAACCGTTCTGTCTTCATACACCCTTTGATGAACTCTGACCTTAATACTAAAACTGAGGAATGAGATCTAGAGTTGTTGTTATTATTACAGAAATATTACATTCACAAAATAATCTGTCATGAAGCAAATCTAATGCTAAAAATGATTACAAAGAGCAAAGAGAATAAACCAGACATCATCATTATGACAACTATGAAACTCACAATTTGTCCATATCTTGCATACCAGGCACAAATCGGATTGTATCTCAGTAAAACCACAGCAGAACTCCAGAAGAAATTGGTTAGCATGACAAGGCCAATTAAAAACATGAGACAGCTTCTTTACAAGAGACTAGGCGTCCTCTCTGGAAAAGAGATGGTGAAGGAAGGATGACAAAGATGCAAAATCACAAGGGACATGGAAACAATACGAACAGGGAATGGCTGTTCACCATTTCTTTAATGCAAAACTTAGGTGAGAGCAAATTAATAGAGCTGGTTCATAACAAAGAGTAGAAAATATTTCTTCATTCAATGCATCACTGACTGCATAAGTCCCCACAACAGGAACAAGTAGATACTAAAAATTTAAATGGATTCAAAACCAGGTTATGAAATAATGTTGCTAAATACAAAGACACCATCTCTGGCTCAGAAAGCCCCTAAATACCAAATTGCTGGAAGACCATTCAGGAGAAAGGTCACTAGTGCTGGCCTGACTTTGTACCATTTTGTAGGCACCTTCCACTTGTTATTGCCAAAGGCAGTCTTTGGGCTAGCTGGACCTTTGGTCTAGCACAGTATAGTAGTCCTTATATTTTTATCTTTATTCCTACCTCATCACTTCCTTAGAGCAGAGGTTCAACAGCACTGACATCTCAGGAGACCCTGTCTTTCACTTAATGCACTAAAACTTAACAAGGACAGTAGGAAAAAGAGTAGAGTTGCTCAAGTGCTGGACAGCAGCACATGAGAGATGGTGCAGGTGCTGGGAGCTGACAGTCCTCTGGTCTGGAACTTTCTTCCCACTGAATAAGGGTGGGAGAAGAGATTCCAGACTCACTGGCTATCTTAGGACTGATCAAAGGTCAAAAAGGAGCGTTTCAGAAGTTTCTGGAAGTGACTTAGGTAAATTTGGCTTGGAGGAATCCTATTCATCTCCCTGCAAGGAGTTAGGTTTGATTGACTGAAACAAGGAGAAGCTTAGCTGTGCAGATGATGAAGGTTTAAAATGGAAGTGCTTGAAAAGAAAATCGGGCATTGACGTGTTTCCCCCTACCCAAAATTAAAATTTTTCTTCAGCTAGACTTCCCTGCCTTGACATCTGTACAAGCAAACATTAAGAAGGAAGACAGCATAACGACATCAAACACAAAGTAGTGTAGGCATATGGAAGCCTTACGAGCAACATCCATCCAACCTGAGATGGCTGGTCCTGGGGGTGGCTTAAAGCCCACCATGCTTCTGAGGTTCCTTCCTGAATTTGGGCTGCTTAGAGGTTACAGTTGCCTTCATGAACAAGTTTATATAAGTGCTGACCTGACCTTTCTGCTCATCTTTGGTCATGTGGCAAAGACATACCGAATACAGGGACATATTTAGGTCACAAACACAACTCTAGGTCTGAGCCTCCTGTTTCTGTAAGTTCTGTAATGTCTGTGTAACCCAAATTTTCCTCTTCAGCACTCGGTTTCTCCCCTCCCAATAGGTTTTTATCCTTCAACCTTTGAATTCAGTCCCAGGGCACTTCAGGAGTACACAAAGCACAGGGTTGGCAGCCTGGCCTCAAACCCAGCCTGAATGGTAGTCTCGCACTGCAGAGCAACCAGAGGTCTGAAGAAGCAGGCAAAAAGTCTTGTGGGAAAGGGCTGAGGGACCCATCTTACACTAAGAAGGTAAATTTTAACTCCATAAGATGGTTTCTGAATATCTGAGAGATTTTTCCATCACAGGAAAGGACAGAGGAGTGACTAAAAACGATACAGGAAACTTTCTCCACTGTCTGAAATACTGTACAATGTCTCAAGGCTTTCACGTTGCAATTTATGAAGCTGTACCTCCAGTGAAACCTACCATGTATTAGCAGTAGCTATTCAATGGTTGTATAAAGCTACACACATATCCTTGCCTTAGATGTAGCCACAGTCACTAGCTGCAATTCAATGGGCTATGAGTAAAGAGGAAAAAATCCCCAATATTCTAGCCAGAGATATTTCTTGAGTATGAACCTACTTTATCAATTAATATATTTAACATACAAATACTGGACTGTTTGCAGTCTCACAAATAACATAAGGGATTTAAATTTTGAAACTGCTTTGAATGATTTTTACCTGAAGCGTGCAGTATTTGAAAGCACGATCAAGCTGTGCCTTGCAGCAGACTATAGGCTAGTAACACTGAGAGGACAGACTGTTAAAATAAGCATCTACATAATTTTTCACAGTGCACAGTGCCACAACGCATCTGCTTAAAAACAAATATATGTTTGCAGTGAAACATTTCAACAAATCACAGAACTCAGCAGCAAAGTAGTTAAACATTTATGATTTGATTTTATCTCAGCTTGGAATGTCGCTGGAGTGTCCCACTTCTAACAACTGTTTGCTAAGTTAAGGCTTTAGTGTTTACACAGTGCTGAATGAAGCAGCCTGGTCACCAGATGTGTATGCGTCCTTAGACTAGAGCTTTCAATCAGATCACGGTTCTAATGGTCCCTGCTCCAACCTTCTTCCTCAGGACATCCACCAGCCTTTCCAACCTGAGAGGGGGCAGGGGAGAAGGAGAGGAGAGAAAAAAAAAAGGAAGCTAACGTTAGGAATGTTCTGAAAGAGACAGTGTTTGCACTGAATCGCGCTGTCCTGGTGGTGGTCATGCCCAGGAACAAAGCACCACTGTAAGAGACAGACATTAAGGGAAAATGCAGACAACTTATGGAAAACTTTTTAACCTACAACCCAAACCATTTGCAGTCAGTGATATATATATCAACTCACTTTTCTTTTGTAGTATATGTGGTATCTGAGGTCCGCATAAGGCATTAACACAAAACCCTGTGCAGCAATCCTGTGCCACATCTACACTCTGGTGTAAGCAGGACATTAAACTCTTGCAATTTTTAAAATATGGGTGGTCTAAGGCTCTGTTAAATGTAACATTTAGCTGTTGTTTCCCTTTAAAAAATACCCTCCCCGTTATCCAACAGATACTTTTATTGTCCAGTTTATAAATTTATGCCTAAAACTCCACGTGTTCTATGTCAAAAACTTTTTCAAGATACTCAACAAGCTGAGTTTCCGAGGATGTGGATGATGATATTTTGAAGGTAGCGTGTATGACTACTATGTTGGCACAACTACAGAAAAATTAACAGCCTAAATAAGTAGGAGAGAGAGCTGCCTAATCCTCTCTTAGTTTTAAAGCCCAGGCTATAAGCATGTCCAGCATCTCACTGGCTTAATTTGTTCTTTCCTTTTGTTATAGTATATAGGCAAATGCAAAGGCCTAAATTTGTTCAGGGTTTTCCATCTGCACACATTTATCTTCAGCACTCTACTAACTGTGCATTCAGGCTGTTTCTTCAATTTAAGCGTATTTTATTGAGTCCCTCAATGGAAACTCTCCCACAAATAAACTAACTATATAAAGGCACACACTGTGAGTAACAGAACACTTTCAGAGCCATATTCACCATTTTATACACACTGCTTCCATAATGCATGAAAACAGTTGCAGGTGCAAACAGCTGGATTCACTGTTGCAAAGTCGACTATTTTTTTCTTGTCTGAAAAGACGGTTATTTTTCTTTTTGTTACATTATACATGAGAAATGTAGATAGGAAATAAAAATAACACAGCTTTATCAAAACTGTAAAATTCATTTTATCTCATAGATGCATTAATAACTTCAGTGCAGGAAAACTAGTTAACACGTCTTGGATTTATTGTCACAAGTCATGACTAATGCACACGGTACGTATTGAAACATTCTTGTTTTCCAGGAACCACCAAGCACCATGAAGCTACACCTTTCATTGTACTTACCAGGTGACTTAATTCCTGAAATGAGATTAAGAATTCACCACCCTAATGTAATTATCAGACACCACGAGAGGTATGTGGAAAGTCCAGCTACTTCTATCTGTTCCATAGGGATTCAAAAGGAGTGAAAGCACATGTGAAAAACTACTGCTTAAATATTCCTCTCCATTTTTTCCATGTATTGCTTTTTCTTTTTAGCTGACTAGTGCATTTTTCCTGTTTTTGTAACATACACCTACTGCATTTCTTTGTCTTTATAGAGGAAGCACCCAGAGAGTCATAACACAGTGCAGTCCATGAAAGTATAAAGTCAGGGCTCTCACAAGTTATTTCCTCCTGAAAATTTTCTCACAGTGAATAAATCAATGTTTTCTGGGTTTTGAATTGGTTCTTGGTAGATCATAGTTTTCTTCTCTTACTGAGAAGTTTCCCTGTGAAATCAATTGTCAGTCCAGGTGCAACTTTAGAAAGCAATGGCAGATCTGTCCTCACTTTTAGCAGTACCGCAACTTTCTTAGCCACTTTACCTATCACTGTAGGTCTCTTTCTCCCTCACACTAGCGCCCTCTCTAATGTGCTTGAGAGACATAAAGCACAGGATAAACATTACAAACTGTCTGGACAAACAGAGGTTTAGGCTGCAAATTGTTTTCTGGGAGACAGCAGGAAAATAGTAAAATCTGAGATCATGGCTTATTTAAATCACTGTTCAGTGAAAAAGGAATTCTGTGTGTCTTATATAAGTGAGGGAAAACCAACTTCAGTAACTGAGGTTTCATTTGGGGAGACACAGGTTGGAGGTCACTGCTTACACACTGCCCTGCATTTGGGCTTAGATGTGCACCACTCTGTGACGAAGCAATGACACTGCACACTAAGGCAGACAAGTTAGCGAAGAGCTGCCCATGTTTGAAGAGAAATACCACTGGGATGAAAGTAGCTGTCTTCTGTTTAACCTTGAAACTGTCAAGCTTCATTGAAAATAACGAGGCTTAACAATTATAACTTCTGCTTTTCAAATGAATGATGACTGAAATAATCAAAAAGAGGTATCCCGCACCAAATACAAACCATGCAGGGGTTATTTGTCTTTCGTTTCAGTCATATGTGGATTTGCAAATTTATTTATTCTTTATTAGAAGAAAGAAAAAAACAAGGCTGCAGGGGATTAAGAGACCATATCTTTGAAAGAGATTTAAACAATAATGCAAAAGAGAAACTGTAACAGCTATTTATAAGATAAAATAACGGAGGGCAAAATTCACCCCTACACAGACACAAGACCCAATATACCAATGAAATCCCACTTAAGCCTACAAAATAATGCTATGGGCTGAATCAGTGGTTAATAACTCTTGATACAGGCCTCAGGGGGCTTTTCGGAAAGATAATCCTGGACTCTTTGTTCACTAAGGGCCCAACTCTGCCACCCTGACTCATACTAAGCAACGTTTTTCTCTGTGAGTAATAAAAGGCAGCTAACAAGCCCATTTGTGTCAATGAGGTACTACCTGCCAGGGCTGAGGGTGGCAAATTTGCCCCTTGTCGATAATATTCTATGCCCAGCCCCATAAGATACTGCAGGCAGCTCCTTTTAGAGGCTACACATTTTAATCTGCAGTAAACTGAAGGAACAGTCTTATACTTCAAGAAAAAAGGTAACTAAAATCTAAACAGATGAATAGGAAGTGCTGGGAACTACCCTATAAGTCTCAGTGTTTTTAGAGTTTTATTCAAAATACAGAAGACCCGAAGAAAGCAACTTCTATTACTTTGCACGACCATGATGTATCTGCCAGTATAATCTCACCATATTTTACTTGACTGAAAGCAATACTGACTATGTTTGACCATTTACTAAGACACAGATTTAACAAACGACATTTGCCTTTTTGCTTGTGAAGTAAACAGCCCTCATAGTATAAATGAAATGCACAATATGACACTACGTTCTCCTGAGATGTAAGTGTGGATGCTCAGTGAATTTGCACCTCATGAAGCAATCAGTCATTTAAGAAGAAAGTATTTCAGCTTGCATTTTAGGTCAGACAGAAGAATGATATGGTAGGCAACTCAGTAGCAGCGCTGACAGTCCAAATATGCATGGACAGGCAGACACGTTTAGGGATGTTCAATAAAGCCTCTTAAGACCTCATTCCTCATTCTCACAGATTTCAATTCCTCACATTGGAGATTTTTGAGAATCCCAGTAGGTGACCTCTGCTGCTTCTTGGTACTTAAATAAAACTTGCCCCTTAACAAATAAATTCTCTCAGCAAATGGCATTTCAGCATTCTCTACATGATTACTGTATGTGTTCAAGGAAAATGAGCACAAAATGGCACATCAAATACAGGAACAAATTATATATTCAGATGAATAGGTACATATTTGGTGTTATTTATACTGACTTGCAAATATCCAAATTAAAAAAGTGCTGTTTTTCAGAATAGATAGAACTTGTGTCCATGAAAAGCACACAGATGAGAGCTAGAAACATTCTTCATCTACACTACCTACTTCTTAAAAGGTCATCTTAGAACTTCTGTGAAATGGAAAAACAAAAAACCCCTCACAAATTAGGAAAGGGACACCTAGTCCATCATTATTTTTAAGTTAGAAAAAGACACATGATTGTGAAGATTCTTGAACAGCAGTGGCTTCACACTTCCTCAGTACAAATTTAGAATTGATCAGGTGAATCTGTGTTTTAGCAAAAAGTTAAAAAGATTTCCTTGAGGGGCTTGCTGTTATGATTTTACCAGTTCAAATATGTACTTTTAAAAGAGTTGCTAAGCTTTAAGAAGGCCCTCATCTTCAGAGGAATGCTACTTGAACGAGAATGTTGCTAGGTGTGTCTTCCCTAAGAAAAATTCTCAACCATTCTCAATTCCTATTCCAGTCATTTCAAATTTTGTTTTCTTATTAGCTGTGCACACATCAAACAAAATGCCTATATGGAGCGTACGTTGTTATACAGAGTGTTCTTATATGGCTTCCTAACTGTCTGACAATCTGCTTTGATTTTTTAAAGTCTTACAAAGCTTTACTCCCCTTGAGTGTAAATAATTTCAGTTTTAGAATAAGTCTCCATAAAGCAGACTTAAAATTCTTATTCACAGAGCAGTTTGTTCCAGAGCCCAGAAGCCGGATGTATAACTGCAAAAATGTTATGTACTGGTGCTGACTCTTACATGCATTTTTGGCTTGCTCTCCTCTTTCAAGTATTCTGCCGAAGACGTCTAGCTCTGAAGTGTAGCTTGGGATCAATAAAAACTCTGTAACCACAACAGTACATTATCCCATGCTGGTCCATCTCTAGGCAAAAGAACTCACCCCAAAGGAGATCAATGGCTTTTATCTGCAAGTTCTGAATATGACAGCTATACAGTCACAGAGTAGTCTTTCAGGGCATCATACACCAGAAATAGCCGATATAGATACACAATTGAAAGCAAAGGCCATCCTTAAGTAGTCTATGTCTTAATCTGCAAAGCAATATATAGACTAGCTGAAAACAATAGCTTCTACCTGCAGACGGAGGAGTTAAGTGATAAAACCAAAACCCTCCTAGATTTTGAAATGCTATATAAAGGCTTATAAACCTAAACTATAACCCTTGGTTATCTTTCCAGTAGATAAGATTAGGCTCAGGCAATGAAGATGGCCTTACTTGCGTGATTTCTGGCTTCTTGTGGAATGTGTTTTGCTAACACTAATTCCCTTTAGAAACCAAGCATTTGAAAATATATTAGGCAAATAAAATGCATCGGACAAAAGCATTACAAGCGGTTCAGCAGTAGAGCTCAGTGAATGACTGATTGTTCACTGAGTGGTCATGCAAAGAAATTCATTTAATTTCACCTCTGAATAAAAAAAATCTTTTTCTTTCCTTTTCCTTTCCGTCAGTCTTCCCCTTGAATATATTTCATCAAATCCTAAATGGAGTATTCATTTTGAGTCATATTCTGCAAAAGTCAAGGAAATAAATGACAGAGAAGAGAGGCTGCTGTGATACTAGTCTCACTCAGAAACCAGTCACTTGGATAGAACAATTTACTCAAGAGGCTGGAGGAAATTGGTTCAGCTCTATTATCTGTATGGGGGAACTGGACTCCAGCTGCTTCCCTCTCAAGGGAGCAGCACTGTGTTAACACCGGCTGCTGGGGTGGCTTGTTATCAGTTTCAAATGCCGAGGATGCTCTGACTGAATAAAATGCTTAAATATTCACTGGATCAAAGCCTAGAATGTAAGGGTATGACCTCACAGTGAGTGGCCTATCTACCACACTACAGAGGCATCGTCCTCTTACCTCTGGGTGATTCAGTGAATCTTTAATTATTCTTATTCTTCAACTCAGGTGTTACTTTTTCCATCTCAGAAGTCTGTATTCTGAACAATAATTTTTGATCAACCTACTAAAAAACATTGCTGGTTCCATTTAATGGTCATACACTAGTCTGTAACAACTCCTTCACAAATCATCATAGCGGTAAAGACTACATACGGTTCAAATGCACTTGGCTGCCTCTCGTCGCTCAAAAAAGTTCCCTCTGCATCTTTTGGATAAGGGCCTGGGTGTCATTCTAAATGACACATTGGAGTTCAGCAGTGCTTTTGAACCTAACACAGGAATTACTGAGTAAAATTCAGTGCCCTGTGTTAGACAGGTGGCTGGACTGACCAGTATTAACGGTCCTTTCCGGTCTTAAAACACAAGTCTTAGAGACGGACTCAGCAGCACCAGTGAGCTCTAAACTGTGCTAGACCACAGTGCTGAATCTAATCACTCCACACATTGCCATCAATTCCTGCCTGCCCAGCACTGTTTATAATGTCACTCCAAAAAGTATGTTTCATTAAACTTACAAGCCTTAAATTTGGCAGGGAAAACCATTCTGCCTCTGAAAAGCACTGCCACAAAACAAGCATTCCTATTAAATCCCTTTCAGCGTCTTCTCAACCCAAAAGAGTAAGTCTGTATATGATTAAATGTAGGAGTAAATACAGCCAGTTGGGCTCCTGACAGCAGACAAATTTCAAAATAAACCTGGCCTTGGCTAAAATATTAAACCTTTATCCGTGGTCCACAATAACTAATTTTGTCAAATTGTTTGCTCTCTACCTTCTGTTTGGAAGATTATGAGGTAGCCCAGCATTACTATTCACCTTGTACCATCACTAGGCAGCAGGAAAAGTGAGTGGTAAACACAGTTGGTCTATTTTGACAGCATTTACCCTACTTTGCATTGATATAGATCCTGTACACAGTACTGGATAACACAGAACCAGGACTTCTCATCTATGCTGGATTTAATGCCACCTCATGAAACGTACTGCTCCTTTGCTTTCAAATGGTTTCTAAGGACAGCACATATTGATTACGAAAAATAAATGAGCTTGTGAGAAAGAAAAATAAACCATGAAACCACTATGCTATAACCTCATCTGTGTTTCACTAAATTGAGAACTAAATGCTTTACATTTAGACCAGGCAGGCACTCTTACTATCGGATGGACCATTCATATGTGAGCATGTGACTGACATTAAAGGGTTAAAAAATTAACAAGAATGGAAGTAGAGGATATCTTGGCATATCATGGCCAAATGATACTGATCAGATTATTTAACCAGATCACAGAATTTCACCTAATTACTCCAGCCTGCATCTAACATCTTATATGCAAATTTTATGCATTTACTATTTCTATTTGTGCAAAAAACCCCTTTTATATACCTCCTTCTATAAGCATGAATTACCTTTAGCACTCACACTTACTGCTTCCACTCATTTAGGGTCACAGCTAGTCTGTTTCATAGGAGAAACATTGACATTGAAACCTACTCTTTACAGTGATAGCATTTCCACAAACTTCATGTGAATATTAATAGGCAAGGGTCTCCTGAATTTTCTTGCCAAACACTACTTGGAAGTCTCTGTCATTTGCTTAGAAAAAGCTAGCAGTTTTACCTTATGTTTATATATCTTCCCTACAGAAAGTATTCTGTCACAGTATTTACCGATTTGAAGAACGAAAAATATTTCTTCCTATTAACTAATGAACCCTAGACCTGCCCATTGATATTGATGTCTGGTATCATTAGAGCACCATGAATCATAGGTAAGCTTATTCTCTCTCTGAACTGTTACACATTTTCTTCTTGAGAGGGATATAAACTCTGAAAAGCAAATATTCTTTACTCTGAATGCTCACAACATGGAAGGATGGTCAGTATTTCTATGTAAAATGTCCAAAAAGCAGACATCAGATCTATTTTGCATTATGTACATTTTGCATGTGGCAAAACAGTGTGCAGAGAAGTGAAATGACTTACTGAAGCTCAACCAAACAAGAAAACTGAAAAAAACTCCCAAACATTTTTTCATGTTTAATTGTAAATATAAATAGTCTTGAGCTAAACGGGGTTCCTCATGCTCACTGAAAAGAAAAAAAAAAGTGTAAGCACAAACAACTGCAGAATTAGACCTAAAACTGTTGGATATAGATCCCACCTCTATGCTTTGGGCCATGTCAACTGGTAACAACTAGCCAGTTCTCTTATTCTATACCCAGCTGAGACCTATTTCAGGACATGGATAAAGAACCTAATTTTTAGAGGATTTAGGTTTTATCCTAAATCCCTTTTCAGGAATATTTAAAAATAATGTCAGAAATTGATATCTAAATCAAATATTATTTCAAATCTGCCCCAAACAGATGGTTAGATAGCATTCTTCATAAGATACTGGAGCAGCAGACTGATACCCATTCAAGGACCTGTAAAGAATGGGGTTACTAAGAGACTCTAAACTTCAAAAAATATCAGTCTGATACCATTGCGTGACACCTTTCTCAATGTTTCAAACAAGTCATCCTTGTAATGCCAGGTCTGAACCTCTTAGCTGCATATTCCAAGACAGTTCACCCCTTCTGGGCATGTTCTGGTTAAGTCTTGTTTACAAAGAGTTTGTAAATCACAAATACTGAGGTACTACTCAGACTGTTCCCAAATATATCCCATCAGGGCACAACTTTGGCAGACTCATCTTGAAATCTTCAACAGTAAAGAAAACATGAGATTTTTTCTTGATTTCACAAATATTTTACAAAACTTGATGCAGACTTGCTACCTCTAGACAGCTCCTATTCTTGTGATCAAGAGTAATCTGGAGCTTGTGGAAAGAAAATCCTTCCACTTTACATTAAAAATAATTGGTTTTAGTTAGGTTTGAGTTATTTCAACAGATTTTCTTTCCTAGCATAACTGATGGGATATCACCCAAGCTGGAACGTCTTCTATGATGTCACCGAGAGATCAAGTAACAACAGAAATGGATATGGATGTAAGAGCAAAGCATTTAATTAAGCTCCCACTTGTGGCAAGTCCTTTGTGACAGGCTCAGGGACATGAACTCCCTACTCTTCTGGTGTGATCCAATGGTGCCTACAGACTTCTTTTGGTTTCAGGGTGACTTACACTCACTTAGTCATACTTCTGAAAAGTATTTCTAGAAAAAAATAAGAGGAGCCTTCCTTCAGTCATGGACTAACAACAACAACAAAAATCCTTGGGTGGAACCTTTTTTCCTCCTCTTAATGTTTGCAATATAATATAGATAGATGTTATCAGCATGAAACTTGTCTGTTATGATGATGTTACAACAGGGTCCTCTATGCAAGGATGACACCAGAAAAGATGTCTAAGTGCTCATTAAACTATCAGTTGAGACTTGGCATCACAGATCAAAGTATCCTCTACCTGTGGTAGTGTTCCTTAAAACACTTCATGGGCTTTTTACTAAGTTTTCAGTCATTTAAGGCCATTAAGGTAAAAAGAAGCCTCCATGATTCTAAGCTTCAGTAACCTTTCTCCAGTAGCTGGTAGACAGACTGTCTCCAACAGTCTTCTGTACCCTTCTAGCAGGATAATTCACTTGAGTTTTTTTTTTTTTTTCATTGGCTTTCTGGGCCTATTTAGCTCCATGTTCTTGTCATCAGACTGGAAATGAGCTTCCCCTCCTGCTCTTTGGAGATGAATGAATTCCAGAACAGGGTTGACACAGGAGAAAAGCCATGGGCCTTCAGCTCATTTTGCAGACAGCTTTAATTCCTCTGAACTAGTGAGCTTGCAGACTCAGACCTTGGTGGCAATTCTGCCTGATAGTGACATGAATGGGACTGATTGTAGGAAGAAAAGCTTTTAATATCTGCTGATGAACACTTAAAAATTTGGCTTTATATCAAGATTCAATAAATTATTCAAAGCACAGAGTAAAATGTTTTATCCTTGTTTAAATTTATAGATCTGTGAAACGTCTTTTGTGTTGAGTTCACCTCTTCGGATGCACCTTTTACCAGATGCAGGTGTTCATCTGTTACATCTTTCTAACAGTTTATAAGATTATCTTATAAAATAAAACACTGAGGTGATAGAGGTGGATATATTAAAAGACACAGAATAAAATGCTAAATATAGTTATTTTATTACACAGCTCTCCAACACCTGCAATTTGTTTCACCCAAAGGCTGAATTCTGATACTTTCTATGGCTAAAAATTCTACAACCTACCATGATAAAATTTGGTTCTAAATATTTACACCTTCCAACAACTCAGTGTTTCAATCTATATCCTTATATCCACATCACATACAGCAAAAATGTAGAATGGGAAAGCCAAGCTACTTAGTAATAGAAGAGTGCCAATGATGGCATAAAAGCTGTTGTTAGCTCTCATACCAATAAACACAATTGATGATGCCTTTCTACAAAATATTGCTAAAAAAAAGCCTTACGAAAAATCTGTATATTAATTAATGATGCAGTATTAGATTAGAAACATAAACTGTACTCTTTTCCTTGGAGAACTAGCCCTTGGTTTAGTAAAGGTTTTTTAAGCAAGAAAAAATTTAAATGTTAAAGTTTGCTTAAAATTAAACAACTTGGTGGGCTAGCCAGTTATTTCTATTTGTTGCTGTAAAGAACTGTTCCAGCGATTCTTTAAAAGATATGTAATTCAGAAGCTTCAGAAAGTCTGAGGTTTCTTGTTGAGCTTCTGCATATACATTTACAGTAGTCAATCTTTTGCATATGTTAAGAAACAGTATGAGTATTAACAGAAAGAACCGCAAATTTATTTTTATTCCTTCAGCCAAGCCACAAATAAATGACTTTTGCAAACAAATCAAATACTATTTAGTAACGGCAATGTACATGCCATGGACTTATTTTATTTGGATATAAAATATTAAAGTAAATGATTATTTGCTGTGACATTCATTTTATCATCTTGGAAAAAAACCCAAAATCTGAGAAAAATGTTTTCTTGCTGTTCTTCAAGGAGCACTCAATCTGCAAATCTTTGCTTTTCAAAGTTATTTAATAATTTGTCATAGAACAGTTAACTATAAGCTTACAAATACTCTGCCAGCAAGCTTCTTCCTATTGGGCAAACAACTTCAAAATCTAATTTGTTTGTGTTATTGGTCTTACTAAATATTAGTCTTTCTAAGTCTGGTTTACACCATTCATGTTAACTATGCCAACACTCTGATTTTGTTCTGAAGTATTCCACAACAAGTTGATATTATACAATACAAGCCCAAGAGCTAGCTGATCCAGTTTACTGAGTATACTTAGTGTATTTTGCTACTGATAAATCAATAAAACCATGTTGTAATCTACAAACTTCCATTTCTGTGAAGCAGCTATAAGCAAACTGTAAATGAACACACAGGTCAAAAACTGGGATGCTGAGATTATGTTGACTCTGAAAACATTTGACTTTCATAGAATACATTTTAGTGTTTGACAGAATGAAGTTTCAGCACTGCTTATATTTTCGTGAAAGACTGAGAAGATAAATATTCAAATGATGATAAATATTTGTGTTTATATTGTAACTACACATACTTTAAGAAAACAATATCTGCACTGCAATCCACAATTTATTGAGGTTAAGCAAATGTAAACCATAACTACACAAAGAAAATAAATACTTCACTTAGACTGTAGGCTCAGTTTTGCATTCTTCATCCGTGTGAAACTCCCTGCAGCCAGTGGGTATCTTGGGTGCGCAAAGAATGCAGGAAGCCCTTATCCTTCATTCCCTTTGGTTAGATTTTTTTGTCTTAATTCTCTTAAGTATGCCACTGAGCATAATACTGGCATTGATGATAAACTGTCAGGTGCTAAAGTTCTCACTATAATTTACGATATCCAAAATATCCATGAGAACGATACCTCATAATCTGCTCTGGCAATATCACACACTATAACTATATGAGACTTTCGGTACTGATACGACAAACTGCTCTGTTAAGGGCCATTGCCAAATGAAAACAAGATGTCGAAAGATATTATGAATCACTAGCACTACAAAGGGTCTCAGCAGCAAAAATTCTGAACATCATCAAATCTGTCTTTCAGGACTCTGGTATTAGGAATGGGACCTGCACATGTGTGCCCCACACTGGTGCACTCCTCCTCCAGAATGCACAGAGAGCACGGCAACACCTTGGGATCTGATTCGCAGCAAGCAGTTTAAGGAGAAGATTGTTCCTAAACTAGCCAAATAGGTATTTTTGTTCTTTTTTTTCCCCACAAATCTCAAGACCTCAGTTTAAATGTCTTGCTCCAAGCTGTCCAGAGGTCCTCAAGCCACCCTTCTCTAAAACTAACCTGAGGTTACTTGATTCTTTTCAGCTGACAAAGATGATAACAGCAGTGCTTCCACTACTCCTTTTAAAAAACAAGCATAAAAATTATACTGACTATCAGAAAAAGCATTTAGCCACGCTAAGGAAAACTTGTTTTTAACCCACATCTGCCACTTCTCAGGACAGCTGTACATGCCAGGGCTGATGAGTCTTCTCTACTTCTCTTTCTGAAGATAAGAGTTTCTACAGAAGAAACATCTGAAGTGTTATTAGATCTGAAGGCATGATTTTGTGGGTGGTGATCTAGGGTGCTCACCTGGAAAACAGGTTTTCTGATACTGGCTCTGTATTTATGTTCAATAGGCATCAGATAAAACTAAGAAAATGCCACAAAGGAAAGTATCAGAATCAGATCTTGCTCCTCAGAGACGAGTAGCCTACTCTCTGCTCTCTGATCGGAGAAACTTGAATTATTTTCTGATATGCGGTCCTATTTAAAGTACAGGAATAGAAAGCATCCAGACCTAACCCATGTGGTGAAAAGACCCCTTGAGATACAGGAGATCTGAACTAAGATCTTCTCAGATGGAGGAAACTCAGCTCCATTCCGTCACATCCTGGAGAAGCACTCCTGCTTCCAAACAACCGCTTAGAAAACTGGGGTAGAAGGACCTAGGTGCCAAGGAAACTTTTGAAAATTAATGTCTGTGGTCATGCTGCACTGAGTGGATATTGGTGCAATTGGTATGCATCACTCTGGTTCAGCATGTGTTTCGCCATTTAGGTCTCCAAGAAATCCAGGCAGAAAAGATAAAAAGTTGATTATTTTGTATTTTTTCAGTCAGAATTTTTCTGCTCATGCGAACCCAAGCTTTCTCTTCTTTGGGCTAGAGAGCTACCAGTGTTTGTCGCACTAAGTTACCAAGCGCTTCCTCCATTATAGCCTGCAAATTTTACCTGGACTGTAACACTGACTGCACAATTCAGAAACTAGTAAGTGTCATCCACTAAAGATAATATAATCCAATGTGGAAAATACATTTCATTACAGCTTTGCAAAAGAGATATATTTCCTTTTGCACAGAATGAGTAATAAGTTAGCCTTATCAGGGGAAAAAATATCTGCCTAGTGATAGAGAAATGCAGTATACCTACAGTAGTCCAGAGGATATACCACAAGTGACTGAATTCATTCAGCTCACCTTATATTTGAATACTGGTTCAATATTTTATTTCCTCCAGACCCATAAAACTGATTTCACTCTGTATGTTGAATTTCTCTGAGGTGGCACATAACCTCACTGGCTTACTCAGTTCTTTTATTACAGTAAACAGGTATCTCTACAACACTTCTTAATTAATCATTTCATTATGCATATTAGTGCAGTCTGAGGGGAATTTTTCTGACAGGAGTCATTGGCATTGGCACAGAATTCCAAGTACTTAAATAAATTCTGACCCTTCTCTGTACTGCTTTTGATTAGATCACGCATCTTAATTCCTCACTAAATTCCTGAAGCAGGCTACTTCCAAGCCTGTTTTCCCTAGATCAAACAAATTCACACTGCCTGTTATTGCTAACCTGGTGAACAGCAATATATTCACATATGATATGATGTGATTGCTACTAGATTTTGTGTTTCATTCTTTCTCATGTTCCTATTCATATCTTGCATGCCAAAGAAACTTTGCATCAGCTCTGCTGCACTCTGCAGAATTCTTCAAGGTATGCAGTAGTTTTGTGTGTCTGGGAACCTTCCATCTGGCTAGTCTGGCTTTCCTAAACACCATAAAACCCCACCTGTGGAGACTGTGTATCTGTTATGGGCCCCGTGGAGGTTATAATCTGCTTTTAATTGTTGTATGAGGCAGTCAGCATATCAGTCCTCATCAAGCAGTTTTTCCATGTTGAATCTCCCTTAATAACTTTTGATCCAGTTCTGAAAGTCCAGAACTATTGCTAATTTTCATCGGTATCTTAGACTGCTACAAGAGTTTTCTTCCTCAAGTCCCCATTTCCTTCCATACAAACCTTATAACTATTGATTTCTGTGGCTTGCTATAGCAAGTAAAAGATTCTTAGTACTTTGCCCTCACTTGCTCCTCTTTTGAATGTACCTACCAGCATCTACTTCTCAGTAAACTACAGGTCATATCCTTAACTGGGACAAATGAATGCAAGTCAGTGAGACTGAGCTAAGCCAGTTGGCTATAACTAGGAAATTAGCTCTACATCTACTTCTTCAACAAGTCACTAGAACTTACTTTACATTTAAAGATGCCAGCAATTATATTATTCCCTAAATGATATTAAAAGATTAACAACTATAAAATCTCAGCAGAACTTCGCAGCAGCAAGCAGCACAGTGGTTTTCATTAGAAGCAAAATCACTTTTGACATCTGCTAAATTATTTACCAACACAAACCAGTGAAACTATTAATATCTATGAAGCTGCACTCCTAGCCTCCAACAGTTAATGTGTTGATCTGACATTCACCTGAATATAGTTTTGTAAGCACAAAAAAAGCAGTCTAGCTTTTATAGGGAAGTCTGAGCACCTAAATATAAAACCTTAATAAAGACAGACATTAAATTGTATTTATAGTTCTGAAATATGAAAATTAAAGAAATATATCTCTAAAATTTTAAGTAAAGCCAGTCAAGTTATCTGACATTTGGTGGTTTCTCAAAACCAAATAGCTTTAAGTTCCAGTGAATGTAAAACTTGTTTCTTTTGTGCAGTACTTCTGCCTGCAATTTCTAATTAACTAGCTCCATTCTTATCTACAAGGAGTGACTGAAAGCATATAAGCATTCAACCCTATATGTGTAGGTATGATTTTAAAAGGGAGACAACTAGTTAACAGCATTTGTATGTGCATGTTGCAAAGACGCTCAGTTAGTATAATAATTCAGAAATCTTGCTTTTACCTTGTTCTCTCCATAGCTGCGCTGTACTGATTACAATCTGCACACTAAAGATATCATGTTTGCAGTTAAAAATTTCCAGAGATTTTAGACCTGTACATAAAGATACTTATTTCACTCTTTTCTGAGACACTGACCTGTATCCCCATTTAAAAATGAACACCACATCTTTATGTTATTAAATCTTTGTTTTGATCTATTAGTATGCACCAAAGTGCCATTTTATACAACCCCGCACTGAATAGGCAAGGCTGGAGGTAACCATCTGCAGCTTTAGAGTCTGCGTTTGAATTGATGAAAAGAGCTTTGTGTTTTCATTGCCAAGTTTGATTCTTCCAGTCATTAGACATTCCCCTCAGATCACATCAATGAAGCGGACTCTTACACCCATGTGTTAAATTCTCTTCTCCTCATGGTTTCCTTTGCCAGCTATACTCCAGAAAGGCTACTGGGTTTTAGCCACATTCTTCTCACAGCTGTGCTAAAAAAGAGCATCAGAGCGTTTTCCCAAAATCCATATGTGTATCTGGTCAGTCCCCTGTCGGAGGGTCACCTCACATTGTTGTGTGATTATTCAAATATTCATTCTTGTTCTTGAGCTGCAGTGCTCGGATCATTCTGGGAAAGATTAGATCCTCAGCCAGCACTGGAGAACGTCTTGGACATTGATGTGAAACACACACAGCTCCTGTACTCGAAAGGCAGATTAGCTTTAGTTGCAGAAGAGGTGAACTCTAACCAATTAATAAACACTTGCTCCTTATTTCTTTCCATTTTTGTATTCTTTTCAGCTGTGTCAAATGCTGGTAAAACCTGTTTATTTTGTTGTGTCATTGTTTGACTTATTTATCAGCATCAGCTAAGGAACAAAACTCCGTGAACAACTATGAAAGCAGAGAAAGCATGTTCAGAAATGCTGGAGGGAAATCCAGGACTACTCAAAAGAAGGTTGTGTTTCAGTAACAATGAAAGTTAGGTGGCCAAAAAAGATCACACCTTAAGAGATAAAGCAAATTTTTTAAGGATAGTATTTCTTTTATGAGAGATAGTAATTTCCTTTTATAAAACTATCTGCTTATTAAGAAGATTGCTTAGATTTCTTTTATATTCAATTCACTGATGTATTTTATTCAAATCTGTAACTGTCCTGACTTCCTCTTCAAATGGAAAAAAACGAAAATCAAAACAAAAAGGTGTCTTTAATGAACATTTAAGGACAAAGTAAGAATTTCTGTTTTGTGTCATTTAGATATTTGCTTTGTTCGTAGTAAGAACTACCTTGACAAAGTGAATAAGCAGTATATTTCTCGCTGTTTATGCTGATTTTCATATCTATATATTTTAACATTGCACCATTACTTTATGGATTTGTATTTACCTTTAGAGGATTACATAGAAATTCTACACACATTGCCTTCACTGCCACCTTACACAGTTGTGTGAGTGTGCAAGTGTGACTATGCTCATATGCAGAGAGCTATGCTTTACTGAGCTGGAATCATTAAACTGTGAGAAAAAATAGAAGCCCTCAATAGACAAATTGCATTAAAATTCACTCCAGCTGCAAAGTAGTTGCAGGAAAATAGAACATTTCCTGGAAAAAAACAGTGGCCTCAACCTTTACTGACAATTGGCTAATATTGATTTGGTATTACATTATAACCTCCTCTGATCTCACTGACATCAGTAGCCACTCCTCAATCCCAGAGGTTCCAGCAGGAAGGACAGTTTTAAAATGTCTTGCTTCCTCTGCTGGAAGAGGCATTAATTAATTTGCAGGCTCCTCCAGCCACCTTCTCCAGGCCAGCCACATTTCCCTGACAGGGCTGCACCAGCTAGCTCCTGGGTTCTCAGGCAGGACAAATTTGTGGAAGCCTGTGGTGTCAAGCCAACAGTCCTGGTGAATTCTATGCCACTGTCCTAATTCTTTGCACTTGTGAATTAGAGTAATTAATCAAATACCAAAAATTACAATCAAATATAGAAAATTGTATAGAAATGTAGCTTAATTCTACAGAGTATAGGTTAAAAACATTAAGTATTACATGCACCATCATAGTCCTATTGAATAAATATGTAGTGAGTTATATGTGCACATACATGTATTTATTTACATACTCCACACAGTTAAACCATGAATTTGCTATATAAACTAGAATATGTAGCTCTCTTAAAGGTCTAAGGTGTATCTCGTTAAGGTTTCAAAATCAAACCAGATTCGAACAAATTCTGCTAAATCTGTGTGGTCACTCTCTGAGCATCAACATTATCTGTTATACACTACCACCCCTGCTAGGATGGCAAATCATCTTCACAGGCAAGAACACACAGTGACAATTTATAACTCATACTGTAGTGAGTCCATGTGAGATTTCACCCTGCTTCAGTATAAACAGTATAAATTTTACTATACCCAAGTTCTCTATAGCCAGATTCGAATATACCCCCCCTTCTAGTTCACAGCTGCTGTTTCTTGTGGGATAGGATCCAGAAATTTTTTAGATGCTTTGTGTTCTGACAGAAAAAAACAAGACTACTATTCTGACTTGAGTTTCACATACAGAAAGCAACAATTGCAGGTGGGTGCACAAATGGCTGCTATGATGGTATTGCTGTGGAGAAATTACATTTCTATTTCAAGCTCTGTATATGGTGCTGAATGCAAAATTAAAGTTTTTAAGAACGTTAAAGAATTCTTTAGTGTTGCCACAGAACAGATTAGCGAAGGTATAGTAAACACCAGTAAATTACGTGGTACAACACTAAGTAGATCCTTTTCCAACATTATTTTAATTATTTTAATTATGTTCTTTCTTACTGAAGCTCATACTTATTTTCCTCTTCTGATTTTTAACTGTTGCTACATTATTTAGATATTTTAATAAATAATACTGAGAAACCACTTTATATAGCTGCTAAAACCACTTCCCTCATATGTCAGAATTCAATTCAACTTCAGCATTTAAAAGAAGTCAAGTAAAAAGATGCTTTAGAACTCCATTTAGGCTATGAACTGTAGTGGCACATTTTAAATTACAATAAGCATCCACTTAAGACAGTGCTAAAAATTAATACTACTGTAATTAACATGAAGAAGCCTTTCCATTGACAGGTTTATAAATTGTCAGTTCCTTTTTTGAAATGTAGAACATCCTACATCTTTGAAATAAAAAGCTAAGCTAACAAATGAGTTCCTGCCTAATTGCCAAACACTGATTTGTGTGAAGCGGTTGAGGTTACAAAGAAATTGGGAATTCTCAGCCTGGTTTCCCTGCTGATGAGTACGAACTGTCTGTGTAGCTCTCCCAGAGGTGTCAGAGGAATCTCTATAGTGTCACACAAGGGTTCTTAGCTCAAAGTAAACACACTTTCCACAAACTCAGCTGCTTAATCTGTTTGCAGGTTGAATTATAAGATGGGGGTGGATGACTCTGGGTGCTGGGAAGACGCACAGAGCATTTCCACAGTATCTTGGTAAAAAGGGCACGCTATTGTCATCAAAAGACTTTGCCCAATTGTTTAATTTCGCTACAGGCTCAGTGGTCTGATCTTAGCAATAATGAAAACTAACCTGACCAAAATTTTCCCAAGTAGTTGAGCATGTTAAATTGCACACATTCTTTTAACTACAGCAGTGCATCAGTACTGCTTTAATTCAGGTTGTGGCTGCACTTCTACTCTAGCCACTCGAGTTACAAGGGATTAAACAAGGCTGTTTCACTAAAAAAAAACCCAACAAAAGCCAAAAAACCAACCTTCACTTAGATATCTATGGTTAATAAGTGTTTATAAATAAAATGAAATAACAACTTTAACAGTGTACAGAAAGGTTTAGCCAATATTCTCTTCTACACACTCCAATTATTTTTCATAGGTTTATTTTTATCAAGCATGTACCTGCTGAAATTTCAAATATAACTAAGAGTTCAGAATGGAGATTTAAATGATTTTCAACCAACCACTGGAGGTTTTAAAGAGATAATTAAAAACATGAATTTTCATTTATATGTATACATATCCCAACTGTACTTTATGTGGTTATATATACATTTAGGAATATAAAATATATATTTTAAGAGAAGAACCCAACAGCTTTTTTTTTTTTTTTAAACAGGAAGAACTCTTGTTAGGTCCTTGAGATACATTGTAAGTCAATTTCCAGCTACTCTGGAAATATGCTGCAGACATTGAAGTTGAAGAAAATGTGGACTGACTGGAAAATTTGCATCAGTTTAGCATCAACACCATGGAAGGATGTGAGCGGGCTGTTTTGCAGCTGATTAATGTAACGCAGAGATGAGACGTGCCATACTGTTAAGAGGCTCTATCTGCATGTCCAACTATGTCCCAGCAATCAGACTTCTGAAGTAAAATCATGACAATAAGGACTTCAGCAGAGGTGAACTTCAGGTTTTGGAGTTCAGTTAACCTTTTAACAGGGAATTTTATGATAGGAAAGAGAATACAGTCCCTGTTCATCAAGTCAGAGATCTTCTGTTGGTTTCAGCGAGATTTTGAAGCCAACCCTGAAGAAACACATCAGCATTTACCATGGCATAGAACGTGCCCAATGTGTAGCAGACAACAAGAACCTTAATATTCTACCATGTAATTATAAAGGCAAATATTCTGTTGCGACAGGATTGCCATGGGTAAGAGCACAGTGAAACCCATTCGTAGGCAATGGAAATACTCTCTGTGCCTTGCACATACAAAAAACAGTTTCTGTAACAGTAATGACAGGCACACTGACTTGTGTATTACTATAAAACTGTTAAAATAATTGGCTTCACACTGAGCAGGTAACAAGCTGAGTGGCCGACAAAGAAGGAATTGTACTTTTCTGAAGAAACAACATTTAATTTGGTTTTCAACTACCATTTTTCTTGAAAGAAGGCAAGTGACTTACTTCTGAACTTTTTCATTGGCCTCCTGTGAAGCCTCCAGGGCTTTCTGGAGCTTCAGCTCTGTGTCCTTTTGCTCTGACCGAGCCTGGTGCAGCTGAGCTGCCAGGTCTTCAATTTGCCGATAAGTAAGGGTCACAACGTCCTCCTTGCCTTCCAGCCCACCTTCAGAAGTACTGAAAGTACAGTTAAGCTGGTCCTTCAGACTCATTCCTTCAGACAAAGATTTGTATAGGCTGGGAAAACAAAGCATACACATTAAATTTCAGTCTAAGGCTGAGCTGCAAACATACTACACTCAGCTTATTTTTTTTTAATATTATAATATATGGATCCACATATACTAACATCAAAACGCGTTTTATTTCAGAAGTGACAGAAAACAAAAAGAACATCCTGTTTCCACAAATCTGTTCTAGAAATATGCAACAACTGTCAGAATTTAAAAAAGTAAAAGATCTATTCAACAAAAACTTGAAAGGTAATGTTTTTCAGCTCTAGCATCTTTGTGATCGCCTTTGAGCAACAGCAAAAACTTATTAGTTAGATGTACACGAAGTTGAATTAACCAATGTAAGTTACTCACATGATATTTACTCCTGTTAAATAGGACTCTTTCAGCAAGCAGACTCATCAACTACAGTGGTTTTATTTGCAAAATTGCAGATTTTTCAATATAATGAAAGGAATAAAAATGCTACAATACAAAAATTAAAATAATTAAATCAGTAGGCTTACCTAAAAATATGAATGATTTCCACATGATAACCAATGCTAAAGGTCCTTGGTTAGTATTTTTGTGAAAGGAAACTTAAAGTAGTTCTTGATGACAGTTTAAATAAGCTAGTAACACCCGTATTAGAATACACTGTGTCTTAAATAGCTTCTCTGTAGTAGATAGAGATAGGTAACCTGTCAGCATCAGGGTTTTATCACAGGACATTTCAATATCTACAGTGGTCACCATAATTCCTTGCAAGGTCCTTTCTGATCCACTGTTTTGTCTTTACTCAGGCAAAAAGGACATGTTAACCATCTATTTCATGCTGAAGTGCCATGAATGAGCCTTGGTTTTAGATAAATAATTGAAATAATCTCAAAACAACTTAATGAATATAAGAAGCTGTTGCTGTATTGATGGATATGACTCAAGACCATCCCTCTGAATGACGACCATGCAAATATCAAACATTATTTCAGTGTGGATTTCCAGCAGCAGTACACACTGATTACAATACTCAAGACACAGTCTGCACGACAGCTGCTAGCACACAGTAGGATATTTTCTTCCTTTTCAGTTTATTAATGTGTTTGTATGGAAAACACCCTTAATTTTGGCAGCCCACAGAGGAAAATCATATACAAACTAAAATATAATATACATGGACAAGCAAAATCTGGATGAAACTAATAGAAATCCAGAAGCTAAAAGGTCAGAGTGCTGATATATCATTACGCCTACTACCTGCAGTTGTCTGAAAATAGTGTGAAGAACCTTTTCAATTAAATGAAGACATATTGAAAATATAAATATTTATAAAGGGACATTAAAATCCCTAGAACAGATTCATTTAAAACAAAATTACTTCAACAGTCACACATAAAATTTACTGACTGAAGTTCCACTATGGCTGAGCACTGATCTCCATGGAAAAATATGAAAGCATGCAAATAAAGCTGAAAGCAGTTTACCAAAATATCGCTGCTGCTCACTCCTTAAACAACTGGCACAAGATTAAAAGAAAAAAAGATAGACGAAGCATTCAGTGAATATATGGGTCCCTGATAAAAAACCAAACCCAAACAAATAGAGGATAACCTAAATACTCTAAATTGTTCACACCAGCAGAGAATTTTTTCCCCAGAATATATGAAAAATATAGTAATTTATTTATTTTCTAAAATATTGAGCCTATGTGGCTACAACTGGGCTTCTTCTCAAAGACTGGCCATGAAGAATACAACATTCAATACACTATTACACATTTTACCTCATAATAATGGCATCTGAATGATCAATACATTCTGACACGTATATGTTTTGTAGTCAGTGCGATTCCTCCAGCTAAAGGCATGGTGGTTGACAGATCACAGAATTATAGAATGGCTTGTGTTGGAAGGGATCTTAAAGATCATCTAGTTCCAACCCCCCTGCCATGTGTACGGACAAGCATGCAATTGCTAGATTTCCACCTAGCAATTTCCATCTAGCAATATGTGCTTTGCTAAAATACTTTTACTTAGTCCCTTTTCTTACTTATTAATTTTAAATTCCTTCATTAATGTCTCAAAGATATTTATTCAAATAGATAAAACATAAATGGGAGTTCTATGCCTGAAGAATGGGTTACACAAGCATTTAAACAGTTCCTTGATTTGGGTAATTCACATGTTCTTCATAGTAAGCCTTTTGCTTTACTATTGCAGCATGGCCCCTTTCTTGCTCCAGCTTGGGGCTGAGAACTTCAAGGGCTCAACTGCATCCAGATAGAAGAAAAGGTGACAAGTGATGATGTCACTTTGTCACTTATGCAGACCCTGCAGACATCAAGAGGTTTCCTCAGCCCCCAAAGTCAGAGCAGCTTCAAGTCTGCTAAAAAATGTCACTAGTTGTAACTACTCTCAGAGGGACTTGACTTTGCCTGAAAATCAACTGTATGAACTGCCGCTCTTATAACACTTCTCTCCCTGCCAGGCCTACTTTGCTGCAACATGGGAGAAGATTTTCTGCCTGAAGCAACTACTGAACAACATAGAGAAATCTTCCTCAGAAAAGGAACAAAAAACATCACCAAAATCCAAACATTTTGTATCCCTCCCATCCCTCCTCCCCCATCCCAATGATAAACATATTCAATGTTCCCAAAGACATGTAGGTCCAGTCTTGGTTTTCACCACAAATGTTTCTGACACTCAAGTTCTGGAGACCTCTCAGACCTCAGCCTGCACTCAGGATGGCTTTGAAGAGGGTCCCTTCACAGTGCTGAGTGCACTCAAGGGCCAGGCAGGATTGAGACCTTGGTAATACTGCCTCAAAGGTCCTCTCAGGAAACACTGCAATAAGATGATATTAAACAAAAAAAGCCCATAAGACCTAGGAGGACTTTGATATTTTGCTGTAAAGCAGAGGATACAGAATGGTCAAGTTTGCACTACATGTGAGTCAGAAGCCTGACAGCTGGTAGACTGGTAACTAGATGGCATTGCCCTACCATAGACAAATATTTTACTAGCTTTGCTTCCTTTGCAATTACACGAGTAAGAGGACTGTGTTTTCTCTTCAGTACAACCACCCCAACATCTCCTATTAATTTAACTGAAGACAGCAGCTGTGTTAGACTTTGTGGCACTCAGGCCATAGACCATGTTATTACCGTAGTGCACACTGTGTGTAATGCAGAGTATATTCTTTGCATTGTCACAGTCCATCTCAGAGTGTCGCTGTCTTGTGTGTGGTGTACCCACAAAATCTTAGTCCAGCATGAGCTCAGGCATCCTCTTTATTGTATATTCTCTCACCAAACCCAATGATAAGCACTTGCTGAGCAAAGCTCACTACTCATTTTCTTCTCTGTGGTGGTTGGTGCTATAACCTAAGGATATTACAGAATGCATGTCCATACCATCCAAATTCAATTATATGTGAATATGGATTCACAGTGAGCAGTAGGCCAAGTTTCAGCCTTCTCTCCCGAAACAGCCTAGAGAAACCTGTGCTGTGTACGAGGGTCCAAACAGTCCAAACTCTAGATGATTCAAGCACAGGTTCATTATCTACAGTGAAAGCTTGAACTATCAACCATGTTAGAACTCCCATTTTTCAACAAATACAAATTAAAGGCAAACACGTTTTCCCTCCTTGGGGTTCAGTCTCCTCATTTTTAAAAAACAGCAATCACAATACCACCTTTGCAAGGTACTCTGAACTTCACTACTGAAACTTCACTACCATCACTGTTGAAAGAGCTGTTAGATGCAGCACGGTCTGAATTTAAAACTAAACCCAGATGGTCTTCTGATGATGGCAAGCGCAAACGTTTTCTTTTCGTCCTCATTTTCACTCTTCAGGACCACTGCATTACCCACATCGTTCCCCTATGACTAGCTGAGGAGAGGTAATACAACACAGGGCGTACTATTTAATCACCTGAGCCTTTCTTGAAGTTGAAGGACTGCTGAGACATGCTCTCAACAACAAATAATCGGAAACTATACCTCCATTACAAACCCTTCATTTACAGAGTTGCATAGTAATCAAATGTTTCCAGTTCACTTCATGCAGCCACTGGGCAAATTGCTCAGACAGCACAGTCACATGAAACCAAAGTGCACACGACATCCAGCACCACCTATCATTCCTCACATTCACCATGCCATCAAACCATTCAGGACCCACACAAAAATATAACAGTTCCTGGATTAATAATGTTTAATTGAAATAGAGCAAAAGAGACATAATACCGATGAGCAGAAGGAAGCGATTTTGAGATTTTTGCAGTTGTGATACAATCCCCTTCAGCAAGCTTGTAGCTAAGAAATGCGCCTGAATTGCCTCAGCACATGATGCACCTAGAGCTGGGGTCTCTATTATCTCTGATTAATTAGAATCTGGAAGACGATATCTTAGCATTAGCTTTTCTTTCATACATACATCAACTCTTTGACATAGTGCAGCTGACTTTACAGAAGACACCACTGTAGATCTTATGCTTTAATCCTGAGTATTACTTTATATATGTTGACAGCTGTTACACATCATAGTCCCACCATGTACCTGTGTTTTTTACAGGACACAGTCACAGGCTCTCAAATTTCTTCCACAAAATAGGGGACTCTGTTTTCAATATAACAGAAACTATTGTGGATACTCTTCATATTTTACTAGACTGCATGTTATTCCTAGAATCAAACTTGCTGTAAAATGTTCCTGTCATGCTTTGACAGGGAATTGGCATATTCATAATAGCATATTCTAGCCTAAGTATACACAGAGTGCAACTATCCAGCCATGAAGACTTGCTTCTAAGTAAAATTAATCCAAAATTAAAAAAAAATACATTTTGTTTTATACAGTGTTTACTTTATCATACTAGAAGTTACAAGAAAGGATTTTGCTATCTTGTCTCTGTTCTTTATTGCCATTTCATATGCCTTGGCCATTCTTAAATATTTGCCAATGGCTTTAGTTAACAAAATAACTTTAACTTAGTATTTGCAATACTATAGTTATTCCCTACAGTAATAGATCATTTAGGTAACACTGCAAGGTAACACTGCAAATACACAGGGGACCTTATCTATTAATCGAAGACAGAACCCGCATCAAGTCATCAAAGGTGACCTCAGTATTTGAATATAAAGGATGTTTAAGATAGTGCTAGCAGCTCCATATTTTACCACGTATCACAAAACCCTGGCCACTTTTCCCAGGAAGCATGAGCATCGCTGCTGGGACAGAGCAGATCCTGGCTTGACTGGGCAGCAGGCATGGAGGAGGGGCACAGCTGGCTCAACAACAAGAGTTATTTTCACCTTTTCAGTCCTTAGGCTGAACTGGCAGCCCCTCTGCCTCTCTGTTGGCTGCTGGAGGCCACTTGGATGACATGGATCACTGAAGGGGTGTGTACGTGGGTGGTGTAGAGCCAGAGACTCTGGCTTTGAGCCAGAGTAGGGAAATTGCCTCTATCAGGGATTTGCAGAAACACAGACCTGGTGGAAAAGAGATGGAGCATATAGTCCTGAGGGTCATAGCGATTTATGTTTTATACTTTGAGTATGTTTTTGACAACATCAGTTTTAAGAACAACGCACCTTTTTCCTCAAAGTTAAACTTGATTAAGAAAGCAGTAACTCTGGTTGTGCACTAAAATAATAGAGCTGCTGGTATACCAACTAAACCAGGTAGAAAATAGACGCAGTATGTATTACTTTACTCCTTTTTTATTTGATGATCCCTGCCAAGAGCTTCTTTCTGAACAGTCTGTTACAGGGAAACCAGTGTATTATGGCATAGATGAACATCAGGCCTTCTGAGTAGGTGATTCAGAATTAGCTCCTAAGCTCCACACACCGACCTACCAGTCTGGTCCGGACTGCAACCTCTTCAGCTCCCATGGACCTGACAGCACACAGCAGACCGTTTACTCTCTAAAATGCCAACCACGGAAATCTTACCTGATGACAGAGAATGTGAACATTCAAGGGACAGGCATTTCCACAAGGCTCCTTAAATGACATCTCCTGTTACTATAGCTTCAATTTAAATTTGCCTCCATAACTAACAAAATCTAAAAGAGATATTTATGTTGGAAATTATGCAAGAAGTTAAGGCTAATTTGGCTTGTGCCTTTAGTTTCCTTCTCACTGGTAAGGATAATGGCTTCTGACTTTCATTTTATGTGAGTACTGCAACAAGTCAGATAATACAAATAAGAACCCTGATGCTGGACACTGAAACACTTAGTGAAGCGTCCACTTGGTGCAAAGGGGAACTTCATATATTTATCCATATATAGATCTATATAAAATAAATCTGCTAGTACTGCTATAAATCATAATGCAGGCATCAGAATCACCTGAAAACAAGCTCAATGCAATGACTGTCTGCTGTTGGCTTTTATTTTTGTCTCCAGGGAATAGTGTTTACTTTGCTTTAAAATTTATATGAGTCATTTTGTTATGTGCTTTTTTTTAATTAGTCTGAAGGAAACAGTCATTTGAGAAAGAGAGCGGAAATCAATTCTGATTCGATACTGATAGCTACCGTGTGATGTAAACTGTGTGTTCTTTCTAATTAAATGTAAACATGTGCAGTTCTAAAGTCCAGGAGTGATGACAACAACTACTAGAAAGGATTGCTTAAGCACTGGTCAACTGATTCTTGTGAACCTTTTGTTCATACCGTAGGTGAGCTTGTGCAATCTGTCGCAGGGTGAACACCAGTTGTAACTGACTTTATTTTAGGTCATCTTCAGAGAAAAGACTTGACAAGAATGTGGAGCACTCTGTAATACCTCCAGTTACCCATTAACTATGTCCTTCTGATAGCTAATCAATAGCATTGCATGGAGCCAAACATACTGCACTGAACTGCCCCTCTTCCAAAAGCCAAGTCTTGGTAAATATTTAATGGCAGTAAAGGTGTTTTGACTCTTATCAACCCGATATGTTAAAGAACTCTTGAAAGAAACTTTATCTTGCTTCTCTCTGCATAAATAATTTGTTCAGTTACAATATTAGTCTTATGCAAAAGCACTTAATTTAATGATTTAATGCTTTTAAATCAAGGCTTTGAACAGAGAAAATGTAGTTCCAATCCACATGTCACAAAATAAAGAAAAATCAAAGTTTATTTCCTTGATAAAATGCCAACTAGAAATATACATCAAGGAACCCAGCCCTTTATACTGTAGTAGTAAATACTGCACCAGACTCACTCAAAACCTGTTATACCAGTGCACATACGAGATTTTCTTACAAGGCTTTACTTTCTGTAAAATTCTTCGCTTTCACTCACATCAAGATGGCGTAGGATTTTTACCCTCTTTTCACCAGAAAAAAACAATAGTTATACTGAGATCCAGACTCTTATTGTTCCCATGCATTCCCAACTTCAAGTGCATATATTCTCTGCTAATGAGTTTTATCGAGATTTTTTTCCCATTTTCTGTATTTCTGTGCAAAGCAGCTTATCTAGATCACTAAACAGAGAAAAACTTTTCCCCCGATCCTTTAACATCTAGTGTGTGTAACCCCTCTCCTACAGTTAGGTAGGACCTACTCGTCTCCTTAGAGACTTAGATAGGCTTACCCCATGCCTCTGTGCTAATGTCACAGGACGGAGTATGGAGGAGTCTCCTGACCTCCTTCCCTGGCGCAATATTTCAGCCTTCTCTGCATGATCCAACTTCACTATAAGCCTAGATATTTTGAAGAAACTGATTGAGCAGTGGATCCAAGCTTTTTCTTGGAAAATAATCTGGGAATAAAACATTGATAGTGTTTCAGTTTCCAAAATGTGAATCACCATAAATGTTTTCCCAGAAGTATAAGCATTATTTTTTCCCCAGTGTTTAAATGGCCTCTTTAATGCCTTCGATGCCATTCAATAGATTTCAAAAATAAAGATCACAGGACACTAGGACAGATAAAGTGAACAGTCTGGAGTTTTCAAATCACTAGTAATTGTCTTTGATGAAAACAGTATAAATTAAAATCATAAAGGTTTATAAATCAGTCAAGCAGTAAAGCGCATAGCACCATTCAGGAATGACTGGCTGAAGAAAGTCTGTTACTAATAACCTCAGAAAATGTCTTGTACTTAATACAATGTTATCTTTATAAATCAGACATGATCATGAATTTTATGGCTTTCCTGATTTGCAAATGTGATCACTTGGCTTAACTCCCCCACTGAACCAGAAAAGCAAGAGACAAAGCTGTCTTGGACCCAGGGCTGGAAGCCAGCCCTGCTTTCCAGCATGGCCAGGAACATCCAGATGAGTAGATGGAGAAGAGTCTCTCCAGGAGAAGGCAATTAAAAGAAATACAGAGAATAGAAACATGTTTCAAAGATAGAATAACCAAATACATAAGGAATTTGAGAGGGGGATGATCTCATGGATGAGCTGAGTAGCACTAAAGCTAGAAATTATTAGTGTGATGGACCTGAGAAGGGAATTCATATGGGCCTGTGCCCTCTTGTCATTCCTTTCTTGCTGAATGATTCAGCTGGTGAGAAATCCTCAAATTATTTCAAAAAAAAAATTGAATACACCAAGTTTTTTAATTTGAGGATACTTCTTCCCAGTCCCAGGAAAAGAAAACAGAGAGTATTTGAACAGCTTTATCTGATTTTTATCAAAGGTGTTGCTGAAAATTATTAAGCAACTCTGACCAAAGTCAAACAAGGTGTCCTGTGCTCCAACACATGCCCAGCTGTGGTCACCAGTGTACCTAGAAGCGAGACACACTGATGAACTCTAGATGAGTATACCTAGCACATGGTTTCCCTGCACTCTTGGTACTGTGCACAGCAACACATGCCACTCTGAAATGGCGAGGGAGTCACTAGGAGGACTGCATGTGCTGCAGTCTGAAAACTTTCCTCCACACTGGTACAGATACCTCTAATGTCTGCTTCAAAGCTATCACGGCTTCTCCCATACAAAAATGCAGTTGGTTTGGGGATTGCTATGCAGATATACACTTAGCAAGTAACCTCCAGAAAGCCATGTAAATGACACAATGGCAATGTATTGCTACTCACTAAGCCAAGCCTTACCTAGCTGCTGCTGCCAAACCCTTTTTCATATAAATCATACAGCTCCTTGGACAGTTAAGCGCTATGAAATACGGCAGTTAAAGTGATGGCTTAAACGATAAAGGGAACGCCTGGGAAATTTAATATAGGGGAAGTCTGCTTCCCTATTGTACTAATACTTACTGAACCAATTGGGCAGACTTGTCTGGGCCATTCTCCTTAACATGAAACAAGGACACATGCTGGGGGAATGATTTAGTGGACTGGGGATCAGAATCTTGAATTCTCTTTTCTATTTCACTTCTTCTGTGTGGCATTTAGCAAGTCACAACATGCAAACCTGCCAAGCTGAAACTGGGAGTAAAGTTCCTTTCCCTTGCTTTTTATCTTCCTTAAATTCTAAGCTTTGGGGGTCCAGCATTGCTTGTCATTACCTGCATGTGTCACATTGGGACACCCGAGGCCCTGATCTTGATTCAGGTCTCAGTGCAAATTATTGTTTCTGGGAAGATACAAAAGAGCTAATTAACAGTATGTGTATATTGGCAATATATATCAGCCTGGCTAACCTCAGGAGAAAGATCCAGACTTGGGACCTTAATGGAAAAACCACAAGTTTCTCACAAGGGGGCAGTTTCTGATCCTCATTTCAGGTTCAGCCATCATTGCCACCACAGGGTGCTGGCAGCCAATAGCAGCCTTCTGTGCTTTGTCGAGCTACTGTGAGCTGAAGATCCATGTTACCTGAGATGTTGGTTTTGGCTTCCTCCTAGGCAAAAGGGGCCATCAACTGTATATGGCCCACCAGAAGCTGAAGCTTGTGTACCTCTTGAGAAATGAGATTAGGCTGGCAACTGCTGGAGAAAAATCAGTGAACAGAGAGCTCCAAAGCATAAGAGTTGAGAAATGGCTGAAAATGGATGCTGAATTGATTTCTGTATTCTAAAGCTTTTAAATCTCTCACATCTCTCTTCTTTTGCACTCATGATTTTTGACCACTAGTTTACTGAAATAAAATTTGCGAAAGAATAATTTTGTTGTGCACTTCGATTTGGCTTGAGTGAAGAGGAAAACAGCAGTTGCAACTTCATGAAGCAGAAAGAAAACCTGCAGCTTTTAATTTTTACCAGCATATCATTTCTCCATAATCAGCAGATAAATGTGAGATTCTGGAGCAGGAAATGTATTGGTTGCACTGAACCAAAAAATTAATTATTTTCTCAGGACTTGACAAGGAAACTGAATGATTATGAAAGCTCTTGTGAAATCCAGCCAACACAGAATTCAACACTGCTCAATTCCTTGTTTATTTTTTGAACAGGACAAGATAATTATTAGTATGAGTGCTGCCTACTGCACTTATATACATTCAATTGATATTATACTCTCCTCTGATAGGAGCAGTAACATTACTTAACAGGCAAAACTAAATTGTTTTATCATGATAGTCCTCGTTCTACTGTCAAAACTGCACAAGTATTATAATATGTGACTCTCTTGGTAAAAACAGTAGGGAAGAACAGCTAAACAGAAGAATAAGTAATTCTGCATCTCCACCAAGACCTTAGGATGGAAGTCTAGTCTCTGTATTATTCCCATTTAAAGAATATGATTGAAGCAAACAGAATGTGGTATTGTATGACCCTGGATAACATTAAAATCCCGCATAGTTCAGAAGCAAAATAAAAATAAATCGGATAATATGAGCCTTGTTACCCAACCTTCTTACCACTCCTTTGGGTGAGGGACAAATATACAGCACTACTCTATCTTCTTTGGAGAAAGCTTCTCCCAGTTCAATCTTCTTTAATGACAGTGGAAGTCATTAGCATTTCCCACTGAGGACCAGGAGAAAGCCTACTGAAGAATGCCTTGAATTTATTTGCATCAAAAAGCTAAAGGGTGCGGTCATCAGTAGGAGCTTACATTGTTCTGGGTGTCTAGTACAACTAAATCTTCCTAGAAATCTTAACTGCTTCCTCCTGATCTCTGGAACGGAATACCAAAAGAGAAAGAATCTAAGAAGATATTGTTTTATACATTGAAAAAGGGGGGCAAGAAGAAAAAGTTCCTTCAAGAGTAAAAAGAAACAATAAATAATCTAGATACTGGAAATTCTGACCTCAACCTCGCTTACCTCAATGACCACAGGACTAGTATGACACAAATCCTTCAGGGTAAAATTTGAACACGATGTACAGAGTTTTTACCTTAATGAGATATGTGAGATCAGAACTTATGAATCAAGCCTGTGATATGCCCCTAAGTTATTTTTTCATGGACAGTGGGTGAGCGGATGTCATTCCTCTGTTTAATCAGGAGTTAAAGCGTGTACAGTAATTCCTTATTTTCACAATATTCCTTCTGACAAAGATAACAACGCATAAGAATGGTTCCCAGCTGGCTAAACCAGACATACAGGTTTTGTTAATAAAAAAATGCATGACTTAATTAATGAAATGGATCTATTAAGACTGTCCCCCAATCTGCCACAGTGGCCCCACCTACAACTGAACTTCACATGACCTATCTTATGCAAAAAAGAATTGTAATGACTTGCACTGGAAGCTGTTATAGAGGAAAGGTTGCTATGAAGAAAAAAATATGACTCAGAAATGCACACAATGCCCCTAGAGGAGAAAGCTTAGCATTTTCACTTTTTCTCAGTGTTTTCTTTTACAGTGAATAATTGAAACGATTTTGCTAAACTGTGTAAAATTATTTCATCAAGAGTAATTACGTTTGATCTATTAGCACCTGATACTATCTATTGTCTAAATTGCTTGCATTCAATCTATGAGTAATGTCAACAGTATTAACGTTCATTATGGAAGCATTAGTTGAGTAAAAATAATTTTTAAGTGTTCGACATTCTTCTAACCTTCCTCCAGCATAATGTTCAAAAGAAACATCATTATACCAATATCTTACTGGAATTTTTTAAAGGCACGACTTCACTTAAGTCTGCAAACTCAGGGTCTTTAAACTCACAAACAATTTACCTGTTTTGTTCTGGCAAGCATAAATCTGCAGCGATCTACTCATTTTACATTCTTCTCTGTTCCTGTCTAGTTGTCCCACATTAAATGGCTCTCCAAATTCACCTCCATCAACTTTGGCAGGCTCAACACCTCTGTCGTTAAACCAGTTTTTTTCCCCTAATCACAAAGAGCTGCACTGTTACAAACAGAAAGAAGGGACACTGCAACATTTCTACAAAGCTATTTATATATTCATTGATTTGAAGAAAGTTGTCCTCCCCACCCCCGACCTGAACTAATACAACTGGATACACCTACTTGGAAAGCAGATACTTTCCCCCCTCTATTGGAGTCTTATTTCAAAGGTTTCCAAATTCTTGCTGCCTTTTAGCAGTGGAAATATTATGAACTGTTTGAGATTACATTCTCACTTGAAGTGATGAATGCCACAGTCTTCTCCAGAATAAAAAGCTACTTTCTCTCCTTGGAATAGTAACTTCACCGTAATTTAGAGGAAGCAGGAGAAACAGTTGGTCATTAGACATTAAATGGATTAATGGGGCACTCACAGTGTATGGTTTGTCTGGAAAAGGCAGTTCTGTACTTGCATTTCAGAAGGACTGCTGCAATACAATAGCTACTGTGATAAATTTAGGTTTACCCCACTTAACATCTAGAAGAATCTAATAATGAAAACTTAAATCAATGTATTTTCAAAAAAATGCATGAGTAGCACTATTCACATTTTAGAGCTAAGGGAATCAAGAGGCAAAAAAGAAACCATTCCAAAAGAGGCCTTTCATTTACACTCCCCAAACGAAGACCTTTAGAACTTAGTGTTTACAAGTTTCAGGGATTTGCAACTCCAGATTAAAACAATGACAAATCAGAGTATTCAAAGCAGGAGCCCCCCAAGCTCTTCAGCAACATGTAAAAATCATCCACCTCTCCAGACTCATGTTGCTCTTGAAGTCCTGCTCAGTTCTCTGGAAACCTCAGCCTGAGTATATGGATGGAGAATTCAGTAGCACTTTCTCGTTATGTAGCATTGTTAGAAATAGAACTTCTGCAGAGCTCAGAAAAATGATCCAACAAAGAAAAAGTAATACAGGCTATGTAGGATGCCTCCTTGTTTGATAAGACGGTTTATGTGATTCCCTGGAATAGCAGAAAAAGTGATTAGTATGAAGTGCGGTACCTTAGGAGACGTATAGAGAGACATAATTCCTAAGGAGTGAAATTCTGACTGCTCTCAAGACATTGTGAATCCGTTCTTTACAGTCTCCTTTCCTAGTGTGCTAGGAAAGTGTTCTTCATGACCTATCAAGCCTTAAAACACTTTGATGAAAGCTTTATGGATCTCCTTACCCCAAAGTTCCAATTCATTTAGGTGATTAGGTCCACTTCTTAAATTTTAGGAGGCAGAACAGCAATAAAGCAACAGGACCACTTAGAACACACTTAAATCAATGGGACACCTCTCGAGCCCAAGGTAAATATATCTGTCCATAAGGAACTCCAGAAATGGAAACACTAAGAAACAGGCATATTCACTACGTCCTGAGCTTCTAGTGTAGACTTTTGTCTTGTGTGGCCTGCTCTGGGGAAAATCAGGTCTTCGTTTTTGTCTGATGAAAAAAATTAGTTCACAGGAATCTGAAAAACAGAGGTGAAAAACTTATGCCTGGAGCAATATGCCTAGAGCTAGGGAGAATGTGACTCAGTACAAAAGTAATTTGTAAGAGCAGAGTAGATGACAGGATTGTTTAGATGGCAGATGAAAAGCTTTGGGACACACAAGCCAGATATTTCACAACAAACAAAAAGATAAATCAGCTTGCCACAATAATCAGAACCCAGAATCTGATTTACATGATTTACATTCATGGAAAGTCAGTAACATATTGCGTACTGGCTCAGTGGACAAGAAGAAGGGGACCAGGGGTGTATAGTGTCTTCTCTTGTGTAGAGAAAAAATCAGAAGGGCTAAGGCTCAACTAGAAATCAGATTGGCAAAGTCTGTGAAAGATAACAAAAAATCCTTCTATAAATATATAAATAATAAAAGGAGGACTAGGGAGACCATACAGTCCCTATTGGACGCAGAAGGAACAACAGTGACAGAGTATGAGGAAAAGGCTGAGGTACTTAATGCCTTCTTTGCCTCAGTCTTTAATTGTAAAGAAAGTCGTTCCGTCTGTGTACAAACCCAGGAGCTAGAGGAGCAAAATGAGGCTCCCGTGATCCAAGAGGAGGTGGTCAGAGCCTTGCTAGCCCGACTAGACACCCACAAGTCTGTGGGGCTGGATGGGATTCATCCAAGGGTGTTGAAGGAGCTGGCGGATGTGCTGGCCAAACCCCTTTCCATCATCTTCCAACAGTCCTGGAAGACTGAGGAAGTCCCACTGGACTGGAGGCTGGCTGATGTTGTGCCCATCTACAAGAAGGGTCGCAGGGAGGAACCAGGAAACTACAGGCCTGTCAGTCTGACCTCAGCGCCAGGGAAAGTCATGGAGCAGGTGATCTTGAGTGCTATCATGAAGCACATGCAAGAGAACCGGGTGATCAGGCCCAGTCAACATGGGTTCACAAAAGGCAGGTCTTGCCAAACTAACCTGATCACCTTCTATAAGAAAGTGACTCGGCAGCTGGATGAGGGAAAGGCTGTGGATGTGGTCTTCCTGGACTTCAGTAAAGCCTTTGACACAGTTTCTCACAGCATTCTGCTTCGGAAACTGTCAGCCTCTGGCCTGGACAGGCGCACACTCTCCTCGGTGGAAAACTGGTTGGATGGCCGGGCCCAGAGAGTGGTGGGAAATGGTGTGAAATCCAGCTGGAGGCCAGTGACAAGTGGGGTTCCCCAGGGCTCAGTGCTGGGTCCAGCCCTGTTCAATGTCTTTATCAATGACCTGGATGAAGGCATCGAGTGCACCCTTAGCAAGTTTGCGGACGACACTAAGCTGGGTGGAAGTGTCGATCTGCTGGAGGGCAGGGAGGCTCTGCAAAGGGATCTGAACAGGCTGGACCGCTGGGCTGAGTCCAACGGCATGAGGTTTAACAAGGCCAAATGCCGGGTCCTGCACTTGGGGCACAACAACCCTATGCAGTGCTACAGACTAGGAGAAGTCTGTCTAGAAAGCTGCCTGGAGGAGAGGGAGCTGGGGGTGTTGGTTGACAGCTGACTGAACATGAGCCAGCATTGTGCCCAGGTGGCCAAGAAGGCCAATGGCATCTTGGCTTGTATCAGAAACGGTGTGACCAGCAGGTCCAGGGAGGTTATTCTCCCTCTGTACTCAGCACTGGTGAGACCATACCTCGAATCCTGTGTTCAGTTCTGGGCCCCTCACCACAAGAAGGATGTTGAGGCTCTGGAGCGAGTCCAGAGAAGAGCAACGAAGCTGGTGAGGGGGCTGGAGAGCAGGCCTTATGAGGAGCGGCTGAGAGAGCTGGGGTTGTTTAGCCTGGAGAAGAGGAGGCTGAGGGGTGACCTCATTGCTCTCTACAACTACCTGAAAGGAGGTTGTAGAGAGGAGGGTGCTGGCCTCTTCTCCCAAGTGACAGGGGACAGGACAAGAGGAAATGGCCTCAAGGTCCGCCAGGGGAGATTTAGGCTGGACATTAGGAAAAAATTCTTCACAGAAAGGGTCATTGGGCACTGGAACAGGCTGCCCAGGGAGGTGGTTGAGTCTCCTTCCCTGGAGGTGTTTAAGGCACGGGTGGACGAGGTGCTAAGGGGCATGGTTTAGTGTTTGATAGGAATAGTTGGACTCAATGATCTGGTGGGTCTCTTCCAACCTGGTTATTCTATGATTCCACCATAGTGGAGGACCAGGTTTGTGACCACCTGAGGAACCTGAACATTTATAAGTCTAAGGGACCTGAAGAGATGCTTCCCAGAGTCCTGTGGGAATTGGCTGATGTGGTTGCCAAGCCACTCTCCAGGATATTTGAAAAGTCATGGCAATAGGGAGAAGTCCCTAGTGACTGGAAGAAGGGCAACATTGTGCCCATTTCTAAAAAGGGTAGAAAAGATGACCCTGGAATCCTCAGCATAAGAAGTATATGGAACTATTGAAACGGGTCCAGAGGAGGGCAACAAAGATGATCAGAGGGCACGCTGAGAGAGTCGGGGTTGTTCAGCCTGGAGAAGAGAAGGCTCAGAGGAGATCTTATAGTGGCCTTCCAGCACCTGAAGGAGGTGTACAAGAAAGCTGGGGAAGGGCTTTTTACAGGGGTATGCAGTGATAGGATGAGGGGGAATGGCTATAAATTGGAGGGGGGAAGATTTGGACCAGACATTAAGAAGAAATTCTTCACAATGAGGTTGGTGAGGCACTGGAACAGGTTGCCCAGGGAAGCTGTGGATGCATCCATGCTGGAAGTGTTCAAGGCCAGGTTGGATGGGGCCTTGAGGAGTCTGTTCTAGTGGAAAGTGTCCCTGCCCATGGCACAGGGGGTGGAATTAGGTTATCTTTAAGGTCCTTTCCAATCCAAACCATTCTGTGATTCTATGATTTTATGTTTATAACAAGTAAAATTCACTGGTTGTTCAAGCTGAAGCACAGGCTTAAGAGGGAGACTATGGGAAAGAGAAACTGAGTAACTATGCTGTGGGAGGCAGAAGAATTTCATTTGCTGGCCCCATCAAGCCCTGACAAAAGGAATGAAAGAGCTGTTCCCAAGGTGAAAGAACACAGGCTGAACAATTTGGCTAATGGGATCACATTAAGCTAATGGGATCACCATGACTTGCTTTGCTTCTCTTGGTGTATGTCAAAAGTCTGACATATTGTAAAATACATTTTCTTTTAGCCAGCAGTGGACTAAATCTTGAGGCACTTTTGAGAGAATTTACATATCTTCAGATTTTGAGATTTGTTCAGAAAGAGTCTATGAGACAAGAATATGTCAAGTTCAGAAGTTTATAAATTGTGAGAGCAGTTTTGCCAAAGGCTCGAATCTGTTAATATCATATTAAACAGACATTTGTTGCTGCTTCCTTCACATAGACATGCACAGGTTACAGACATTTCATATTTGTACAAGCCCCCAGTTGCCGAGTGTCAATGAGAGAGAATAAACCCAACTGTGCTGTAGCACCAAACTCTATCGTGGCACATTCGTATTTGGCAAGCACTGACAACACTTGTGAACGGTGCAGGTAATATTATTGATTTTTAGCAGCTCTGGAAAGCTTGATTAATGACCTTGGTTACAGTACCCTGATGCTCCTGGGTCAACTCATGAGGACTTAAAAATAAAATAGAACAGGTCAAAATGATCAGGCTTTGGTGCCTATACTTAAACAATGCTCTTGACTTTTGACTTTCCAAAGGGGCACTTGCAGATCCCTTCCCAACTTCTTAAAGTGCAAAGTCAGGTGCCTAAACTTATGCATCCAGGACTGAAAATTTTGGCCACCCTTCTTAATAGGCAGATCTGCTGGGAGGCCTCTTTTAACCAGATATTTTTTTCTTAAAGCCTCCTATTATTGGACAGATACTGGCCCAAGTCCAATCCACAACTGCAAATCCAAAGAAACAGCTCAGAGCAAACCAGCAGCCTTATTAGCTTTTAAAGATTTCATTTTCAAGAACTGAAGACCCTTTATTGACTAATGAAAGGTTGAGTCCCCAAGCCCACAGACTGATGTTGCTTGGAACATATTTTAATCATTTCTGTAGTAGCAGCCATCTGTCTAAAGAGCTTTGATCACATAAATGCACTCTGAACTGCAGCTTCTTCTGACTCCAAACAGTTTCCCAAAAGCCAAAGGGAACGTACAGGCAGGGCCATTTCAAGACAATTCAAGGCCCTGTGATGTGATAACGCTGCTGCTTTTATCATTTAGCACATCATTAGGTTTAATGACACTACAGATAACAGATACACTAAAAAGATAACATTGTCATCTCCTATCTTGTAACAGTAATATCTAACTGTGACTTCACTTTGTTTCTACCCAACACTTCTTACTTACTGTGTTATTTTAAAAGAACAGACAAATTAATTAAAAGGATTTTTTCCTGCTGCAAGCACCTGAAATACGAACAAAATAAATACACAACATATAAATAATACAAAACAGCACTCATTTTTTTCACTACTTTCTACTTTGTTGGTTTCTTTTAAAAAAGATACAGAAGACTGGCAAACAAATCTCAAACAAAATACTGTATTTATAGTTTAGGCTATTAGCTTTTGGGCAAACACTGTTTGCACATATGAGTCTAGTTTTGCCAGCACCAAAGACAAATTTACACCAAAAAGAGAGAGAAAGATTCCTTGCAGTTATATCTTCCGTAATGTTAACATTCATGAACAAATTTTATACAATTGTCATAATTATTTTCTACAATTGCCATAATTATTTTCTACACTAACTTTGAAAGACTGTGGGCATCTCAAAGCTTACTTTGTGGTGAACACTGTTTCCATCCTGGTGTCTACTGAATGGTACAGAAATATGCTATTAAGCCTGAAAACTTGGAAGCAACAACTTTCTCTCAAAAGTGAAAGCAGTATCCTTAAGAAAGTGGCAAAATCTGCATAGAAATAGCTCTCTTGATGACGGGAGACACAAAATGGTGGATTCTGTGTGGCAGACCATAACTTTATTTGTTCGTGCTGTCAGTAACCTCAGGGGGGTTAACCATGAGATCACAGGACTTCAAGGTTTCTCTTCTGAGATTTGATACTTGGCCCTTTCACTCATTCAGGACACTAGTTACCAGCTACAGAAGAAAATTTTACTATCACACACTGCAATATTGTATTTTTAAATGCAGTAGCTTTCATACTAAGTGTGGCTAGGTACTAGTGTGAAGAAGGTGAAAGAAATTAAAAAACACAGCATTTCTGTGTTGCTCATGAAAACATTTTTGGGTGGCCATGCTCTAACTGTTATCACTGACATGACACAGGTTAACAGAAAAGAAGGCAAAATCAAAACACGAAGTGGCTCAGGTAGGGGAAGAGCTTATTTAAACTTTGCTATCAAAGAAAATCTACTACTGATGATTCACCTCGCATAGACCATCTCCTCTTTGCTTCTGTGGCTTTTCCTTCCAAACTCACAGCCAGAAAAGCTTCTCTGCTAGTGGCACAGCAGCTCCATTCTGCTGCATACACACCTTCTTTCTTGGTCTTAGAAAAAAAACAAGTGCTCTGTGCTAGGTCTCCTTCCTGTCACGACGATATGAACTGTAGGTTATAAAATCAAACTGCTACTAATATGTTAAATTTAATCAAATATTTGAGAGGCTCAGAATTGCACAAATCCCAACAGGCCCACTTCTTCACTGGAAAACTGTGCCTTCAGCTACCAGGTCAGCCCCTATCCTTCCTAAAAATGACAGCGTTCACACCTATGCTGGAAGAATTACGCCTACCAAATGAATAACCCATCATTATGCAATGCTAGACACAATGTTAAAAATCTTCAGCTTCCAAAACATACAAGTTTCTACCAAATTAGTTAGAAAAGCAGCTCATGGACAGAATCTACAACTGGAAAATTTTCCAGTAAAAGACACCAGCATGACATGCATGTAGCAATTTAATAAAAACTCTAAGTTAAAAAAGCAACCAAATAAAGAAAATACCACAGTCTTTTCTACTCTCTTTGCAAACGCAACAGATGGGAAGTCTTCTGGCTTGTGTTCTGCAACAGGCAAAGGACTTTTCCTGCCACATGAATTCCTAGATACTTCCTAGGAGAAGTTTTCAATCAACACCACTATGAGCAGTATTAAGCTCAAAGTAAGAAAAGCAGTGTTATGTCTAGCATTGGCTGAAAATTGCCCACGTGGAAAATCTTCTCACCAAAAGAATATTTTTTTTAATTGGAAGATGTAAATTCATCAAAAAAATCAATGTTGGCTTCTCATGGCAAATTTTTAAGTGAAAATTTTCCTTTCACCTTGACATTTAAACTTGAAATGCTATTTTGTTTCAGTTCTTCAGCTGAAGAGAATCGTACTGAAACACATCAAAAAGAACATTTTTTTTATTATTAGATTGACATTTTAACATAAAAAATGTCCTGTAAAAAATCAACAAAAAAGAAATGGTATTTAAAGTCCTCCTAACATTGTTATTACTCAGTTTTTAATATCATACTCATAACAAAAGAAATTCCCTTTCATACAATATTTATAGGGCAGATAAAATTATTTTTTTGCAGTTTTAGATTTTCTTTCAAACTTCTCATGGGAACATTTGTCTTTCAAACAGCTCTTACTACACACACAGAGTTTTCCTGTATTTCTTTAACTTGCCCTAAAGATGGTAGCTTCTTATCCTGTGTCTGTTTTCCTTCCCTAGTTTAATAGTAGGAGTACCTGCATTTTCATAATCATGAATCTCTGAAGGTGTCATGGAAAACAGTAAAACTTCTTATTCAGTTTATACAAATCAGCTGAAGCAGAGTTTAGTGAAGTCATTAATCTATATTCATCCAGCATTTTAATGGCAGAATCAGAGTATGTAACCTCAGGTTACAAAACCTTTCTACCAGATAACAGATTTTATAATCCTGCATATGCTCTTTGCAGATTTTCCAATGTTTCTTTTGAGTTTCCTTACCTTACACAGAATACATATTAACTCTACTGATCCCAACATCCTAATTTTTACAAGTATTTCTACAGGACTAGAATACTTTGTATCACTAATCTACTCCAATCTATTGGTAGCACTCAGTCAATTGTTTGCAGATAGTTCTTCCAGAAACTTTAAACCTTCCTTCCAATAACTCCATTTTATTAGGCTTTAACAAATTTGAAAACCAGTTCCTAGAAACCACTAGCTACATACTTATTCCAAAAAACACAGAACAAAACTACAGTTCCTATGCTTCTCAGCTCACTGAGAAACCAAGGAAGTCATAACAAAAAACCACAGAGAGCAGAGGTAAAAGAGAAAAAGTCAGCCAGGTGAAGGAGACCTGCTAACAGAAAGCTAGCACACCCATGTATAGAGTCATGAGACCACATCAACATGGAATTCCTTTCTATTAAGTAAGTTCCTGCTCTTTGAGAAGAACAGAAACTCATCTGAAAAAGTCCATTGCAGCAAAACCGATATGGTATGTGTTTTGGTTCACTTTACCCCACAACAGCAAATAGGCAGGGAAGAAGTCTGCTCAAGTCTTTGAAATACAGCATAAGGAGTTGCAGAGTGCTTCTAGCTTTAAAGTGCTTGGCACAACAGGTGATTGGTTGGTGCTCAACAAATGTTAAAAACTTGAGAAAGTTTGCCAATATAACACATCCAATAACAGAAGCAGTAGCAGAATGAGCACAGTACATAGTACAGATCAAAACTGTACCACAGAATGCATTAGGCACTTTGGTCTATATTCACTATGCCCATGTTCCTCCTTAGTCCTGCTGCTTAGTGGTTCCTACTGACAAGACACCTCTGAAGGCCAAGAGCCAGCCCTGGAAACATTAGGCACAAAGGTTTCATTAAATGTAGTTGAGATCAGTCCACGCCTGAGTCAACAGCAGCACAAGGCAATTTAAGTGTACGACATTCACCTCTGTGCTGGTTGCAGGGATGGCATGGGGTAGCTTGTTATTCGATCAGGCACCTGTGACCTCTGATAGTCCAGTGCTTCCTTTCTCTTACAGTTTTTATAAATCACTAAAGCTGACTATGAAATTGTTTTTCCATATTACAATTTTTTTTCCCAGTGAGCTGGGAAAGTTTTCAAAATCATGTCAAGGCACAAAGAGTATTTCTTCAAAATTCAAAAGTATTTCTTCTATGTGTCTCTAAATGAATGAAACACAGAGAAATCTTGGAGAGCACTCTTATGGCTAAGATATTCCTCTGGGAGGCGGAAAAAAAAAAGGTACACTCCTCAACACCTCCCCCAAGTTCAGATTCCGTTTTTCCTTTTTATTGCCTGCCAAACTGGCACTGTAAACACCAAGCCTATGGTATATAATGGACTCTCTCTCTACCACCCCTCTTCTGTGCAAAAGGTCAAATATTAATTGGAGTACAGATGCACGTCTGGTCTGCCACACTCCCAAGGAAGTTGCCTATTCACTGATTTATAAAATCAGTCTCTTTATTATTGCTAGAAAGTACAGCAAGCGCAGAAGGAGACACAATAATCAATTCCAGGATACAGAACAAGAAATCTAGGAATGGGGCAGGGGAAGAGAATAATGCATCCAATGAAGTATGAAATACATACAGATAACAAGGATAGCAAGATAGGGAGCTGCCTCCACCACACACCTGCACCAAGACACTGTGAAATACAGCCATCTCAGTAGCACCAGTAAAACATCAGCAGCTTCTTTGCCAAGCAGAGCAGATTACTGATCCTCCTCCTCAGCTCTCTGTTCCAGTTTGCGAAGCAGCCCCTATACCCTGGGCGTTTATCTCATGTAACACTAACAACAGCTGCAATTGCACAAGCAATAAGGAGACAAAGGAAAAAAGGAGAGAGGGTCTTATCAGTGTGAAAATGCTTATGGGACTATAGACTGAGAAAGACCCACCAACCTAAAATGGCAGTTATTTTGGGGCTGCATCACCCCACTGGAAAGTGACGCAATAACAGAGGAGGAGGTTGAACTCGCAGATTCTAAGTACCCTGTCCAAATTACCAGGTTGTTGGCTCACTTCATCCCCACAAATAGACTAAAATCAACTGAAACCTCCATTGGTTGCTCAAGGAAGGTATGGTTTTAACCAATCTAACTTGAAAGACAATTACTCCCCTCCCCACCACCCATTTTTTATTAATTTCAGCACTCAGTTCAATAAACAAACAGGAAGAAAGCACGTACATTAAAAAAATGCAAACAAACCACAAACAAGGGCTATATCTCCATTCCTTGCATGTCCAAATCTCCCACAGAAATGGGTGGAACTTCATATGTAGGGAATAAACTAAGAAATATGACTTGGATAGTACCTGATTTTTTTTTCTAATAATGAAAGAAAAAAACTGCAGTGTTCTCTAAGAAACATTGTTTTCCATATGCTGGGTGGTATCAAATGGCAGTGGGTTAGGTTCCTTGACAAGTAGATATACCATACTTTCTCCCACCTTATAATAGATGCAAGCGCCTCATCTCTTTGATATAAAAGAGAATCTCTCCTCTGTTTGGAAGTGGGAAATTTAATTAGCTCAAGATTTATGTTTGATGTCAGGCGCTTGAAACTCTTGGATAAAATAGAAGTCACTGCTGCAAGGACAGAGAAAACAACTGCTGTCTTCTCCCTGATCTCCCCAAAATCATTCTGCAAAAAGAACAGTAGGTTTACAGTGATATCATTATCCGGTCATTCTTCTTAATGACTGTAATTATACCATGTTATGTTTAAAGCAACTAATACTAAAACAATGACAGCAACTGCCAGAACAGCAGTGAGCAGATAGGATGAAAAGAGCAGGAAAATGACTCAACGGCCATAACTGAAAAAGTGAGATAAAAGAACAGCCATGAAAAGACCAGTTTTCTGAGGTAAACTGCAAGGGCGGCTGCTCAAGGTGTCCTGCTATTGCTTTAGAGGAAGTACTGAGATCATCACTCTGTACTTGTAGCCTCACTAATCCCACTGTAAATGGGCTCCAGTTCATTTAGACTAGGAAGCTGGATGTTAGCGCAGCCCAATCTTCTGCTCCACATCATGTTTGACTGAAAGAAACCTGGACTGGAGAAATCACTGAAAAAGACAGAGACAGCAGAACAAAGAGGCTGAACGTTTGACTTGAGGTCAGTCAGAGAACAGGAGACTGAATATTTAGGCAGAGGTATTCTGACTTGCTACTGAAGTGGCTGTGAACCACACAATACAAGAAGAGGATGAATGTTGACTTGTTAGGTAGAATAATTTAGAGGATTTAATAGCCTTTAAAACTGGAATGAGAGGAACAATCTAACAGCAAGAATTACATCAGTATATATCCATGCACAGAAACCACGGAGCGTGGTTGAAATGTTATCATCTGAGTGTTATATTCCATACCATCAGGCATGAAACTATAGAATGGAAGTAAATTAAACATGCACCACTGTATTCAGAGCTTTGAATAGAAAACAGCCTTTTTAACAGAACTGCAAATAATGCCTTGCAAAGCAGCTTTTTTTCGTCTATTTCTTGTGTTATAGTGTGATTCAGAGTGTAACTAAATAAAAAATTTAATTTGTCCCTGTGCTTGTAAGTCTTTCATTTTAGGAAATAAAAACTTCTTGATTCTCTTTTCTTTCATATCTATAAATTGAGCCTCTACAACATTTTACAAGAGAATTTGTTGGAAAAAATATATGGACATCATAAAAAGAATTGTTATTTAGGCCAATTGTTTGTGTCACTTCAACATGAAGTCCAATTTAATTGAAGCATCAGGAGCATTAGAAGCTTTTAGATTAAAGTTATATTGAACTTCTTCAACAGTCTATTACTTCTTTGAAGTGATGCAAGTGGTTAGGAAGCAACAAACCTGCAGTTCTGATGGAGAAGCTACCCATATTGACTGAATGCCTGATTCTAAAAGTATTTATTTCAGGTCAAAGTACTTACTATTACAGGGGGTTTCACTGAAGATATTCTATTATTTCATTATTGAAAACTGTCACATAACTGTGAAACAAGCTACCTTTTTCTTGCATCCTTGTCCTAACATATAAATTCCAATTACTCTGCAATGTGCATTGTCTAGGACTATGATGTGCATCTGCCATTGAACTCCATCTCTCCACGTTACTATGATCTTTCTTTCAGATCTCTACTTCATTTCAATTTCAGAACAAGAAATAATTCTAAAGTAAATTTCATTTTAAAACTGCAAGATTTCTCAAATGTCTGTTCATTAGCTGCAATAAATGTAAGTTTCTTCCCATTGTGACTTCCAGCCTGCAGCTACTTCAGCATCTCAAGCATTTCAACACCAAATTGGGAGAACCTTTGGATAAAGTTTTTGGAAAAAATTTTTCACTGTCCCTCCCCTCCGTGAATATCAGACCTGGCAAATCTACAGCTTTTAGAGCACTCTATTAGATCACAATGGAGCCTTTTAAACTGTCATTGAAATAACTACTCAAACTTACTGAAAGCATCCCTAAATTTTACCTCAGAGCCTGGACACACCAATTCTTATCCTGAGAAGCTTCATTCAAAGGTGTGTGAACTAACACTGCTGTACATGTCTTACACAGCTGGAGCATAAACAATAATTCTATTGAATGGAGCATCACTGCATCTAACTCTAACATGAAAGCTATCAAACCCATACTTCGAAGTAAGGATAGCCCTGTATTTTTGTTTTGCTCTCCTATCTTCCATTGCAGTGAGGTTGATCTGTTAGAGGCATAACTTTTGGTTTTTGAATTTGTTCAAAATATTTGCCTGTGGAAATTCCTGGTGCCAGAGCTTTTCAGTTAAATATTTCTGACTTTTTAAAAAAAATTTGCAACGTATATACACACTTCCCTATATAGAGGTATTTTTCTCATACTCAGTTGTAACATGTCAAATATGTTAAAAATAATCAGTATGCAATAGCATATGTCTTTGTCAGCATTTTACGATGCAGAAGTACACTTATGAAGCATTACCTAAATAGAAGGAAATTGGTTATAAAAATGGAAAGACCATGTAACTGAAAAATATGCAAATAAAAAACTTGTGATGATGTTCAAACAACAGAGCTACATAAGAAAGAAGTAGTGGGACTAACACTCCTACATACTTCAAGAGTGATTATAGCCTTCTTTCGTCACTGAGGATCTATGATTTGCATTAATCCCTAGCTTAATGAGCACTGTGTCCAAACAATTACTTAAAGAAGCTAGAAAATCCATATTGTTCCAAACTGCTATGCAAATTCAAATTTACATTTCTGTTATGTATTTTTGAGTTACAATCCAGAAATGCAATTTTCCTTTTGAGACATGACACAAGAACAAACAGAAGCAGAGAATCTGATCAACTTTATTTGGAGCCAACTTCCTCTTCCTTCTGTATCTGAGTCTCTCTCTTCTTCTTTTTACTGCTTTTCACTTCTTTTTTTCCTTTTAAAGAAGGCTGGAACTGTTCTGGGATGTGCTTTCTTTTCAGAGGGTCAAAAATTAGATGGAAATGGCCCTCTGGAAACTTGCTCCAATTTACAGATGTCTTTCTTTTACTGGGGACCCAAAACTGGATGCAGTATTCTAGATACCAGGAATCTTTCTCCTGGAGACAAAAAAAGGGATTTTTTTCCCTGAAGCTCTCCACTTGTTTCCTTCCTTAGTGCATGCCTGTGTATACATACATTTGCATGTTCACATACACAGATATTTTGCACCTAAATATACCTTCCTTGATTTTCTATAATAAAATTATATTTGGCTTTTTCTGAACTATATTTATGTTAATGAAAGACGGATGAGTATAAAACCACACATTTTAATTTTACTGTTTACATATGTATGCATTCAAAAATTGTTATTATATGCGCACAGTCATTGCTGTTATGACCAAGCCCCTAAAAATGTGGTTGTGAGTTAAGGCATGGATTTAGGTATCCCTTGTACACTTTAATGTTAGCCTGTAATATTTTTTTTCTTAGATTTGTTTCTCTTTAGTGAAAGAAAGGAAGAAGATCTCAGAGCAGAAGGAGGAGAGGGCACCAAACGGAGGCAAAATTCCCAAGCTGCTGTCATGCTGGCACTGCAGAGACAACAGAAGGTGGGAGAAGCTGGCAAAGGCATAAGAGAACAGTAGGTGAAGGAAATGTGCACCCTGCATAATAACTTGCCTTATTACAGTTCAGATGAGGAGTGAAGCATGTGTGGAAGCCTATGTTTTGCTCACTGGGGAGTTCTGAAGTCCAAAAAACTCCAAAAACTCACATGGATCAAAACACCAAACTTCCACACCAGTCTAAAACAGGCTGTTTGAAAAACACTCTCACTGCTTACTCAAGATTACCATAGGTTGGTAGACAGTAAAAGGAAATAAACCCACCCACTCAAGATATCTATACAAGCATTCCTTAACTAGCCTCTAAATATATAACAATGAGTAAATTTTCACTTATTTGGGACAGCCTGGTAAATGTACTCCCTACTTGTCATTCATGAATACTCTGGCCAGCCAACCCTTGGCCTGATACAATCCCCAAAGCTTTATGCAAATGTCACGTATTCTTTGCATCATATACCTCATTTGGCAAGTGTTCAAAGTACTGCCACAGTATTGCATGACAGAGGCTGTGGATGTTCATGTAAGAAGTTGATAAGTATTCTCCTAATAGTTCAATTAATTTCTAACCAAAGCTAAAGAGGTACAAAACCTCATTGCTACTTATGCATTTATAGGAACCCTTCTTGAACCTGGTGGAGGGTGTAAAAGGCACCAATTCCAGGTGGCCTTTGGCTTTCCTAGCTGTGTTTCTGCATGCTTGGACAGTGTCTCTATAGAGGTTGTGGAGTCTCCATCCATGGAGATAATCAAACCCCATCCGGACATGGTCCTGGGCAACTGGGCTGGGCCTGCTTGAGACCTGACCTCCAGATGTTCCTGCAAACCTCAGTCAGTCAATCTGTGCCTCTGTGTGTCCACTTCAGAACCATTACAAAAAACTCCATCCTCTAAGAACAATGAAATAGGAAATAAAATCATCCATTTTTGATGTTCTGAGCTACTATTTAACTGTATATAACTCAGTAGTGATATAGTAGTTCTTGCCCCAAGGGATATTTCCACACCTTAAATCTTCCAAAATACCATCATCAAACCTATAATTATATTTTGCCTGTTCAAACTAAGGGCCATAAATAAGCAGCATGGAATATTCTAATAGTGATTTCTACAAATCATTATTGTTAACATTTCTGAGATCTAAAGCATTTACAATACTAAGCTGAGGCCATTGTCTACTGCATTGGTTAAATAATATATGTCAGCGTAAACTTGACACACTATCTCAAAACCATAACTCAAAAGTCAGCGAAAAATCTCCTGCATTCTGCAGAGACCAACACAGGCAAACTCCTAATTTCTGAAATATCAATAGAAAAATTGCATGTCTGTTTTTAGATTATTCTACAAGTTCCATTTAAGTGAGTAATAAGGGCACTACAATAAATTCTTTCTGGCTTGGTAAATCACACCATAATTTGTGCACACGGTAAATGCTGACCAAATTCATTAAAAGCAATAATCACAAATTGGTTGGGGTTTCTATTCCCTATTAACAGGCTTTAAATAAATGCCTGTGAGATTTAGGAACAAAAGTTGTTTTTGAAACTTCCCTCCAAGGTTTTAATAAACTTAATGAGAAGGGGAAACTCTAAAAACCTCTAGAAATCTGAGTATTTTTCACTTGTAAATGCTGAAACATTGAAAACATACATAGCTCTGCTACAGCAAATGCTATTTAGTCATAACTAGTCCTCTTTATTTCCAATGAACATAATATTCACACTACATTTATTATTTACCTCTGCAGCCCACATCTCTCTCATCACAGACAGTCAGCATTCACAATTTTCAGCTGTTCTGATGCCAGTTCTCCTGCCTTTAACCTGCTGGCAGCTCTGAATCCCCTCTCATGCCGGAGGTCAGGATGAAATGAGAGCTACAACCTAACACCACTCCATAAAACAACTTAACTCCTTCACTGGACCACACAGAGCTTTTCCTTAGGGACTAAAACCTACTGATCCATGCAAATGTTCAGTGCAACCCACCTAAATTAATGAGAGAACGGCTATTTCTCTCATTCTACATAAAACATAAGGAATTAAAACATATATATTTTGTTGGGGTTTAAAAGAAAACATCTTTTAGAATTACAGATTTTATTGTTTTAAAATCTATGTTAAGTTAGGTATGTGCAAAAAAACAGGGAAGAAACAAGCACTTCTGTTAACTGGTGCTTTTGTTCTCATGTTTTAAAGTGAACTCATCACTGTAACACAGCTTTTTCATTAATAGGAGCATCGACTGCCAGCAACCTTCCCTTTCCCTGAGAAGAAACTAATAGAATATTTAGGCTATAAGAAAAGGACTTTGATTTCAAAGAGAGCGTTGGTGAGCAGTAAAGCAGAAACGCAGGCCTTGATTCATTGATGTATTCACATTTCCAACAAATACCTATTTGATAAGGCCATTTCCTCACTCACAGTCAGACACAGTACATAAAATTTCCCCTATGAGTCACTAATTTAGATTAGTATTAATTATTTTACCTGTAATAAACACTCAGTGTCTGGATTTCTTCTTTTAATTTTTTACACTGTTGAAGAGCAGCCTCTTTTTCTTGTTGCAAGGCTATCAAGTCTGCCTGAAATACAATAAAAAAAAAGGTAAGCAGTTTATTCAGAATATCCATATTGCTTAGAAAGCATAACAATGATTTATGCATTCATTTCATTTGTGCTTTGTTGTAATTGCAGTATAAAGTTATACTGTTTTGTAACATGCCTAATTATGAAAAAAATCCTTTCGTCTTCTAGCATTGCATATTTTTCTAATTTTTCTTCCTAGCAGGATGATGAATGGCTTCCTTTGAGTATATGGTAAATGCTTTGAATGGCTAAGGTAAGACCTCTTCAACTCAGCCAAGTGTTTCTCAGCAAAATGTATTACATATCAACATAATATTCCTATAGTGCAAAACTGTTGACCAGCATATAGAGAGTGAAGCAAGGCACTCAGCCACAAACTACTGACGCACAGCTCCTGGTCTACACATGGTTATCCAGCTGTGAAGTGTGGCTCCTTCACTGGGAGCCACTGGCTGATGTTGACAGCAGGAGAGCTGCTGGATAATCTGCACAGAGTGGTAGCAGGTGATGAGCCTGCAGGGTCTGCTGAGACTGGCATTGCCAGCTTGCCCTGGGATCTGGGTATTCTTACCCAGGATCTGGTTTAGTGGAGTGAGGGAATCCCTGAGAAACCATCGTCATCTCTTACCTGTCAATCCTCCCGGATGTTTCCCTCTCCCATTGCTGACTCACAGCCATTATGGAAATTGCAGCATGTAGCTTGTAAGGTCAGGCAGGTGGTCAGACCTGACATGGTCTCACAGTTAAAGAGGAGGCAGGAGAAATAAGTACTCATGTATTTTTAATACAGCCCTACAGCTTAATCACCATTAATTTTTAAATGTCCACTTTCAATAGCACTGCAGGACTCCCTTGAGGGTGCAGGTACCATACAAATTATCTTAATATCAGTGGATGATTCATTATTGTAACAAGAAATAAGACTGGGCTTGCACAGCTATTCTTTGACACATGAGCCTGAGCAATGGGCTGTTTTCCAATGTTTTTAATTCATGGTGTAACTTATTAATCGTACAAATTGTAGGGCCCCAAACCAAGAGGCACATGTGTGAGAAATGCTGACTGCAGATTCTGCCAACTCTTCAGGACAGTGTCGTGGAAAAGTTTCTTGGTAAATTGAAGACCTGTTACCTGAGCTATGAACATATAAAGGGAAATGCACAAAGCTCAGTCTCTAGCTCTGCCAGACTAGCTATATAATCATGAACAATTCTGTCTGTATGCCTCAAAATCTCTCTTCTAAAACAGGGTCCCCACTTCTGTTTTCTGACTGTCTGTTAAGACTGCAAGTCTTCAGGGCAGGTGTTTTACCTTTTTTCTGTCAACTCCCAGTCATCTATGGGCAATTTATTCTGCTGGTTGATTAATCACGTCCTGGATACATGGCTGACTATTGGCAAATTTTATTAAACACAGCACTGCACAAATGCAGCTCCACAACCAGTCTCTGAACTGTGCTGCTCAGAGTGTCACAATGCATCCAGAGTTTTGCATTGCTGGGGTGCAGGACCCACAGCTGTAATTGCTGCTTTAACAGACATTCATAAATTTTAACAGGAAGTTCCCTGGAGAATAAAACCAAACTTTCTTACTATATGGAGGGTTCCTTCAGCTTTAAAAGCAGAAAGTGTTAATGTTTAACCTCTGAGTGACAGTGGTTTAGAGCTTCTGATACTGAAAACAATGTACTGAATGCTGGCAAGCCCTAACTCCTGTCAACAAGTGGTTAAAATCCTCTGCAGGTAAGCCTCCTGCCCAGTGCTGCTTGCTGCCTTGCAAGCAGAACTCAGAACACAAGGATGTTAGCCAAACCAAGCTATTTTCTGTAATTATACTGTTCTGTAGGTGAAACAACATTCTTTAAAATTGGAAAACATGCTTGAATCAAAGTAGGTGGTTTGTTCTAGAGCGCAATAATTAACATCCTTGCCAATTTTCAGCGTACTGTGAAGTGTGATTGAAATGGTAGACTGGAAGGAAATGTTTGCAGCTGACACACCTACTCTCAGAGAGATTAACAGCTAGTCTCTTTGGAGAACTATCATAAAAAATACATCTTATATTCCACTTCCTTTCCAGGACAAAAGTCAGGAGGTACTACAGTCTGAAGAATCTTGTTTATGTCAGTTTTCCAACAGAGAAAACCACACTGATTTGAGTGTGCATCTGGATTTACACCACTAAAAAATAACAGCAGAATTAGGTGCTTCAAATATAGCAAAAAAACACCCCCAAACAAAAAACCAAACAGCTACAAAAACTGAAGGGAAGAGTAGACATTTGCTAAACTCCTTAGTAGCATTTAGTGGAGTTGATACTAGAGAGCTGTCTGAGACCAACAAAAATTCAAGCACAGGAATTTTTGTGCACAGCGTGCAGCCACGGGATAAAACAACCCATCATTCACAGGCCTGTAGAGTGGTCAATGCAAATAAATGACTCAATTATACCCCCAAAAGAAAGATGCCTTCCTTTACTAGGAGAAGGAAAGCAAAACAATGCACATCATGAAGTTAAATTGCTTGCACTACTATAAAACACTTGGAAAACTCTTATAATGTATATTGAAATCCATCCATTGTGCACATGGCAAAAATCCTACATGAGCTCACCTCTAGTAATAACAATAGCTGCTCAGGAACTTTTTAACAAAATATTATTCTTTTGGAAAACATCAAGTTGTGAAAATCAGAACTCTCCACAGAAATGGATCAGTTTTGATTAAATTTTTTTCAAAGGTAGGGTAAAGAAGGAGCAGTAAGAAGAAAGAGAACTACACTCAGGTTCCTCTGGTGGAGGTTTTTCCTAAAAAGGTCAATTTAGAGGTGAGGTTGCTTACCACTTTGATATAGGGGTCACCCTCAGTGAAGTTCCTTTTTAATCCTGAGAGGGTAGTCTGATCACTGGCATGTGGTCTCTTTCTCACAATTCTGTTTTTCCCACAAGTTCCTACGCTTTCATATTCAGTTTAACACGGATAGATCCTTCCTTCTTTCCTGTTCTCCACCTTGCTTTCATGCAAAAGAGAATTCTTGTTTCTACACTTCTCCCTTTTTGCATTTCAGCAAAGAGTTACTTGTTGAAAACTTAGATTTTCCAATTGAATCCAAAAGCCAATTGTGACATCAAAATTGCTATATCTCAACTAAGAAAATCTCATTACCGAACTTCTTGCTGTTGTTTTTGTTTCAAATTATTTAAATGAACAGTACTACGTGTTTTCCTAACACAAAGGCTGGAAAAAATACAAGACTTAAGCAAAGGAAAATAGAGGGCAAAACTAGTTTTTTTTATCTTTTCCTAGTTCCTCTAGGTCAAACATATGCACCTTCAACTTCAATTTAAATTGAAATAGGTAAGAACACACAGCATCTTATGCTGTCAGGCTCACTGGGGGTAACAGATTGCTTTTATAATGATTTTCAACAACCAGCAGAAGGAAAAATCCACATTCAATGAACTTGAGTAATAAAGCTTCATAGTTTTACCTTTTTAGTGTTTTTTTTCCCCTCATGCCTTTATAGAGCATATATTTTTCCTTCCTTCCATGGGTTAAACCCCAAGCTTTCCTGTTACCTCTCGCAGTAAGCAGGCTCTCCATTCTCCTGATCAGTTCAAATCCACCTCTTATCAGTACTCTGATACTCCTAACTCTGGTGGAAACATCTTACCCGATACATTCTTGCACCCCTTTTGCTCCCTGTCATTCTCTGATATCTCTCTCTTTTCCTGCATATTGGTGGTGCCCAGCTAACAGTGGAAATGCTTATTAAGCCTGAAATGATGGTAACATATACTTGGTACCACTGAATTCCACCTCACTGTCTTCATTTTTCCAGTACTTGAGGCCATTCCAATCTTTCTGCAAGACAGCTTGAACTTACTTTGTACTATCTCAATTTTGTATTAATAACATTTCTCGCTCTGCGTCATCAAGCAATTCCGTTGGTACACAGTTGCTCTTCGTGCCAATGGTTTTCAATGACACCTTTAAAGAAAACTGGTTCAGCATCAATTGGTGAGAAATTGGAGAGAAATTCCACTAGTGAAATCCTTGGACCTTAACGTTTCTCCTTTCAAAGGTGTTTGCTGTTGCCTTTTTGCTAACTAGTTCCTTATTGCCTTTGCCTAATCCCTCATCTCCTTCATGGGTACATGACATTTTGCAGACAGATATGAACTCAATGTGCCCATCTTTCCAAACAAGAGATGCTAGGTGAACCCAGTTAACAGCAAGTAGCATTTCCCACATTAAGCTTGTGTCTGCTTGTAAAATAACAATATACACATTCTCCACTGTAATAAATAAATTTCCATATGGAACTACATATAAGCTTCTACGTCACTTGTATTTCACAAGTTCCTTTGTCTAAATAACCAGTTATCATGCCAAAGAAGAATTCTTGCATGATCTTACTTGGGTCAAAGTTGTACTTCAATTCAATGTTGATGGATCCATGCTTTAAAAACATTTTTGTTCCAAATTTACTTACAATTAAGACAAATTGTCTACAATTGTCGGAATTATGGTTTTTGCCCTTCTAAACACAGATGCTGCCTCTGCTAGTACCCTGTTGTATTACACTGTGCACAGCCTCATAGGTTTTATTTAATAACTTTGCTATCATTCCTGCAATTTCAGGTACCAGCTCTTTCAGAACTGGGGATAAAAAGCATCCATTATTTCAATCTGGGCACAATAACCTGTTGAAGAGCTATGATGTACTCCATTTCCATACATTCACTTAGTTGACATAGTTGACATCATCATTGCCCAATGCTGAAAGAAAAAAAAATAAAATCACACTTTCGGACCTAATCCGGATTATCTTTGATCACCATGCCATTCTCAAGAGAGGTGGCACATTTCCTCTTTCCTTGTTCTCATTTCAGTTGTTATACTACTGTTTGTTTTAATTTATTTTCCAAAAGCCAATTTAGTTTAACCTCTGGCAATTTTCATTTGTCTCTATCTCTCCTGTTTTCTATGATATAACTTTCTTTCTTAATAAGTACTTTTCTCGTAGAAGAGTTATTCTTACTTTATTCCTATTGAGATTATAATTAACTCAGTTAGAAATGACACTCTTCCCACCTGTAAGCATTTTCCCCCATGTGGACTGAGATACCTGTTAAGACACAGGTGTTCCTTAGCTCAGTTAACACTTGCTATCAACAGTTTTCTTTCTACTGACCCAGGAAATTCTTATGGAATAGAAGAAGTCTGGATGAGAAGTCTGGAGGGTCTCAAAAGTTATTTCTACAATTTATGGACTCAATGATTTACACACAGTAGGGCTATAAAATGTGGAAGATAGCAATAAGATGTCTTTCTGTTCCATTGGTCCTATGTTATCTCAAGTTTGAAATAGAATTTAGCCACAAATGGACAACTGAGAATTGTCCTCATTTCTGCTAGGATAGAAGTATGTTTCTGCTGATATTATAGGCTAGATGGACAGTAAAAGGTCAAGTGTCTTCTCAGAGCAGCAGAAGACTGGGAGAAGGAACAAAGGTTTCTTTCATTCTGAATTAGAAAGAATAAGCAAGAAAAAAAGGCTGGAAAAATGTTTTAAAACCATTGAAGAAATATTTTAATGTTACATGATTTCTAATGCTTTTGCAGTTTACACATCATGTCAATAAGAGAAGTACATACTGCATGACAAAGCAGGTCATGCTGTGACACATTATGACATCCAACTTGTAAACATTCTGTTATTTTTACATTAGCAGCTGCTACTTAGTGCAGATTACAACAGCTCATCTTATTTTCTATATCAAAATGTCAACATATCAAACTGTTCCACCAACAATAGAAGCAGGATATAGAAAAGAATACAAGCACTTGTCTTATTAATTAGGGGATCTGAGGTTTTCAGGGTCAAGAAGAAGACTCCAGTTAACATGAGGGGAATGAAAATGCCTAGCACTAATAACACGTAAGTGTTAACATGTCAAACTGTTTCATTACAACGCAAAGAGGGGACAGCCTGACCTAGAAATTGAGACAAAATGTTTCAACTTCCATTTAATTACCAGCTGCCTATGACAATTTTAAAACTGAAAAATGAAAATTAGAATCATACTACAATAGATACTATAAATTATTGACACCACATGAAATATAAAATTAACAATAATAAATCCAAATTTAAAAAGTAAAATTAAATCTTCATGTTGAATTGTTGAATTATGAATGTTGTTTCAAATATTTATGGAATAACACTTCTGGAAGATAACTCAAGTTGGAAAAGTTTGGAACAGTAACTAAAATTATTAGAATTTCATGAAAAGTTGTTTCTCAACACATCCTTTCCTAATGGAAATAGTTTTTACTAAAACTATCCTAACTTTGAGCAAATCAAGCAACAATATTTCTGATCCCTGACGGATATGTGTTGCTGAGGAGGATCAGTACAGCTAGACAACTACCCTGAAGAACCAGATGACAGTTGGTTTTGTGTGTGAATTTCAGAGTAACAGTGGCAGTGGTGGGAACTCTAACAAACTGTAAACTACACCTTCCCCCAACACACTGCCACAACCACGCCAAGGCTGACATTCCCTCTGAGCACAAAGGAATGGGATCTCAACAGCAAACATGACCTTTATGAGTTTGCAACAGGATCAAACAATTAACCATAATAAGATTTTACTCTACAACCTAATACTATTGTTGGTCAGAATAAATATCAGTTAATGAAACTTTTTTTTTTTTTTAATAAAAAGCATTGCTTCACTGAACAATAATGCCCTGTCAAGATGCATTGGTCTAGATTGAAATAGTTCTTAGGAATGTCAGGCTGAATTTCTGACAGAAGAGAGAACTTGTCCCCAGCCATGTGATCGGGCTATTCATTCTGGATGCAGAATGATTCCTAGCCTCTTGCGTTAACTTACTGAAGTGCTAGGCCCTAGATGAGACCTGGGCCGAGATTGACTTATAAGATGAACCCTGGCCCACTCAAGGACTAACACAATAGGTTGAAATTTACTCTTCACTGACACTTTAAGGACTAACACAATAGGATTCAGCTCCTCACACAGTAGAGATATTTTTACTGATAGCGACTAACTGTTGAAACACTCTGATGACAAAATGTCTAGGAGACATATTTTAGGAAACCCAGCCAGTTGCATTTTGGGCTCTGGCCAGACCCCAGACCTGACTGGGTGGAGGGTGCTCCACCAGATGTTTCTGCACAAAGAGAAACTGCAAGTCATCTTGACTTGCCAATTGGTAATGAATATAAGCCGGACCCCAACGTCAGTGGTCTTTGGAGGCTTCACCTATCAGAGGATGCTCTAGCCTGGGTTTTTCCCACTTCCAGGAAAAGTCTCCAAACCTCCACTTTATCTTGGAGCACCCCTGATGACTGCAGATCTGAATAATGGTAACATATTGATTAAGGCAAGTGGTGATGTATTTTTCTCTCTTAATCATTATTTCTTTTATTTTATAGTGATGTTTAGGTGTATTGCCTTGTAGTGTTTGTATTATCCTGAACGTCATTATCTTACAGAGTTGTTTGTCTTATGTGCACTACTCCATATTTTGTGTCGCTCATTTCCTGTGTTGTATAATCATATTTTTCTTGAATATTAACAGTAAAATAAGTTTAGCCCTAAATTTAATTGGCATCCTCAATTGGTGTTAACATAAATATTTAGCACTTTCTTGCAGCAAGACACTTACTCTGGACATGGCAGACTCCCACCAGTGAGTATACTTCCCTGCTCTAAACTCACATGAATTACTCATGTTTCTAATGACTTCCACTTGCCTATGTCCTCTTTCTGTTACTGGCACCAATAATTTTTTATTAAAATGCTAAGTATGTGAAAAGCAGATCCACACAAGAAGATGCATCATGGAACAGGCCTTATGAGGAATGGCTGAGAGAGCTGGGGTTGTTTAGCCTTGAGAAGAGGAGGCTGAGGGGAGACCTCATTGCTCTCTACAACTACCTGAAAGGAGGTAGTAGAGAGGAGGGTGCTGGCCTCTTCTCCCAAGTGACAGGGGACAGAACAAGGGGGAATGGCCTCAAGCTCCGCCAGGGGAGATTTAGGCTGGACATTAGGAAAAAATTTTTCACAGAAAGGGTCATTGGGCACTGGAATGGGCTACCCAGGGAGGTGGTTGATTCACCTTCCCTGGAGGTGTTTAAGGCATGGGTGGACAGGGTGCTAAGGGGCATGGCTTAGTGTTTGATAGGAATGGTTGGACTCGATGATCTGGTGGGTCTCTTCCAACCTGGTTACTCTATGATTCTATGAAAAGGAGACTAACTCCACAGCTCAGCAATCAAAATGTTTGAGGGCACCCAACTTGGATCAGGGAGCTGAAATCAGGATTTTCACATTTACAATGCAAGTACATCAACACTGGCTTTTCAGGATGTATAGATGTATCTTTTTCAGTTACTTTACAAAGAATGTCTTCATAATCTCTGTTTTATTTGAAAATTGTAATTGTAATTACATTAATTAATAATAAAATTGTAATTTTCAATTAGTGTTGTGCTGCAAGTCTACCTATTGCCACCATTCTTAACTCAGTCTTTGTGCTATCCCTAATTTAATACTTTAAAGGACATTTTGAGAAGACTTGTAAAAGACACCACTATCTGAGGTCCAGACTCTTGTCTTCATCACAATAACAAATTCCCCAGTAAGAATACATGTTCTTACCATATGAACATGGCTTGCATTGTCATTAATTTCTGAGAGGTACTCTTGTGACTAGGATGACAGCAACTGGCCACAACAAATATTATACAGGTTGTGCAATCAGGAAAAAAAAAATAAAAAAAATCACCAAATAGGTTTTTAGTGCTCTGTTGAAGAAATTTAAAAGATCCAATAGCATTTTTGTCCAAACTAGGTAAATACCTGGTTCATTTTATTACAATAAATGCAAACATAATAAGTACTAATTATCTTAAAGCAATACCAGTTGTATCATTATGTCTGAGATGTGATGGCCTCATTCTTGTACTACATGGTCACATCACACTGGGATGCACACAACATCAGCAGTATTTGACAAGCAGTTTGCTCTTTCACCTAATGATGTGCCCAAACAAGCACATACTACAGGCAGATTCAGTCTGTAATCACATTATGCAAGAAAATGTCTATATGAAATACTCACAATATTTTTCAGTAAGAATTAAGAATTCACTTCTCTAACCTGAGATATGATGTTGATACAAAGTTTCTTCATCATCTGCAATATTATTTCGTAATATCCTATACTTCTTCCAAGCAATATATTGTATATTGAAATTGCAGGAGAAATTAGCTATTCAAAGGACAACTCAAGGCATGCGATGAGTATATGAGACTAATACACGGGTCCATTTTATTGAAAAGAATGATTCATAGAGGGAGGAAGATTAATTTGAAATTCTGCCCCAGTGATGTTGACCCAAAACTGTAATTGACTTTCCAGGGTCAAGATTTCATCTATGGTTTCCATTTAAGTGAGTACATAGTTAAAAAACCCAGAGGTACCATAATATATACCTACTATGTGCATATGGATAACTACCTAAGGGTACCGCAAAGCTTATTTCAGGTAAGATATAATCTCAGTGACAAGAAAAGGACTCCTGAAAACTTTCAAAGATGACAACTACAAAATACACATTCACAGCGGAATTGGGTTTGCACATAAAAAATGTGTAGAAATTATGACCTTTTAGTAGGAGGGATTTTTTTAAGAACATAAGCTGGGAGAGCTTTAAAATAGCAACTAGTTAGGTGTTCATATACAGATAAATAGATACTTGTCTTACAACTAAACCATGATGCATACTGTGAAAAGAAATAAAAATACAACGATTAAGAAGACTTTGTTTTAATAGAGAAGCAAAAAAACATTCACAACAGTTATTTTTGTATAGTAGCTATGGCTTTAGAATTTATATGAAAATAGCAAAAGTAAGTTAATTCCTTTACATTCCAGGTTAAAGTCTGCTTACAGCTGTGGGCATGTGGAAAAAGCACATTTCTTCATGTTCTATAATTCAGGTTTGGCCTTGGTGACACACTTTGTTTTTGATCTAAAAATCTATTGGAAAAATGCAATTTCAAATAAATAATAGAAAGGCATCAACAATACAGAGAAACTTGTCTTATTTGAAGGAAAAATAAAGCATATTGTTTTGGGCATGGTGTTTACTGTATATCTGAGGAAGCCTTCTTTTGTCCTCCTTCACAGTTGCACGGGTAGCTGGACTAGAAAACAGACACATCCCTGCTAAGGCAGACCAGGTTATCAAACAAAAGCTTACAACAAAGAAGAAAAAAATGTCTCTGTTCTACTTTAACAAGAGGCATATTTCCCTCAACTGTGAGAGACCTGAACTGCTTTACATACACCATGAAGACTATTGCACTTTATAGCAAACTTTACTGGCAATCTCCCTAGGGGAACTCAAGAAGGAAACGATTCTGTAGGCTGGAGTGAGCTAAGAAGCCTTCTGGGTGGTGTCTGAGACCTTCTGGCATATTACTCTGGGAAAGCTTCAAATGTCAGCACCCATGATAAACTTGTTGTCCACACAAGTGACTTTGGCCACTTACAATATCAATTCAGTATCTGTCACAAGCAGCAAGTCATCAGCATAGGATCCAAAAGGCAGTGTTGTAATGTTGTCTCAGAAGCTTTGCAGTAACAAAGACCCTATTCAATAAAAACAGTCTTCCCCTTAGCCCCAAAAGTGTCCAATCCAGTTTGGGGTGGAACTGAACTGGCAGAAGAACAGAAGAAAGTTCATGTTACAGCCAGACATATTTTATTTGTGCTGCAGCCAGAAACTGCGTGCACTTTTGGCACTCTCCATCTGGTATATTTTCAGGCTCTACTAACTGACCACTGCAGTCGCCTCTCTACTGCTAAAAAGAACCAGCTAGAAACCATCTGCTGGCCTTGAGACCTACCTAAGTGACCTGCCTTGTGTTACCATATCAAAAGCTCTCTTCTGTGTACCCCTAAAAGGAAGGGCAATTAACACCAGATTGTTTTAGGGGAATAGGCCCTGGTACACAGTATCATTCAAAGGCATTGTCTAGGAGAGTGGCTTAAAACTGAGCCAGGGAGCTTCCTAACAAAAAGCATAGATGACAGCACACCACTGTGCAAGTCCATGCCCTATTTTAGTTACTAGAGTAGGTACAGATAATTGGTCTTGTCAACTAATAAGGGCTTAAGAAACTTGACCAAGATTGAACAACTTGCCTTACATGAGTTAGACTGATAATTTGCTTCTCTCACTCCCAGAAGGCTGCTGCGGCACTCTTGACTGTTCAGTGGGTGTTACCCACAGCTCCACTCCAAGGATGCAGGAGTAATTCCACTATCAGAATTAAACTACAGATCTTTCATAAAAGCCACGAGTCTGCACAGGATTATAAAAGTGAATTGGCCCAATGACTTAACTGGCACTACTTTAGCCCTTAACTTTTCCAGGATTTGGAAGGAAAGGCAGGGAACAGCACAAGTTAATATTTAGTACTTCACCTTGTCGGCTTCACCTTAGAATTACTAGCAGGTGTACACACTCAGATTTATCTGATATTTTTGTACACACAGAAACTGAGAATCGAAGTGCTGAGTTCAACAGCAACTGTCACACTGAAGGAAAGAATAACTCATTACTGAATAAATGTATCTGTTAGCAGGAAAACTAGGAATAAGAGTATACACCCTCCACTGACATGTACAGACCTTAACTACCAAGACATTCTCAAAACAGCTTTGAATCCGGCAAACATGTTCGTCCTTCTTTGATATCTAAAGTTCTTATCAGACAATATAGCAAGACAATTTGGGCTCATTCTCCAGATTGGTCAATGTGCGCCTGGCACTTCTAGGAAAAAGTCAAAGCTTCATGCCTGCTCCTGAGGCTGGATGCAGGCTTCACTACCTTGAGCCACTTGTGCAACTAGGTTGACCGTGAATTTCTGAGGCAGTGTGAACAAGCTACCATCACGTCACCTGTGATGAGATCTTAAATTATTTTCAACAGATAACTAAAACCACCTTCACTCTGAGTCTGTGCAATTCTAGACGTGTAAAAGGGATCAGTCCTACTGAGTCTGAAAAGCTGGTGCTGATTTTAACCAGAACAACTACCTGAATATTGCTTTCTCCACAATCTTACTGCTAAGTTTTCCACTCAAATAGAACTCACATTAGGGATTTAAAATTAAGGTCAGAAATGTGATATGAGGTGCTTGTGAGAAAGTACGTTTAAGTCTTTATAGGAGCCATCTGTCTGAAGGTAAAACTACAGGAGAAGCTTCAACAGATGGCACCTTCCTATTGAATCATCATGGAAAGGATGTCTCCATGGATTGTTACGGATGCTCTACTGTCAGATGAGATCTGTTGATATAGGTGAGTTACTTTCACTAAGGACTCAAAAGTATGTTTTAATAAAAAAAATCTCTTTACAATATTTTATATGAGGTAATCATATTTCTCTCTACTGTGTATCTTTTCAGTTAGATCCTAAGCTTCTGTTGCAGCTAACTCACACTCAACTACATTTCTATTGGACAAAAAGACAGTTGCTGCATATCTGATAATTATTGTAATCTTCAAAAGAAGGAAGAGGAAGGGAATGAGAGGAGTGACACATTACCCACATAACTTGCAAAGTGAAACAAAATAACCCTCTGAAAAGATAAACATTTTTGTCAATTATCAAATGCTCCAGCATTTTTCCAGTCTAATCTAATGAAGAAAGTGTACTTCTTTCCTCTTACATATGCAAGACAACAAAAACCATTTAAATCACCAAAGAATCTTGTGTACAAAAAGCACATATTGATAAACAGAGATAGTGAACACTTTTCTGTCTTTCTATCTTACAGTTGGAATTTAAGTCAGTGTTTTATTTTTTATTTGTTCAAATCATATCTTATACTTTTTCACTGCACCTATTATACATTTCTTCACTTGAACACCTGTTGAACTAAACTTGTCACACCAGAATATTTTTAATTATGCAATCTATTCTACCAATGGCAAGCACTTGGGTAGAATTTCTTATATACCTTTCAATGTATCCAGCATTCAATTAAGAACTCAGTGTACAGAAATATTTGCCAACTGAAATGTTAGTGAGACAAGTTTAATCAAGTGATCTTGACTAACTTCTAGGAAAGAATCACCATTTTTCATCATTGGTTTACCACGTCAGAATACCACTTTAAATGCTGCTTCTCAGAAATTTTTTTTGACTCAGTCATTCACACAACCTGCAATACATGCCTGACTTGGAAAACACTTCAGGCAACCATTCCACTTCCTTTTCATGGGTAGCATAATGAATGCCAAATTTGCCTTCAGCTTTTAAGAAAATTTTGCAGGGAAAATTCTAACCCACTGAAGCCAAGAGAAGTTCTCTGTTGACTTTAATGGGATTAACATTTCCCTGTACTTGTATACATGCATTCTCTGTTTAGTGATGAGTATTCCAATTACATATGTGCTGTACACAAAGAAAACACATAGAATAAGTCTAATTAAGAGAAACATCTTTCGCTTTGTGTTTGCTGACTGATACTATAAATTTAGATATTTAGTCAAGCACTGGGCAGAACCCTCTCCAGCTCTGTTACAATAAAATGGTAGGATATTTATGCAGTGCAAGGTGCTATCTGGCATTTACTTTTAAACTGACCAACATATCCACATTTCATCAGAGGAAAGAAAAAATACCACCTGTGCAACAAATTTTGCGAAGGATCTAAAGAGCAGTAATAGAATTCTTCAAATCAGCACCACTTTCAGAATGATGACACCTTTTCTGGGAAGCGGTGCAGGGCTATTAAACTCATGCACAAATGAGGAAACCCATTACTTTAATTTGGAGGCTGCTGGATCGGCAGTCCTGTTGCACAGGCATACTGCTGTGGATTGCAGCTGTTGTATGAAACTCCACAAAAAGCTTTTGATCCATTTTATCTTGCAACTTAGCAAAGAAATGTTGCAATAAGAAACACCAACAAAGATCTGAAAAACTTAAGCTCTGGATTACCATATTGTGTTCTCCTGCCATTCAATATGTCAGACAAAGGCAGTGGTGTTCAAAGTAGAAAAAGAAAAAAAGAAAAAAAGAAACTGGTCACAGAAAGTGCAGAGCACAGAGTAAATAATATTCCTCCACATCCCTACTCTTTCATAGATTTGTTGTTAAAAGAGTTGCAGCAATTAGGCTTTTGTTAATTACCAGCTGTTGAAACAGATGTGTTGACTGTCCTTATTAGCCAACAGCTGGGACAGGAGAACAATTGATGCTCTCTAAAACCAACAGCCAGCTGCTTTGCAGTAATTATCTCCTATCGATAATACAGGTGATAAAGGCAGTGAAAAGGTTATGAGCTTTAATAACCAAGGTACTGTTATTGAATATCACTGGAATTTATGGTTAATTTTAGAAAATGAGTAGAACAGTAAGTTGCTATGTCTGTTTACTATCTGCACTGTGTCAAGGTCAAGCAATATGCAAATAGTAGGGGAAATACAACCAGGAAACCCCCCCCATAACATTTTTCTGTTTTGTTTTGCTTTCAGCCCTCTTACTATCTTTAAAATGTCTTGGTGATGTTTAAGGAATGCTTTCTCTCTCAGGTGGCTATGACTACATGTCATTCATCATTAATTCGGCTTCTCCATTTGCCTTTCCTTGTGTTCAAATTTTACCATAAATGACTTTTTTGAATGTGTAGATAGTTATCCCTACCCGTCAGAAATTTTATTATATAGTATGTAATAAAACACGATAAACAAATTATTAAAGAGGGGGGCAAGCCCTCTAGAGATTTAGGTCCTAGTCTCAGGCATGTCATCAATTCTTAACGAAATTCACTTCACTTCTTGGAATTCAGTTTCCCTAGCACTAAAATGGGAGAACTATGTTTATCTCGATCGATCACTTTGTGATTGATGACTTTAAGATACTATTTAAATGCAAAGTAATGCTTGCATAATACATTACTGTAACAGGAGAAAGAAAAGAATGTTTTTCTAGTATTGATATACGTCAAAGGTTATAAAATGAATAGTTCTTTTAGAAGCATGGGGCCAACTTCCACGAATGGGAGCCACAAGTGTAACTGCTAATATCTGAATGGAATATATGAACATAGGTGGTTGGATGGTTTGTATTTACTTTTGCTCCTGCTTTGATCTATATTTTCTCATCTCCACACCCTATTAGAGCGCATTAAAAGAAAAGCAAAGCAGAGATTTTAAACCATTTCTATTAGCTGCTCAGTTCATCTCAAGCCAACAAAAGACATGTCTACAAGAATCTACAACCATGTCTATTCACCAATTAGTCTGCACTTAAAGACACTGCCTTACTGAAAACAAGGATTAAGGCTAGTTGAATACTCTCCCTTTCATAGACCTCCCTTATGTCTCTGTTGGGTCATCATAAGCAGCTTGTTCTCTGAGCTTTATGTAGGGAAGCCTGATATAATCAGTTTTGGGCCCATCAGCACACACTGGGGCAATTAACTGGAGCTACCAGCATTTTAAAGGTAAGGAAATCAACTGGCCAAAACGTTTCAACAACAGAGATGGGTAAAAATGTATCATACTCCCATGGCAGCTGTTTTAAGAAAGATAAACTGCAGGAGACATTATTTTTATTTCAAAATAAAGCAAAAAAAAAAAAAAAAAGCACTTGTCTGTTCCCATTACAGATTAGAAATTAAAAATCACGTCATTATAGCAAGAAAATTGACACTGATCCTTGTACACACTCCCTCATATCCCTTAACAAGAATTCACAGCACACTATAGAAGAAACAGAGAATTTGAGGCTAGTTGTCAGTTTTCAACTTCTAGAAGAATGCTAAAAAATATGGGAAAAGGGAAAGAGAGGAATTTTGGGCAATGGCTTTTCATTTGCTTTTCATTCTTCCCTTATTTCTCCAGCTGCTTCTCTCTACTCTTGCAGCGTTTTCAGGCTGTTACACTGGGTTTTCCCCTGGAAGGAGAAACTTGGCTCTTTGCATTTTATTTGTCATCCATGAATGAGTTTGGAAGGGAGGGGGAGCTGGAGAGAGGGGGAAAGTGGTTTAGTTTTGGTCTCACTCTGCTTTGGTCTGTCAACGGAAACTTAACATTTAGACTGTTCCAACAAGGAACTAATTTGAGCAATGGACAGTACAGGGCTCCTCTGCCTTAGGAAGAGATCTGAAAAAAGGTTTGTATCCAATGTGGAAAGATATTAACTAAATTCAGGATAGAAATCAGGAAATTCTTCAGGGCTGGTGTTCTGCGTGGGTTTCCATGGCAGAAACTACCACAAAGCAAGCAGGAACTTGAGCCTTGAAGACAAAAATGAGGGTGAACGTTGTTTCACCTAAGCCAAGACATATCCAGGAAACTTTCAAACTGCATTTATGCAGCAAGACCCTCCATTGCCTAAATCGCGCAGTTGGGAAGTCCAGTTCCAGTGTGTGAACTGACACTGTATGTCTGCAGAATTAACCACCAGCTTCTATTCTAAGAGCAGAAAAGCACCCTAGGGTGTGTAATGTGTGGCCACTGGCACGCTGTCAAAAAGCTGAAAGCACCTGGACTTCGGTCTCGTGTCTTGCAACAGTCACAGCCTGGTAACACACAGCTTCACTGGACTCACCATCTATTTACAGCAATACTTCCTAGCTGAAAATTAGACTTAAACTGATCTGAATTAATACATGAATTGGACACAATCTGTCTGCTGAGCCCCTCGTGAACCTCTGCTGCATCAGGGCCATGGCAAATCTGTCCCAGTGAATTTAATCCAATGTATTTCAATGTCTTGGTATCTACCTTTCTAAACAAAACTACCATACACAACCTGGAATCAACACACAGTGTGTTTCCCCTTGTATTTTTTTTTTCAAATGAAACATCTAGAGATAGCATGGGCCAGTTTCCTGAGAATGTAACATTGAAGACTGCTGTCCAAAACAAAACTTTTCTGATATCTCATAAAATCTTTGTAAATGTGACAATGAAGTGCTCAAGAAAATTCACCTGGCAACGGCTACATTGAAATAAAGTTACTGCAGCAACAAGTAACGTCACAGTGTTAATAATTGACATGGAAAGAATGAAAAGGTGAGCAAGGGATAAAGAGGACAAAGGAAAGATTTCAGTATAAACTTCTGCTGGTAAGTCATCAATCAAAATTAAGATTGAAAGAGTCGGTATGAACATTATATTGAAAGCTGAAGCAAGTTTATATCTTGGGCTGCTGAATGGGGCTTGTAAAACTGTTTTCTGCACCCTGATTTGCAAAATTTGACAAACAAATCCCCCACTGATTTGAATCTACTTTCATTCAATTCCCCCAAGAATCTAAAGCAAATGCAGGAACAGTGGCTTCTCATGTTTGCTAATGCAGGAAAAGTGACGTGTGATTCCTGGTTGTGCAGGTTAAGGCAGGAATTAGCAATGCAGTGGTAATGAATGAGTTTCTCAATTTACATAATCTAACAAAAGACCACTCCCTTTGGAGGGAGGAACTACATCCTAAAGACATCCTAAGACTGTTTAGAAGAAGCTGTTTCAGATGACTACATTATCAACTGACTTGGAGTGAGTTTGACTGCTGTCTTACTATACACCACTACCACTGCTAGAGGTCAAAGCAGCAGGAAAAACTTTTGAGAATACAAGTTAAATATTAAGAAATCAAGATTTGTTTCTTCAAATAACATTTTTAATGTATTCTTTAGTATGACTGACTTCTGATCTTTATATTAAAAACTATAAATTATCACTGTTTCATTTATAAAAATATTGCTCTGCACTTTGCCCAGAATCCTGGCAGCTAGTAAAATTAAACTGTTTTCTACAAAAGTTAGTCCTTAAATTTAATTCAAGTATCAGAGTTAATAAATTGAATACCTCACATGCTAAAATCAAATACTCCAAAAGAGTATACTCACAAAATTAAGGAAATTCAGCCCCAAAAGATATTGTTTTCTAGTGAAATTGGTAGATGGCTTCATTCACAATTTTTGAAGATGCATTGAAGTTTCAGCATTTCTCAAAAATGGAAATCCAGTTATGCTGCACCTCATCAGAGGAAAGAAAGTACTAATTCATACCAGCTCTTAGGAATATATTAACAGCAGCTAAGTGGAGATGCCATCAAAAAGCCACATTTTTTTTTCCAAATATCAAATAAAATCTTCCAGCAAAAAGTTACTGATAACTTATGAAATGTAAATAATTAAAGATGAACTGTCAAAATTATGTCACAGGAATATTTATAGTTCACTGGACTTAATTACACAGGGCCCAACGCTGCTCCCACTGAAGTCAATAGAAGTTGCTACAGTAAGTTCAGTAAGGACAAGGGGTTTCTTTCTGGTCTAGTCACTATCAAGTTGTCACTGTTGGCAAGAACTAATGAACTTCTTATTTCCTGCAAAGATTAATTAATTTTTCAGGCTTCAGGAAAATGATACTTCTGCAGTCAAAGGAGCACTATTTAATACTCAGACTGCCTGCTGAGGTTTCACAATGTGACACAAATTTAAAATATAACATATTATAAAACTTACATTTATTTTTAATGTACTGCACTGCGGTATTCTGAAAAAAATCTGGGAACTTTATCCAGCATGTAGGTGATATATAACCTTCCACAAAATACCTTACTTTTTACATCAACCAGACTGAAGCTGAATCACCACTTTCTCTGAAACTCTTATACAAAACAAAATTTCTGTTTCTCCTAGACAAACTGCTACCTCAGAGTTCATGATCAGCAATGTTTTTTTTAACTTCTAGGTTACCAATCTTCTGACTGAGTTACTAAAAAACCCCTATGATTGTCCTACTCTCTTCAAAAAGATTTATTTTACAGATATATTATTTTTAAGGATTTTTTTTGAAGCCTCTTATATTTTGGAGAACTATAATCAGAAATAACTGGTTCCCAGTAGCTATAATGATCATAACCGTAATTTAACATTTAGGTTGAAATATTTGTTGCTACAAACACTGAAACTAACTACTAGTATCTACTTTGCTAACAAAACCTACCATGCAAGTATAAATTTCACCACTTGGTAAAAAGAACACAGCAAGTAAATATTGACTGACAAATTCAAAGTATATTTGATAATAGAAGTATCTTGCTATTTCATTATTACTGCACTGAACCAAATTAGTATTAAAAAAAATCTCCAAAATTTTGCAGAAAAATACAATAATTTAAATTAAACATTCAAAATCTTTCCTACAGCACAATTTTAACAGACACATTACTAAGGAACAGAGATTAAATCAAGAATATTGACTAGAAAAATCTCCTATGCCAACAATCATTTTAGGAATTTAATTTTATTAAGAACATTTTGTTAAGATGGTTCAGTTATGGCTTTATATTGTTATATACAAGAAAGGGAAGGACAATACTAGGGAACCTGTCTCAAGGTTATTCTGATCTCCTAAACATGTATCTTAAAACGTAGATATTATTAGCAACTGATTAAGGAAAAAAAAATAACATGCCCCTGGATTTCCCTGTTTCACTATAAACAGTGAAGGACACAAGTCAGATAACCTCTTGCTGTTCAATGCTTTATCAAGCTTCTAACAGATGCCCATTAAACACACTGTGTCTTGAGAAGTTTTCAGCTCATTTCAAGTAGAAGGAGCTGATCTTTACCAACCAGAATCACCTCCATGTCATTGCTATATATATCTCACACTTTTACCAAGATGATCTGGGGACAGAACTCCTAGCTCTCATCAGTGACTAATGAGGCAAATTAAGACCTAATCCAAATTCAGTAGTTCAGTTCAGAAATGCAACTTTAACACTCCCGAGGCTTGATTTAAGAATTCCTTTTTAATTAGTACAAGTAGAGGAGAAACACAGTATTATGTACAGCTACATGTTAACACTGTATATATACGGGTGTGTAGGGCCACACACCCCTAAGCCTATAGAATCACTGAATCACAGAATCATTTAGGTTGGAAAAGACCTTGAACATCATTGAGTCCAATCCTTAATCTAGCACTGACAAGTCTACCAGTAAACCATGTCCCTAACTGCTACATCTACACTTTTTAAACACCTCCAGGGATGGTAACTAACACTTCACGGGTAAGCCTGTTCCAATGCTTGACAGCCCTTTTAATGAAGAAGTTTTTCCTAATATCAAGTTCAAACCTCCCCTGGTGCAACTTAAAGCCTTTTCCTCTTATCCTATTGCTTCCAAAGCACTTCCAAAGAACATTTCCCCTATCCTCTGCATTTATCTTTAGGGAAGAAGAACCATCTTGTGATGATATGTCCCTCTCTTTGTATTGACTATAAATGGAGCCCCAACAAGTGGCAGCTAAAGCTGGGTCAGTGAACCCCTTCTTTGGCAAAACATTAATAAGGACAAGAAGTCTCGTGCAGAGATATTAGGAAATGCCAGAGGTAAGGCTATCAGTACAAATGCATTGTGATTCCACTTTTAAGTGCATCATCATTTTTTTTCCAAACGTCTTTCTAATTTTTGCATGGAATGGACTTACACCTGGGCATGAATCATCCCTGCCCAGTGAAAGAGCCTGTTACCTGTTTATTCCTGTTTCTTTTGTTGGAGTCATTGGAGTGGCATCACAGTAACAGAGCAAATATGCTTCACATTTAATGGAGCTGAATACTGCTCAGCAGTCATGGAATCTACCCTTCCTTTGGTCAAAGTACCTTAGCATGAATTAACTGAAAGTTTTCAGAGGGATTCATAGTATATTATCCTTCTTCTGACTGTGCAAGATAAATCCCTCATGTCTAATCTGCAGAAGTACTGTGCACTCACAGCTGCAAATGAAGTCAATGGGAAACAGAACATAAATGCTGTATAATGCCTCCACATAAGACCTCAGATGAAATTACTGAATGCTTCAACTGCACTGAAAACAATTAAGAGGAAAATTAAAATGTAAGTGGCCATCCAGAGTTATCACAAGTGAGAAAGTTTATTTCCAGCATTTTCTGCCTGTCATCCATGACTGAAAAGAAGCAGATTTCAATCCGTGAAACAGCACATCAGTGAAAGAAGGGACTGTATGAACAGAACAGCTCACACCACACAAGTAGGAGGCTAATCTTCTCAGTTGGAAACTAGCTGGAGCAGCCAGGATATTAAATCAGCAACACAAGGGGAGGTTATTTGGAAGGCAAATGAGGTACATGCTCAAATTGAACACTAATGAACAAGTTGAACTAATGTGGCAAAGAATATAATGAAAAGAATCTCTTCAATTGTTTATGTATTGATCCTAGGAATCTGGGTAAACAGCAAGAGGAAATGCTCGTTGATGAGAATAAAGTTTGTAAAACCAGCATTACTAAAAACCGGTGGACAATTGGCATATTAAGATCACTGATTAACAGGAAGGACAAGACAGGCAGTAAGGGAGCAGGATACCTTAAAAAAATCCCTGTGACATTATTCCTTTTAGAGTGGATCAGTAACACAGGACCAGAGCTCTTGAGTGTGTAGAGGTCAATATGTTAACTAACATAACTTAAAAAAGACTTGCTGGGAGCAAATTAATTATGGCACAGGATGAGTTCTTCTTCAGCACGTATCTATAATCTTTGGAAAGGAAAGTAATGATACTACAGGGGACTTCAGTTTAGGACATGTATTCTCTGAGTCTTGTGTGGACAATTACAAACTAGTATTACACACTTTCAAAAACCATGCATTATTTATGAGCATGAGGTAAATAAACTCATTATAGCACAAGAGATTTTAATTACTGCACTAGAGATTGATAAATACTTTAGAGATAAGTGATAATAAAATGACTGAATTCCATATGGCAAAAAAACAACCAGAAACTTTATATGCACAGAAACACTAGAACAAGTATATGAAGTACTTCAAACTTGGGAGAAAAAAGGACAGAAAAATATGATAGGAAACTGAGGAGTCCTTTAAGGGTGGCTACAATAAATATCTGACCTCACAACCAAGTGAAATTAGAACTCCTTTTTTCATGTACAAAGGAAATAAAGGAAACATATGGTATAAAGTCACAAAACTATACTAGAAAAAAGTACAAATACATACTAAAAAGTCGAAGTTCTGAAGTGATGCCAACTGATAAGAGCAAAGTTATAAAGGAAAAGTTCATCATCGGCAAAAATACAAATAATAAGGATTTCTCATTACGAGAGGAACAGTGAATGAGTAAGCCAATTTCAAGCTTGGAATATCTATGCCATAAATTACAGTGCAAAAAAATCCTTAGAGTGTTCATATAACTTGGTCTGTCTTTAGAAAAAACAGGATGATATACCTACAGTCTATGTGGAATTAATAAGCACTTTTCAGTTTACCAGAAATCAAAGAGGGGTATGTTTTACATAGAATCATGCAGAGTCGTTTACATTGGAAAAGACCTTTAAGATCATCAAATTCAACCATAAACCTAACATTGCCAAGCCACCACTAAATCATGTCCCCAAGCACCACATCTACATGTCTTTTAAATAACTCCAAGGATCATGACTCAACCGCTTCCCTGGGCAGCCAGTTCAAATTCTTGACCTCTTATATTCACACTTACTTGGCTATTTCTGTATGTAACCTTGTTTACACATATACACACACACGCACTCCTAACTTGAAAACCAAACCAAACCTAATTTATTTATTCTGAGGGTTTGATTTGATCCCAGTCATAGGAAAACAGAGTTTGTTCCTTGTCCTGATTGTGTAAACAACCAATAATTACTTAAAACAATGCTTCGTTTCTTATAGACATAACTACATCTGTTCGGTCCCCAAAGCGAGGTTTACTGGAAGAAAGCACATTTTTTTCATGGAGTCTGTAGTTATAGACACCTCTGTAATATTAGTTTTTTATTAGTCTTATTGCAAAGGCAGGTGAGGATGAATCTTGAACTGTATACCATGACATTGACAGGCTCATCCAAAAAAGCTGGTGAAGAAAAGAAACCTCACATTTAACTTTTTAAAGGATGTATGTAGATAACTTTGTCAGTGATGACTGAAGGCTCTTGTGATTAAACAGAAGTTCCCTCCTTAGGAATTACTGTCATTTAACCATTTGGCTTCATGGGTCAGTACTTCTGGGATTCAAATTGGTCTCTTGACTTCCTGCAAGAATAGCTTTCTTCTCCTCTGCCTCACATCCTTTGTAGAGCTCTGTCAGATCCTTGCTCAGCTAAACGATGTTTTAAATTAATTTAAAAAATCTGTGGGTGTATTCTAGCCTGCTCTGCCAGCTCTAAGGCTACCCATTGCCCCTAAAATTGTCACAATGCTTCTTTGGCTATGAATGAACGAGTCTCTTTCAAAGCTCTTGTAATTAGAAATAATCTTTTGGTTGGTGTCCACTTCAGATTTTAGCATTTAGCCTGTGGTTTTGCGTATTGGTACAGTGTCAGTACTTCTCTGACCTGTGTGTATATAACAGATGGTTATGCATTCTGAAATGCAAACCTCATCCAGAGTGAAAAGCCTGGCAATCTTTAAATGTTGCTGCTGCTACTCAGTCAAAAAATTTTGTATTTCTGTCTTTTCACAACTAAACTGATGGTCAAGAAAAAGTTGATACAAATTTGTCTGAAAAAGACTGGCTATTATGCTGGCTACTAGTCTAAGAAGTATGGAGAGAAGCATCTGCTGTTCTTTGAGCTAAGGGGCAGGTGAGGGTACTAGTGGACACAGGCAGATCTTACAGATTCAGACAATTTTCACTTTAGATGCTATAGGGTTGTTAAAGAAGATCTCTGTTAACCAATCTTAAAATTCCTAAAGACTGGGAGAGCACTAAAAACGTGCCAATATTAAAAAAAAAAAGACTAGTGGGATTAAAACTGGGACAAATAAGTGAAAACACTGGATTCAATTAATACAGATTTTAATGAAAGAACAATTCCTCAGAGTCTATATGTTTTTGTGTAAAATAGGTCTTGCCAAAGGAAGCTGATTTCCTTCTTTAATGACATTAGTAATGGATGTTGCACAGACAGTTGTGAGGCTTTGACTCATCAGACATCACAGATTGATGAAAAAAAACAAATCCCAAAACACTATGCACCACCATAAAAGAACTTCTAAAGTGGATTCAGAATGGTTTGACAGTTAAAAAAACACCAAAATCCCATGTTGCAAGAGGCAATTGTCACTGGGTAATATCAGAATATCAGTAAGGCTGCACAGGTATCAGCACTAGGCATACTCTTATTCAACGTATCCTTCAATTACTTGGAACTAGGTAGACAAGGCTATTAATCTCCATGAACAACAAAGAAAGTAAGCAAATAATGATGATGAAACAACGTTCTGGGCCACTTGGCAGTTAGGCATATTCAAATCAAGTGTATTTTTATGAAAAACAAATGCTAAACTCCCAGTCTAAGAAAAGTGAACACAGGCTACACTTACAGAAACATAATCATATTCTGAAAAGCACTGTCTCTGAAAATCTGTGACTTCAATACAAAAAGACAGTATAAATGCTGTGGAAAAAATGAGGAAACACAATTTTTTGGTGTATACACAGTAAAACAACAAGTATTTCCACAAAGCAATTAAGTTGATTTTACTTTATGTATGACACTGAGAAGCAAAGATAGAAAAATGCATATGCATCTGTGTCCACATTCTAAAATAAAATAAGCTAGTAAAGATGTTAAAAACCCAGAGAAGATGTGGAAAAGAGCCATACCAGTACCGCAAACACTAGAGAATAAGGCATGTAGTGAACGAGCTTATTCTGTTCGGATTATGAAAATCCCTGAGGACATGCTTACTCAGTAAAGATCTACAGAGATACATGTGCTAATTCTGAACAAGGTAAATCAAGTACCATGAACGGAACAGTTTTTTGTTGCTGCTGATTCTCATTGTCCCCTGGTAAATGGACAGAAAATGCAGGATATGAAAGAATTTTTAATCTAGTTCAGTAAGGGTAACTTGAATTGCTGGAACAAACTATGAAAGGGAGATCATGGTTTCCCCACCTCTTAGACTTTTTTACATCAGATCTAGACACCTTTCTGAAAAGCAGGTTTAAACAAACCAATTTCTGGGCTCAGAACAGGGACAACTGCTGAAGTCAATGATCTGCGACATTCATTACATAAGAAATATCTTCTTGGCTTGGCCTTAAATGCTAGGAGTTTATGAATGATAAATATTCTAAAAGGTAAAGTCTTGTATGTCTCAAATAGGCATGCAAAATTTGTGGGCACTTTTGACCTTAATTTCTTCATGCATTGGTTTCCCCATGAAGCATGAAGAAAGTATACCTGCAAGAATACATTAAATCATTGTTTATTAAGACTTTGGCTCTTATGACATTGAATACTACAGAAAATCACCATGATAGTTACTCAAAATTCTGTTTTCAGGGAAAGGTTTGAACAGCATCCAGCAAATGGGGGACTGGTACATATAATGAACAGAGAAGATAAAAAATATATTGATTGGTTGTTCTCTGGATACTGTATGGAGCAGAAATGCTGTGAAACAAAGCACACATGATCTTGTAACAAAAAATATTAACATACTATTTCAGGGGGAAGGGGGGTAAATGATGCTTGCTTTAGAAATGCCAGAGTTGAAGTCAACTCTTGATTTGCTGGCTACTTCAGTGTAGATTTTTGCAAGTATAGCAAATAACACTGTACAATTGTGCACATACACAACACTCAAATTATTGTCTAAATAACCTGCTTTCCTGAAAAGACAAATGTTCTGATGAATAACTTTACTGAAAGCATGACCATTTGCTTGCCCTATCATGCACTCCCTAAATCCCCTGCAATTTGTCAAGTTTGAATGCAATACTTCTCCAGGGGCTACCAATGAGCTTTTCACATCTCGTTCATGTCATCCATTTTCCGCTTGATTAGTGAGGACCTGAAGTAATCTTTCTGCTTCACAGAACAACTAAAGCCAACATCACGAAAATACCAGTATCTTAGGTACAGCTCTTAGCATGGGACAAAGGTCTTTGGGGAAGTTCAGGATCTTGTTGGCCCAATGAAGTGGCTGAGACAGAGGAAGAAGAAACAAACATTCAGGCTGAAAAAAAAGGAAGGATAAGTTAGAAAAACAATGAGGGAAGACAAAAGAACACATTTTTGAGAATGGGGAACAGAAGCAAGCTGCTGGTGATGAAGGTGTGGTGTAAGACATGAGAAGAGAGAAGTAATACTGTGTATGGAAACCTTGAAGAGAAGAACACATATCTCAATGTACTTTACAGAGGTAGGTCAAAAGATGGAAGGAGCAGAACATGATATGAGACTAAAAGTAAAGATAAATATTTTTTTCACATCCCATTTTCTTTTATGTCTCAAGGTAATATTTAGCATTTTTTTAGCCTTTCAGTTTTGAAGTACTTGCATAAACAACAAGTTTCTAAAAAAGGCTTTAATACTGAAATATTACACAGATTATTCTTCTAAAGAAAAACAAGTGAGATTATTCTAAGAATCAGAAAATAAAACTCACTCCTCTTTGACTTTGTTTAAAAATACATAAAAATTTTTTTTATATTTTTTCCAAGTGAGAAATGCCACTGAATGAGTCTTTGACCATGAAAGTGAATGAGTTGAAAACTATGAGAGGTAGTTTTGCTGCCAGTATCTTTTCAACATTAACTTAACTCAAGCAACACCTCTTTTAATCTTCACTACTCCATCCCAAAACTGCCAGATATCAGTTGGTGTCCACACAACTAAAAACTAATGAAAGGAATTGACTTAAATTTGATGCATCAATATCCCTTCAAGGCTTAATGTCATCACTTCAAATGCAGCATAAAAAGAGCAAGAGAGAGAAATGATTGAAGCTCTTCACTATGGCTGTACTACTCTTGATAGATTTAAAATTTGCAGTTCTGCTATGAGATACAGTATTTTAATATATAAAAGAAAAAAAAGAAGAAAAGGTTTGTATTGACACTAAAATTTCTTGGGCAAAAGGATCTGTCTAAAATCAGTATACAAATAACGCAAGTTCTGTAGTCTGATACTTATCTTCATCCTCTCCCTCTCTCTCTCACTTTCCTCCTATCACTCTTCTTCATAATAACAAGCTCATTTTACTTCCAGTTCTCATAAAATTAATGGATTCTACCCATATTTTTCATGGCTTTCTACTATAATGCCTCTAGCATGTTATAAACTTTTTTTGGCCATTGTTTGGACAGTAGTGACATCCTGTTCCACAGCTCTCTCCTGCTTAACAGTAATGGCTACTGATGAAGTTCTCTGGCTTTTCCTTGAGTGGAACATTAGGAGTTCCATGAGAAGTGGCAACTAAGCAGAAGAGAGAAACCCTATTAGGGATCTAACTATTATTCTTCTGCCAGATTTGGCTGAAATTATCTAAAAATCAGAAGGTGAAAACAAAGTGCATAATCCTATATCCCATTTTTTTTTCCTTAGGGAAAGGAAGCTAAAAAATCTGCTCGCTAGATACTTTAAACAAAACCCTTTCTCTTTTCTCATATTAAAATTAAAGTACATTCTCATACAGCATTCTCTTGAGAAATCATTTCAATCCAGAAGAGACTGTGATCTATAGACCACAGAGGGCTTCTAGTCACTTTGGTACCCAGGAAAAGAACAGAACACTGAAAGGTCATCAAGAAGATGAAGATGAGCCTCATAATTGCAATCTAGGACATATTTAAACTATTGTTTCCTGTGGATTGTATGTACAATTGCTGCAAACACAAGCATAAATGTGGAGCATATATGAACCTCTCCACCTCTTTTCATTCTTGTTGAGAGTCTCTGACTGATAGGGGGGAAAAAAGCAGATAGATTTTTGAGATTTTACAGTGAGTGGAAGACCTATAGCTTCATAGAACAGAATCATAGAATCACCAGGTTGGAAAAGACTTTTGAGATCATCAAGTCCAACCATGCCTGTCCACTACTAAATCTACAAGTCTTTTAAATACCTCCAGGGATGGTGACTCAATCACTTCCCTGGGCAGCCTATTCCAGTGCTTGATAACCCTTTTGGTGAAGAAAATTTTCCTAATGCCCAATCTGAACCTCCCCTGGTGCAACTTGAGACCATTCCCTCCCGTCCTATCACCTATCACTTGGGACCAACACCCACCTGTCTACAACTGCCTTTCTGATAGTTGTAGACAGCGATAAGGTCTCTCCTCAGCCTCCTCTTCTCCAGGCTGAACAACTCCAGTTCCCTCAGCTGCTCCTCATAAGACTTGTTCTCCAGCCTCTCCACCAGCTTTGTTGCTCTTCTCTGGACTCGCTCTAGAACTTCAGTGTCTTTCTTGTAGTGAGGGGCCCAAAACTGAACACAGTATTTGAGGTGTGGTCTCACCAGGGCCGCGTACAGGGGCAGAATCAATTCCCTGGTCCTGCTAGCCACACCGTTTCTGATACAAGCCAAGATACCATTGGCCTTCTTGGCCACCTGGGCACACTGCTGGCTTGTGTTCAGTTGGCTGTCAACCAAGACTCCCAGGTCCTTCTCTGCCAGGCAGCTTTCCAGCCACTCTTCCCCAAGCCTATAGCGCTGCACACAGTTGCTGTGTCGCAAGTGCAGGACTCTGCACTTGGCCTTGAACCTCATCCCGTTGGTCTCAGCCCATCAATCCAGTCAGTTCAGATCCCTCTGTTGACCCTTCCTAACCTCAAGCAGATCAACAATTCCTCCCAGCTTAGTGTCATCCGCAAACTTACTAAGGGTCCATTCAACCCCCTCATCCAGGTTGTTGATAAAGATATTGAACAGAACTGGACCCAGCACCGAGTCTTGGGGAACACCACTTACTGGCCTCCAACTGGATTGAACTCTGCTTACCACCACTCTTTGGGCCCAGTCATCCTGCCATTTTTTTTACCGGAGGCCAGAGGAAGTCAGTTTCTCAAGCAGAATACTGTGGGAAATGATGTCAAAGGCTTTTCTTCCATGAATTAGCTATATATAACAGTAAACACTTTGCAGGTGGCAACCTCCCTGAGAGGATCAGGGGCTGTGGCTGATATACCAGGTAGTTAAGAATGCAACTTTCCTAAATCAAGCGCTGAACAAAGAAACCAAATCCACTGCATGATGTTTACAAAAAATAGTTGTTTTGAAAATGTCGTATATTGACATATTTTAGAAACAAACTGTTCGGCTTCCATCTTACTGCACCTTAAACAAGACCAGGTGAGACAACACCATGTGGTCCATGCAGAACAAAATGCATTAGTGCATATCCCCTAGAATGCCTATCCCCTAGAAACACAGTAAGAGGTGATACTGAAGATTGATGGAAATGTATCCTGTCTTTAAGCTGTTCCCTTACCCATGGATCAGAAAGGCATAAAGTGACTAAAAGCAAGATGGTACAAGCAATCTTGCCAGCACACACAGGCCTTGACCAAACTGAAGGGGAGGAATCAATGATATTTCAGTTGTAGCAAGATATGCTAGATCTGCAGTAAAGGCAACTCCATCTTTCAGGACACTCAAGCTTTAACTACTACTCAACTACTGTCTTTAATTTTGCTTTTATTTAACCATCAACTTTTACAGGGAGCAGGGATTAATTTTAACAGAAGTCAAAAAGCAGTCAGGCGATCAGATTTTTTGAGGTGCTGAGGCAGCTCAATACAGGTGCTTAGTGGGATTCAAAAAACTCTAAGTGGGTTAGATACCTAATACACACTGAAAGTCTAGAGAGGTAAGCATCCAAACCACTTAGACATATTTTGAATATCAGCTCCCTATTTACCTTTTTCTTATCAAGATCTCAGTGTTGCCTTCAGAAGAACAGTTACATTCACAAAGTTTTTTTCTACTCCTTTTATATATTGATATTATGCAGCTTGCTTTTAAAACACTTCTAGGCCTGGCAATTTAATAAATGTGACAAATTTCCTCTCTTTTAGACATATAATTGAATTACCTTAACATTTCCCTGGAAAAAATTCTGTGAACTCTTTAAACCTCTTGTGCCCCACATTTCTTAGCTGAGGTACTGGCATACATCCATTACTTAGTGGATTCCAGCAATACCACTGTGCAGATACTCAACTGAGAATCTAGCTCACATAGTCTTCTCTGTGTTCAAAGCTGATTCAGATGAATATCCTCCAGATTTTCTAGTCGAATCACTGAAAAAGGAGAATGTTTAAAACCCTCTATTTTCTAAGCACCTTCCCTTGCAGTCAGCTGAACGTAAGCTGTGTGTTCTGCAGAGGGCAGCTTCATCGGAGCATGCACTCATGTCACTTTTCCTATTCCTTGTTAAAGCCGTGGAAAGGTGGCTACACTGCTGTGCATCACAGAGAAAGATCACCTTAGCACTATTTCTCTGTTTATTAAAGATGCCCAGTCTGGAGGGTTTCAGCAAGTTACCAGTTTCCTCTGTTAAGTCATCATGTTAGACTAACAGTATTAAGTAATTTTGCTCTAGTTAGGCTATGCATCTTTGTTAAGGGGTTTAATGTTCATCCCCATACACAGACCTTGACTGTCTGCTAAGCTCACAATTCTAAAAAGAAATCAGTTTAAGGGAGAAATCACCTGTGCTCCTGTACCAACATTGTATTTTCTTTTTATTTTTTTTTTCATACTCTCAGAAAACAAAACCTGACCTATACTGAGTGATCCATAAAGAAAAACAAACAAAATTATGAAGTAGACATGTTTTTATAAACAGGAATGTCAGGCATGTCATCTGGCGCAGAAGGTGATGAGATGTTACATCAATCAAAAATTACTAGAGAAAGTAGCGGAGGTTTTTGTAAAGTGCCAAAAGAGTTTGTAAGACGTGAGCAAATGTTAAAGGTGATAATAAGTAAATTCGAAGCAATAGTAAAAAACATGCCTTTCACCAAATGAATATCTTAAAGACGGATCCACAAATGATTTTAAAAATTCTAAGCAAGCACTGAAAACCTGTGATACCTCAGCTTGCCTATTCTAAATTTTTTAAATATTGAATTTCCATTACCCAGTATTCAAGAGATGTCTATTTTATACCTAAATTAATTAAAGAACCCATTGCAGGACAAGATATTCATGTGATAAAATATGAGCTAGCACATTACAGAAAGTTAAAACACATCAAACACTAGGATATTATGAAGCAAAACTGTACTCAGAAAAGAACCATAAGATGAGTTCCCCTTTTTTCAGGAAGAGTGGTATAGAGGGAGGGCTATGCCTGTTTTGTATACTTTTAAATTGGATTATTTGTACAGGTTTTTCCAAATATTAGAATGAAATATCACTTTACAACAAGAATACTAATTTTTGTTATTACTTGTCACTAAAAAAACCCACAAACCAACACTAAATTGATTTTATTTCCACTAGAAAACAGCAAAGATAAAAATTTAGCTTAATAGACTACGAGAAAAAAAACATACACTATCTGACAGACTATAAAAAAATTAGAAAAGTTCAAAATGTTTTCAGCCAGGCACAAAAATGCTGTTAATGATTAGCTGTATAACAAGAGATTTATCTCTGTCTTTTCTACCTTTATTTTGTGTGTACGTGTGTTGCAAAGGCAACACAGGCACACTGCAGGTCTGTCTGTCTTCTAAGGCCACTTTCAGGCCGATTGAGAAAAGCTGGAAAGTAAACACAGGTGTTCTAAAACTGGAGCCGCTGTCATGGACAACCACAAACACCCTTAACTCTGATGTGGCAACGCCTCTTTCCCGCCCTCTCTTTTTTTAAAACGTTTCCCAAAAAGAACATGTCAGATGTTTCACCTTTCACCACCTCAAAATAACTTTGAGCTTATAACATTGTTTCGCAAATCTCAAGTAAAGAGATCATTTTTTTTCTCCTTTTCAGATGTAGCCAGCTCTAAATCAGTCACATAAAATAAAGAGTCATTGTAGTTCCAATTATTTTATTTTCAGTGTCCACTGACTTACCTGCAAGCACCGTGTTTCAAGTTGAACATTCCCTTCCTCAAGTGTAATTCAGACCCCTTGTTTTCATGATTCAGGTTCAACGAAAAAGACAGTGAGCAGATTTAGCAATAACTAAACAAGAGATTTAATCCAGGGGATAAGAGAATAGGTAAATAAAGAAAAAATCAACAACAAAACTCCACAAATCCCCCAAACCAAAAGAATAAACCTTGTTCTTTTGATTATTATGCAAGAATATGTACAAAACTAAAAAAAGTACTCACTTTTAAATTACCTGTTTTAGGAAACAGCACGTCCCTTCTAACAGCCATGAAATACTGACTATTTGGAGAAGAAGTAGGGAAAGCAAATCCAGAATGAATCCCCAGAAATTACGTAGCTATTCTTCACTCATGCAGTGAAGTTGATGTGCAGGGGGGCAGAGGGGAGGGGGAAAGTAACATATTAATTAAAAAAATGAAACAGTTACTGACAGTTGTGATTTTGTTCTGAAAAAAATGTAAACTAAATAGAGATGGTTACACTTGGACTGTACCTAACAGCCCCAGAAACACACCTCATCCCAAAATGCAGAGCTGGTTCATAATCTAAGTATCAAAATCTAGACCTTGCAAAAAATCTTGGAATTTTACACTCAAAGCAGTGAGACTCTCGCCTATACACCAACAGCAAATGTGTGGCAAATGTACAACATTGCTGAAAAGATAACACATGTCAAAATCAGGTCTTACTTATTGTAAAGGATGATTTTTTTCCTGTCAGTCTCAGCCTTCAGATTCCAGAATGATTTTCTTTTCTGATGTAGATGCTTACACACCCAAGTTTCAAAAACCAGACACCAGACTTAGTGTGTCCCCTGCGCTCCAGCTTAAACAAACATGAACAAATTTGTAAGACAGACAGCGCTCGTGCATACATTTATTTACGTTAGGACACAAGTGGTATTTTTCTTTTTTCCAGATTTTCTCCGGTGTGGTAAAAAGACAGCATTATTTATCAAAGGATCCTTCTGAACAGCCCTAAGCCTTCTCATCTTCCTATTAACTTCTCTGAGCATTCAAAATCATTCACAATCTCACAAAAACAGGCATCAAAAGATTTTTGCAAAACTGAACTTTGCAGTAAAAGTCACTGTTATTTCCGTTAGGCCATTTTATCTTGTTTTTGACAAAAATTATGAGCTATTTGTATACTTTTATATTAAAAGGCTAACCAATAATGCATTCAAAGCTTTACTGAATATAGGCAAATGAACACAACTGTAATGGAAGTAAAAACATCAAATTTGTGCCATCAGACACCATCATTCTTGGTGCTGTGCAATATCTAGCCATCACTTAAAGAGATCACACACAAGCACACTTTTAGCTGCCTATGTTAAGATAGCAACAAAAGCCATAAAGAGCAACTGTATTCAAAATATTACCTCATTTGTTTCTATTTCTGGCCTTTGCATTGGGCACACGTGACTTGAAAAATCATATACTGTTAAGATTAATATACATAGTGGACAAATTAGACTGAACAACATCGTATATAAATTAGCCTGTTCATTGGTTTGCATTACAAATACTTTTTCTATGAAAACAGGAAAGATTTATGACTGGCTATAATATAAAGCACACTATAGTGTTTAATTTGATACATTATAATAAAGTGCCTCACTATACTAAAGAAGAAAACTATTAAACATTCTGATAGCAACAATTTGGAGACAGCTAAAAATAAGGGAGATAAGCTTGTTGAAAAATTTCACCTCAAACAAAGATGCAGCAACAATGGTGTTATTTACCTGCAGATCTGTGAAGTCTCAGAAAGCATGTTTTAAACTAACAAACCGAGTTAGGGGAACTTCATCAAACCAGTAACTACCATTAAACAGCAATCATAGATTTATCCCTCAGTACTACAGTGCCCTCCTAGCGAAATGCTAATTTTTCATTCTTCTAGGCTTTTGTATTCAAAGTGATTATACATTTACAAAAGGAGCTGATTTTTAAAGCAAGAAACTTGCATCCACATTTTGAGAGACAAAAGATGCTTTCAGCTGCACCTAACTTCAAGCAAACTAGGGGACACAGTTTTGGGCATTTATTATTTAATGCAGCTCTGGAAAGCTTCTTTTTTCTTACATGCCTTAAAGAATGTGCAGGAGACATACAATAAAACTGTAAAAAATACAGTTTCAACTGTGAAAGAAGCTTTAACCATGAAAAAAGAGTTTAATTAATGAAGCAAATTGGGAAGGTGATTTTTTCATTTTAAGAAGTGGGGGAAAAACTTATAAGAAATACTAAAAAACAGATCCCTAAAGTTTTACTCGGGTGAATAATAGGTACTCAGAGAAGTAGCTTCCTGTATGAGGCTTACTGGATTAGGCCCCAATTTGTGAAAATGTTGTTTCTGGCCTGAGACTTGCTATTCTAAGTTTCAAGCTGGAACAAAGTTTGAAGAGTGGTGCGTTTAAGTCCTAAAGACAGGGGTCATAACAGAAACAGTGCAAGGGTGTGAAATATGGTGTTGCTGCTACAACATCAACTCTGCTTGGTAATTTTTCTCAAATTACCAAAGAAAGGAAATATGAAGTCTGATGTCACCTTCTTCAAACATAAACAGATCTCAGCAAGACTGTGAGTCTTTTTCTGCTAAAGAATAACTGAAAAAACAAAAATATGAGAAGCAGACATTCCTTTGTGAGGACAACATTAATAAAACATTTTATTTGGGAAGTAGACATGATAGAATTGGAGTTTGAAGGTGCACTTAGCTCTATTCTAATGTTTTAAATTTGACAACACTTGTCAAAAGATGTTAAAAATTGTTTTGTAATCCAACAAGTCACTCAGCAAGAATAATTTTTAAGCAGCTTTTCTTTTTCTTTCAGTTAAAATTAAAATCCATGCTGTGTAATCCTTGGAGTCAATCTGTAATTAAGGGGATTTGAAGAGAGACCACGCACCGCATTAATGATAAAATTTAATATCTGTTTTAATACTCTAACATAAGAAAAAAACTCTAAGCAACATACAAAACCCCAATCATCTCCACGGTTTGTGTGAATGCAGCATATATATACCATTACTATGTGTAGCAGCAATGCTCTATTTGGTGTCAGTTTTTTGTTTATAGACCAAATGTTTCAGGATTTAGCATCCACAGAGCTTAAAACTGCATCTGCCTGAAAGTTGGCATCCAGATTTAATAGGCTAGATAAACAGATTTTATTTTATCTAGTTTGGAAAACCAGTGTTTTTGTTGTTACTATTATGCAGCAATTCCAAATGGAAGGAACTATCAGCAGCATTTCCAAGGTTTCAGTCACTCTCCTCCCAGTCACCCAGCCACTCTTTCCTCCTACATCTAATACAATTACAGCGCAATTCTAAAAATCAGGAGCAGATAACCAATTAAAATCGATTAATTTTATGTGATATTCTTAAACACTTAGAAGCCTAACATATTACCAAAAAGATTGTTTGGTATACCAAGTGTCTCCTTTAGACTATATGCAAGGAAAAAGTTTGAAATCTGTCTCTTCAAAATACAGCTATTTGACACCAAGTAATGTATTCAAATAATTTACTCAGTTGTTTAACAGTGGCGGCAAAACCCGTTCCATTTTTAAACAAGGAACCTGTATTTAACAGTTCAATCCTTTCAGGAGATGGGACGAAGGATTAAAGTACAAGAGCAATGAGGTACTTTATGATTCATTCATTTTTTTCCAAAGAACTCAGTAAGAAGCATGGTTAATGTAGAGGCGCTCTTAATGAGATTTTGTGTGGAAAGGTTTTGAAGAGACACTTTCTCACAGAGAAAGGATAACATATTCTTTCAAGGTGAACATCAAAGATTTTTTCCAGTTAAAATGTCTTCTGGCCTGAGCTCTTCTGAAAGAATTAGCAAAGCATTCTTACCAAATCTCATTGTATCAGGTAAGATACCTTGTTTATGAAAACAAATTTGGGCAGAATTTCCTCTTATGTCTGAATAATGTCATAATGGCTGAAACAAGTATAACAGCTTAAGCCTTACAGATTCGGGACCTAGTCCCATTAAAATTTAAGTGCACATGGAATTCACAAGCTTCTAGGTCAAAATAAGAAAGGGTTAATTTCTTCTCAAAATGTAGATCCCATAACAGTACCTATCAATGTCAGTGGGACTGCTTGCTAGCAGTCACTGCTACACACGTGCACAGAATCAGGCCTAATCTACAAGATTAGCTTCAATGTTCGAAATCCTTATCCAACTGATGCTTCTAATGTAAAAAGTAGATTAAATAGCATTGATATTTAAAAATAAAATCTCTCAGTCTCTCAAAATGTGCAGCCAAGATCTCTGTGCACAAGTCACCCCCCCATCTTACTAGCCCCTCCAGTATAGCAGGTATTTCTTTAATAAATGAACGAGAATTGAAAAAATCATCTTGACTGTAATCCACAAAGAAGTGGCACATTTATGAAACCGTATGAAATCTGAATATGTCTAGTAAAACTGTGAAAGATGATGTTTGTTTCTGAGTGGAGAATCAATTCTGTAGATGGAAAATCCAGCATCAACCAATACAGTTCAGGAAATGAAGTCCCAGCAGGCTTCTTTATATATGGAATCTAACTACAAAATGACATTTGGGTCTTTGAGTTTAATTGTAAATTGTAAATTTGGCTGCTTAGCAGCTTAACACAATCACCAATTCACATTAATATCACGTCCAGGCAATGTGATATACGTTTATTTACTATTAAACAATAGCATTTGTTACTTCAGCTTCCTATCTGAAGTTTAAAGACAGTTTTCTAATTTCACCCTCTTATAGTTTTTCCTTTGTCAGATAACCACTAAGGAAGGTTGAATTTTGGACGTAACAACACAGCTGACTGAATTTTGGAGGCATAACAAAAAGAAGTTTTAATTGCAAACATATTTTACAGGAGAAAACAGTCATTCTTTGAGTGTTTTCAGTGAATAATTCATTTTTGTGCAAAAGTAATGGGTTGTGATTTTGATTCAGCTACACGACAGAGCTATGCATGCAGTGTTTCTAAATATGAAGATAAACATAATATATGGTGAGTTGAAATCCTAATGCATTGAAATACCTCTGCTGATATGAAGCTTACTTTATACCTTTCAACTCTCCAAACAATAAAAAACAAGGCGAAGTATTCCATATGCCAAAATTCTGTTCACGCTTATGTTAAAGAGAATATTAATATGCTTTCTGAATAGGTGGAACACCAGTGTGCCTGCACAGGTTTTCTATAGTTAATTTCTGGAAACGCAGAATTACTGATTTGTTCTACCAAATTTACTGCTTGACCCCTAACATATAACTGACTATTGTGAAGCTTACTCTTAGAGAAAAGCCAAAGTCCACCTGCCTAGTCCATACTTTCCTGAGAAAGTGATCTACTGGAAGAGTCAGGTGAGGTATGTTTCGCTTCATTAAGCTCAGTTTCTTATAAGATAAATGATTTGTTCTTCTGCTCTTCAAGCATTCTCACAACCTGTATACTGCTAGGGTAGAAATGCACACCTACTGCACACAAGGAGTTCATCTCTTCCCCTTAGTAACCTGAATATGTGAACAGCAGAGTCCACTTTTCCTTTACACCTCTGTGTGGCCACACACAACAGTCAAATCAAGATTTTGCTCTTATTTACAGGGAAAAGTGAGAGATCCTCAAAAGCCTCTCAGTGACCTACTACAAGCTCCCTAGCATCAAAAATGCAACTCTGCACAAGACCAAATATATACGATAGAAATTAAAAAGGACAAACAAAATGAGTCACAACTCATTCCTTCCTCTAAGTAAATGGAAACTTTCAGATTACAGTAGCACGATAAATAAGAGCAAACATGTAGCACCTTGGGGCTTCTCAATCAAGGCTAGTCTGTATTCTTATACAACACCAAGACCTAATGTTTCAGTGTCATCCTTTACCATCTGTTCCCCTTCTACTCTGACCACTCATATGATCACTTGCACGCAAAATGCTAGGAAAGAATTTTCCAGTTCTGAACAGAAATTTGGATAAATTTAAACACACCAAGATCATAGATTCCTTTTTAACAAGTACCTAAAACTCCAAAACATTTATATTGATCCTTCATCCTATCCCTGGTTTCCTCTCCCCAAGATCTAAACTAGATTCTGTCAATTCTGAAAGGCGTTTCAGATAAGGAGGTCATGGATGGGTCAGAGCAAGACCTTTGCTATTTAATGACCCTGTAGCTTGCCTTTTGCACAAGAGCTTAGGTTACTACCTTTGATACATTTTATTGTAGGACAACTAACTGACCTGTCATCATGCACTCAGGTGCAAGATTTTGTTTACAGTTGCTACACAAACAAAAAAGGATCATTTTCCTGTGTAGCATAAAAAATGAAGGGTGTACAGCATGATGAAAAAATGATTGAAAATTAAGATTTACCACACTGTCTTTCTACATGTAAGATTAACAGATTTCATACGGAAAAAGAAACAAGATTTATGAAATAAAAAAGTAATACCTAATAATGGCACCCTCTTCTTCATTCATTAGATCTGATATCTTGTCTTCAGCATAATTTAACACTCAGTACCTCGGAGAAAGGAAAAACTTAACTTGGCTATATATTTTTGGCACTTTCTATGTTTTATCACAGTACTACGCTGATAGATACTTAGAAAACTATCCCAGTGAGGACAGGGTTAATAGAAACTAATGCTAAGGGCTTCCTTAAACATTGCAGGAGATAGTTATTATTTTATGTACAAAATGGCTTCAGATTTAGACTGTCTTAACTAAGCCTGGAAATATGTTCTATGTATCAGACAGTGGTAAATGAAGAAGAGTCCCAGTTTTCTTATAGCACACCTGATACATTAGGCTTCATGATTGTTTTACAATTAGATTAATCTATGTCCTTCATTCCTGATCCATATCATCCTGAAATGAATCTCCATCCTAGTGGAAAAGTAAAGATTTGGTTTTTATAGCTGTTTGAAATGCAGCAATATGATACTTTCTCAGATGTTACAAAAGTTCACAGTGGCAGTACCAGTGACGACTTACTAGGCAGGAAGAAGGAAAAACAAATGCCTGACTTGGGTAATAAACTATACCACTGGAGATGGCCAAGAAGCTAATTATTACAGTTAAATAGTTTCTGTTTTTGTAAGAAGTTACTTTTGCATACAAGTAGCTTTTCTAATATGATTGTGGTTTCTACAGTATGTTTTGCTTATGTATCAGACTCTGTGATTCTAACTTACAAGATACTGATGTATTTATGTATATTTTAGAATGCACCAATTCTTTACCATTGCTTTAAGGCATGGGTGTCACCTCCATGAAGATAAGGAGTGAAGGAGTAGGTAGCAGACAGCTTTCTATCTGGCCACAGGATGCCTGCATACTTTGCTCTATTTTCTACAACTTCAGAATGTTTGTTAATTTCAGGACATGTATTTCTAGAATACATATACTTGAGATCTACCCCAGGCCTACAAACTATTCCAGTTTTGAGGTCCTTTACCAGAGTTTAGACAAAAACCTGAAAATGCTGCAGAACATTTACAACTGAAACAGTGTCCTTGAAACTGTAAGGCCAAGTGGCAGTGTCACTGGGCAAGGAAGGAACTTCCAGGAAGCAACCGGAACCACACAAAGTGGAATCTATCCTGTTAGAAGGAAAAACCAGGAACAAATGCAAAGTATTTGTAAAATGATCAGTTAATGTAATATGTGCAGATGAACAATTACAGAATGGTTAAATGAAAAACATGGATGACAGGGCCTTGTCAGCAGGACACAGAAGCCACAGTCACAGAAGCCTAGTACCATGAAAGGGATGACTCTATGCATAACAGAAGTGAAAATGTGGAAGCAGTCTAGATGACTGTGGGAATGATAATGCAGGTTCAGAATAACCTGAAACCATAATATTGCATTCCAAGAAGTTGCAGCATTCACCAGATATAATACTTCTGCTAACTGGAAGCAGTAACACCAACTGACTTCTTGGGAAGACAATTCCACCCATGGAAACCAAAAAATACACGATTCAATCAAAAGGACTGAATGACCACATTTCCCCCAATGACAAAGAGACTTTCATAGTATATTCAGTGACAAGTGACTCCATATATTCAGTGACTCTGTGAAAAGTGGTCTCCCTCAGGGATCCGTACTGGGACCAGTGGTGTTTAATATCTTCATCGATGATATAGACAGCAAGATCAAGTGCACTCTCAGCAAGTTTGCAGATGACACAACCTGGGTGGAGTCACACTAGATGGATGGGATGTCATCCAGAGGGACATGGACAAGCTGGAAAAGTGGGCCTGTGTGAATCTCATGAGGTTCAACAAGGCCAAGTGCAAGGTCCTACACCTGGCCCTGGGCAATCTGTGGTTTCAATACAGGATGGGGGATGACATCATTGAGAGCTGCCCTGCCAAGAAGGACATGGGAATGCTGACTGATGAAGCTTGACATGAGTTGGAAATGCACGCTCACAGACCAGAAGGCCAACATTATCCTGGGCTGCATCAAAAGATGCCTGGCCAGCAGGTGGAGGGAGGTGATTCTGCCCCTCTACTCTGCTCTTGTGAGACCTCATCTGGAGTATTGTGCCCAGTTCTGGAATCCTCAGCATAAGAAGGACATGGAACTGTTGGAATGGTTCCAGAGGAGTGCAACAAAGATGATCAGAGGGCTGGAGCACCTCCCGTATGAGGACAGGCTGAGAGAATTGGGGTTGTTCAGCCTGGAGAAGAAAAGGCTCCGAGAACTTATAGTGACCTTCCAGTACCTGAAGGGGGCCTACAAGAAAGCTGTGGAGGAACCTTTTACAAAGGCTTGTAGTGAAAGGGCTAGGGTGAAAGGCTATAAATTGGAGGGGGAAGATTTAGACTAGACATAAGGAAGAAATTCTTCACAATGAGGGTGGTGAGATAGTGGAACAGGTTGCCCAGGGAAGATGTGGTTTTCCCATCCCTGGAAGTGTTCAAGCCAAGGTTGGATAGGTCCATTAGCAGCCTGATCTAGGGGGAAGTGTGTCCCTGTCCATGGCAGGGGGTTTGGAATTAGAGGATCTTTAAGGTCCCTTCCACCTCAAACCATTCTATGATTCTAAGATTATCAAGAGTAATCCGGTACCAGCAGAGATTTGAAGGCTGTCAAATAAAAAGCAATAGACCTCAAGAAATTTTTTGTGGAGTAGATGAAAGCTGACATCAAACATAACGTGTGAATGAGTAATTAATTCCTTAATGCTTAGAACTGAACCAATGTTCAATAAAGAGATGCTCAGGATCTGTTAACAGGAGAGAAGGAAAACTTACGCTCCTCAGCAAGGTGAACAAACTCTTTTAGCCAAGATGCTGTTTGTTCAGTGTATCAAGACACATTCAGTGCCATTCCTGTGCGGCTTTTTGAAGGCAATATGAAGCATGCTAAAATTTCTTAAGATACACAGTGCTCTAGACAAGTATAATTAATTAGATACAAGTCTTCTCAGGATCATTTTCAGCACAAATGATCTGCCAATTAATGTTTACTCCATTCATATACTACTTTGCTTTGAAACAATCCTGAAAGACTTCAGGTCACAGTAAGTAAGAAACACCAGTGCCTGGTCCTCCTTCGTTTGAACAGAATCCAAGAAATCCTGAGTAGCTGTTGTACAGAGAACACTCTACACACAGGAATGCCATGCCCGATGGTGCTGTTAGTGAAAAGATAGCACTACAGATAAAGGAAGGAGGCATGGCCAGGGCAACCAAGGAAACAAAGATGAGGATTTTTGCCTGTCTAATCGTTTCCTTCATTTTGAAAACACCCCCAGACTTGAACAAGTTCAAAGTTCTGGCCCCTAGTGACACCTTAGTGAACCAAGAACAGTACAAATGGTTGCCTGTGCACACAGCTACTTAATGACATCACAAGTTGACCACTGAAAATCATGCAAGCACTAATGTTACCAAATATAATTTCTCTTCAACTCCCAGGCACACAACGTTTCATATAAATCATATTTATCACACCCCAGAAGCCTGTGTTTCTAAAGGGACTGTGGATGACTTCACTGTCAGTGTCTCATCTCATAATTTATTTCCCATGTTTTTCATTGGGGGAAACATTGTATTAGTTGCTTGTGGCACATTTAAGCAATTATTTTATCTTTCAAATCCCTATACAAATTAAGATATTTTTTGTCAATGAGTACAAATGCCTATCAGTGCTAAAACATTAATTACCAGATGGGAGGAGACCATCACTAGGGATGTTGTCACTCATGAACAACCATTCTGTCAAGATCTGCACAACTAAATAGAGCCTACCAGCCCAGATGGCTAGAAAAAAACAATTAATAAAACTGGCCACTAAAAGTGGTATTAGTAGATAAAATTTCTGAACTTAGCTTTTTGACTTATGGTCAAACACACGTAGTAAATTATTCACTTCTTGTCTATAGTGGATACACATAAGCAAACTGTTACACTCCTAAATATATGATGGCAGATGAAGGAGAAATCCCTGGCTGAGGATCTCCAGACCTGAAATGACCAGAATACCAGGTTATGACATCTGGCTCAAAGGAACAACTGAGTCCAAGAAGACTCCAAATGACTGCTTTAAAGACCATTTAATCAGTGCTCACATTTTTTCCACTGGGATTGAGGGGGAACTCTGGTCACTGTAGATTCTACAAGTTGTTTACACCTTCTCCATACATACCAATAACTGGGCATGTTGTCAGAGGCCTGTAGCAATAACTTTTGGAGACACTGCAACTTAAGCAGAAAGGAATGCAGAAAATTAATATTGAGTCGGAATTGCAGGATTTGTACACCGAGTCATTTTAGTGTTCATTTATGGCATGATGCACCGGCTTACACTGATACCCTCTGAGGTGCACAGTACTATTTAATAACATCAGCCATAAAGTGACTAATGTTTTTAGCATGGATAAGAGCTGAACAGACTTGGATCTAAACTTAGTGACATCCTTTAAGACCTTGTGATTAAGTGTTTTTGGGTGCTGCACAAGTAAAGGTTCTGTTCAATGCAATTAAGTCTGCAACTGTATCTACTCTGATAAAATGTCTAGGAAGCAGCAACTGAAGAAAAATGTTTGTATGTCCTTAACCACATCCAGATTGTCAGCAACATTTTCCAAGTTTTGCCAGGTCTTCTATTTCTACCTCCACTATATACTTCAAAGTAATTCAAGCATTCAAACCTCCACTCTAAAAATTAATAGTGATATCATGTGCTTTATATCAAGTTTTACTGATACGGTAGCAAATTTGTCTCTCACGTTGCCCAGGCATTTAAATGGAGACATACAGTGCTTTAGGGAAGCTACTGAAGAGTGATATGAACTCATACTTGCTTTCCATAACCTGAACTGAACAACTATTCTGAAAGCAGAAGAGCAGCAGTGCCCTTCCTAGGAGAAGAAACCGAACTACTGAAATTGCTCTTGCACTAAGCTAGAGACTGCAGCTTACTTTGATAAACCCTCTATTATTTTATTCTTTTGCAACTTATTGGAAGAATAGCACGAAGAACCTTTCAGGATTAGTTGTAAAAACACATTATTTGCTGGAGATAACATCCAAGAAGCCTGTTAACTATTCCCATTGCTCCTGAAACATTCCTGCAGTTTCAGAAAAAAAGATACAGATCATAAGTAAATGCAAGGGCACAGTGTATCTCCTTACACTGAGCAGCAGATCTGCAGTCTGATTCTCCTCCCCTTCTCCTTCCAATATGAAGCTGGCATCTCAGCCTTCAAACATACCTATAAATTCATTTGCAAATGTGACAGCAGTCCCTTTTATAGGTAGCAGCACATAAAATCAAAAATTAAAAGCATGAGTGCTTTAGGGTTAACTCTACAGAATAAGTGTTCAAGGTGAGCTTTCGAAGGATGATGTTCTGTTAGATACAGAGGAAACAGTCCATACTGGCTAAAGGCATTCATAGCAAATGTGATAGAAATGGGTGGATTGTCCAACAGATGAATAATGATGAGTTGCTTTATTGCAAAAACCCCAAAACTCTGAAGTAAGCACAATATTTTAAATCATTTTTTACCAAACAATAACACCATACCAACAAGTAGATCAAAGGCAAGTTTTAAACTCTTTGCAGAGTAACGCCTAGGAACTTTGTAGCTACAAGCTGGAGAAAGGCTTAACACTCACGTCACCAGTGGATAATATAGCTATTCATCTGTTAGCTACAAATATTGATAATCATCAGCTAGTTTCTATCACTAAAACAGCACTGCAGTTAACAACAGTTCACAACAGTTCAACAGTCAAAATGGCTGATGTTGGCAGAATGCTGCTTTAGATGTGGTTGGGCCTCACCATATTCAAAACTTAGCATTCTAGGTTTCTAATAAATCAACCCCAATCTCTGCTGCTTCACATAAAATGATGATGAAAGTATTGAAAGGCTTCAATACTAGGAGTTTTCTAGGATGCAATCGATAACTGTATCGATAACTATATTGATAACTATAATAACCAGTGTTTCCCACCACTGGTTCAGGCAAGTTTCCTTGGATTACAGAGCATTTCAGAAGCCTATGTCTCTGTCAGAAACAAATCAGAGGCCCTATAGCCATAAACCAGCTCTAAAGCCATTACAATTAAGCTCTGAAACTTCAGCTCTGAAGCTCTAAACATAAAACCATTGTTAAAAATGCTTAGCTTTTGCAGACTAGGGCCACAGTTGCTATCACCTGAAGGAAAAGCTTTATTCCAGAGTCAATATTATATGCTTAAACAGAATGAGTTTCATGCTTTTCAACAGTAGTAAACATTTTAAATTTTATGATAAAGCTTTTCTTAAAATGTTTTAAGCTCTTGTAATGTCATTTTGTCCTGGGATCACTCTTCATGGATGATACATTGACTAGTAAGCTGGATTTGGTTTTGTGTTGGCATTGGTAAGCAGATACAGAAAAATGGTTTCGGGTCTAAGAACCTGGGAAATTCTGGGAATCAAAACAGAGCTTAATATAATTTATAACAGGCATCAGGGAGTACTTAAATGAAATCTTCTAGAATGGCTTTTTCACAGGCATCATCTCTGGAACAACTACCAAACTACTATGCATTGTGGATTACCTGCCCTTGATGAGATTCTTATGTGCCAGCAGAAAGCAGATGACATCAGCTAAAATTTCTTTATGACACTACTGTAGCCAAATTCATGACAGCTCTTTCAGGTCACATTTTTGCCTCTGACTCTAAATTTCTGATCTGTTTAATAAAACCATGGAAACATGTAGAATGAATTCTACAGAAAATCACAACTAAAAAGATCGATTAGTCAGAAAAACATAACAAAACAAGCCTTTCATAACCAAAGATTAGCATCTTAACAGCTCCAAAGGAGATTAATAACCTTTACAAGTTCAAATGACATCATGCTTGGCTGGAGTAAACTCATTTAGTCACTAAAAAGGGCACCTGATTTCTGTATGATCACGGAAGAGGATCTTCTCCAATTTGACAGTTTGGAAGTAAATTGGCTTGAAAGTAAAACTAGTATTTTTCTTTGGTATTTAAAGCAGATTAATAGCTGTTTTAAGGAGAATGTAGTACCTAAATAAAAATTAAATTGAATAAATGAAAATAAATCAGGCCTGTGAAAAAAGTCACCTTTCCCTATGCTTCATTCAGATCCAGTTAAACATTTTCCAGGAATTTTCACATGAAGTTATATGTTTCACAAGACTTATTTCCTATTCTTCTTCAGCTGAGTAAAGAGGAGAGACATTCACATAGGAGAAGTCTTTATTTTTCTTTCAGAAAATGTATTACTTAAACCTCTGCGTTAAAAACTACATACTACAAAACTAATAAAAATAAAATGATCCACAAAAATATTTGAATACTAATGAAAAAATAGCAATTCTTCAACTTGTCTATATTTAATTGAATCAGCTGTTTCAGAGTATTGTGGGAATACATTTATCAGAATCAGGAGAGACCAAATGTTAATTATGAAGGCCAAGCACAAATGAATAATCTTACATATAGACTCTGACACATTAGAACTGCAAAGCACTCTGCAGATCTTATTTTATGAAAATGTACTAAGAGCGCAAATGTATAGGCCCTTAGGAAGCAATTATCCCTAAAAGATTTAGTTATAATTCAATCTGAAATATTATAAGAGATTTTTTAAAATGGTTTCACAAAGAGGAGGATTATTTTACTTTAACTATGGAAATAAGCACCCACATGCTTCTCTGAATGACCTCTGTGCAGTCGTGGGCATTGCCTAGAGGGAAGATTTGAAATTGGCCTTTTTGTTCAATTAATACAATCCCCTATGACCAATATGAATACTACAAAAATTAGAAGTACCAGTTTGGCACTGTGCGACTGAATGGCCCACATCACTGTCAGGAATGTTCTGTGCAATAAAGATATTAAATATGGAAGTTTTAAGTCATATACTACTAATAGTTATAGAATCATAGAATCATAGAATAACCAGGTTGGAAGAGACCCACCGGATCATCGAGTCCAACCATTCCTATCAAACACTAAACCATGCCCCTTAGCACCTCGTCCACCCGTGCCTTAAACACCTCCAGGGAAGGGGACTCAACCAGAGACAGATGACAGAGATTAGTTAAGAAGTACTGTCTTAAACAGTACACTTACACTTACACTTCTGTCACTCCCTGGAAACAACCTAAAGTAGATTGAACTTCTTATCTGCCACCTGTCACCAGAATATGTATTTTGTCAATTCATTTAGTTTAAGACAGTAGTGAAAATTAAAGGGTTTTTTTTTTGAAAAAAACCAACCAAACCCAACTTTCCTAAAAGATACTGCCCTGGATATATACAGAAGGAATACCTGGACTTCTTCTGCAGGACAGGTGTTTACATGTGAACGAACATAGCACTGTTCCCAGTTTGCACATTAAAGCAAAATAGCTCTCTGGATCATGGTGAAAATAAAAATATTTGTGTAGGTATTTAGCCTTGCACCACAGAGACAAATGGCCTGTTCTATTTCTCTGAAAACTGTAAAGACGATTAGAGGGTGATGTGCAGCAGAGAGGAGAGAGGGTATGCTGGAGTCTGTATGCACTCTGTGTGTAGTTCTTACGATAGCTGCTGAACGCATACTAGAGGCAGAAGGAGGCAGCTAAGAATAAGAGTTTCACAGGGGAGGTGTGTGCCAAGGCTCCACAGCACACTACTTGTCAGCAAGCTCTGGCTGGATATTTTTCTGCAGGGAGCTCTGCTGCTGATGGCACCAGGAGCGCCTTGGCCAGGCACAGACATGTCCAGAGCACTGGTCAAACCCATTTTGAAGGAGTTGCTGGCAAGACTTTCATCCCTGCCAACCACACCATATTTTCTAGGCTGTAGCTACACTAAAAAGGAGTGATAAAATTTTCATTTGCATGAATGCTTAGCTCAGGATGAGTACTCATATGCTGTACATCAAAGGTAACTACTATTGCCAATATTTCACATGGGTGTTTTGAAGTTTTCAAGGTCAGGAATTCAAATTAACCCACAGCCTTTTAAAAAGTACTCTGATGGACCTGTCCTCCCTGTAGGCAATAGTAATTGGAACTGAGACATAGTAATTGGAACTGAGACAAACTCTACAGAGGTACAACATTAAAAAAAAATCCGCTTTACCAGAAGTTGAAAAACAAACCTTTTTTCCTCCCCAGAGTCTCGTCTCTAAAAGACAATGACCAACTAACCTCTAACTCTGAAAAATCAAGAAGTGCCTGTGACAGCCAGAAATTAAATTCTTTGAAGATTAGGTGCTGGGAGAGCAATACCAGGTTTAGAATGAAATCCTAGTAACACTCTAAACTACTAAATTGCTTCTTGCTCTGAAAATACAATTTTTTGGTAAGCATTATGTCAGGCAATATTAAATATAAAAAGTATAGTTTCAATAAAACATGGCTGTTTACTAACAGAAAGATGGCATAATATTTTCAATGACACAGAAAACAAGTCATCATGCAATTAATGAAAAACAATACTACATGCAGTAAGTAGCATGCTCAGCAAGCACTAACTTTTAGTGATACCAGACTCAAAACAACACTATTATTGTGGTCAGAAACAGCTCTGAATATTTACAATCTCTATTTCTAATCATCTGAGGATGGATTGCTTTCAGTATTGCATACCTGATTTGTAATATTCATGATAGGTTCTGATGGCTATTACAAACCATGGAACATACATGCAGCCTCTCTCCTTTTGTGTATTATTCTTTTTTTTTCTTTTTTTTTTTTTTTTTACTGAGAAATGTCAAACTACACGAGGATTTACCCTAATTCCTATACTTTGCATCGGTCAAGTTGTTGCATGAATAATGATGTCTTCTGTCTATAAAAAAATGGAAAAGGAGACACAGGAAAATCTGCCTATAAATGAGAGACTTTTGGCTCTTACTGCCTAAATCAAACACAGTTTTAAAATGACAACACAGTATCAATAGAGTAACTTCTGTATTCATACTGTCTCTCCACCACCGATAAAAGAAATTTTTAAGAATATAGGAGTGCACAATGCTTGTACATCTTACCCGGTATAGTCTCTTATTCTGGCTACCGGTGATTGCTGGTTATGTAGCTATCAATTCCACTGATGTTACAATTTCCCTTTCTGCAAGCAGCAATAACCTGTCACTTTACATTGTCCTTTCTCTGACCCTCTTCTGCCTGCCTGCTCATTTTTATTCTTATTGACAAGACTTATTATTCCTCCTCCCAATTCCAACTGGCTACCCTTTTGCAAATAGTAGTATCAACTATGTGGTCACTAGTAGTATAGGTCAACAATGTTATTAATATAGCACACACTGCTGGGAGCAGATCAAACAGCCATGCTTTAAAATATTAGTTTTGCAAAGGTACCATGTAGTAAAATAGCTGCAGTTTTCTTCACATTATAAAATGTAATATTTCAAGGACAGATCCCAAGAATTCACTGTTAATTACCGGCCCAATAATTTGGAGGATATGTTATGTTTTTCTTGTTGTTTTCATAGACAAAATAAAATAAAACCATAACAGAAGGGTGCTGTATCTGTGTTTAAAGAAGGGGTTGTTGGCAAACACCATAGCTCACTTCTGCTGAAATGTACACAACTGATATATGCAGCCCAGAAAGCTGGCACCAGGGGCTTACAACCTTAATTTGCCTGCAAGAAGAAATGGAGATTTACCTTCTGAGCACGTTCTTGATTGTTTTCAGCAGTCAGATGTCTCGTGTTGTTTGCTGAGGTCTGGTTCTGCTCTTTCAGATGATGAAGCTCCTGCTCCAGCCGTTTGCACTGCAACGAGGAAAGAATCCCATTAAGTAGAGGAGTGTGGGCATATTTTTTTCAACAAGCCAAATGAATTAACGTAAATAACCCCATCATCATTTCTGCAGTAGCGAAAGCATCAGACAAAAGCAAGTTACAATCCCAGATCAGTACTAGAGCTACATTTTAAAAATGTGACAATTATTCAGTTTCTTCCTGTTTCATTTGTATGCCAAAGAAAGCTAAGTTTAGTATCAAATAAAGACACTTTGAAAAATATTTTAAAGTGTCTTAAAAATTATGAAGATGTTGGGTTGAAACTCTATTCCTAGTTATGCCAGTATAATGACAGATTTTGACTTTTCTATATTAAGTGAGTGGTTACAAAGGAAGCAATACATGCTGTTAGCAAAGCAAGCAAATTAAAGACCCTTCTCCGAAATCCAGGACCCAGCCTTTTATTAGAAAATATACATGTCATTTTTATACTTGCATTTTTCACACTAAGAGATTACTCCAAATCCCAAACACACACCACATCTTGAAAGAAAAGAAGCTTTAAGGTTGTTTTGTTTAAATATTTAACTTAATGACAAACAATGAAAAATTGCAGACAGACTCATGAAAAAACCAAACCCTGCTTTTAAAAGAAAATAAAAGTCAAAACAAACCAGACAAAGTATCTGGATGAGATAGGGGAACAACTGTTAGAACTAGGGAACAACATAGTATTAACCGGATCACTTTAAAATAGTATATTACAGGCAAGTAGTCTGTATATCACCAACAAACCCCAAAGCTCAGTAGGAATGAAGGATAATTCATTGATTAAAAGCATTTTAATAAACACTTTCTGAAAACGCTAGTAAGAAAGGAACGAGAATTGTGACATAATGGCCATGTAAGCATTGCTCTCTCAAATGAATGAGCTGGAAACATCAGTCTCTGGTGCTATCTTAATGACTATGGAAAACAGAACTGAGCTTCCTCTCAAGTGCATACAACCTATTCCTGAGCAATTCAGTATGTGGGACAATGTAGAATGGCTCATGTCAACTCTGGAAAAAAACAGCCTGTCAAACATAGAGCTGTAGGACTGCAAAAATTATAACTGAGGTCTATGTAAAATGAGTACTAAAGGATCTTGAGACAGAAATGTTAAAGACATACCAATAAATACGCTTCTTCGACACAAAATAAGTCCTTAACAATGTACTGCACATCAGGTATCCAGCACAGTATATAAACCAGAATGATTAAATCCTATATTTGAATACGGTTCAAGTAATTGAAGTTGTCTAACAGTACTATTAAAAAAATTCAAGTCACGCATCTGTTGTTGTATTTGCTTACTTCTATTAGAAACCTAGGTTCATTTCTAACAGGATTACTTATTTTAAAGGCACCAAATCTCTCTGGCCTAGTGCATTTTCTCAGTGTCTGATGTAAATGCAGAGTTTAATTTTATTGCAAGGAAAAAAGATACTTTCCCATAAAACAGAAAAACACAAGAAAAACAAGCTACAATATATTTCATTATATATGTTTATAGAGACTTAAGACATTTATCTCTGTCTTATACATACATAAGAAACCACAAATCACAGAATCACAGCTGTAATTCTTCTTCCATGTCCAACGTGAAAATCATGTGTCTGCAGACATTGAAACTACTTTTATTGAAAAAGTAAGCCCAGATTATGCAGGTTTTTTTTCTCTCACAGCTTTTTTTCTCTAGCATACATGACGTAAACACATTCTAAACAAGTAAAATCAATCTACTACTTCAGGCACTATTGTGACACTTTACACTGTGTAATATCTGTAGCTCTCTCACTTTTAAACTTTGCCAATATTTTTTGGAATTCCTCATTTGACAACAGCACAGGTTTCTTACAGCAAATATTGTTAAAAAGGCCAAAATCTCGACCTACTTTTAAAATATGAATTTATATTTGTGTCACTCTGTCTACTCCAAAAAGAGAAGTGAAAATGTGCTATAAGGAAAACCTAGCTACAGAACCATATGGAAAAAGAACTTGATGTACAGAGCAGATTGCACAACTGAGGGCATGGATGCAAACTTACTCTGTTCTACACTGCACTCCTGTGAAGAGAGGACAACGAAACAAGCAGCAGCAGTGGGACTCCAGTATCATGCAGTATATAGAGCATGTATGATACAGATACAACACAAGTAATATGAAATGGATGGACCTCCGTACGAAGTCAACCTTGACATAATTACATTTACATCAATCTTGGTTACATTTTGTAATTAGTCTTAAATTTAATTTTCACTAAGAATGTTGATACCTGAAAAAAACTGGGCTTCCTCAAGCCACATACTGCTTGAATCCATTTTGAGGGTATCATTGAAAGAAATGTTAATCTAATTTGACCTTTGCACCTAAGTATCTTAATATATTGGAAACAACTTATTAATAGAAGTTGTTCTGCATTATCAGTAAATATACATATATTCCTAGCTGTCTAGAAAGTAAAATCTTTAATTATCCTGTTAGTGAAAGTATTAGAATGCTCTTAAATGGCAACCTTGTGCATGTCTTACTAAATTTTATACTCTACAACACTTTGATACCTAAACTACTAAAATAGCATACTAAAAGCAAGCATTCTTTCACAAGAACAAAAGCATAAGAAATTTCACTGCAACTTTGTTGTAAATAAAAGTTTTAAAAATAGAACTTATAACAATGCAGCCTCTCTATTAATTTGAGCCAACCTTTTTCTGAATTCTGTGTCATTGGTTGTTAGCAAGGTCCAGTAAAAACAGATGTTCTTTCAAAGAACATGTGTTTTTATTGGTTCACTCCAGGGCTCTAAAATGCCAACAGCTGCAAGTAAGGAACTGGATTTCCTTCTGAAAACATATATAAAAATTCTTTTTAGAGAACAGAGAAGACATCGTCCAGTTCAGTATTGGCAAAAAGGAAATGTAGGATGTGTCCTTTCAAGAAAGCTGAAAGCTAAAGGAAGTGTTTAATTTTAAATATTATAAGTAAGAATGTCTAAATCCTGTTATCCCAAACTGGTAAAAATGCACAATTGGGAACCATTCAAACAGAATTCTTTGAAAGTCAGAGACAAAATGCCTTGTGCAACTCAGGTTGCCTAAACACCTGATGTGATAGCAATTGTGCACTTAAATGGAAGTTCTGTGAACTTAACGCTTTATGAAAGATGGGCTCTTAATTGAGAAAACTGCTTCTCTACCTCAGATACTTTGAGAACATCAAGGAATATGGCAGTAGTGCAGATGGGTGTCAAAAGAGAATACGCCTTGATCAGAACACTGAAGACTTTGCTATGTAAAGGATACTAAAGCCTTGTAAATAGTAACATGTCATTTTATAAGGGTCTCTCACAAACAATCCACCAAGAATTAGCTTCATTGTGTGGTCTGCTATTCTATTCAGAGTTCTGCATCCAGAAGCAATTACGAAGGTACAAAAAAAAAAAAAAAGCTTCAACCAGTAAAAGGTTTCCTCTTCTTTCAAACCTTAATATTTGTTCTCCTTTCTGAATATACTTGCCTCAAAAAGTCTCCTACCTTAGCTAGTCTCATCCATGTGACAACACACTTGTCAGATAGTGAACCTCTATAAGCCTACTGCAAGTATTCCTTAAGCAATCATCAGTGTCCAGCTGTACAGCCTTCACTACAACGTCATCCATTTCCAGCAAAGGGCACTCAAATCTTCGCTTTAACCATACCTTCACAGTGCAACTCAGCTGCACTCTTCCAAAATGCCCAGTCTTTAAAAAAAAAAAAAAATCCCTGGGCCCAGCACAGGATATATCACAAGCAGCTAGGACTCAAAATGAAACATATCAAAAGAATAAGAAGAGATTCAGACAGGAGAGAACATATAGACAGCAAGCACAGCTGTGTCCCTCTCCCATCTTCTAATTTGAAACATTAGGCTACAGTTGAGCCTTTTGTAATTAGTGTCAGCTGACATGATTCAGCAGAATGACAATGTTTGTGAGAGGTATAGGTTCAGCCCCCAGCAGGGACTGACCTCTTTCGGTAACTATGCGGACGGGAGGGTTGAGAATGCCACAGGGGAAAATCCAGACAAACTGCAAAAAGAAGTTCCTGCTAAAGGGGACACTGATGGAGAGGTCAAGAAGCGGACCAGGAGAATATCATTGAGTAAAGTCCTTGAGGCGCACCCAGAAAGAGACAGTTAGAACTGGTCCTAATTCCAGGTACACAAAAGGAGTAAAGATAGTTTAGAATGAATTGAGTATTTCAGAAGATAGAAAAATCAATGCAGATAACCACTTAATAGTGTTTGGCCTTTACTAGAAAATGAAGTTGCATTAACATATCAAACATAACTTTAGTGCTTGTATAAACAAATCACCTTTATCATGCTGTCAGTTTTTCCACATTTTCTTCTTCAACTTGTACCGATAGCATGTTAACATTGTACTATGGTGCTTGCCATGTCTACACAGATTGACCAGTTGTTTTTTGATTGTTACTTAACAGCATTCTTCAGTGAGGTGTTCTGACAGTTAAGTCAGAAGAGTAGACAAGAGTAGAGAAAAATCTGTAGGCGCTAAAGAAATAACATTAGTAGGGACAATGATGGAATACAGGAAGGCATTAACATTAAGCAGGACAACACCCTGCCCCAAACCGATTTGTTTATATGAAGACAACATCTATTCCCAGAGGCCTGAAGCAGAAGCGCATTTAACTCCACACTATTCAGGTCAATTAAACTATTCACACGCTTTCAAACAAACATAACCATTTTGCTACACTGGGGTCCCTAGCTTTCATCTCACTGAACTAGATAGTAATATCAGGTGCATTACTCATTTTGTATTTCAGTGCAGATTAGACCCAGAGAAAGGGTACTGTGACACTCATTGGTTGCAGAAGCAACAGCTAAAGCTGAGTATAACAGAAAACTATAACATTTCCTTCCTATAAATGCAGTCTTGGTGGTTTTTTTAACCCCATTATGTCTATATTTGCTTTTAATATTACTATACAGCATATAATGTTTCCCATGGTTTTTCATTAAAAGGAACCCAATCTAATCCCTCCTGAACTTATGGTAATATGCTAGAGAAAAAAAAGAGCCAACAAACTATGCCATTTACATGCTTGGAAAAAAAAGGAATTGATTTGTCTCTATTAATACAGGTATGAGGGTCAACAAAACACATATACTAGAACCAAGGTGTGGACAAATTCTGCACAAATTTATTTCCTGAACTCTGAATTACATTTGATTGTATCATCAAATTAGTAAACAGAAAAGACAGTATTTTATGAAAATGTATTTGTTCATATAGAGTCCTTGTTAAAAACTTAAATGTTTATAATCTTATGAAAATCAGCACTGGCATAAACATTCAAGACTCCACTGATGAGACTGATGAAGAAAGAGACAGTATGTAGATAGAGCTGCTGCAACGCGCTTGCACTCCTCCTGAAGCCTGAACTATTGGCTGAGTGAGGTCGGGGTTGTCAGGTAGGTGGGTTTTTGGTCTGATCTATATCCAGTCAGTCTAATGTGGTCTCTGTAGGTTAATACTAGATCTTGCATGTAATGACAGCATCCCACAAATATAGTAGTTCATTCTGCCATCAAATTTAGAGGTAACATATTTTTATTCAAGTCAGACAAAACTCAAAGGTGAGTGCAGTCACTCACCATGGGTCACCTGGCACATAATTACTTGATTGCCTATCAGGGTCTTCACTTTAAACAGTGACCACTCTATCACATTCTGTGGACTTTTATGTGTTAAGACCTTGCAGAACTGGGAAACCAATTACTGAAGGAGTGAGAAATAAAAATAACCTAGCTCCTACTGAATAACTTGGGAAAACAGTTTATGTATTCCAAATTATGGGAAATTAGGAGTCCATCTAAATGGCAGGTGAACTATTTTTCAGCATGCATTTTTTCTTTTATGCTTTTTAAACAAAATCCTCATCAGTAAAGTAAATGACACATTGTACCTTGATGGAAAATGCACAAATACCGTTAAAAGATGAGCATATGGGATACAAAGATCCTACTACAGCAAATCATAGTGATAAAATGCAGATACATTTTGAAATTAGTTAATACATATTCATTGCAATGAAGAACTGAAGTACAAATAATTATTCTAGACACCAAGCACAAAAATGATGAAGAAACATGGCTACTTTTTCACCTGTTACTTTTTAAAAATAATCACTTGTGGAAACGTGACTACAATAAACCACCAGGTGAAGCCAACAAAACCAATTAAACTGATTTTTATTTTAGTTTATTATTTTGTTCACCTTTTTCTTATTTCGTTTGTAATGATTTGCACTTCAGAGTAGCTCCCAGCTCAAAGATGCCGAATGGAACGCAAGTGTTCTCAGTTTGACAGCCCTTCACTTCCCCTCCCCTCAATATTTTTTATTTTTAACAGTCTGCCCCTTGTACCAAATTCATCACAACTTCTGGAGACGCAAACATCTTGCACCACTTGGATGCTGCACAGCTCTTTCCTTTGCAGACAGAAATAATATCAAAGTCATCCAGTCAAAACACAAACCAACCTTTGGTGTCACTGTGAATTATGTACTTTGAACTGCAGATGTTTGGAAGCACTTATATTTATATAGATAGATTTTAGTCTTTTTCTTCTAAAATAATAATTTTAAAATAAATAAAGAAATAAATAACTTTCTGCATAATAAATAAATGCTTCACTAGAAGGATTTTTCCATTAAATGATAATTTTGAACTAAAGATTTTAGTTCAAAAAGTTTTTAGGTTTTCTGAAAGAAAAGACTTCTCTTCAAAGTTCTGGCAAACCATTAACAAATGTGTTTAAATGATTATTTATACAATGCCCAGCAGCTTAGAACTACTGGGATTTCAAGAAAGAGAAGTGCTTTTGTAGAGCTTAGGCCTCAGCAATATATGCACCTTTAAAAAATTATATTAGTAAGAGAAACACTTAGATGTAGACCCTTTTTTTTTTTTGTAGCAGTGCAATGGTGTCTTGCTCCATCAGAAGCCACAAAAGAAATACATCAAAACATGAATGAAACATTTTTGTCTTCCTTATCGTTATAAGCCAGCATTAAGGTAGATAACATGCTGTATACATGACTTAGTTTCCTCCTACCATTCCTTTCCCTTTTTGTTTCTGAACCCTTCAAAATTCAGCAAAAGAAGGTTTCATTTTTTTTATTTGAACAGTTAAAGGCACATTCAGAAAATTCAGGCAATAAAGTTTGTTTCCGTTCTTCATGTTAACGATCCTTACATGTACAGCTATTCAAGAGCAGTGGGTGTCTCTATGATACTCACCCACCCAACTCCATTCTCTGCATATTCTCACATTCTCTTTTTCAGTGATGACATTTCAAAGATCAAAACAAGCTTGATCTACTTCCCAAAGAGCTCAGCACACACACTTTCCTAATCGATGACTCTCATTATAAAAAATAAGCAAGGAGAAGAGAAAGGAACATGTGATATTCACGAACTATATGCAATTCACAGGTCATTCAAGCAGGGTTTGTGTGCTGGCTGTGCCACTGGACTACCTCGACTCTGCCAGCTGGGGGTTGCTCACACATTCATAATCTGCAGGAGAAAGCTAAACAGTACAAGCTGCTGAAGCCACAAAACTGGATCACCTTCACAGCTTCCTGTATCCATTGTATGTAAGTTACCAATCTTCACCTCTGATTCAGTCTTTGAAGCTGTTTCTAATCAGAACATAATCCAGCAACTTGGAGTCAAAGATTTATTCATGAGGCTGTACTGGGTCTGAAGTTAAGCAAAAATGCATTCAACTAACGTAAGAATTTTTTTTCCTAATTGCCTGTCATGTATTATTACAAATGAGTGACTTCTTTTTTACATGGAAGTCATATTATTAATTCAATTTTTTAATTTCATGATTATAAGTCTAATAACATATAAACTAAGCATGTAAGCTGATGAGTAGTATGCAAAGCTAATATGCTTGCTCACACATGTCCCACTGGAGAGCTGTAGAAACGCTAGAAACTGGCACAGTAAAACGAACTTCATACAGTTCACATGTCACTGTGTTATATTCTAAAGCAAACTACCAATACTCCCAAATAATTAAAAAAATAGAAAATCCTAATTAAAATTTTATTATAAGAGGGAAAGATCATTCAAGAGTCAATATTCTCTTTTAAAAGCTATGACAAAAAAAGAGTAAATCTTTGTTAGCTAAATTCTACATCACTGAATAAAGGTCTGTAAGTACAGTAATACTTAGGCTAGGATCAGTTTTCAATGCATGGCAGCAATTCAACCTACGGATTCAAGAGACAATTTCAAAGTAGAAACTTCTGCATATAAAACAATTCTGAGTAATTAACCTCAACATCTTTAAAAACATTTAAAGAATAAAACTACACAACACCAAAGAGGTCTGGGGAAAAGTCTGCCATTAAAGCAGGGCATGTATTAAGAGAACTGCTTACAAGAGAACCAGGACTGACATACCCTGCTGACTAACCTGAAATAGTTTCTACCTTGGCTGAGTAGTAAGTAGCATGGCAAGTAAGGTCCCAAAGAAGCCAGTCAGAGCAGCTTATATTAAAATACTATTCTGATCTTCTTTTGCCCATGGTTTTAGGATCCGTTTTCTAAGTCAATGCAACTTTCACATACTCATATACATGTTATTTTGCAAGGCAGCTTTGGTCATTCTAAATCCAGTGCTAATTACAGTGTGATTTGTTAGCATTCTGACCTGTAATATGAAATGGGCTACTACAGTCACAATACTTTGTAAACGCAGATAACCTGATATACCACTGATTTTTTTCTTCAGTTAGATATGGACAGGTTCCTCAATAGCCAGCCATCTCTTCATCACATGGTCTCAAAAAAACCAATTACATTTTATTACTGCAGACTGGTAGATCCTATAGACATTCTTCCTAACATGGAAATATAATAACAGAATGGTTGAGGTTGGAAGGGACCTCTGGAGTTTATCATTCTAAATCCTCCTGCTCAAGGGCCGGCTTCCCAGGACTGTGTCTAGATTTTTTAATATTTCTAATGACAGAGACTACAAAGAAGTATGTATTCCTACTAAAAGGAAAAAAAGCCATGTAAACTAATGAATGTGCACAAAAAGGAGAAATCTTAGAAACACTCACAGCCTGATCTAACTAGATCTAGAAATCGGGAATATGATTCTCGGATACATCCAAGGCACTCAGCTGCTGACAGAGGTGTGTTTTTAAAATGTGTAGCCTTGCTTAATTGAACGCAACAAATATTAGTTGACCAGAAAACTAAATTTGGTAAACAATCTGTCATTCCAATGAGCTGGTTTTCAAATAATCTTCAATGGATTTTCTTAAAATCCGTATGCAAACAAGACTATTGCCTAAACGTTAAGTTGGCATTTACTGCACAAAAGGACAGGAATACTTCTGGTCCATTTTTAAATATCATCACATTATTTGAGAAAACAGTATCATGGATTACTCTATAGATGCCATAGTTTTTTAATCTCTTTATTCAGATGTTGTAATTATGGGATTGCAGGTGTTCCTCACAGTATACACTATCTGTTTGTTGTTATAAATACCATACTCTCAATTGAGCCATCAGTTGCTTAAGTGGCAGCTCTTCCATGTTTTTGGTTATGTATTGTGTTGTCCCTAAACTTCTTTAATGTGTAATAAAAGTTACTTTAAACTAGATATTATAACAAACTAATGCATTCAACTAGGTGGGTGAAAGCACAAAGCTCTGCAGATGCATCAGGGACAAGAAATACTTTTTGAATAAATTATCTGAATCAGTAGTATTTGCTCTTTCTCCATGGAAGTAATATATTTTTTTATGAAACTTCAATGCTAAAGATCACAACTATCTGAAAGCAATATTAATATGTGTTTTAACAGTCTGAGAATAACTGTGAACATGGAGTAACTAATTATAAATCTTCAAATGTCATTGTGAAATCAGTTTCTTTCTCACCAATACAGATCTAGGTAATAGCAAATTGATAAAATTTGTATTCAATACATCTTTTCAAATTTGCTCAAATACACTGAACTGTGGAATAAAAATATTAAAAAAAAATTAATCAGCTTTGCACAAGCTTAAAATGAGATATAAATAAAATACAAAGACACCCCACAAAGAAATGTTTAAGAAAGTAAACAAAACCTCCGCAAAACTGAAACCAAAACACTCATTTAGAAATTATGTATTACTCACCTTCAGTAATACTGAGAAATAGCTGTATGATTTTGGTATATGAATAAGACCTTTCAAGTATTAAATAGTGGCTGAATCTGAAGATTTTACCTCTGTAACAAAATTTAGTGTTAGCTTCACTGAAGCATTTTACAGGGATCAATGTGTGACTAGCTACCCAAATACATGCACATTTCTCAAGAGGACTGACCATGTAGCTTTGTATTAATAGCTACCTACATGCTTTCAAATACGTTACTGAAAAGCAGAAATGCTTAAACTTAAAATCAGCTGCCTTTGACATGAACAATTATCAATATTGTCCTTATCCAATTCAAAGCTTCCTGGAAATTCTATTGCTCATGTGTAGATGGCAGGACATTCTAAGCAGAAAAAAATTATGAAAAACACAAAGACAGAAGAATGTTATGACAACTTCTGAAAGCAAAGTGATGGGCCTGACTGCCAAAACAAACAAAATGGGTAAATGCATGACTACTGCTGAGAAGTGTCTGGATACTGTAGAAGACAATATGCTAAACATAAAGAGAGCATGTAATGAGAGAAACAGCTGCTGGTAGCCCTAGAGTAGAAAGCAGGCTGATAGGACTACTTAGCACAAGGGATTACTGAGGATTCTGCTGTTTCTTTTGGGAAGCTGGCACTGGATCCTTTCTTTTTCACAGTGAGATTTTTGAGTCTAGTTTTTCAGTCTGATATTCAGTTAAAGTCCTAAAATTTTGATTGTGATTGGGACCTCAAGAAATGAGGTTGAAAAAAATGACTGCAGATTGAGAAAGAATACTTTGTCTCAAAGCTATAAAAGATGAAGGAGGTAAACTCACAGAGAGAGCTGGTGTTCAGTCCTGTCCTGAACACAACTCAGCAAAGCTCTTTCAAGCAAAAAAGTAGTGAAACCTATTGTTCCCTGATGTTGCTGTGACCTGTAATACAATCTCTGTCTGAGGTATGACATTCCTCATAATGATTACAACATGACTTGGAAGGAAATCTTATCCGTTGGTGAGAAGTCATCTCATGAGACAGCTAGGAGCAAAGTGTTCATAGCCATTTTTCCGATATAGAGCTTTACTCTGTTTTTTTTTGTGTGTTTTTACTAAACTTTGGTAATACTTCTGCAGATAGAAGAGAAAGGTGTTACAGCTAATTAAGAAATAAGCAACTCAACATAACTCAAAGATGACCAGTAAGTGCAGCAGAACTTTGTATAACATACTTGGATTTACATCTTAACAGTTGCTAATTCATTAACTGGAGGTAATGCTAAAACTCCTCCCTCTCTCAAAAGATAGTATCAATTCTATGTTATCAACAATAGGAAGCAGAAGCATTTCTACCGATTATCCTGCATCAGTACACTACACCAATGAAATATCCTCTATTCAGCCACTTGTATGTTGTATTTCTGACAACTCCAGAATTGCAAAAAGTTGTCACACTTCCATGACTTAATACTCTTCTTCATCCATTATTAAATCTTTTTTTCTTATAGGTAAAAGTACATTTTACACAATCACAGATTCTCAAGGGTCTTAAAGGACTTCTACATGTTTCAATTGTGCTATTTAAAAAGGTATTTTCAATACAAAAGTTAACTATAAATCAGAAAATGATACTTCGTGCTGACTTTGTGTATACCCACAGCATACTCCACAATACATACTTTAAAAACACAACTGAGAAGTATGACAAAAAAATTAACATCAGAAAGCATTAACAAGTTCCCTGACAACAGCATCTTAAAATCACAAGAACTGAACATGCAATAGGAAAGCCTGTCCTTTGCTGGCAATAGAGGGCAATGGAAGCTAAATTTTTCTTGTTCTTAAGCAACTCAGCTTGAAAAATAATTAACAGTGGATAAACAGAACATAGAAAAGAGGGCAAATCCTAGATACTCACCATCTGAAGCATGAAACAGTAAAGCCATACAACAAACAAATGTAGGCATACTTGTTGAACAAGACACAGATAAGTTAATGCTACTGTGAAATCTTTCTTTCATAATGAGAAAATAGATAGATTTTCTTGTTCCACTTTTTTTTTTGCCAGGGCCACTACACACTCTAGACCAAAATATGTAAAGTAACTTCATCATGTCTGAGAACTTCCAGAAATTGCTTAGTGGCTTCACAACCAAAAAAATGTCACAATGTCCAGACCAAAGCAAGTGGAAAAATCCCTGTTGTGGTAATTGTTACCTGCTCATTTAAAAATAATTAAAAATCTAGAAAGAAATTGAAGTAACAAAAATGTTTAAGTCCTCCATTTCAGTGACTATCACCTACTTTTCTGCTGAGAATGAGTAATCAGCTTATCACCATTACAATAATCTTTCCTTACATTGTCTGTTACTGCCAGACCTAAACTTCCTTAATCATCACCTCTCTTTAGAGCTTAACACATGTTGACTCATAAGGATGACTGTGGAGGGTATTGCAATGCTAGCAGACAGGTCAGTATTTCACTTTAGGGACTCTGAGGGCTGGGGGGGAACCTAATGTCAACAAAACAGATCTATTAATTCTTCTCAGCTCCATGTCCCACAATATTCTTATTCAACTACTGATGTTGTGATAATGGCATGATCAGCAATATAGTTTAGCTGCTATTCTTTTAAGGTATCTCTACTGCCCAATTAAATCCAGACTTTACATTCTGTGTGTCATTTTATTTGTGACTTATGCCACTAGTTCAAAATCTGTTTCTCCTTGAAGGAATCAACTTCAATGTCATTAGGGATGTCAGAAGCTGAGAACTATTTCATACTCCAGATCCATTCCAGCAGGATCAACCAAAAAGTTGCAACTTGCGAACATTCAAGAAGTGGCAAGTGGGTAAAAGCAAGGGAGAAAATGAAAACACAGGTCAGACATATTAACCTTTTCAGACATATTAATATGAAACACAAAAATCTTTTTTGTCACCTATCAAAAGAATTTTTATGCAAACTCAGCTGGCTATCAAAAATAGCAAACTATTTTTGCATAAAATTTTCTTAGAAAGTTGCCTAAGAAAACCAGCTTTTAATATGAAACTCAGAGATGTATTTTTTTAAATTTATTTTTAAGAAAGTGAGAGACATTTTATCCAATAGGCAAGTAAACTGAACTCTGATTCAACACTCAGAGACTAACTTGAAAGTGCAGTGTTAAGTATTATGGAAAACTTACTTTAGGTACCTCTACTATAGTTCTGGTACCTACAGAACTTACTGTATGCACAGTGATTCATTCAGTCTCCTCTTCAGATGGAATGCTATTTGAATTCTGCTGCTTGTATCACGTTAGACATTTCCTCTATGAGTTGTTGCTACTGAAACAGGCAATCAATAAGCATACAAAACATTTTTCCTATCTTTCACTGTAGAGTTTTGACATTAAATATTTAAATTAATTCTCGAAATTGGTTTGGAAGTCTAAGCTGTGTGATCCTAGAGCTTAGCATCATGATAGATGAGTCAAATAGCAATTAATCAAACAAGCTTGTATGCAAATTTAGTGTCTTTTTCAAAGGGGTGAGGAGTTTCTAGGTACTGAAGAGATGAATGTTTAACTGGAAATTCATTAAAGTTTACAATTAAAGACACAAAACTTGATCATGCCCTCAAATACATGCCCTCTATGCAGACATGTATTTTCTGAATTCTGCACAACACACTGTTTGCAGAGGAACAACAGGTGATTTAACAATGCAAACAATGACGAGTCTCAGGGCATCACTGAGCCAAAACCTTGTGGCAGAAAAAAAGAGGAAATATAGTATCAATTAAAAATTCACTTCAGAAGTTCAAAAAGACAAACTGTAATCCCTCTCCTCAAGGAAACATTGCATTAACATTTACATATTTACTCACACTTTGCATTCATGGACTAAATACAAAAGTTCAGGATAAGAGCTCCTTGGAGTAATTTCCTTTTGACTTCCTATTCTCCCTTCCACTAAGGACCTGCCAGCTGACTTGCATTCAGTTAATGATGTGAGAAGCACTAACTCAAAAACTACTAGACCTCATGCAACCAAAGCCCTGCTGAAGTCAAAATAGGCATAAGCTGCAAAATACTCAATTTCACTAGTGAAATTCAGGCTTCAGTGAAATCAAACGGAGTTTCCTGCCCTACTGACACCTGCCTACAGAGAAAACACGATCTCTGCTACATCAATGCAAGAGACCAACTGACAGTGCAGATACAGATGTGTAGTGTCCCCAGATCTGCTCCTGTTATCTTGTCTGAACATTTCACCTCTCCTCAGCTTTCCTAACACCCTGCGAGCTGGGAGTTATGTACAGTGATCAAAGGAAACAAAGCACCATGACAAAAGACTAAACAAGTATCATTCTTTTGGGTAATATTCTGCACAAACCAGAAAACCCAACATAAGACATCAAGATGATTCTGTTTGGCCAGCTTCCTCTTACTTTAGTCTTTAGTGGACTGAAGTTCCTATTTCAGAAGAAAAACTACCTTATACATCTTCTGATTGAGTATTCTCCTGGCAAATACGCATACTGCAGTGAGCACAAATATATCTGAGGTAGAGTCAAAGCGTACCTACTTGTCTCAGAAAGTAACACATTATCATAATTTTTCAAGATGGGTTTGTTTTTAGAAGTAGTAAGCAGCCAGGTAGGGAAGAACACACTCTTGTGTGAGGTGCAAAAGATACTTGATGCTCTTCAGCATAATTCCCAATAGTTTTATTCCATGCCTCCCAACTACAGCAGTCACTGGCTCTGTTTGACACATTGAAAATTGTGTAACTGGTGAGATTCACCTGGTTTATTCTGAAAAGTAGCAAAGAAAACACGGATTTAAGCACGTTCAGTGTAACACAGACTTCCTAAAGCATGGATTTAGCCAAACTTTCAAAGGATTATCTCTATTTAGGTACACATCTGACATTACAAAGCACCATTGCAGTGCAACACAATCAAATGGAAGACTAATACTGCTAATCGCAACAACTACTCATATAATTTGGCTTTTTCTGATCCTTCTTTAGGTCCCCTTTTACTCAGCATCACCTCCAAAGGAGGATGTCTGTGAGGTTTACATGAAGCCATTGGTGTGAATACCAAAAAAACTGACAAACTTTTCTTCAACTCCTATTTCTTTTCTCCCCACAGTCACAGTGCAACTTATAAATACCAAATTATTATTCTTTTAATCTATTCTATATTTTTTTCCATATTCCTATTGCGCTCTTTCAGGACTTGAACTAAATTTGCAGGGCAGAAGCAGCATCTTGCAGAGAGCTCATGTCTCTGTTTAACCATCCTGCCCGCAGGTAATTTGCCCATACCCATTCATCTGCTACCTCTCGGAGAAAAGCATTGCACATGAGGGCAACAGGAACTTGCTGTTGCCTGCCCAGATGAAACCAGCCATAACAGTGAACCAGTATGGTCTTTGGATACTCAAACTGCAGCAAATATCTCCTTTACCTTCACTTTCCTTCTCAAATAAGCCTGTAATCAAGACCATCATTACACCACAGCAGCTGCCTCATTCATAAACAATTGTGAATACAGTGTTCTACCTTTTCTTTTCCTGTTTCCAAATATCAGTGGCAAAAAGGAAAAGGTAGTAGGGGAAGCATCCTGGCAGAGCAGCTAGAAAGGCACTATTAAATGTGCTCCTGCCAACCAAGAACTCGATTAGTATCCTTAACCAGGAGGTGCCAAAGGGTACCAAAACACAGCATTTAAAATATAACTTCTAATTCAAATTGCTAAAAATAACGCCCCAAACTGTGGTTTGGATTGCAAAGGGATCACCTCTATCCTAAGATAAGTGTGCAATGATGCATTGTAACCCGTCACCCGAGTATTCCCCAGTTAAGGGCCCAATATCCAGTAGTAATTTTTTTCAATTACATATGCTTTCATTGTTTTTATGCTTCACACAGCTCTTGGGTTTATTACTTCAGTAAGACCTGTTCACTCACGTGTGCTGAGAATGCCCTAATACTCCATGTAACACAGAGCTCTACACTTTATTTGGTGTAAAGGGAGGGAAATCGCTTCAGTAGAATGTAAAAAATCTAAGTTAGCAAGAAGTTGGCTTGTTGTAAGTACAGACATTTATCAGTTATTAGTCATTAGTCGAAACTGATAATGATGGGCAGTCAAGCATAGTGCTTCTCATCTTTGTTTTCAATGATGATAAACTGCTGCCTGCTGCCAAACACTGCCTCAAAATGGAGAAAGGCACTTAAACTTGCTTCAGATGAACAACTGGGTGCATGCCAATTTTTTACATGAACAGTCATAAGCATGTTCCTGCACAGCAGGATGTGATCAAACTATTCAAAGCTGTAAAACCAGGTTTGCTTGCCAGTTATATTATTGCTCCAAGATTAGTATAGCACAGATGATACTTTGCCAGCCATGAAACCACTGTTTTTAACAACAAATTCTATAACTTTACAACTCTGTACAGAAATGACTGCTCCCAATTTAAAAAAAAAACACAAACAAAAACCAAACAACAAACAAAATGAATAACCCCCCAACATTTACATGAAAGTTAGGAATATAAATATATCAAACATACAGTCACCTGAACTAGAACCCATCTCTTATTTAGCTTTAAAAAATCACTTCCTTCAAGCTGTACCAATTAAAAGGTCCTCTTTCTTCTCCAAACCAGAAGAAAAGTAATTGTAATGACTTACTCAAGTCCTCAGCTTCAGCCGCCAACCCTGTAATCATATTAACATTCCTGTCCATAAGGTGTGATGCAGTTAATAGGTGACTTCTAGTTTGAGACATTGCACTGTATTGCCTCCTGCTGGAAACTACTTTTTAAAAGCATTTTATGAAGATCATGCAATGTCACTATGCCATACATAATCTTTATTACGTCTGTCACTAATTGGATTACTCAAGCAAAAAAGACTTTTAAAGAAAGGTGGAACTGTAGTACAATCAACTGGACAAATAATTTTTTTCCTTTAATAGATTAAGATAAAACCGAACATCACAAAGAAGAAAATGGTATTTTATTTCTCATGATAATCAACACCTTTCTCCATTTTCCTTACAGAGGATCTGTCATAAAACAGACTCAAGCTTCTCAGTATAACACAATATCGGTTCACTAACAAACATATCTCGGCAAATACAACCAAACAGTTGAGTTTGTTTTTTTAAGGGGGTTGGTACAGGAGAAGATGATTGTCAATGTTTAGCCACGCTTCAGTTGTTTGTTTTTTATTCACTTGAAAATACATACTAAAAGTAGTATCAAATATTTGAGCTTATACCATTTTATTTGTTTTCACACATACAAAAAGTAGTTTGCATATTTGCTCAGCAATCTAGTGAATGATCTAAGATTACATACACATGCCTAGCTCAATACAGAGATAGAAGTGTTTCTATCTGCTTCCCAGTAAAAAGTAAATCTCAAAAAAATATGCAGGGATTCTTGGGTGTTATGGATCAAAAAACCATTTTCATGACCTTTACAAGACATGGATGGAGCTCTTCTTCTCTTAAGAATAAAAAGTTATTCGGGTAAAATTCAAATAGAAGATTCACAACTAACTAATCATTGCTAGTACACTGCAATAGCAGTCCAGTTAAATGCAACTTAACAGTATAACTCCCAGAAGAAGTATTGCAAAACTGCATTTCAAAGACTAGTTGAAAGTAATCTCTATTTACTTGGTCATAAGAAACACACAGCTTATAGAATGTCCATTCCCTAGGAATGTAATCCATTCCTTACTTTAAACCAAAACAATGTGTTTGAGTGATGAAGGCTTTTGTGTTACTATTTCTTACTGTGAAAAATCACGAATCCTACAAGTAAAACCCCAAAAGCTACATACTACTAATATTCACTGTGCCCAATTGTCAAATGCCAGGCTACTATGAAGAGAACCATAAAGAAGGCTAACAGATGAGGCTTCATTAAACACAGCCAGTCCAAATCCTTATTATTATACAAGCAGTTCTCTACCTTACGGAACCAGCTGTGGCGGTCACTGAAATGATGTTGCTGTCTTAAGCACCACACAACAGCAAGCAGGACAGAGCAACAGGGATGGCACCAAGCCTGTTAGAGTGCAAGGAGCATCTGGGCAATGCTTTTAGTCAATATGGTTTAGTTTTAGGTAGTCCTGTGAGGAGATGGGAGTTGGACTCAATGATCCTTATGGCTCCCTTCCAACCTGAGACATACTATGATTCTATGGTGTTCATAAAATGTCTCACGAAGCATTTAGCTTCCACTGTCCAGTGCCTTTTCCAGAAGAGAGCCACAGCATGCTAACCATTTACTCTATTCCTGCTTTGTCACAGCCTGTTCTCATCAATCCTCCCTTCATAAAAAGATTTTAACTTGCAGATGTTATGAATGTCTGAGGCTACCTCAGATCTAACTTCCAATAATTTGCATTTGTTATGCTAAGCATATACATCCCCCTGAATTATATCTAGTCCCTTTGTGGTCTAACGCAGGAATCCCTCTCCCATTGTTCTTGCTGTTAGCACTGTAATAACTACTGCTATTGCAATGTTAACAAAAGACTACTAATAATTCAAGTACAGTACGAATTCCCAAGGAATCGTCAAGTCAGAAATGCAGGTTGAAACAGTAGCTTCAATTCAAAGGACCTACTCTCTAGATTCAAGAGTTACAGCTGTAAAAGCATCACATATGCGAAAAAACAACACATGGTCAACAGAGTTCCATTAATAATAATTATTTTAAAGCAATGGTATTATAAATTGCCAACAGTATCACAGTAGTACAGCTTAATACCAAATATTTAAATTTTCATTTGGTGGGGATTTATTATTTTATTAATTTTTTTTTCAGTTGCACCATCTACTTAATATTAACTGTGCTTTTTGTTGGCAAGCCTAAAGACGGCTTTGCTACTTGTGGCACTTGAGACATTACTATATAAAATAATTATGTTCATTAATTTCCTAGCTGATTACTTGGAAAAGATCAGTCCTTAAATAGGCAGCTTAAAAATCAATTCCATTAAAATGTATATTAAAAAGCCCTAGAACGACATTCTTCTGACATTCATAAAAGTTTTATGTTCCAAGTATGCCAGAAAGTCTACTTCAATAAAGAAGCAAAAACTGACAAAACAAAAATAAAAATATCAAAAGATACTTCTCTTTTGCTGAAATGGGAAAAGCATGGATGCTCTCTTCATAGTGAAGAGAATGAAGACAATATTGTTCTGTGAAAACAGGAAATTGCAAGGACTGAGTGATCTGAGCAGAAAAAGGACCTCAGGTTCTTTCAAGACATGTAGAAGAAGTGTAGGATTGTAAGAGTCAAGGACCACATGGTAATTTTTATCTCCTGAATGTAAAGCACCAAAGGGAGGAATTGCCTGCATTAATGCATGCGGTACCGTTATCTTCCTTTACTGTATATTTCTGTCACTTATAATCCTTTACAAATCCTTGAGTCCCAGTTAACAGTCATCCAGTGGACTATACCAATACAATATACTACAAAACTAAGCCCTTAATAGCATTCTAGATTGGCCAATACACTGAAAACTATTTTGTTTTGAAAAAGGAGACAGCCAGTGACCAGGTGCAAAAAATACAGAAATAACTTCTCATTAAAAGCATTCATGCCTTTTCAGTGGGCAATACTACCATGAAGAAACAGTTGATCATTAATCAGCCATTTACTACAAGGGCTCTCTTTCAGATTTTCAACACAGAAAACTAAATAAAATATTTTTCTTACCCAAAAGTAGAGAGGAGAGGGGAAAAAAAAAACAAACAAAGGAAAAAAAAAGGAATTTGGTACTGAGTGATTATATACTTGTAGTCTTACCTGAGACAAAGCAGCATCCCGTTGTTCTATTACTGCATTCATTTCCTCAGCTATTATTTTCTTTTTACGTTCTTTGGTCCTGTGTATTCGATTCAGAATTATAGCTCCATTCTTCAGTATATCTGTCCCTGTGTCTGCATTGTTTATTCTGTTCAGTAATTCCTGTAATGTCTACCAACAGCATTATATGTTAGTCAGACATGAAGTTTTAATATATTTTATTTAATATAGGGTTTTAATTAATAGGCACATGTGAATTGTAAATTGACTGAGTGAAGTTATTGAATTTTCATATTGCAGCAAAGATGTACATTATTAGTGTGTCAATTCTTCTTTTTCCCACATCTTAGTTCTTGAAACCCACTCAATTGAACTTAAGCCTCTAAGATATAAGACTGACATCAAGAAATCTCCTCAGAGAATGGCTTACCATGTCATTTTCTTCAGGGTTAATATTTTCTAGCCTAGAAAAAAGGAACACAGAAAGCCTGATCAGTAGCATTTCCTTAGTGCAGCAAAATGAGTTCGCTTTTTAAATCTTTAGAACCTCAAGTAATTTCATTCTACTAGTCTTTAGAGTCAACCATGACACTGAACATATTAAAGTGCCACCTGCTCGACTCCATCTTTCAATAATGCTCCATATCTTCAGCACTGACTTCAGACTGTTAAGTTATTAATGTTTACTGCTATATATGACTACAAGGATCAATTGTTCATATGTGCTTAGATGAAGAAAGTTCCCTAGCGATAGAAATGACTGATGCTTTTATTTTATTTATTTCTGGGCTTACAACTTTTACTTGATGTTGTATTTTTGTTGTTTTTCATGCAGCCCAAATGAAATAGGACACGACTTTTGTGGAGAATTTTTTTTTCATTTTAAAGTAATTATTTTTCCACCTCTCTCTTCCAAAATGAGGAAAAAAAACCCTAGTTGAAATTTCCTAAAAATGTTTTAATTTTATATCTTGCATAAAATAGCAAGCTAAGCCAGCTCTCTACAAGGCTCTTATTTAATTCTTGAACAACCCCCCTGCACGTTCCTGCCTTTCTATTTCAACAGAACATATATTGACCTATCAAATACAAAGACGATATGAGGACTTTAGTCCTACAGCATTGAACACTGGTTGTGCAAAAGCAGAGAGTGATAGCACAAAAACCTAATAAATGGGATAGTATGCATTTTATTTTACCTAAGTTTGTTATATGGCCAACATATTATTCAAAATACTTATGTGTATTTTAAAACAGAAGAGACCTCTTTTCTGGAAAAAGCGAACATATTAGAGTTACCTACCACTCCATTGCTACTTACTTAATTATGACTTGTACTAAAAGTAGGTTTGTCACTAGCATATATTCTAAGAAGACAGATATAGTATGAGTAAGCATCTATTAAACAGCAACATACTCTTTTTCAAGAGTGCTGTGATAGGTGCTGCTCTGAAGCCAAGACTTTAGCTAGGAAGCTTCAGAGCACTCGACAGCACACTAGCACCTTTTACATTAAAGCATTAGTTTTACCAGATAACAGTACATAAGGCATAATAAATCAACCAGTACAGAAATTAATTCTTTAAATAAAAAGGAAATAATTCAGAATGTATGACCAGTGTACAACAGATGGTATGTTTATATGGAATTCACAAGCAGCAAATACTCCGACATATACAGTCAGTACCAGAACTAAAGAAAATAAAAGTAAAAGCCAACCTTTGCTGAGTTTGACTTGTATTCATAAGTAACACAAATCATAAAATAACAAACATATTATAAATCCAAATTCTCAGAATTGGCTTCTCATGGAGTTCCCACTTTAGGTTTTTTACATTAATCTAAGTGCCACTTCATGTGGGACTTAAAAATCAGATCTGCAGCTAGTTTGTATTCACAATGAAAGGACCAGTATTTGTCAAAGTAAATTGGCAGGACTGACCCAGCTTCTCCGGAGAACTTCAACCCTGATAAAAGCATGGGTCAACAAAACCACCCAGCTGACCAACAGGCTGGGTAAGCAAGACACCTTAGAGAAAAATGGGGTGGGAAAAAGAACAGAACTTCCACCGCAAGCGTAGCCCTTCAGCATATTACTGCCGCAAAGGATCTGTCTGTAGGGGTATGCACACATCCTTTGGTGAAAGTGTTTTTTAAAAAGCAGCATCCAGAGCTGTGTATTTGCCCTGCTGCTTCTACCAGTGCTGTGCTTAGGCAATAAGTGACCCTTAGATCTCTCATGATTTTAAACAGTAGTAACCAAGGACTCCTCTTCCCTGCAATTTCTACACACGTTCTGCTAATGTAACCCCTGGAGGCAACAGGACTGAAAAAATTTTGGTTGTTACAGTTAAATAATAACAACAGACATGCTCCAGCTACTAATTTAAAGAAAGAATTAAAGCATTTGATTAAGGTTGGCAGACTGTTCAATACTGCCCTCTTGTAAAGTTCTGATTGGAATAAGTCCAAAGCAGATGGAAGGAGTGACTTGTGATCTAAAACTCAAGAAGTGCGGTACAAATAGCCAATGTTCTTTAAAAAAAGGCAGAACTCCATGAGCTCCACAGCTGAGATGGAGAACCTGACCTTTTGAACAACCATCATCAGGAAGAAAATACTAAGGTTGGTATCTAGAAAAGTTCCAAGATCCCAGAAGAAACTCTTTCATAGCTCATCCCATCATCTCCGCTCCTTCCAAAGGAAGGAGGTGAACTACAAAAAAAAATTCCATTCAGCCACAATAATAAACTACTTAGAATAAAGAGGCTGAGAAAAGTAACTTCCTTATGGGGTTGACTCTGCTTCTGAGAAAGAAGCATCTCAATTTGACTCTGGTCATTCCTGGCTTGATTCTCCCATTGCAAAATGCCAGACATCCTGGCAGATATAGAAAGACAATGTCTTGTCACCTCAGCTGAGATGTTACCACAGTTAGTAAAGATGCACAATGTTTTGAAAAGCCTGAGTGCTGGCATCAGGCTGGTGTTCCAGCAGGAATCTTGGCTCCACTCAGCCACTTCTTGTCTGCGAAGGGTACAGCTGCATGAATAGGCATCCTGCAAGCTTAGAATAAGGGGATCAGAAGAAAAGCTGCTGAGCCTGATAGAAGCAATCTTGCCTTCTTGGTTCTGTAATGCCCAAAGACTTCAAATACAGCAAATAACTTTCTTCAAAAGGAAAAAGAACACACAAGCCCCAAACCAATAATCAAAATGGGAAATGCTTCACTGTAAATTTCCTATCTATGCTATTTTTGGAAGATATATCACATTATCTAGAAGGTACTGTCACGTAGAAGACTGATATGGATCAGGGAAGTGTGTGGTTGGCTTGTCTTTAGTCAGGTTGCAGAAATCGATGAATACACCGCTGACTGAGGTAATACTGAAAATAAATTGATGGAATAGAGCAAGATATCTTTGAAGTTTCTTACATTGTCTGATATGGCTTAAGACATTCCTATTAAACTTGCAATTTGGTTGAATAGGTAGCAAGGTAAGGAAAGAGGCAGATATTAAGACATCTGATGGAGTGAACATGATTATTACTTGAACATAATGAATGAGCTTTTCTCCCTTTCAAGGGATTACATAAAGCAATTAATGCCCAGTAATTCATTATGACTTAAGTACTCGCTGCATACATGATTAACAAACCCTACAATGGGAACAAATGAAGCTTTTGGGCTCTCTGCCTTTGTGGCTTTTGTCAATCGTGACTTTTCTTTATCGCTCTGATGACTGACACTAGAACTATCAATGATAATAAAAGAATATAACATTTTTGCAGAACCCTTAAGCAACATCTTTTTGGCCTATGGGAAGCATAAGTCTGCTTGGGATCTGTTTTAAGTATTTTGTTTATGTCTGGGATGCTCTCAGTGACAGGTCACACAGCATCCAGGACAGGAAAGGCTTGGGTATGACTCTTCCCAACGAGCTGCTGTTGCCACAGTCAGTCTCTGTAATGCAGAATGGGAGACCCTGGAGAATGCTGGAACTATGATCTTACAGTACACATACAGCCTAGCAAGGACAATTCTTCCAAATTACATTGGTTTTGTCCCCAGTTTTGTGTTCTGGTGTTGGCTATCACAGCAGCAAGTATCACACAGAAGCCTGATCCACACCCTTGCAGAATATACATGAAGAAATACTAGCTACAGACAATAAGTAGCTCATTGTTTTAGGCAAAGAGGAATGCATATCAGCTATCAACAGTAGCTGTTTAGGTCATCACAATTTTTACCTGTGTTGGGCTGGTATTCTCCACAAGGAAATCTCCTATCCCAGTTCTGAGATATGAATGGCATCAGGCTATCAGGCCACTCTACAAAGCATCAGAAAGCACCCAGGTGGATGACAGCAACAACTGCTATTCTCTAACTATAATAGCTTGGCTCCGAGCTATAAGTCAAGGGAGTTATGGACCCACCTTTTGTCATTACTAGTGCATCCTTCTGGCTTCTGACATTCTTTGGGGAAGGTAGTATACATATTCGCCAAGAAATGAATTCCTATTCTTTTCTTATCCTTCTGCTTGGAACTGAGTTGGTCTTCCAGTACATGAGTGAAACAGACAGAAGGGGTTGAAGGGAAAATAAGTGATGGTGTTCTGAGGGAGTCATGTGTGTCAAGACCTGCCACACGTGTGTCTATGGATTCCACTGCAGAAGAAGCAGAAATATACTTCTCATACACCTAACCTGTGATTTCTTCCAGAACCGGAAAAGCCATTGATTAAGTCCACAGACCCAAATAATTGATTTGCTGCAGGACTTCAGCACTTCAACCCCAAAGATCTTGAGTTTAAGTTAACAGCTCAGAGCCTCATTTGATCCTTGGGGCCATACCAAACATTCTTTACTCTTGGAACATAGAAAACCAGAAGAGTCACAGGAGAAATTGAAAAGACTGGAGTAAGGCTAACAGTTATGATGCGTTTGATGAGAATTTAAAGCACATTTTTAATTACCTTAGAGATTGCCGCTCAAAGCAAAATTTCAGATGCATGCACACCTACAATAGGCTCTGTAGAGATATTTCTCTAACAAAATGTGCACTAATTCTCAAGGGAATGGAATCTCCTAATCTTGCTATTGAGTCATACTTATAGACTGTGACAAACTCCAGCAACTTGTAAATTCCACAGAGTAACGGTAACATTCTCTTAACTATTAAAATATCCCAAAGAAGACAACTGGTTTTCTGTCATAAAGAAGAAAGAGTGTTTTTAGTAGAATCTATTATTTAAAACAATTGCTTGCCATTCAGTTAAATAATAATGGTATCCATTCAATCTCCTACCATGAAAAACTTCTCTGCTTTTTATTTCTCTTCGCAGAAAAACAGGAGAAATTTCTCAGCCACTCTAGACTTTGGAGGACTACTATAGATGATTGCCAAGACAACCACAACATGGATGGCGATGGATTACATGGAGAGACAAACTGAAGCTTCAAAGTTGTCTACATCACAAAGGGAGAAAACAAAATGTTCTTGATCTTCCTCTCCTGACTTAACAGTTTTGTTTAATATGAGATCACCTATTTCTGTTATGTTAACATGGAATAAATAAACCCTTATGAAGTATTAATTATACCCTTATTGCCTTACAACCTGTTCATACAATAAAGGTAAGAAAAAAAATCATATATTTTTTATTACATCACCCACATCAATAGCAGAAATTTTGCTGAAGGAAATGTCTAGTGGGCTTAAAAGCTTGATTGATTTCTTATACATTTCAACTTTTGACTGACATTCTGGTACTCCATGTCAAAAGATCCTACATAATGTTGCATTGTGCCATACTTGTGCCTGAATAAGTCAATACCAAAGCTTTTGATTATATTTTTAATGCTTGTGATCAAAATTATTCACCTTGCTCTTGGTCTTCATAGAATGGTCTTATAATAAAGGTATCAAATTAACCAGTAGCACAGTAAGACTAGCACAAGCCTGGTATTTCATCATAGAGAAGTTTTCCTTTATAACCACTGTTGAGCAGTTTATGATAATCATAGACTGACATAACAATCTTTTTGCACAAGCCAGGAAATGTATACTCACTCTTTGAGAGACTGTTCTAAACGCTGGACTCGCAGAAATGCTTCATCTCTCTCTTCATTGGCTAACCTAAGCCTTGCCATGACAGCCTCATCGCGTTCCCGTTGAGCAGAATAAACTTCTTCCACCAGAACTGCAAAAGTAACCAGTGTGTTTAACAAAAAAGTTTGACAGCAAAAGACACTATTAGATGCACTTACATGGGCATTTCTCACCATCTGCTAAAACTGACATTTCTCCACTGACCTCAGATTACTCTGGATAAGGTCTATATTACTCTTTAGACACAACACTAAATTGCTGTTGCTCACTTAAATAAAAACTTTAAGGAATGACAAAGTTATGTGTTTTCTAATTCATCTCTGTATAATCAAACAGGGCAAGGAAGTGATTTGCTTTACATTCTGAATACTTGCTAATGGAAAAGTAATTCTTAGAGCTCAGAATTATACAAGACACTAGTAGGTTTCTTCTAGGATGTAGAGTTAAAAGTAATGATCCATTAAAACTACTTCTATCATCACACTGCTTCCAATTCGGAGGGCACATTGATATTAAATATTAAAATTCTACTATTTTTATAGCCTCTCTCCAGTATCAAAAGAGTGGCACAGCTGGCATCTCTCCTTCTCTGCCAAGCCTTCACTTTATTGTGTAATATACTGTTATATTATCTGTTAGGGCATATATGGACCTTGGAGCATTAGGTGCCAATAAACTAAGATTTACTGTCTATCCTTGGGAGCAAACTAACACCTTCAAGTCACTTCTCATCCCCAGCTTTCGTTTCCTTCCTGCCTCTTCCCTGTCAATATGTCTAACACCAGCTCTGGCACATGGCCAGAATCCTCACTTCGACCCTGCCTTCACTAAAATCTTTATTCATACTTTCATCATTTCCCTCTGCAATACTGCAAATCTCTTCTCACAGCGATGATAAAACCCTGAAGTCGAAATGTCTAGGGACTTTCAGGATGCTATAGTTATACTGCTGTCACTGCAAGACAAAGGACTATATCCTCTCTGAGTGCCACAGGCACCTCCAAATAACTCAACCGAGGTCTGTAGTTCCTCTCCATGCTCCCCTTCTAGCCTGAAAAGCTGGTGTTTAGCCACAGTTTCCTAACAGCAAACTACAGCCTCTTTCAAATTTTGGCATTTATTTCTCTAGGACCTTCTGTATTAAGCCATTGCTACTGGGCTTTCTGGCACCCTTCAGAACTCTCTGCTCCTATCTGGACTACAACTTAAGTCATTAAGATGTCAAAGAAAGGCTCTTTGGCCTAGAGCTTTTATCCCTCCATTATTACCTCATAATCTTTGTTGCCTTTATACATTAGTTTACTCTTACTTCACCTTTGTACATTATTGTACAAAAACTTCAGTGTGACATAACATAAAATACTTTATGGTTCTTCACAGAATGGAGTAATAGGGACAGAGTAGTACATTTTGGTAGCAGCTATACTGCTGGCACAAAATACACTTTATCAGTAATGCCCCAAGCTTCCCAGTCAACTGAAATACAAGAAGTGGTAAGTTTCTGTACAGTTCACAAGAAGCTCAGATAACCAGGGATGTAAGACAAGTAAGAAGAAAAACAGAAAGAGTCCAGAGAAATTAATGAAGATGATGTTCAAGGTAGGAAAGCAAACCTCTTGCCCTCAAGCTGGGGAGAAGAGTGTTACTGAGGAGTAAGGAAGCATTTTTTGCAGGTCTAGCAAAAGGCTGCACAATTAGCAGGACTGCAAAAAAGAAGACAGAGAAAGGCTAAATGTTAGTTCTGGAAGTGTGGTCCCTCCTCTTATAAAAATCTGCAAAGGAGCTGCAGCCAGTGTTGTAACAAGTTATGTCCGAATAAAATAACAATAAAAAAAAAAGAAGAAATTCAGCATCCGAAACGCAGCTCTTGAGAAGTACAAAATTTAACAAAAAGTGATTTAATTCTCTACAGTTTGGTTATTTACTTGTTCCACAAGAACTGTGTCTTTTTTTTCTTGAAGATCTGTTTCCCCTGTTTGCAACAAGAAAACTTTGCTTGATATGGAATGGAAAAACTAAGGCAGGAGAAAAGCAGCTGCAAAACTGCACGTATACAGACTGGTAGTCAGGAATAAGTTTGTAGCACTCACAGAGGGCAAGTCCAATATCTGCAAAGGTATGTGGCTCAGCAAGAACATATTGTATAAGGTGGGCTCTGCAATTCAGCTCACTAGACTTCCACTTAGGTTGCTGAAGATCTGTGATGGCAGGAAAACTAGTACCTCAGCATTGATCGCCTGGGTAACCTACAATTCAACTGCTACATTCCAGTTGGAATACAGAAGCAGTTTAATTATTCATGGTAATTATTACCTATCTGTACCTTCATATATTTGCTTATTGTATTTTTTCCAGTAAAATATGCCAGTTTATCTAGCATCATGCCGCAGACACTGCACAGAGAACTCTCTCCTTAAAGCTGCAAGTGGAAACACTATGCAATTTTCATAATGAAAAAAACCTGCTGGAATGAATAGAAAGCTGTCTAAAATAACTCAAGATTTGGCACTTATTAGTGTTCCTGGGTTAATTAGTTTCCAAATTAGTAACCTTCTTTCTGGTCTCTTTCAGGGCGCCCCTTCTTCTGTCTAACATGACCTTCTAACATCTCCACCTCAGCAAGGAAAACTAGAATTTGCTGACTGCTACAACAGATCTTGAGCATACAAGTACATTTGGAGGAACAGTTTTGGCATACCTAATTCTCTCTCTGCGTACTTATAACTAGTGGCAATAATGACTATACAGGCTTTTAAATAACATTATTGCTTCTTTGTCCTTAAGCCAAAGCAATGTATCTATAACAGCATGAAAACATTCAGAAAAAGAGATTTTTTAAGCTACACAAACATCCTGCATATCTCAATTCTTAACATCCTCGATAGTAGCCCACAGGCTAATTGCATTGAACAGTGAACATTTGCCACACCTAAAGGTCCATTACGAATATGACCTTTTATTTAGTTGCTATGGAAAAGTGACCTAAATTGAGCAACTCTTTCTTGTTATTTTCTTATCTTCCCACTAAATGAAGGCATTGGAGTAAATATCCCAATGACCACATCTACCAACTACATTAAAAAAAAATTATAGTATTTTCATACAAATTACATGTGTTTGGCTTTTGCTTCTATTTATTAAAAGTACTATCACAAGTTATTTTTTTTATATTACAACATATTAGAGAGAATGTAGTAAATTATGAGAGATGCCTGCATGGTAATGTAAGTTTAAGAAAAGAAAAAAAGGGAAAAAAAAGATACTTTGCTGTGTTTTAATACCAAGTAGCATTATTGACACTGACCACAAAGAATTTCTAGTTTAAAAAATACTTACAGTCCTCATCTAACTCATTTTAGTGGTCTACAGAAGGCTAACTCACCTGATTCCTTTACTGGCCAAGGCTTCTGCTGAATTACATTAGACATTTCTGCTATCAAATGTCTATACATTTCTGACTCTATTTAATATTTTACAAATTCATTTATTTAATACTATATGGCATATTGTAACAGTTATACTAATGCAGGTAGTCTGAAGTATGGTGTTGTTAACAATAATTTTCACCACTGAGACTGAGATACGGAGTAGTCACAAGTAAAAGTTCAGGACAGTAAGAATTACAGGATTCTTCAAATGAGCCACAGAAATACATACACCTTTGGGTTGCAACGTAGCAGCAAGCCAAAACATTTTGTGTCATAGGTAGAAAAGTATGTTAAGTATAAGCTCTCCAATGAAAAGTCTGTAAGTGAGAGTGACATAAAAATATGCCATATTAAAAAGAGTAAAAACTAACCCGATTATCATCCTGATGCTTCTTAAAAGTGCCAGGTGAAAATTAATTCATTAATTGAGAGTAACAAGTCAAGCTCCTCAGCCCCATTAAAGTTACAGCACATACAGCAAAAATAGAAGCTCCATACTGGCACATTGACTTGATGCTTGATCCAATGAAAAAAGTGATCCAGCTACTTAGTCACCAACTGCTCTGGTCAACACCATGAGGTTTTTCTTGGAGACCTTCCAATGGTGCACCAACTAACTCTATCCTGTTTATCTTGAGGCCTCACCAACAAGAAACACAAATTCTTATAGAACTCATATTTCTAGCAAGAAAATGACACACAAAACTGAAACATGAATAATCAAGCTAAATAATTGTGTCACTTACTAATTCATATGCATATAATGATATTCAAGGTTAAAATATTTAAATCTCATAGAGATAAATTAAGAAAAAAGGATAAATTAAGAAAAAAGCATTTCCAATGCTTGCAAACACTGAAATATATACAAATATGACATTACTATTTAGTAGCATAAACTATATTTGCTTTGGAATAATTTAATAACATCTTTTTCCTTGTAGCTAAAATCCCTGCACTGTGAAAGAGCTCTTTATTTTAAAAGAATCATTATGCTAAACTCATCAATTCTAAAACATTTTTAGTTTTTAGTAAAGAAAACAATTGTAAACAGAGAGCTTTTGTAAGGTAGATAGCTATTACAAAGTTCACTTCGAAAATCAATATAGCATTTTAGCTGGAATTTGCTCATTAAACACCCACAGCTCTAATGCAAATTATGATGGAATGAATAAAGCAAATACATATGCTTCTTTCTTTTTATTAAATGTAGAATCTACTGTTAATTGCATCTGGTATGTCATATAAACTTTTCTCCTTAACTATTAAATGGAAGCTTTTACAAAAGTCATTAGAGATTCTCTTCCTTTGACTTGTATAAATTTCAATATTTGTTCAGTAAAGGTTCACAGCAGTTAAATTACATTAACAAATATTATTAGCTACTATGTAAGCCAACTAAGTAAAATACTTATATTGCAGGTAAAACAAATCAATGGGTGTTTACAATAATATTTGGATATGTCCATTTTTAAACAAGCTTATCAAATATCATGTAATTCTTAGTCAAATGAGAGAGACTCAAAGTAGATTTTTTCTTCCCAAATACTCAAATTTGTTTAGTAAGCTAATTGTTTTCTAATATGGGCAAAAGTAAATATGAAGAAGATGAACCATACCAAGTATGAGTTTACTGAGTCAAAGCAGTGTACATATTTTCTTAGTTGAACCTGATTCTTTCGGCAAACCTATCTTCTACACTTTTTAAACTACCTTTAGAATACAGCAGTAGTGAGAAGGTGTGTTGGAAATCATTCTAGTTTAAACAGTGGTTCATGATTTTCCAAACAACTGAACTCAGGGGGAAGGGAAGGAAGCATGGTTCCCAGGAAAACATTGTTTGCTGGTTTCCTAGAGGTCATCTGTGCAAATAAAAAACCTGAATAGGAGAAGCAAGAAAGAAGAAATTGTTAAGACTTAAAACGCCTATGACACGACAGCAGAAATCACTTCAGGATACTCATTTAAAAATGTAAAATACAGAATACAGGTGAGACCTTATAAGAATAAGACAAGATCACTATCCACACAGCTAGCTCAGAAGACACAAGTAAATATTGTAACAGTATAACAACTGGCTTTCAAGATAAGTCAGTTTTACAGAAATAATAACAACATTTTGGACTTCGCAAGGTGTTTGCAGATGTGATGAAAGACTGATTTTGGCTTTGGACTATGTAGAAAATAAAGTGATCCAAGAAATAGTACAATAAAAATTTCACTAGTGGTTTTTGTAACAAGCACTACTTAGAGTGATCAGTTACTTCTAAGAAAACAATATGGTGAGATAATAACAATGTTATGATATATTGCAGAAGGTCAGGGGGTTGCAGTTTAAGATATAGCATTCAAGATCAGTGGCTGATGAACAATGAGTGACTTGGGAGTTTCTTTGGTATTGATTCTGGTGCATCCAAAATAATTTTACTAGTTACTTGCACCATTACAGCAAAAATAAATACAAATGAGATGATAGGTTTTTACAAAAAGAGGTTCTAAGCATCTTGAATATTCAAGAACTGACTGAAATAATTAATGACTAAAAAAAAATAATTGATGCATGATTAGACTTCTGTTTCATATAGGTATACAGCTCTAACATAGGAGTGGATGTAGAACTCATGAGAAAAATGAAGCAAAGAATATTTTCTCTTTTTTTGCCTTTTGCAGACATAAATTACTCTGAAGGAAAAGTAGAAGCACTTGCTTGGCTGGGTTGTACTTAGAATTCAAGACTCCTGTAATAAGCTTCTTGTTTATCCTGCTCAGTTGCTTGCATGGAAAAACTGTCAGCTGAAATTTATCCTACAGAGAGGTTTAACCAAAGTGTTTTAGGGATTTTTGTTGTGTTTTCACTTTGGACTTCTGAGTAGCAGCTACATGAATGTGAGGAACTAGGGAAGTATACTGGGAAAAGCAGTGCAATGACCACCTGCCTTCTTATTTTCATCAGTTCTGTCATTCCAGTCCACCACTGCTGAGTCTCTGCCTGACTAATCACAGGAGGACTTGGAAACTATCCTTGCCATTTCCAGATGGGACTCTATCATTAAATTTTATTTAACCATAAAGATATATGATTGTACTCCTTACAAAACCACAGACATGCATGTATTTGTTATCAAGTCATTTCAGAAACCAAAATCCTCTGAGACCTCTTACTACTAGATTTAACGACTGTGCTCAAAATTCTTAAATAAGAAGCCAATCTTATCATAGCCAAATAAACAAAAAGACAGATTTACTGAACTGCTATGAAAGCCTTTAAAATTTGTCATTAACTGGTCTGCACATACATATTACAAAATGCAGGTAATCCCTAGAAACGTTCAAAGCCTAAGGCCCATACACAGTTCTTACTCAAGTTAATGGTAAACTACCATGAGCTCCAGGGCTGACTGTCGACTTAAAAACAGTGCTGAAATGTTCTGTTTCGAAACAACTTAAGTTCATAGCTCATTTTCTGAAAGTTACAATTCATTTACTTCAGTTATGACCTATAACTGAAAAATAAAAGCAAAACAGTGATAAGAAGATCATAGGAAAACTACTTAAGAGTTTTTACCGGTCTGTACCAGGAATTATAGACTACAAGTCATTTACACCTAAATGTGGCTTTACAGATAAAGCAATCTGAACAAACACTCATAGAACGCTGACTTCTTTATTGCTTTGTGCTTATTGTATGTATTTAGTGCATAGCATTCATCTGCTCCTACATTTCCAATGCTATAAACAATGTTCTTAATAAAAGGCTAAAGTTGCTTAGTGGCAGCTCTGCATAGGGTCTTCTTTGTGTACTTAGATTCCAATTCAATTAAAAAAAATAAAGTGGGAAAGAACAGCAGAGAATGTTACACACAGATCCCAAAGTAGTTCTTGTGAAAGCCAATCCCTGTAAAATACTTAAGCCTCTGCTTCTAATACACTAAACACAGCTAACTTCAAAATTTAAGCCATAATGCTGTTAAAACTTTTTTCCAGTGAATAATTGCTGGTGCCTGAATATTTACTTTAGGGGAGAAATATAAATGCATTAAAGTTTGGAAGTTATAGTTTGACAGATAAAGAAAAGATTTTGTAACATCCCAGGAAACAGATTATTTGCAGACCTTTTTATTCCTGAATCAACCCCAATTCTTTACATTCATCTAAGATTGTAGTGGGGAAGAGAGAAGGGCCATCACAAAAATATACAGAAGATAGAGGCTTGCTTATAATATACAAGCTCTACCCACGTTGTCCCCATGTGCTGGAAAATGAGGCAGCAGGGAAAAAACCAGCTGGTTTGAGCAAAGAGATCTGGGTGGACATGAAAAGGAAGAGGAATGTCGATGAGCTTTGGAAAAAGGGGCAGGCATCTTGGGTCAACTACAGGGAAGAAGTGAGATCATGCAGAGGAAAAATCAGGAGGGCTAAAGCCCAACTAGAACTTAGACTGGCCAATTCCGTGAAAGATAATAAAAAAATCTTTCTAGAAATACATCAGCAGTAAAAGGAGGACCAGGGAGAATATTCAGTCTTTATTGGCTACAAAGGGAACAACTGTGACAAAGGATGAGGACAAGGCTGAGGTACTTAATGCCTTCTTTGCCTCAGTCTTTAATAGTAAGGAAAGTTGTTCCCTGAGTGTACATCCCCATGAGCTAGAGGAGCAGAGCACAGCTCCCATGATCCAACATGAGGTGGTTAGAGATTTGCTTGGCCAATTAGACACTCACAAGTCTATGAGGCCAGATGGGATCCATCAGAGGGTATTGAGGGAGCTGGCAGATGTGCTTGCCAAACTGCTTTCTATCATCCATCAGCAGTCCTGGCTTACTGGGAAAGTTCCGCTTGACTGGGGGCTGGCTTGACCCATTTACAAGAAGGGTCGGAGGGAGGATCCAGGAAACTACAGGCCTGTCAGTCTGACCGCAGTGCTGGGGAAAGTCATGGAACAGGTGATCTTGAGCGCTATCATATAGCACATTCAAGAGAACCGGGTGATAAGTCCCAGTCAACACAGGTTCATGAAAGGCAGGTCCTGCCAAACTAACCTGATCACCTTCTATGACAAGGTGACCCACTTACTGGACGAAGGAAAGGCTATGGATGTATCTTCCTGGACTTCACTAAAGCCTTAGACACAGTTTCTCACAGCATTCTGCTTTGGAAACTGTCAGCCTCTGGCCTGCACAGGCGCGCACTCTCCTGGGTGGAAAACTGGTTGGATGGCTGGGCCCAGAGAGTGGTGGGGAATGGTGTTAATTCCAGCTGGAGGCCAGTGACAAGTGGGGTTCCCTAGGGCTCAGTGCTGGGTCCAGTCCTGCTCAATATCTTTATCAATGACCTGAATGAAAGCATTGAGCGCACTCTTAGCAATTATGCAGATGACATTAAGCTGGTAGGAAGTACTGAGCTGCTTGAGGGTAGGGAGGCTCTGCAAAGGGATCTGAACAGGCTGGACCGCTGGGCTGAGTCCAGTGGCATGAGGTTTAACAAGGCCAAATGCCGGGTTCTGCACTTGGGGCACAACAACCCTATGCAGTGCTACAGACTAGGGGAAGAGTGGCTAGAAAGCTGCCTGGAGGAGAAGGACCTGGGGGTGTTGGTTGACAGCCGACTGAACATGAGCCAGCAGTGTGCCCAAGTGGCCAAGAAGGTCAATGGCATATTGGTTTGTACCAGAAACAGTGTGGCCAGCAGGTCCAGGGAGGTTATTCTCCCTCTGTACTTGACACTGGTGAGACCACACCTCAAGTACTGTGTTCAGTTCTGGGCCCCTCACCACAAGAAGGATGTTGAGGCTCTGGAGCGAGTCCAGAGAAGAGCAACAAAGCTGGTGAGGGGGCTGAAGAGCAGGTCTTACGAGGAGCGGCTGAGAGAGCTGGGGTTTTTAGCCTGGAGAAGAGGAGGCTGAGGGGAGACTTTATTGCTCTCTATAACTACCTGAAAGGAGGTTATAGAGAGGAGGGTGCTGGCCTCTTCTCCCAAGTGACAGATGATAGGACAAGGGGGAGTGGCCTCAGGCTGCACCAGGGAAGGTTCAGACTGGATATCAGGAAAAGGTTTTTGACAGAAAGTCATCGGGCACTGGAACAGGCTGCCAAGGGAGGTGGCTGAGTCACCATCCCTGGAGGTATTTAAAAGACAAGTAGATGAGGCGCTCAGGGACATGGTCTAGTGGCAGATAGGAATTATTGGACTCAATGATTCAAGAGGTCTTTTCCAGCCTGGTGATTCTATGATTCTATAAATAGCTCAGTAATTTAAATTTTAACCTATGCCAGCTCATAGTACATTGTACTTCGAAGACCTGTACACAACTTTTTGGCAGTCAACAATTCTAAGAAATGGAAGGCAAAATTACAGAAATCAAGCTGCTAAAAATTAAGTCAATATGTTTGCAGTCACAAAACCCATCTTGGTTTTTTTTCCCCCCTCTCATTTAGCTGGATTGTCTGCCTTCCCATACAGAGGATTCAAATCCTACAGTTGTTTTTCAAATTCTGTTATTTATGAGGAAATAATTTGAAAAAATATTCAGGAAAAGTTTTGCTTAATGGAATCTTTTTAGGACATAACCCCCAAGAACTACATAGACTACATACACAAATGAATTACACAGAGAAAACTGAGTTAGGGAATATATACTTTACCTACATAAACTGTAAAATATTATTCATATTTAGGTTTATAAACACAAGGGTTGGGAACTATCGAGTTCCTTTGGCTAAAGCCCAATTTTGGCCTTATTTCAGTTTAATTGAAGAGGATCTTGAATTCATCTTCTCCATGAGATATCAGGAACTTGGATTTCTGTTTGTACCAAAGGTTAATAAGAAATGTGTCTGCAAAAGTCAAACAGCATTAAATACCAAAAACTGATTATTATTCTGCAGGAGTTGTTCTGTCATTCATAATCTCTCCATGCTCCAACCTTCCACAGCTAATCTTTAATGGATGACATGCAAGAAAGAAAAATAACATCTAAAAGGGACTCTAAAGTGAGCTTTGAAGAAATGGAAAATACTTTTTTTCTGTGCTGGAAGTTATTGCCACCCAAAGTTTATTACTGGCAAGATTACTTATTTCCTCTTACTTTATGGGATATTAAACTAACTCTAAGCTAATAGGCATTTGGATATTTGTTTTCACTTTTGCTGTTAGAACTATTGCCTATGCATTCAGGAATTATTTTTCATGTTAATTTAGGAAACTTCAAATAATGTTAACGAACATTTCCATACCATAATCAAGAATTCCAAACCACCAGAAAAGTTAATTCTTAACATTTTTGTAAAAACAGGCCTGAAAAAGAGACTTCATTGTAGGTATATTGCCCTAGTTTCTGAGAGACTGAAAGCTGTATAACGTATACAGCAGTATTAGAAGTACCGCTTTCCCCTTTTTACACCCTATATTTCCCAACATAATCGTGGTCTTTCTAAGAGCATCTGCAGAATGCTAACACAGTTTTCAGGCATTAAAGGTGTTGTGCAACACCTAACAGATCTAGCAGGGCTGGGCTCAATCAGCTGAATCCAATTTTACAAAGTATTAAAATTTGGTAACGTTACTATTAGATATTGGCAAAGCACCCCCTCCAGAATCGCCCTTGCTACAGAAAGATTTAACAAGCAATATTTTTTATTATGTTTTATTCAGAACTATTCTTAGTACAAATGTTCTTCTCTTCCTGATGGGGTACAGTACCTTCTGATGTTGGAGGAAATCCAACAGAAGAATAAAGAAGAAACAGCAGGAACCTGTGTCAACTAATACCACCAAAAGCAATAGTTTCTAATGCTTAAAAGCCTTCAACCAAACTGCAAATTCCCTAATTTTCCTTAGCCAGAAGTTCTAACATCCATTTTCCAGGCTAGCAAAATTAAAAAAAAAAAATCTTCTGAAAGTAACTTGCTTACAACACACAATACTAAATATTCTATTCCATCATGTATACCTTGACAGAGCTTTAAACTTGAAGGGGGAGGAGAATAGTATCAGGATTGCCTGAGGTAAGCTGAGGGATGACATGCCAAGGGTAGAGACAGGGTGCTAGCAAGGATGCTTAGCCGGGGCTACTGAGGTAATAGGGGCCAAGCGGGAAACATCATTGAAACCTCAAAGGAATTATGGGGTGTTCCTCTAAGAAGGTGACATGGCCAACAGCCCGGCTTAAGTGCCTCTAGACCAATGCATGCAGAATGGACAACAAACAGGAGGAGCTAGAAACCATTGTGCAGCAGGAAAGTCATGATATAGTTGCTAGCAGAACTGCCACCTTGGACTTCTGGAGGGCAGATTTTGGCCTCTGGAAGACTGGTAGACAGAATCCTCTGCAAGGCAGCCCTGAAGGGCAAAGGAGCCCAGGAAGGCTGGACATTCTTCAGGGAGGAAGTCCTAAAGATGCAAGAGCAGGCTGTCCCCATGTGCCAAAAGACAAGCTGGTGGTTAAGAAGACTGGCCTTGCTAAACAGAGAGCCCTGACTGGAACTCATTTATAAAAGGAGACTTTATGACCTTTGAAAGAAGGAGGAAGAGGGACAAAGCCCAGCTAGAACTTAATCTGACTACTGAGGTAAAGGACAATAAAAAATGTTTCTATAAATACATTGGAAGCAAAAGGAGGGCTGAGGAGAATTTCCAGCCTTTATTAGATGCAGGGGGAATGAAGAAAAGGCTGAGGCACTTAATTCCTTCTTCACCTCAGACTTTAATTATTTTTCTTCAGGTACACAGACCCTTGGGCTGGAAGACTGGGAGCAGAATGAAGCCCCTATAATCCAAGAAGAAATGGTTAGCAACCTATTACATCACTTAGATACACAAAAGTCTGTGGGGATGGATGGGATCCACCCAAGGGTACTGAAGGAATTGGTGGAAGTGCTCACCAAGCCACTTTCCTTCCATCGTTTATCAGCAGTCTTGTCTAACAGGAGAGATCCCAGCTGACTGGAGGTCAGCAAACGTGACGTTCATCTACAAGAAGGGCTGGAAGGAGGATCAGGGGAACTACAGGCCTGTCAGCCTGACCTCAGTGCCAGGTAAGGTTATGGAGCAAATCAGCTTGAGTGCCATCACATGGCACACACAGGACAACCAGGTGATCAGGCCCAGTCAGCACAGTTTTAGGAAAGGCAGGTCCTGCTTGATTAACCTGATCTCATTCTATGACAAGGTGATACACTTAGCAGATGAGGAAAATCCTGAGGATGCTGCCTACTTAGACTTTAATAAAGCCTTTGACACTGTTTCCCACAGCATTCTCCTAAAGAAGCCGGCAGTTCATGGCATAGACAGGCATACTCAGGTATGCTGGGTAAAAATCTGGTTGGATAGCAGAGAACAAAGAGTTGTAGTGAAGGAAGTTGCTGGACAGTCACAAGTGTTCTGTTTTAAACATCATTTACTTGGACAAGTGGATTGAGTGCTCCATCAGCAAGTTTGCAGATGACACAAAGTTGTGCAGGAGTGTTGATCTGCTTGAAGGAAGGAAGGCTCTACAGAGGGATTAGGACAGGCTGGATCAATGAGCTGAGGCCAGCTGTATGGAGTTCAACAAGGCTAAGTGTCAGGTCCTGTACTTGAGCCACAACAAGCCCATGCAATGCTACAGGATTGTGGATAAATGGCTGGAAAGCTGTTGGGTGGAAAAGGACGTGAAAGCATTGGTCAGCAGCTGGCTGAATAAGAGCCAGCAGTGTACCTAGGTGATTAAGGAGGACATGGACATCCTGGTTTGTACAAGAAACAGTGTGACCAGCAGGATCAGGGAAGTGATCATCCCCCTGTACTTGACACTGGTGAGGCTGCTCCTCAAGTACTGTGTTCAGTTTTGGGCCCCTTACTACAAGAAGGATATTGCTCTCCTCTGGACACACTCCAGCATCTCAATGAAGCTGGTGAAGAGTCTGGAGCACAAGTTGTATAAGGAGTCACAGAGGGAACTGGGGCTGTTCAGTCTGAAGAAAAGAAGGCTGGGGGAAGACCTTATCATTGTGTACAACTACCTGAAAGGAGGTTGTAGTGAGGTGGATGTTAGTCTCTTCTCCCAAGAAACAAGTGGTAGGATGACAAGTTATACCAGGGGAGGTTTATAACAGATATTAAGAAAAACTGCTTCACCAAAAGGGTTGTCAAGCACTGGAACAGGCTGCCCAGTGCTTGAGTCACCATTCCTATTTAAAAGACGTATAGAGGTGGCGCTTGAGAGACATGGTTTAGTTGTGGACTGGGCAGTGTTAGATTAAGGGTTGGACTTGATGATCTTAAAGTTCTTTTCCAACCTAAATAATTCTGTGATCTTCTGCCTTAACTCTACTTCTTATTCTCTCATGAAGCATTTAACAAATTTACACTTTTCACTGCTTCTTCACAAAGTAAAATCATAAAATGACAAGCTTTGGGTTATTTCTTTCTGAAGACTGTTGAAGTTTCATTTTAAAATGGCCTTTGTCTTCAGCTTTTCTGTTCTTTCCACAGGACTTTTTTAGGTAAAACACATCAATTCAGAGGGTTATATTTTAAAACAGAGTTGTAATATTCCTCAAAGTAGATGACATTTTTATGGTGTACCTTTCTGATGTTTTTTACAACATAATTTTGTGGAGTCATTTTCTTATCATAAAGTCAGTACTAAGTAATAATAAAAATGTAAACACCCATATTTATAAGCTTCACTCTACCATGTGTTATACGCTGTAGTAATTAAACATTAACTAGCAACACGAAATCACAGCAGCATGTGTTCTCCTTTCCTCAAAGGACTTAGCAAGTGAAGAAAAAGTTTTTCCTTAAACACACTGACTGTTCTTTATCAGGTTCTGCTTGTCCATTAGAACTGACTCCAAGGCTTTTATGAGAAACACATAGATCTCCACGAATTCAGTTTAGTTCACATCATTCCACATTTCAAAACGTTTATCCAAACTTGGTAACATTCTCAGAACTGTAAGACAGGAAGCAAAAAAACCATGAAATATTAATGATGCTTCCTTTTGGCAAACAGCTTAAGTAGTAAGAAGCCTCCTGCCCACTCTCTCGGCATTTAAAGGATTTTATACTTCCTGAACTCGTAAAAGGAGAAAAAGGTATTTTTTAAAGGTCATCTGTATTACACATTGTAGTTCTCATTAAAATTTGGTTTATTTTTCTGTTTAAAATGGATGAACTATGTTAATTATTATATCCATACTAATGCCATACTGTTTTGAATAGAATATTATGCTTAGGACATAATTAGAAAGTTTAAACAGTAATGTAGAAAAAAACAATTTACTAATAAACACTTCAATTGTACCCATAAAAATGAAACCAAACATGTTTTTGACACACCTTCTGCCATACATTTCTTCCCAGGTTTTAATGAGCAATGAACACCTATATCAAAGAGAATATTTCTCTATTATAGGAGGTAAAACACTGTGCAAGTATCCAGGAACAAACACAAAACTTGGGATTCGACCCAAACAATTTTTATTAGATATGGCTCCTGGATAGAACTACGATACATAGGGTAGATTTTTTTCTTCTGAAAATAAAGCAGGCAGTTTATGTAAAATGAAATAAGAATAAAATTATGTGTGTATTTCAATTTGCTTCCTAATATGTAGAATAGATTTGCCTTTCCCTTCTTTCACCAGAGAAAATCTAGTAACTGTCTCTTCCATCTATAATATACACAGAACATAGAATTCTTAGGAGTGACATTAAGTAGAAAGTCAGACATCTGTTTTTTCAGCTGGGTGGTTTGTTTTCTGCTCCATTCCCCTGAAGACAGTTACTATTCCTCCTTTCAGTACTAATATTTTGGGAACAGGTATTAGTTATTATTAAGACTGTATGAAGCATGTGTGGTCTATTTGGACGCGATTTTACCTAGCTTACACTTTATTTATAAACAAATGATACAATGAATTTGTAAAAGCACTCACATTCATTTCCTTGAAACAACTGGAGAGAAATCTCACAGTATTTTTCATCCATTGTAAATACAGTCACTTTTTAATAATAAAAACACTCAGCTTCATTACTTCAGAAATTTCCAGAACTGTAGAATACAGACTGTCTCCATTCTTGTATGTCTACCCAAAGAACAATTAACAACAGATACAAGCATTAATCCACTTTCAACCATAAACTTTAGAATCTTACATTTTGTGAGTCTGTATAAACTTCATTCACTGGAGACATACCATCATCAGACAAAAATCCATTAACTATCGCAAGAACAGATTTTTCAAGAAAAGGGCAAGTCTTTAGTTGAGGTGAATGTGTGACTACCTTCATACACGGGGAGGGGGTAGTATAGCTGTGAACAAGCTAAAACAATAAGTGGTATTTGAACTGCTGGTTGAAAGGTAGAGGCACTGGTAATCATTATTTCCCCTTGTTTGTTCAGGACCTTCCAACAAAACAAACAACCTTTTTGTGATTGGATTGACATGGTGTTAACAATGCATTTAATGCCCAAATCAGTATGAATACAGGTAAAGCTCCTGCTAATACCAGTACCAGGATGTTAAATGCCATCTATTTTCTAAGCAACTCTAAACAGCCACGCATAAAAAAAAAAAAGTCCAATCTTCCCTCCTTCAGCAAATAAAGCTAACATTCACTGGGCAATGTCATATAGCAACGGCGAGTACTGTATAAGCCATACAGCCATCTGTTAAACGCTTGCCTACCAGCAATCTTTTCTGCAATCTTTGCTTCTGTAGCTCCCTCTTGCAGTTCTAAGTCCAGTTTTATTGTCTTCAGCTCCTTGTCCTTTTCAGCCAGCTTATCCTGAAGCTGAATTGAACAAATGGACAGTAAGAATCTTACCCCGCTGAAACAGTCAGTCAGCTCTTTCAACATGAAAATTTTAAAGAATAGTTTCTTATTCCCAAAATACAAACACTAAGAGATACAACAGAAGTTCAATTAATTACATTTATTTATCTAAAGAACAAATATTAAAAATATCTTTTTTTATCTTCTGCGCTATCTTGTTCTGCAAGACAAGCAGCAATGTGTGCGCCATTATTTTTATTTGGGATTCTCTTCTTCAGGTATCACCAGCTGTGGCCCTTCTTGCTATGTTCAATGACTGGTCATCAATGACGTTCCATTGCATGGAAAACAATGCTGGTGGTGTCTCCATGAATAGCCTATTTCCTACCAAGAATACTCACATCACAGCCCACAGAGACTGTGGGGTAAATATATAATTTTTCACATGCATCACCAAATGGAAAAGTAGTATTTTTTCACATGTTGAGGCCTTTCTTTTAACTTTCTTTTCACTAAATCTTTCTTGGACAGATATCTGAGCTTGCCTTTGAATATTCAACAACACTTCACAGAAAGACTATAGACTTTTATGTTGTTTAGATGCATGGAACCACTACTAGCGCTAGAAGCAATGCAGTGAGCAGTAGGATGGAATTCTCCTCCCTTCAATAAAGAGAAGGTACCAAGGCACATTCAAGGACCACATGTAGAAAAGCACAAGCTCCAGGTTCTACTAATGAAACCCTGGTCTTGGTTTTAGTCCTTCTTGGTTTTCACCCATAATGCAAGAATCTATGATTAAAAAGGTCAAAGGGTAGGATGAAAGACTTTTTTAATTCCAGAGAAGCAGTTGTTAAGCAGACACTAAGAATCCAAAATGACAAGAAAGCTAGTTACTGATTGGTGCACTCAAATAAATAACACAACTAAATTAGGAATATTAAAATGTATGTTTTGTAAGACAACCATAACAGAACAAGAAATGTGATCTGAAAATCTTAATTGCACCTTTTTATTTTTGGCCCTCAGAGTATCCAGTTCTCTTAAAAGGAATGCAGTTTCTGTTTTTCCACCTAAATCTGCAGAATCCTCCCATAAGCATGTAAATTCAAGGGACATCCTGTTAGCCTGTCTTTCTATGGTGTTGTGTCTAGAAGGGGGGAAAAAAAGAAAGAAAAATAATGCAAAACCAATTACTTCCCCCACCACAAAATAAAATACAAATAAATAAATTCATCAACACGTCAACCATTACAAATGCATTAGATAGCCAGTAAAAGGGATGTCCTATCACGTCTTAAATCTGTAATTCTGAAAAAAGTTTGTAAATCTGGATAAGTAAATAAATATACTACAGTGCTAAGGCACAAAACAGATGAATATAAATTCGTCATGAAGCCTATAAACATAAAATGCTTATGGGAAGCAAATATTAAAAACTTGTGCTTCACACAGAGTGAAATTGTTGTGAAACATACGGGGATCAAATTGATAATCAGGTTAAAAGAAATCAAATTATTTGGTAGGATGGACAATTCTACATGAAGTAAAATGAGAATATCCAGAATACAAGATCTAGGAGCTCAACTTGAAGATATTTGTAAAATGATTCTAAATATCATAACTGACAACAAGAATTCTATGCTGTACACCACTCAAGAGTTTTAAGATAACTTATTTAGCCATGGACAAGGAAAATTAAGATTCCACGGCCACTAAAATTTTGTCTCAAGGTAAGACTTTTCTAAAACTCCTTGGCTCCCTGTTGATACTCACAGACAACTCAGATCTCACTTGTAAAATGCAGCAAAAGCAGCAGATGAATGGACTAGAAGGGGTTTAGTAAGTAATTTTAACATTTGGTTTCCTTTAGTGTTTTCTGTTTATAGACTTCACAGGCAATGAGTGATAAGAAGTAGCCACAGAAGAGCTATACCTTCTGAACTTCTACTGTATACGTTACTTTCATTACATGTAATTCATAACCTAGAAAGAAAAGGAAAGCTATCTGTTGCTCCAAAGAGTTATTCTCTTAGGTAGGCAATTGTTTGTACTTAGCCACCCCTTTCTTCACCTGCTTCCACTGGATTTATTTTCTCTATGGTACTTTAAGAAGGAAGTTAAGATCTATACTCACAGGCAAACTATGGCGCAACCTAAAGCACATCTAACATAGGGAGCAGAGAAATTCACAATAAAAAAGTGCTTGGTGTATTACACTATATATATGGTGGAAGAATCCTTAAACTGCTTATCTCCCCTTTCAAGATTCTTCAAAGCCTATTTCATCTTTGTCTAGAGCTAAAATTTCATTTAGTATTGTTTTAGACTGTGATAGATGTATTGCCCAGACATTACAGAACTAAAGCTGTTTTTCATGCATTTTCCATGTTCAGGAGGTGCTTCCAATGAACAAGTTCAAATATGCCTCAGCATCATCTTTCAATCCCTCACATGTTTTCTTCCTGATGTCTAAAGGAAAACTTGACAAGTCTCATGAGATGGTGGTACACTAAGACCATCATCTACAATGCAAATCAACATTTCCCGGGTCGCTCTATATCAAGGTATCTTTTCATCCTTGATTCTAGTTTCAGTTTGTTTGGAGAAGGAGATATTTTGTACAGTTTACATGGTGAGTTTTAGGCCTATAGCTTTGGGATCCCACATGCGATACATTTGCACATGAAACTTTAACGTACTGACTGCTGTGGGAGGTTTATCTCAGTGTTTGAGATCAGCCTGAGTGCCAGTGTGAGTGACACTGGTGTAGGATAGGAGCAACAGTCTTTGGCTGACTCTGCTGGCCTGTACTTAAGCACTCAAGACTGTATTTGGCTTCCAGTGCAAGATGCATTGCCTTAACAGTGTTTTTCAGCCCCTAATGAAGAAAAAAAAGCAACAAGACAAATTGAAAAGTACTAGGGACTGGGTTTGGCCTAATCAGGCACCACCAGATCATACTAAATATGACAAAACCAGGTGTAGAATCTGTCAGAATAAGCCATTGCCGTGATTGTATTGTCTATCAGTGCTAGAGAATACAGTGGTGAAATGCTGTATTCCGTGAGGGAAGAAGGGCAGATATGGTAAGCTTAAGTAACAAGCTGACTTACTGATTCTCAGTTAGCAAGTAAACTTCCCTATCTTTATAAAAAAATCCATATGTATATTGTCTACAATTTCAATGTAGAGAAACTATATATAGGGATATTTGTTTTTACCTTGATTCTTCACGACTGGAATTACAATTATTTGCATCTCCTCCTCTTCGACTGAGTACTGGCCAGTCCGAAAGTTTCGGTGTTTCAGCTTCTGCCTGGATGAAAATTTCTGGGTTTTTTTGAGAATTCTGATGAAACTGAAAATCAACACAGATGTCTTCTTTATTCCGATCCAGTATGGGCATTTCTACTTGGACATAGAAGCAAACACATTTTTTCATTTGAAAAAAGAAACATAAACTTGAGATCTCTCATTTAAAAATGACTTGCTATATTCTTATTTGTAGCACAAAGGAAAAAGTACTCTGGTTTCAGATTCACAGCTTCCTCATCCCTATAAGGAATGACAGTTGTGTTACTTAGGAGATACTACCTATTTACTGGATTTTTCTTATGGAAACCTGAAAAATTCCTCATCATTTCTGAATTCCTATTCCTCTTAAATGACTGCATAAAGTAATGCTGATGCTAGGAAATGAACCATCTTTTGTAAAAATCAGCTCTGTCCTAGTCAGACATGATGAATTTCTGCTGTAGATAGGGAAAACTGCAGGTTGTGAACTAGACTCATATTGAGGTCTTTTTTTCAAATCAATTTAGCTACAAAAAGAGTATCAGCAAGCTGTATTTAGCAACTACAAAAAGGCCCCATTATTCACTCCTGAAGAGTGTAAGGTACGGCCTCATACAATGAAAGAACTTGAAGAATGCAAAGCACAAATTGTGTCAAATTATCTGTTTAAGATGTTGAGTGTGATAGTTCTCTTAAGCTCAGCTAGTAGGTATTTTTAGGACATATTTCTGATATCAAAGTATTTAAATGAAAGAAAGACCAACATACCATGAATGTTTTTTCATAAGTAAGAACCAGTAAGTTTTAATTATGGAACTACATTAAAAAAATGAGAAGGGAGAAGCCTAAAAAAGCTGCAAATGGAAAAAAGTGCATATACTCTTCATTCTTAAATTTAGATTAGTAGAGAATAAACACTGCAGCTATTGCTCATTTAATAAAGTCTGCATTTCCAAACATTCTGCATAAATTATACGGTATAATTATTGGATACAACTTATTACTTTTTCCTCAAAAATAACAGAAACCGTTTATACAGTGGCAATCATGTACAAAGCCTAAAAATACATATCAGTCAGAATCGAAGTGTCATGCTGCATGCAAGAAACAAAAGCACAGATTGCAAGTCAAACATCTCTAAAATCTGTTACAATAGATCACTCTTTCCTTGAAGAAGGAAAGACATAGCCACTGGCACAGGAAGCATCCCGAAGGCATGGAGATATGACTCGTGGATTGGCTGGAGTCAGTTTAACAAGTTCCCATACAAAGCTATGTGTTACTCTCTTGACAAAAAAGTTACTGTATCCATTGCTCATCTGTATTCTTATTTACTCGAGCACAAATCCACTTGAACCCACTCTCACCATTCTTCTAAACTATAACCACTGCTTTTTGTACTAGATCAACAACAGTCAAAAGCATATCAGAACCTTTGCATCTGAGCAGTAATAAACATATGGGAACCATAACTTGATAAACATTCATCAAGTATAAAGTAATGTTACTTTCAGTACAGTGATAGAAGTGTGTTCCTTAGATTATTTCACAGCTAATGCAGAAACTGAACACAGCCCATGACCACCTGGATTTTTTGAGCAAATGCATGCTGTCCTTCACTGGCTTGAAATCCTGCAGGTTTTTGAGCAGAGATTTCCTTTTAAGTGCTACTACATTTTAAAATGGGATTAAACCTTCTTCTCCTTCTTATACTAAGTATCAGTGATCTCTAAAGAAATAGGCATTAAAAAACTTAGCATGTATACTTTAAAAACTTGCCCCAACTTGGGAATGGCAACACACGGGGTGAAATCCTCTCCAGTTGGTACTACCTGAAAACTAACCTAGTCTGAATTTCAATACCTGCAAAGCTTTTTACAGGGAGGCATACACTTGGTTGATATTTTTCCCATTTGATTTATATTATAAAGAACTGCCTATCAAGCATCATCCTGTCAACTTCTCCCATTTCAGATGCAAGAATCTGTACATATACGGTTGCAAATTATTCTTTAACACACTGAAGGGGAAGTGCAATGCTTCACTTGCTAGAACAACTTGTCCTACTCTTCTTCTATAGGGCATCAATATTTTCTATAAGCTATATATGTTTGAAGTGCCTCAGCTGAAGTGTGTTGTGTTCTGTGCAAGCACCCGAGTGTATCTGTTGCAAGAACCAGAGACTGTATTGCCATGAACCTTTGTTCCTTATTTAGCATTACTGCACTCTCCTTTGGCCCACACTGTACGAAAATTGGAGGAGAAAAAACTTCTTATTCTAAAATGCAAAGAAGACTAGATGAGAGAATGAAGCAAACATGTCTGCGTGACGAGACAAACATCTGCATTAGGTGCGGGAACATTCTACAGAGAACAAGGCCTGGATGCTGTGAGATTGTTTAATACTGACCAACTCTAACAAGGCCTTGAGACAGAGAGCCAAAAGATAAACAGGGGCCAGCTGGGAGGAATGCAGCAGCTAGTTCAGTGGGAACGAGTACCAGATGAAAGAAAAACCATTAAAGAGAACTATTAACATAGTTAATTTTAGTATAACTTGGTTTCTTAGCACGTGCAGTAGTTTAGCCAATAATATGTTAGTAATAGCCTTATGGACAGCTACCTTTAACCGATAATACACTGTAGATACCCTCGTGGGCACCCAGTTACGTAACCGAAAAGGGTTTATAAAGAAACAGCTAAGCTCAATAAAGTGAACATTCGCTGATCACATTGATCTCTGCGTTTTGATTCCATGCTCCCATCAACAATTAGGAGCTGAACTTCAGGCTAAATCCTTAGGCCATGTCAAGATATAGATCTTTATGCCTACAACTGTAAGTTACAGCAGCTGGAAAAAAATAGAATTTAGAATAGGAGTACACCTATGTTGGCCTTTATTAATGTTAATGCTGTTTCTTTAAGCAATTTACATTTGCAGCACAACTCTTTATCCAAAGTCAATTCCCTCAAGCACATAAGTAAGACTAAGCAGCATCACAGCAAGCCTGTAAGTGGCAAAACACAGAGGACCTATTTTTTCCCTCTACCAGCTTTGTAAGAGAACATGACGGCAGCCTTCCCTGCTCAGAACTGGAAGCACTGTGCCCAAGGGCAATAAGGTTAGAGGATTTTACTTGTTTAATAAAGCTGAAATGCATTTTTTGTCAACATGCTAAATCTGTCAGTACAATACTTTGTGAAAGACATTTTGAACACTGTCAGACTAATAGGCATAGTGATTTTTTTATTTTTAAAACCACTTCATTCTTCATATAGCCCATGACACTGACCCCAAGGAATTTAAACTTTGGTACATGATAGCTTGTTTTGCTGTCAAACTGAGTAGCAATATTAATCAATGTACTTCAGTGCTTTTCCTCATGCTTCCTGCAAATTGTATTGTGCACTAATTACCAATGCTGAAGAGACACACTGGGGAGTAAGTAGCATTTGCAATAACCAGGCTGCACAAGGAACATCAGAGAAAGGGTAAAACAGCCTTGCAAGCTTTAGAAAAAATGCTGTGGTTTTCATTAAGTGGTATCACCACCATTGATTCTGGTTCTTGAATATACTAAACAACTTATTTTCCATATAAAACAGAACAAGTTCAGTAGCCCAGATTAATATTTCACTATAGGGAGAAGCTGAACAGCTGATCTTCTGTATGTATTTATCTTGAATGAATAGCTTGTTCACAGTGAGGGAAAGAAAAGCAAATGTTAGGAAGAAAGAATATAAAGACACTAGAATTAAAGCTGGGAATTGATTGTGTGGGACATAAGGGGAAGATAATGCTGTCATGACTTGAAATAGTAAAGGCAGAACAGAATTCAATGTTAAGCTGGGAGTGGTTAGAAAGGCAAGGGAAAACATTGAACCTAACACATTTTGCAGGCAGCCACTATTTCTAGCAGCTTCCTCTTAGAAGTGGGTAATTGGCACTGAGACCAAAGAAAGCACAGCATTAGAGAACTCTGTACTGATTACATGGAAAAAAGTGTTGAAGATGTAAATGCACAGAAGGTGCATATTCATCTGTAAGGCTAAGGAGACGGTAGCTTCCCTTTTTATATCACTCAGGGTATGCAGCAGTCCTGTCATCCAGCAGAAGCTGGATGGGCACCTCTTTCCTCCTGTTTGTAGTCTTTTGGCACCTCACTATCCAAACTGTGCTGATGAGCTCAGAGGTTTGCAGGGGATCTCTGTGGATTAAAAATAAAGGAAAACAAACACAAACCAAAGGAACATGCATGCAGCACTGCAAAACATGCGGCTGGCTACAGATCTGCCTGCAGGATGAGTACGGGGACATTAGAAGCTCTTGGTGTTCCAAACCAGCTTCAAGTGTAACAGTACTTACTACTTGCTACCTGTAGCTTCCTAGTATTTGTTTTAAGCTGGCCTGTGGCATGGACAAAGCATGTTCTCATCTGTCTGCAGAAAGACTGCCTGAATTAACCCCTAGAGGGATGGCTGTAAGAGGCAGACCAGGAAAAAGCAAAACTAGGAAGGAAGAGAATGAGCCATACACACTCTGGGAGCATGAGCAAAGCTGACTGCAAACTCAGTAGCTTATTCTTCCTATGTGACACTGTCAAATTAAAAACATTTGAAAAAATGCAGAACAGAACATTATGCTATGTTTGAGAAACTAACTGCAACCTCAGTCACTATAAGTCCCCAAAATTCAGTGATTACAAACTATGCTGTTAATCATGTATTTTTCCTTCTCAGTCTGAGCAGCAACACAGCTTCAATTTCTATGGTTTTTTTTTTTGTTTGTATCATACCAAAAACTCTGAATTTCAAACACCAAGATGGAATACTCACCATCCAAAAAAACTATCAAAGCAAGGAGCCACACTGCCCCTACACCAAAATAGCATATTTCTACTAGAATAAAAAGGCACACTTAATACAGTTTAAAAATATTTGCTCTTGCCCCTGCCTGCAAACCACACATCTACCTCAACTTGTTGCAATAACTTTCAATTGTGTAATAGCATTACTTGAGAACTTCACCTTTTTATTTTCACCAGACTAATTGCTATTCTTTATTAGTGACTTTCAAATTAACTACATTTCTTGTATGTTAATAATATCACAATCATTTCAGAAAAGATAATTTTGGGGTATGAGTGTTTGACAATGCACACACACTTGCAAGCGTTCTAGCAAGCTATCAGGACAAGACACTTGCTTCATTAATAAAATGCAATTTTAATAGCTCTACATGAAAAATGGATTATGTAATTGTGGAATTGTTTTAAGGTCATAACATCTAATGCTACCGGACGTGAATTCATAGATATGCATAATAAATAAACAGAAACTAAATGTTTCAGTCTAATGGAAAATTTGAACCTGAAAGCCACTAACTTTTCAAGCTATGCAAGTCATATTAGTACTATTGCCATATTAGTCATATTAGTACTATTCCTTCACGAGCTGAAAATGGTGAGTCAGACTTTTTGTCAAAGACAAACATTCATTCATTCAGCTCTGACTACTGGAACTTCTACCAAACAGAATGACTGTGAAAGACTCAGCTTGCTCAACAGTTCACCCCTTACTGAATGATTAAAAAGCATAAATCCTGAAAATCAGTGTGAAACTAGAATTAAGTCAATTTATAGGCATAAATATGCAAAGAACAAAAATGAGGCTGGTGGAAGAAACCTGATCCTATTGCCTGGCATAAGTGGAAAGAAAAGAGCTGGTTTATGTTTTATGCATTTTCCTAATGCCTGTCATTTCCTTTTACAGTCATATTACATTTGGCACAGATAAAACATACATGATGTACATGGTATCTCAAAGGGTGTTCATTATTTTTGACTTTTCCCTCACTATTTTCTATCCAAAATCTGCAAAAATGTTTTCAGAGTTAATCCCAAGAAAAGACACTATACCTGGTTTTCAAGAATGTCATTCTTGCTTCTGGCAAAGAATTACAAAAGCTCAGTACACAAAGTACAAGGTCAATATATGTTTTCTCCAAAACAAACAAACAAAAGTGTACTGTTATTCATCTTTGGACTTAACTACAGATTTACTTACATTAACAATTATTCATACTCCTTCAGTGCAGTGTAGTATACTGAGAACCAATAACCTGCAACTAACAGCAAATGGCTGTCCCTTCATGACACACTTTCTAACGTTTAAAGATAAGTGGGCAAACTTTAAGGTCATTATTCAGTAGGACTCTAAGATATCAATAAATCACTTCTATAGCATAGCAGAATGTCAGTCCCAGGAATATAATAAGTGAAGACTGAGCTCAGAGTAGTTTTGTTATGCAAAGCTAATTTCTTTTATTTCTTAGTGCTTTGCCCAGCAAAAATGCCACATATACCCAGCCAAGCCCTTGGTAGTAACAAAAGGAAATCACTGCATAGATGCATTGTATGCTTAGTGCCCCAATGATACGTAACTGTGGGCCTTGCTGTAAGTGCCACGGGTCAACACAGAAGAACGAGGACTATTAACATACTTTTGATTAACTCTTACTCAGAAAGATCCTGCAATTTAGACTAAGACAGGATATCTGGTCTTACTTTAAGAAAAAAATCGCAGAAGTTCACTGAAATAAGCCTTTAAAATAAAATTTTCTGGAAACTCTCACAGATGTTTTGTAAGGGATGCATAAACACTGTGGTAGCAATTTTAAAGCCATCAAGATTGAGGCACACAGTAATGAAATAATTGGACTGAGGTCATTGTGCAAGGCATGTCAGAAACAAAACTGAAGATGTCCAAAGCACTGTATCTATGTTGTATCTTAGAGCCTGTGCTACCTCCCTGGTGGCCCTTCCTTGCTTCTGTCTCCTCCACAGAGACCTCAAATTCTCCTCTCTTCTGAGAGAGGGGCTTTGGCAACTAATTTCAATTGCACTTCAAGAAAAAGAAATACCATTTTTACTTATGAATGGTAGAGTAATATTTATACAATCAAAAAATTAAGAGAAATTTCAAGTATCTAGATAGGTATCCTTCCACACACCAGTATGATAATTTTCATTCACATGACAGACTACCACATTTCTGTATTAGAAGTGCAGCATGTAGTATATAAAAGCTTCCTCTGATTTCAATAGTAGGCATAAGAAATGAAATAATTTTCTTTTTTTCATAGACTGTCATTCCAGTACAGTAATCTTGTTTTAGAAGTCAGTCATGCTAACAAGAAAAATGCAATTCAAATGCTCAATCTCTGACTACAGCTAAGCATTTAAGGTGTCCAAAATCATAACTGAACAAAACTATGTATTCTTACTGGAACTTTCTTGATAAAGTTCTCTGTGAATGAATTAAGAACAACCTCAGTTAGATTTTGCACTAATGTCTCAGTTTGCTCTATATGTCATGACAGACAGACACAAAAGAGGCTTCAAAATATTTTGTCTGCCAAAATATAGACAGAACTCATAAGTTTAATGGCTGTTTTTTTTTTTCCTTAATGGAACATAAAGAGAACAGTGAATTAATTCAGTATTAGCAATTTAACTGGGGGGACATCTGTGTTACTCTGAACGCTTCTTTATTCACCTGTACTTGCATGGAACCCTGGCAACACCCTTCATAAAGAAATAAATTGAGAAGAAGATTAAGAACAGTTGGAATTATTCTGGCAAAAGCAATTTGTTACAATTCTCTGAGGATTCTGATTATTTTAGTAATGATGTTTCCCTCGCTTGTCTCTCTCACAGAGTCTTTTGCCCTCCTATTTTCTATCTAAACTGCAATTGTGTGCAAACTGGTGAATATTTAAAATCAAAAAATGCTTCTAAGTCTTTACAATACAAGGCCAATCATTGTCTTGGTATTCACTGCAGTTAATCATGATGCATTTATTAATGTGTAAATATCAGACATTTCCTTTGGCTTCCCACTCTCTGCTTGCAACTCATTAACATACTGTTATTTTAAAATACTAGTCTCTGAGAAGACACCAGATTTTCACTGGATTGGTCTCACATGTGAAAAAGCATTTTTATATTCTGAACGCATCAAAACAGCAGAATCTCTAGGCAGATACTAAGTGGGTCTCACTGAAACACAATGTTAGTTCTAATGGATGGATGATTGTGTTTGGTCTTTTGAAACTTTGAAGTATAGGTAAGTCTTGATCACACAAATTAATAAATCCTAAAGCTGGAGTTAACAATAACCATTACACCCAAATTCTGCAGCTTAGCCCAGCCAATTTTTCAAAAGGTCAGGTTGTGAACTGGAGAAGATCAGGGAGGTCCACCGCATAGCTTTGTTGCCAGGCATCTCTCGTCTGGATTGTTGCAGGCATTTATTAGTATTCGTCAGCAGACTCAACAAAGCAAACAAGAAATTCAAGCACGAATAATAAAATGAAATGCTGCTATATAACCCTTTGTCATTCTGCAAATATGGGACTTTTTAGCTACATTGTTCCTAAACCTGGGTTACTACTTTAATTTTTCTCCACAGTGCTGACTGAATGACTATGCATGTGTGTTAAATGCAGAGCTCCCTTAACAACTGCAGGACTGCCATTTAATCTGTTGGTAGATGGACCATTTCCTGTGGGAACTCTAGCTATGATTTCCAGATCCACCAAATAAATCTCAGATTAAGATTCCAAATGAAACCTGCCTTTGGCAGATAAAAAATGTCAAGATGGATATAAACAGTAAAATTATAAATTATCTAGGTGTTGCACAATGACTTGATGTGCGTTTTTTGTTTACACTTTCCCCGATATCACAACTATACAAGGCATTCATCAAATGTCACACTTTCATAATATTGGAGGCATCATTAAAACTGTTTGGCTAAGGACCTTGAAGTGTTTAAGCAGTAGCTCAAAAGTATATTTGTGCAAAGTAGAAGAATAAATTTACATATCAGCAGCAGCTCATAAGGGATGGGTAAATATTCTGTTTATCTCTCATTGTAATTCAGGTTAGTTTAAATACAGCGTTTCAGGATATCATTACAGCCTATATGGAGTTATTACATAATTTCCAAACACAGTGTCTGCTAGAGTTTTACTAAACACACTGCGTTTATGTTTTCTAAACCAGCTGAAAACAAAGTAAACCTTCTCATCCCATTTTTCTTTTGCTATTGTCATATCAGACAACTGCTTTTCATATATAACCCCTTCCATTACCTAAATCTTAATGAACCAGAAATTCCCTTTTATTTAGGAAAGGGTCGTGTTTCCTGATGACCACTAATTACAATGAAAATTATCTTATCCAAAAGTACTCAAGCTCCTCTACCAAAAAAAAACAACTAAGTCTTTGCTGAATTAGAGTTCTAAACAAAAGCTCAGAAAACTGCAGCTTTAGAAGTGAAGAAAAACATTGCAACTTTAACAGTCTGACATAAAAGGTCATTCTGCATAAAGCATCAGTAATACACCTTGCCCATGAGTAAATGGTCTACTAAAGGTGCAGGTGAACTCTTAGTTAAGAGTCTCCAATGCACTCCCAGGAGAACCTTTTTTTTTAAAATAAATTGTTATGTTATGTCTTTGCTCTGAACTTAAGCTTCATTCTAGTTGTTACTAAGACAGAAGCAATGAAGGTTTCTACAGAAGAAAGCAATTATGCTAGGTCTTCTAAAGTGCCATCTGAAGCACTACATAAAAATTACTGTGAGAATAAGTGCTACTCTTCCTGAAGCACATTTCAAGACATTCTGAAGTTAGCTGCACTCATACTTTAAACACTTCAGCAATTCAAAATGCAGTACTTCAAGGTTTGAATTCTCGCCATCTTTAGTGCTTGCAGAACTTGGTGCAGTTAAGGCACTACACATTTTCAGTGTACTGTAAAGAGTCTAGCAAAATCATATTCACAACACTCCAATGAGTCAGGCAGATACCAGATACTTAGTTGTGCTTCTGATGAGGAATCTTTCAGCATGCAGCGTGGTCAGAAATGCACTGTATTTTACCATTCAAAATGTTCAAGGAAAGAAACAGGATGGAATAACAAGCCATAAGAATTTATACACATGAAAGGGTGATTATATTTACAGGAGAGAGACCAGACAGTATTTGATGATTTTTCTGTTATCATTAACTCCTTTTTATCTTTTAAGTCATGGTACACACTTGCAAGATCATCCTCTCAACCTCCCTTCTGCCTTGTATACTGTGCAGAGAAACATGCAGCTACTCGTGCCACTCCGCAAGGGGACCTCTGACAGCACACAGCAAGCTCAATGCTGAAAGCACAGCACACATAGAATACACTAATCAACTGAGCCATATGTGTGAAAAGAACTCTCCCGCATACACACCCACACAGTACCCAGGTATTCTTTCTTTCCCAGGTAAACAGCATTCCTTATTGCTAAAAGAGGGAAGGAGAGGAAGAACAGGCTCATAGTATCTCCTGTTGAGGCATGTAAAAGCAGAAACAGACCTTAATATGACAAGCATGGTTTATTCTGCCTCCACTGCAGCCTTGGAAGAAGGGCTTCAGATTTACTTTCAACTGTTTACAGCTGTAAAAGCTGTATTCTGGAGAAAGGGGAAGCAGGACCTTTACAATTAGTTGCTTTTTGAGCCTAATAGAGCATCATATGAAAAATCTTAACAATAACACATCATCCTCAGAGCTTTCATCACCCCTTCATCTTTACGTGTGTTAGCGTGTGTATATGTATTAGTGTGTGCATGTTAAAGCCACGCAGCAGTAATACCAGACAAAAAGTCCTTGTAATTACTACTACCAAACCCACAAAAAAGGTACATTAAAATCATTACACAAGTAGAAAAACTTGCTACTTCTAATAAGGTAGTCTACCAATGCATGGTGAGGAACAAGAATTTCAGTTCTAGAAATTACCAAAAAAAATGACTCATTTTACTTAGCCTACACATATGCCTGTACACTGCTTCCATTACCAAGAATACAATAACGATGGCTGGCAATTAATGGAATGTATAAATGGGAGTAAATAAATGCAAAAATATTTATAGAGAGGTTTTATTTCCTGAATATAAGTCATTACACAGCAAAAGAACTAAAAAATATTCTCGTAAGCAATTCAATGGCGCCTACATGTCATGAACATGACAATACAGGGAAAGCTATGGACAGTTTCTAAACAGCAAGCACTATGCGTTCATGCAAGACCAATGCATGCATAAACACACAATGTAACTAAGATAATTGTTTACACGTAAGCTTATCACATGCACACGTGTCTGAGCAGCTATACATACATAACTTGTTCATTAGGTTTGCATGCCTGTTTTCCCCTTCTATTTTTCCTGAAGAACAGCTCACCAGCAGATAACACACTTTTCAGATTTCCCTGCACAAGCTGATTCTGCAATTCTGTTCCTCTCTAAATTATCAGCTCTTTTAAATCTAGAGTCTCCTCTGAACTGTAGTTCCCAGAAATGCAGTTTTAAAGTATTTTTACAAGCCATACAAACATTCTTTTGAGGGATAACAAGTTATAGTGAAAGCATCTACATGGATCACAAGTAAGAGCTGACATCAAACTCTTACAGGTGAAATAGGTTCAATGACTTACATTTCAATACATGCTTTAAGTAGTGGTTTAGAAATACATACATATTTATTTCTATGGGTGAAAAAATAATAACCACCTTTTAAGGAAGCAAACCACTTTGCCATTTAAAATAATCAATCTATTATCTTGTTTTCCAAATAATAATTACATAATGCATTTCATTTTGGAGTCAGCAAAATTATAATTTTATTGTCAAAATGGACCAAACAGTACTCGATATTCTACGACTTCACCTAATTTCTGCTCTGTCCTTAAAAATCATAGATGCACAGAAATATGACACAAGCAAAAAATATTAAAGTAGTGAAAGACTCTATAATACAGAACAAGTATAGCTGTTTAAACACAGTACATGATACGAGTCAAACGAGATAGAAATTTAACTCCAGTATATACACACTCACCAATTTCCTATCCTGCTAACTCTTTTGGAAAATTGACATTGAGTTCTGAATGTACATGTAAGTATGAAAAGCACCCAATTTTAGGTTCCCTCTTGTGTTTTCACAGTACTAATGTTTGTGCAGTTTATGTCATGCATATAAACCCTGCTAAACCAACAACTCCACCCAGGTGCACTGTGCCTCCCCCCTACATCCGCCACTGCAACACAAAGATATGCATCTATTTGCCAATATAAGATTATTTTTATAATGGACTATGATCCTAGACTTGCTAGCTTGGTTCCTGAACATTTTTCATTTGGGAAGAACACAGCATTTACTGTCCTGTTTCCAACGCTCCTGATACATTCTCTCATGTATTCTTAGAGAAAAATGAGAAAAATCACTACTCTGCTATGAAAAACTGTGCGCTGTGGAGACAAACAGTAAATTTAAATTAGATACTAACCCAAAATAATAAGCCTTGCACATAGACTGCTCTTTAACTCTTCTCAATATACCAGAACAGGCATATGTACTCAATCCACAAGGCATATTATATTCCAAACAACGTGGAAAGTTAAAAAGAAAATGTCAACAATCAAACACATTAGATAGACTCGTCTTAAACACTACCTTGCTTTCAAGTATCTTATTTTATAACGTCCATTAACACGTTACATATTATCCCATATGATTGCCATAAATCCACCATTTCTCTGTACCTAACGTTTTTGCTGTTGATTTAAAATTCTCATTGCTTGACTGAATTTTCATCTAGTCAGCAGAATTTAATCTCAGATGTGCCTTACCATCCTTATATTTTGACACATAATTTAATCTCCAGCATTTCAGTATGCTATTTAAAAAATGTATTTGCAGAAATCATTATAGGATTATTCTAAAAACAGCTCTTAAACTTCCAACTTAAAAGCAAGAAGCAACTAGATACAGTACCAGTCACAGATGATAAAGCAAGTGGAACACAAAACAGTCCACATTTCAACATAGGTATTTAAAGAGAAGATTAAAAGTTGCTTTGATTCAGTAGTTCAATGAGAAAATACACCACAATGTCTACCAAAGGCACGTATTAAACATAATGTTGCTGCAATTTATCTATTATGCTCATGATAAGAAAATGTAATTTAATTGCTAATACCCAAATAAAATTCTAAGGTAAAAAAATTTCCTCATCCAAACCTCTATGATGACATGAGATTCATCCATAATCCCTTTTTTAACTTCCCTAGGAGTAAAAGCATAAAGCATTATGTGAGTTATTAATAATCTGTAATAAGTGTATCAGCTTTACTTTTGTCTACATAACAACTCCTATTGGATGCAAAAATACCTAAGTATTAGCTTGTAAGAAATAGCTTTGTCAATAGCACAAAATACTAACTTAAGGCATGAAAAAAATGATACACATGAATCTCAGTGACTACCCAGTTTTTAAAGTATCTATGAGCAGCAGAACAATGCCATTTCTTCCAATTAGACAGAAATATTTCACAGAGAATTGGTTTATGGTATTCACTTGCCTACTCTGTAAAAGTTAACCTTTTGAACCATTCTTAGGGTATGCTGACCCCTAAAGGTCTACAAATACTAACTCTGACTAAGCTATTACACATTTAAAGTACAAATTGTCAGACTATAGTTCTCCACTGTTACTCCTCCATGACTATTTTTGTTTTGGAATCATACCATAGAATCATAGAATGGTTTGGGTCGGAAGGGACCTTAAAAATCTTCTAGATTCAATCTCCCAACCCCCCGCTATAGGCAGGGACACCTCCCACAGGTTTCTCAAAGCCTCCAAAACATTTTTAACTTCACACAGTAGTAGCTCAAAATTCCATTAATTAAAAGCGGTCTACAAGTAGTTTATTTTACACAATAGAAACAGAAATAGATAGAAATTCCTTTACATCTGTAAGATGCAACATCTCCAAGACTGAGTATTCTTGTTTCTAAAAAAAGAGATGCCATGAGAAACTTGGTATTTATTATCTTTTGAGAAAGAACACATAGTATAAATTCCAAAAAAAGGAAATGCACAAGATGTGATCAGGCTAGGATACAGAAGGCTTCTTTAATACTGACACGCCTTGGGTTTTTGTTTTTATTTGGTTTTTTTATGTACATATTGACGCTTACAGGAAAAAAAATCCACCCTTTTTTGATGTTCTGAAGGTCTCCTTCCTGTGCCCTTCCCTTTCTTCAATCTACCCATCAATCTAGTCACAAGCCACTTCCCGACAATTCTCTTCTATAGAGTCAGTCAGTCACATAGGGTGCCTTAAAATGCAGTGCTTTTTCTTTTTTCCCAATTTCTGCCATGAAACGGAGAAGAATGTGTCACCCAAGAGTAAAATTTTGGTCATCCAAATACAACACGATTCTTCTATCTTGATGGAGATGAAAACTCCACCAACCATGGAAGATCCAAGTTAACCAAGGCCTCCTTTACCTCCAAGCCTACCTTACCATCTATATTCAGCTGAGGCAATAATCAGAAATTCATTAACATTAGTAGGTGACTTAACGATACTCCACCCAGGCATGAATAGCTAAGAAGGTTACTTTAAGACAGACTTCAGATTTGTTATTAACCCATTAAGAAAAAAAGATTGGAAAGTAAAGTGTAACATACAGATTAAGAACTGCAATAAGACTTCCTGAAGTTATATAAAACCAAAAAAATTTCAGTAACCCTGAAAATAAAAATAAAGCTGGTGGCTTACATTCCTGCAGCTGCTCTCCTATTACCTGAAATACTTTTAAGAGGCAGTGTGTGTTTGCGGGTTTTTTTTCTTTTCTTCCAAAGTCAGTCATGTATCGGCAAGAACAAATACATTCCAGTCACTGCCTAGCACTGGTACAACACCTGAGGTTCCTTATTAATATCTTAAAAGTCCTTACCTTTTGACCAGTTTTCCATTTGTTCTTCTGAACTTGTTTGATCTGGCACTGAGTCCAGTTTTTGCTTGAAGATTTCAGAGCTAAAATAAAGCAAACCTTAGATAAATAAACTTGAAACAATGTATTATAACACACCTATAGTTTTTGCCTTCATTTGTTGGAAAAATTTACAAGATTATTTAAAAATATTTATAACAGGACAATAACATCTATGTATTTTAACAGTCAGTGATAAATTATATTTCTCAGTATATTTTCTTCACACATCTAATTTTTTTCATGGTTTGGTTCAGCTTTCCGTTGTGTATAACACCTTCACTGAAAAATGTATCAGCTTGTCTTCTTGTTCTAGAGTCTCGTCTTGGAAGTACATGCTACTGAGCACAGCCCAAATCACAGTGAGTGGTCCTGTTTGAGGTTATGAGACTGCTCACTTTAGTAATTCTCATAGATGGTGGTATGCGCTTCACTTTACAACATTCTTTCTCCTGCTTTAACTTCCTGGATGAAATACAGGTAAAGTGGCCAATGATCACTCCAACTCTGAATTTGCAGGTTTTTCTAAACAGCTAAATAATGTATCCTAATATTTGTGTACATATTGCTTCAGATTATACAGTTAATGACACAGTTGCAGTATTTCATATAATCAAAGATCTTCAAGAAACAACCCTCAATACTCAAAAATAATAGCTACAGTAAAATGTTATGCTTATTGGGTAATATTTTGAATGTTAAACTACATGCTGTCTTATATGTTAAAAATTCAACTATATTCTATATCTCAATAAAATTGTAATCTTGCTAATATAGTAAGCTTACCGCAAATTTTATTACTTATACTTCTTTAAATATTTATTGTACAAGGGACAATTTTTCATCTTTAACTACATAGTTGTGCTTATTTTATGTTTTCTGTTATATTTTTTCTACATATCTTAAAAAGACACAACATATTCCTTAAAGAGGCAGTGGCTGGATCATGAAAACACCCAGAGAGTTGTGATCGGGCTGATAAATATAAGAGTTCAGAAAAAAAAAAAAAGAGAAACACATTTTAAAATTCAAGCATATTAGTATATTATACCAAGACATATATTCTAACTAATAAAGTAGCAGAAGAAATTATTTTCCTACACAACATCAAAAAGGCAAATATTTTCATTTTTGTCTTTGTGATTATAAAAACCTAATAATTGTAAAAACACTTAAAATTCAACACTAACATTTACATTAAGCGTTCAAGAAATACAGTTAGCTCATATTTGTTGTTACCTATAAATATGCATGAGAAACAAAATGTGTATGATTTGATACGTCTTAAAATAAATAACAACTTCACCTAATATCACAGAACACAGAGTTCCTTACAAGAGTCCCTCAAATGAAGCTGTACGCTTCTTTTTCAATTTTGTGTAACTGTGTTGATTTGGAGTTGGCAATCTTTTCCTAAGTTCCTCATTTACTTTTGGATTAGCTGAAAATATGGAAGGTTATTAATATCAAGAAGTAGGTTTCTGTCAATGAAGCCATTTCCCTACATATTGCACAAAAAGGTTCATAATAATTGCAGTATTTTAATAAGATATTCATATAGCAAGACATGAAGAAAATACAGTATTTAATAACCTCTGGAGTATTTTAAAACATGTCTTAGGGCCTTAATGTGCCTAGTAATATACTATTTAAAACCATAATTTTATCCCTCCACAATATACAGTCACTCTTCCTCACCATTTACCCAGCTAATGAATGCCAGCAATTAGTAAAATGTAATCCCATTGCACAATCATTTTAATGCTTTTAGCACTCAGAAAAGTAAACACCAAATTAATACTGCTCAAGCCATATCAGATCCTAGTTGGAAGCAAGCAATTATAGTTCAGCTCCTCAGGTGTAATTAAATGATTGGAATGATTTAGTTCCATAAATGCAAGTTAATTCATAAGCAAGCAACAAATATACTGGGAGTAATTACAAGAAACATTGACAGTCTAAGCAGGGCATGTGCCTTCAGGACCTGAGGTAGGAAAATGCTGCCCTCTCCTGGAAATAGTAGACTATAGCACGGGAATAATTTGAAGTCAAGGGCCTCAATTTATAGACTTTTCTTCATAGGTGAAATACGTTTTGCTAATTAATAGGGAACTTACACATATAGAAAACAAAAATACTATTGATATCGAATTAAGGCAACTTAATGAAGACAAATAGAAAGACCTTTTGAGGGTCCCTAGGGTTTGCAGTATACTTTCCCTACCAACAAAAGTAATAGTGTTAGGAAACGTAACAACAAAATATTCTATACGCTAAGTATATAGATTGGTTGTTCTGAACACAAACTCTGTAATAGGAATATGACTTAAGTACAGTGCTTACATATCATTCAAGATGTACCTTTAACAATAGGTACTTCAAATATAAAGTGGTTTTAGAACCAGAACTTATTGAACTACCATTCAGATGGTGTGAAACTTCACCGTTCAACAACAATCAGAAGCTCGCCATGAAGGTTTTCCGAGGAGGAATTATCAGAAAAATTAAATACAATTATTTTAAAGCTTTACTTTATTTTCAATTGAAGACAATCTGTGAATAATCGACCTGCCTAATACTCAAAAGAAATTAAAGCTGGACATTAAAATAAAGTACACTGGTGGGCTGAGACAAAATTGAGAAGGCCAAATGAAACTGTAACCCAAAATCTCGAGTTAATTTTAAATACTAATTTCCTTATTCACTACCTAGTTATTGACTTATATTAGTGTTAAGACTACTACTTGCATATCATGCATAGAAAGCTAAATAAAAATTAATTTTCCTTATCTGTTGAATATGATGTGCAATAGTCACGTAAAATTGACACTAAATATTTAAGTACAAAATTACATACAAATATGAATATAAATTAATGAAGTACCTTCCTAGTAATGAAAGAAATCCCAGGTCTACCTCATTTGCCCTCCACAAAAATAACAAATGCTTCACAGTGCTGCATATAGTAATGTGGGAGAAAAATCAAAGACTGTGGTCAGCATATGATTATTTTCCACACACAGAAACTGACTGTAAGAAAGCTCAATTCAAAAGCACCTGATCACTATAAAAGATTAAAACTGTTCTTTACTAATAGCACTTTGGCATCAAAATATTTCTTTCTTCCAGATCTCTGTGTATTTCAAAACAAAGCCAAGCTGCGTACAAATAGCTTCACTGTTATTTTACCTACTGTGGAAATGAACCAAATTATTTTAAGAAGTCATATTATTAAAAGTTTAAAATGTACAGCACATTTGCTTTGCCCTTTGATGTCACAGTCCTATTTTTCTATTCAAATCTTGTACACTGTAAGTTAATTGCTTTTGGAAACTACTTATTATTCATGTAAAAATTAATGTGCCAATGTGTTTAAATCCTTTTAAATGACCATTCATGCATCTTTCTTCTTTAAGTACCAATGAAATCTGTCAAAGATATCAATGCAAGATGGTCTTAGAGAAAGTTCTAATAAAGATTTTTTCTGCTAACATAAGATTTTCATTTTCGTCAACTTTACTTAAATTCCATTAATTTTTTAAGCTGCTTTTAATAAATTCACAAGTAAAAAATTTTAGCCTCCATAGTCTGTCATTTGTGTTCCAGCTGACTTTATGAATATTAATAACAGTGTTATCCTGATTAAATAGGCTTCATATAAAATCCCTGTGAATCCTATAGCTCAGACATCTCATTTTTCCAACTCTTTATGAATTTGGATTCAGACATTAAACTGGAAAAAACCTTAAAAACAGATTCAATGGTACATGTGTGTACCCTTAAGCAAAAAATTAGATGTTCTAATGATTCAAATAATTAAAATTGATAGGACCACGTATTGAGATTTCAGGCTTTCTGTAAACATGCAACATATTTTAACTCTAATGAACACATCGACATTTCACAGAACAAAAGATTAAGAATCTATTATAAAATAATAATAATGTCTGCCCTTATCCTTATGTTAAACAACTGATGATATATTTTTAACGCTTGATATAGGTAGGGCTGCTTTGCAGAGGAATGTCCCAAAGAAAGAAATTAGTGGATGCCTAATTATATAAGCACATATACGAAATACATGAACATTCTAGCTTTGCATGGGTGTTCAGTGAAAAAAAATACTAACTTTTAATTGGTTTATACTTCAGTAAAACCAACATTTTGCTAAAGAATGTCTAATTGAAAAACATAAGAAAGAAATTTTAACATTATCCTAGGAGACTCGTGCAGTCACACTTTCAAACTGTCAACTTAATCCCATGCTTATATGTTTATTTATGTCTGTGACAGATGAAATTGGAATACTAAGGTCACTGCACTGCTTTCCCTTTTTTATTATATATAGTGCTAACTAAAATTACTTGTATGTTCTCTTGTTCATTCAGGGATATATGTTGCAAAGATGGCCACCAAAGTATTTCGCCTTACAATACCTTAAAATATGAATGGATTTTAGGAGAAAAAAACCAATGGCATATTCAGGATAGCATGCCTGTCCCAGTTCTAATTACTCGCCAACACAAACACTTAACAGGAATTAAATAAAAACAAGAGATATACAAAAATAACATACATCTGCAAGGTAGGAAGCATACAGTGCTTTACTTGTGCAGTTCTGAATAGCTTTATTACAGATGTGGCAGCATTTCCACTTTCAGAGGAAAAAACCTCCAGTGTCTGCAGAATATATATTACACAAGGGAGCACCCCATAATAACACCATATCTCAACCATCTGAACTGTGATGTTGACCCAAGATATTTAGATTAGTGACAGCCTGCTGTAGCTGCCAGTGCTTTCCCTTCCTAGGCAGGAGATCAGGAAGTCCATATTCTAATCTTGCCTTGACAGGTTTTGAAGACACCTATCAAATCATGGCCTTTGCCGCTGTGACTGGAAGCAAACACTTGCTGGTGTGGACAGAAGTAACCTTTTCTTAACAAAAAGTCCTCAGGTCTTGGGAAGTTTTTCCACAAGGAGGACTACCCTGCCGGCTCTTCCTGCGATGGAACAAGAAACTACTTTCCACCATCCCCTGGAATGGCACTGAGCCAGTCTTTGTCCCCCTTAAGGAAGCAGGTGGCAGTTGCCACTGACAGTGAGGCATGGAGCTATGTAAGAGATGGAACACCATATGCTTTATGGACAGAGAAATAAAGGAAGAATTTTATTATTATTTTCGTAATAATCTTAGATTACCAGGATCTCCCTACAATATCCTGAAACGTTTTGCCTCAGGCCAATATAAACTAAAAATCTTAATTTAGGTGGGTACACTACACAAAAACCAGTTACCTTCTAGAAGCATTTCCCTAGGGAACAAACAGTTTTGCCAGCCCAGGTGGAGGCCAAGTTTTGATGCAATGACACACTCTTCAGCAAAAAAGAAGTCACATTTCCTCTCTACCTTATGAAACTTTATGGAAAATTCAAAATCTCTGACAACTCAAACTAAGTTCAAGTTAGCTTTGGGCAGTTATAAAAAATACTAGTCAAAGAACAACTGAAATAGCCCCTTCAAATATTTGTCAAAGTTGGAACAACACCCATCTGTTAGTCAAAAGCTGTGATATGATAACAGTTAGTTATTTTACAGTATTCTATTACTTTTATAGAGTTCTATTACTTTTCTATGCTTTTAAATACAAGTAGTTCATGCAAAATACTCTGTTTTTAAAAGAGTATAAAACATAAGCAGATGGCCTAATCTCGTAAGTGGATAAATGTAGCATGAGTTGTACTTCGAATTTAAAACACACTGCTACAAAGACTTCATGATTTTGGTTTACAGAAGTAATTGCATTATCTGGAATCTTGATAAAAACATTCTTCCAGAGGGCAGTCATATAATAATCCCTGGGTTTTCTTCTCTATTGATTCATGGCCCAAAAGGAGTCTAGACGTTTGCTGTTGGTTCCAATTTACCTGCATAAATCAGAAAAACATGGGGAACCAGGGCTCAGATATTTTTACTCAATTGCTCATTAAAGAACTAAGTCAAAGAGCTCTTATTCTCCATATCATGCTTCTGATAAAGGCAGAAGGCCCAAAATGCAGTTTCAGCTGCTTTACATCATATCTATTTCTGAATCAAATTTAATTGGATAAAGGACATGTACTTTTCTCTATTTTTTCTTCCTAATTTCTGCTTTTAGTTCAATGTCTTCAAAGCTCAATTTTAATTTATTTTTTTAATGTACACCAGGAAATGGTTTAAGTGCATATTGGATCACTGACAGTTCCAAATCTCTTCTCCCCTCTGATATAATCTCTTCTCCTGTCCCCCTTTTAACAACCAAAATAACTGTCTCCATTTTTATTTTATTTGTAAACAATCTTCATCCTGCTCTGTCCTCATCTTTCCCAGTTTTCAGCTGTCCTTTGTCCTCTATTTCTTTTCTTTTTGCTTAGTTTGGTCTTCTTTTTGACAATAAATGCCTTTTACTTCTCCCCCTTGTCTGCTACCTCTTTGAAATGTAAAAAAAAACAACCTGCAGATGATCTTATCAAAGACCATCCCTCCTTTTTTTCCAGCTTTTCTCATTTTGGTGTGCATTCTGTGAAGCATCTTTCTTCTGTGACACTTCCATTAACATTGTTTTAACTCTAATAATGAAACCATGAAATGATTTGGTCAAGTGTGGAACAGCCAATTAATTTAGCCATTCTTCAGCTTCATTGTAAACATTTTACTGCTCTTATAACTCATTACATTACATGTAGGCAGCTAGATCTCTGTTTCTAAACTGTTTACAATCCAACTGTGAGTTCCATAGCATTTAAGAATAAGGATATATACATATATTTTAAACTAGCCATTGTCTTATCTGGAGCCATAGAATATTTACTAGAATATTTTAGTAGAAACAGTACTACATACTCACGGTGGTGAGGGCTACCTGTGTATTACACTCTGTTGACAGGATCATAGCCAGCACACAAAAGGAAGTGATTAATCCCCCATTTGGCACATTTGAGACCACATATGAAGTGCTGTATCCAGTCTGACCCTCTCAGAGATATCCTGAAGCAAGTCCAGCAGAGAGCCATCAAGATGATTAGGGGTCTGTAGCACATGACTTGCAGGGAATTTCAAAGAGTTGGAGGTAGTTGGTTTTAAGCAGAGAAGGCTAAATGAGGATTTTATTGGGTTTTAGCTGCCTTGTGAATGAATATAAAGAAGATGGAAACAGATTCTTCTCTGGGAGACAAATTGTAACAAAAAAGTCAGAGTTACGGGTAAGAGATTTTTTACGCTGGAACAAGTTGCTCAGAGAGGCTGCAGAATCTCCACTGCTGGAGTGCAAAACTCATATGGATACAACAAGCTGGTCTAACTTTGGAGATAGGCCCTTTCTGAGAAGAGATGTGAACTGGCTGGTGGTATTCACAGATGATCTCCTACCTACCTAATTTATTACCCCAAGGACTGCAATAAAAGAAAACCCACCAGAACCAGTATTTCTACAATAAACTAAATTCTGGGTTGTTTTCTGCAGAGCAGGAGGAGGAAAAACAAAGACAGTAGTGAAGCCTGACCAAAGATGACCCATGTGGCAGAAAGCCAACAGGGAGGAAACAGCCCAACAGCAGCATTAGTGCAGCACTGTGAGGAGGAATTGTCCCACTTACTCCAGTTTGCTACATGACTGAACGACTGGGCATTGGGCCAAATGTTAAACACTAATTGCACACCATCCTTCAGTAAAACAACCCTGGACCACTGATACAGGTATTTTACTTGCCTTTCTGAAAACATTTGGCTTAAGCTCCACAAAATCTGTCTGCCACCCCAAACTTAAAAAAAAAAAAATTCACTGTGACTGAAGAGCTCCAAAGCTAACTATGAAAGTCACTCATTTGAGTCTACAGTGCCTATGTTAGTAAAATTCATATTGGCTATCTTGAAATTCCCAGACCCCTAAAACATAATTTCTTTTATTACAGAAAGAAATTGCTTGCCTAGATTTTACCATAAAAGCAAAAATAAAGACATAGAACATTATATGCCTATAAAAATTAGAAGTGGTAACTTAGTGCCAGATTCATAAACCGCTAGTATAAGTAATAGCATTAAGCAGAAATATTTCCCCTGCTGAAAGAATTCCAATTTAATTGTTCGCTGCCATCATAGAAAGAAGGAAAATCGAACGGGGACTTAGTGAAAAAAAGGAGGTAACAAATCCCACTAAAGCAGAGAAACTCAGTTTATTCAACAACCTCACATTTCTCAAAGTACCTTCAAACAGCACCATTTTTTTCTGACAGCAAACACACTAAAAATAAAAAGCATAAAGACTACAAACACTGTGGATATTGGAGTCTGACCAAGAACTATCATGAGAGCTGAACATGCAGAGGGCTGTCAGAAACGTGCCAGCCTTTCAAGACCCAGCCCTGTGTGTGGAGACTGAGGGGGGCCCATTGGTCTCTTGCAGAGAAACAGCTGCATCAGTAATTTATCTGTCAGGCTGTTTTGAACAGCATGAAAACACAAATGCACCTTTACTGCTTCCATAAATCAGCATATCCAGTGCACTGGGTCTACCCCAAATTATTTATCTACTCAAATTCAACAATGTACTTCTGAGCTGCTGAAGATCTCGTCACCTGAAATCTCACAAGCTAAAAAGAGCAGAGACATAAACCAACACTGATTCCAGATCAGCCAGTTCTTTTCTTTTTAAGAGAATTAACTAAGCAATCATTTTTTTGGATGACTACCTGAAGAGAATGCTATCCTCTAACTAGAAGTATAACTGCGCCCTAAACTATGCTTGCATAGCAGTAAGAACATTGGAACACAGTGTGTTGCTCAGGTGTAAACGCAGACATACTTTTTGACTCAATAAACATATAGTCTCTCCCCAACTTCTGATTTTTATTTTAAACCTAGCAATTAGATCCAGTATTAGTGTTTTCATTGACTACAAGTAGTAACTTCATCCTTATAAATGAGAACCAGAGGGAGGTAAGGAGGAATGGCACACTTCAGGACATGTTTTTTTACCCTCTAATACTATTTCAGAGCATTTTCAGCACCTGTGCATTGGCTGTGTGCTTTACAATACATTTAACATAAATGACGCCTAACAAGCTCTATCATGTGCTGTTGCTTATTTAGGTATGATTAGCAGGTTAGTGTTTTTAGAACTTAATCCAGATGCACCTCTCAAACTTAATACAACGTCAAATAAACCTGAAGGCCAGTACCATTTAAAATAGCAGGATACACATCTACAAATGGTCTTGGACCATCAGAGAAATATCAGATATTCTGAGGTGGGCCAGAACTCAATAAGAACTGGAGATGAGTCTGTGAAATTAAGTCTGTTGAGAATGTCTAGAATTTAAAGAGAAACTAAAAATCAAAGAGGTTAAACCTGCAAACATCCAGCACCACGGAGCAGTTGCACTGCTACTTGTTCTTGCACCAACTGAGAAAGTTACAAGATTAAAATGGAATCACCATTGACTCTAAACCATTGCCAGGCAACTGGGAAAATACAAACAACAGAAAAAAAGGAAAAAAAAGACATTAGCTATAGTTAAAGAAGTTTAGATCATCAGTCACATTATCAGAGATATTTGTGACAGCAAATTCATCTCCCTGTCAAATTTTAAGAAAGCAGTGCAAAGTACAATCACATACGAGCTTCCCAATCAAACCACTGCAAAATTTCTGTTCATATCAAGGAAAACATTATAGTTATACTTAAAACTCAGTTTGGAAAATATTCAGAACCTTCTTTCAGCTGAAACTTGCCAAAAATAGTCATCTTCATCTAGTAGGAAGGAAATGCCTACTGTGGGAAAAAAAAAAATCTCCATCTAACACATTAGAATTACAAAAGTTGAAAACTCAAAGAAAAAAGGTATTCCAAATAGAGATGCAGGACAACAGGCAGAACTATTAGATCACCTATAATGAAAGCCCTGTCATTTCTGTTCTTGTTCACTTGTTCAACCAAAACCAATGAAATAGTTGAGCTTTTTATTTCTTTCTTTATCCACAACTTCCCTGGGCAACCTGTTTCAGTGTCTTACCACCCTCATCATGAAGAATTTCTTCCTAATGTATAGTCTAAATCTTCCCCCTCCAATTTATTCCCCCTCATCCTCTAACTACGTGCCCTTGTAACAAGTCCCTCCCCAGCTTTCTCGTATGCCCCCTTCAGGTACTGGAAGGCTACTATAAGTTCTCCTTGGAGCTTTCTCTTCTCCAGGCTGGACAACCCCAACTCTCTCAGCCTGTTCTCACAGCAGAGGTGCTCCAGCCCTCTGATCATCTTTATAGCACTCCTCTGGACCCGTTCCAACAGTTCCATATCCTTCTTATGTTCAGAATTCCAGAGCTGGACACAATATTCCAGGTGGGGCATCATAAGAGCAGAGCAGAGGGGCAGAATCACCTCCCTCGACCTGCTGGCCACGCTTCTTTTGATGCAGCCCAGGATATGGTTGGCCTTCTGGGCTGCGAGCATGTATTGCCGGCTCATGTCCAGCTTCTCATCAATCAGCACCCTGAAGTCCTCCTCCACAGAGCTACTCTCAATCACGTCGTTCCCCATGCTGTATTGAAACCATGGACTGCCCCACCCTAGATGTAGAATAAATAGATCATTCTCGTTCCTTAGTCTTGTCATTGTTTATAATGGCATACAACACAGGGAAAAAAGAAGCAGGACAGACTTTTAAAAAAAAAAGTCTTTACTGTGTTTTGAAGAAAGGTCATTTATTTTAAACCCTTAATAAGCACATTATCCAGCTAAAAACATGGTAGTAATTTACAGTGAAGAAACCTTAAAGAATTCCTCTGAGAACATAAGCTACAAAGAGTTTCATGTAAATTGTGGGTTACACAACTGACAGAAAAAGTTCTTATTAGGGGTTCTGAGCCTTAAAATCAGATTCTTTCCACACAGACAAATGGGGAAAAAACCAAAATCAAACCAAAATAAACTGGAAAAAATACAAGACCTAGGATTATCTAGGCAGTTTCACAAAGACTATTCTCTTCAGTTTTTCATAAGACTAGATAGATGTTCTCCTCCTTCTTGCAACCTCATCATAAATTCTAACATCTTGCATTCAATATTCCTTGATTCATCAAGTTACATTAATGTTTTTATTGCCAAAACAGTTGACACCAGAGGTGAAAAGAAGAAATTATGTGAGGTTGCAGAGAGCTTAGACAGCAGCTGAATCTCAGCCACACATCAGTTATTCTCAGATGGAACACAGCAGTTATAAACCCACTTACTAGACGAAGGAGGCAAAATCCTTACTTGGCACTCTTGAAACCCAGGCTTATTTTGATGACTGCTTTCTCTTGCACATAATCTTGCTGAACAGTTTGAGGCTTGTTTGTCAGATGTTCTGGGCACTACAAGTAGCACTACTTGGCATCACTAAAAACCAAAGAAATCGACTTTATGGCTACAGAAGGATAGATAAAACACAAGATTAAAAAAAGGAAAATTTGGCCAACAGTTCAAATACTCAACAGCTTTTAAGACCTTCTTGGACACTGCAAAGCTGCAAGACTTATAGATTCCAGAATTTTACCTCCCCTTTCATGTTGAAGAACTATCTGACAAAGTGCCTAGGATAGCTTCTGTGCCTAATCATAGTACTGGGAAAACTCCTAAATAGCTTCCTATTTCACCGTCGAAGGGGAAATAAGAAAGAAAGTTTTCTGGAATATTTCTTAAACATGTTATGAATGAAGGCAACTTTGTTTTAATGTTCTTTAATGACTCCTTGCTGTAGAAGGCAAATCTTAACTTGTTCAGGCTTTAATGTAAAATGGCATAATTCTGCTAAAAATTATGCCGCTTTGACACTGCTTTTGTAGCAGTCTTCAGTATTCTTCTTTTAATTTCCTCTAGACTTTAAAGCCATAACATCTAATCAATTACTAACATTTGTAAAAACTTATGCCAGTACGTCACAGCCCTCTTATGTTTTCTCGTTATCTAAAGGAAGTATTTCACTGTAGTCAGTATTTCAGCTGGATTGTGCATCTGCTGTGCACAGAAGGGAAAGGTTGCAGTTTTTGCCATAACTTAGCTTATTACAGTATGTTGTTCTTGTCTGAAAAAACTTAAATGAATTTAATTTACTGATCACACTGAACCTCACTGAGGTGTAAAATTATTTTTTGTTTTAATCAAAGATAATAAAAAGGGTAAACCTAAGGAGAAGTTAGCTTAGTACTTAAAAGGTTTTCCACAGTGTTTTCAGCATAGGTTGAAAACACTTGTTCTCAGACATCCATTAATATACACCTCCCTAAAAACTTGTTTCTCAAGACATTTGAGAAGTCCAAAGACCCCAAGACTAGCAAACTTATGCTCTGATCATGACTTTTTAAAATCAGATGAGATACAGGTTTGTTCTTTTCCTAAATATTTTGGATAACATTATATAATTAGTATGAACTGCTATATAACTGGAGTTTAACACACTCTGCGTTAATTTCTTTAGCAACTGGAACAACGTTTTATCATAGAATCATAGAATCACCAGGTTGGAAGAGACCCACCAAATCATCGACTCCAACCATTCCCACCAATCTTTAAACCGTGCCCATTTTGCTTTTCTTTACAGTGAAAAGTGGCACTTTTGCATAGATTTGTATGACATAGGATTACAGGTTTTTTTTTTTAAAAAAAGCCCGTCACTGGGTTATTTGTATTAGATGTGGGATTTTTAAGAGCTGCAGATATACAGGCAATTCTTAATTTCCCTGATCTCTGTAACGGACTGAATAGCTGCATTATTGGAAAAAAAGTGTAATATGTACTACTAAATGGATTCTTAATAAAGTATCTAGTTTGATTTTATTTTTCCTGGTAAGTTTTGAGATAAATTTGGAAAGTGTGTACCACACCAAATATAGAACAAGCGAGGTGGGCAGATACAACTGGAGCGGAACCTCGGTATGATAGCAACATATGCTATTTTTTGGTAAGTTTTTCCTCGTAAGTGGTAGAGAGTGAATGTTTGCAATAGGAATTTTACATCCAGGAGGGTTTTTGAAATATGAAAGATACTTTTAAACTATGAAGAGAATTATAATTTTTGCCTAATGTTTAGTAACCTTCAGATACTGTAATTCCACTTCAGATCCTGGAAAAACATTCTGGAGACAAATATTAGTCTACCACTGGATAGTGAAGAGGAGGAACAAAATTACATTTCAAGGGGAAACTGTTTTTATTAGAGTTACCTTGTACACCTGCACAGCAGTCACCTTCAGTACAGTATGAGAAAAAGTGTTTCACCCCACAGCTGTGTTTATTCTTTCTACCCTCAAATTCTGAGTGCATACAGCAAGAAGCTGAAGTTGCTCTCAGGCATACTTATATTATCCTGTATTTATGCTAGAGTAGTGCAGAAAATTAACTTCAACACCCTTAACTGGTTGACTGTATATCTCAGGATAACAGAATCTCTTGATAAAGCCACTGCATCCTAATCCGTAACACTTATGACAAAGGAATACTTCCTAGGTGCTCCATTCTTTTATACTGTTGGAGTGAAATGAACAAACTAGGGGACTGAGTCCATTAGCACCCTTTCACAGCTGTATCACTTTAGTAATGGCCTCATGATGATCCTGAAAGAAATCTCAATGTATCAAAAAAACAGAAGGTGAGCCTCTTCTCAGAGAGCTGCTCTTCCATCTATTTCCTTCTGCAGCACAATGGACCTATGCCCTTAGAAAGAGAACGAGTCCAGAGAAGAGCAACAAAGCCGGTGAGGGGGCTGGAGAACAAGTCTTACGAGGAGCGGCTGAGAGAGCTGGGGTTGTTTAGCCTGGAGAAGAGGAGGCTGAGGGGAGACCTCATTGCTCTCTACAACTACCTGAAAGGAGGTTGTAGAGAGGAGGGTGCTGGCCTCTTCTCCCAAGTAACAGGGGACAGGACAAGAGGGAATGGCCTCAAGCTCCACCAGGGGGGACAGGACAAGAGGGAATGGCCTCAAGCTCCACCAGGGGAGATTTAGGCTGGACATTAGGAAAAAATTCTTCACAGAAAGGGTCATTGGGCACTGGAACAGGCTGCCCAGGGAGGTGGTTGATTCACCTTCCCTGAAGGTGTTTAAGGCACAGCTGGACGAGGTGCTGAGGGGCATGGTTTAGTGTTTGATAGGAATGGTTGGACTTGATGATCCGGTGGGCCTCTTCCAACCTGGTTATTCTATGATTCTATGATTCTAAAGCTCAGTCACATGAGAGGCAGATCACAGCGATCTGATCATGGGCTCTACCTGCTGTGCTACAACCTGTGCAGAAGCCAACTCAGGGCTATACTTGTTAACTTTTTGGTATGCAGAACCCCTTACCTTGAAGCCTACCTGACAAACCAAAGATCAGATCCTGACCACGTCACCATGGCCCTTCTGTTGCTGAAGCAGAAGAAGTTACAAGGTTACAAAGAATAATACCACTTCTGAAGAAAACAAAAGACCATTTGGACCCCAGCACTTAACTAGAAGAGGTGTTCAGTGACACCAGTTCAGCACCTAGGGCTACTGAATCACATTGTTCATTGCCGCTGCTCTCTGACAAGAAGTAACTCAGGTAGCAGTGGCAAATTACTAACCTCAGCAACACTGGCACTTTGACAGGAGCCCTGTAAACCTGGAGTCTGTAACAAGCAATAGATGTCAAAATTGCTGCTTCTGTATAACAAAGGCAGCTGATTGAGGTATGTTTTGGAAGCCGACACTTCTGAAAAATGTCCAGCTGGACAAAATATCTGTCAGGTCTAGTAAATTTTTTGTGAAGTGGATGATGTGTACAAGTCTATTTCTTACCATTCTAGGACTCAATAGCTCTAATAGATCACACATGGAAAAACCCATCAGTGAATGTTACAGCATATTTATTAAATAGTTGTGGTAAAACGAGTGGCAGTCATTTCAGTTACCTACCTACAAGTTTCCAATTTCAGCTTGCAAACTGGCTACTCAGAGGCTGTCTCCTCCTTTAGTTCAGACTGACACAGATGGTCAGCTGAGGTACCTGACTAAGCCACCTCCCTACTGGATAAAATCATCAACAGTGTATGTTCTCTGTGAGGACCCAGAATCCATTTTACTTTCCTGCCAAATTTGAAAAATAGTTAAATTTTCTTCTCTTCAAGACATACTAGAGATCTGATTCTAGATAATATAAGCCTTCCCAACAGAAGATTCTCCTGAGAGGAAGTAATTTATTATAGAAATGGATTCTTAAATCACAAGTTCCATCATCTACCTAACATTTGGATCCCATTAATATCTCCAGCACACTTGAGGCCATCTAAACAAGGCCAAACTAATTTCTCATTGTTATTGTGGCAACAGTCACATTCTTACCCACAGACTGCAAGCAAGTTTTGCACTTATCTCTTCTTAACAAAGATGTTAATTTGGCTACAGGTAACATGGGAGGACAACAAAACCATCAATACCTATTTATTCCTTTGAAAGTCAAAAATACTCAAAGCTCTAACATTTTAATTAAAGAATGAAGAACAGGAAAGATGGTGCTCATTGGTTTCATTTAATTTACTTGGTACTTTCCACAGCAGTAATGTGTTTTACAAGGGAGGGGTTTCCATCTACTGACCTTGGCATTCAGGAGGACCACACTGCATTTTATACTGAGAATTCAAAGCATTTATTTGATCTTATATATAAATGTAAAATACATAAAACAATTATCCTAGTGTAAAATTGAATTTTATCTCTCTGTAACCAGCTTTCATCTATGCTACAAATAACTACATTTGAATAAAATTCAAAATTAATAATAGGTATAATTTATTTTCTTACTTTTCACTACCTTGATATTTTAACAATATTTTTTTATGTACTTGGGGTTTAATTTCATCTAGAGCTTCAAACCAATAGTTCCTTTTTAGAAATGTAAAATGTGTCTTGCAGAATACCTCTTCACGGAATAAGCCTGCTAAAAAAACATACTGGACATTTACCAGATCAAAAAAAACAGTATAAAGAAATAACAGAATTTTTTAACAAAGAAAACTACCAGATTAGGAAAGCAAATGTATCTCTCCATGTAAATGACAGAAAAACACATATTGGAAGAAATCACAAGTTACAATGAAGAATCAGACACAGAAAGTAGAGTTCTGAAGTTGGCGATACTGGAAAAATTTTAACACTAAGCTTAGATTGTTTTGTTGGGTTCTTTTTAAGAGCTGGAAAAGATAACCAAAGAAGTATATTTCCTACTAAATAGCAGTTGCAACGTTACTTTGAATGCCAAAACACTAGCAGTTGAATGTAGGGATTAACCTGGACACGAGCCTTTCAGTGGTTCATGAAAAATCACATTATCGAGCAATTTCAGGGGCTTGAATGTAAATTACACATATGTACCAACCTAATAGTTTAATTTCTTTATTTAGCACAATAAATTAGCATCACTTCAACTAACCATCCCCGATGTTTTACTACCTCAGACTTAACGTATGTTGACTTCAAAGAAAGTCAACTGTATCTCCTGCCAAGTTCTCACTGCTGTGCAGGCTCAAATATACTTTTGATGCATGTGTTATGTTTACACAGAATCTTTCTTTGATGAAAAGCAAAAGGCTCATAATTAGAGAAGGTCAGAGAAAAAAAATCAGATCTTTCAAAAAAGCAAGGAGCCCAATTCAGCTATGCTACATGTACACAAACATGCACAGTAAAAGATGGAAAATATCCCAGAGATTTTGAGAAATAAATATGAAGAATGGCACAGCTATGTGGGCTGATAGCAAAACTGCAGCATTCCATGCAGGGTGAGCAGAAGTCCATGATTGTGGCCACTGCACAAAGCCAGACTCGCCCTTGTGTGTGCTGGCTCTGGGACTGCTTCATGTCTGTAGAAAATGAAGCTGCTCGCTGGGCCTTTGTGACTAGATGAGGAATGTCATAACCGTGGTGGTCTAGACTGCTATGAGCAAAAATAACACATCGCAAAATGAGTGGCTCTTGGTCTGAAGTGCCTGTGGTCAGGATGAGGCATGTTTAGAAAGCAGACCCTTGAATACCTTGTGATAAACACACGTGGAGAAAATGACACAAAAGAACACTGTAGTTAACTTAATAAAAGGTTAAAGAAAATAAACAATATTTTCGCAGCTTAGCATTTATTTATGGACTGCTAGTGCAACTCTATGCTTGACAGAAAAGCTAAGAAGCTTTTGGTGCCTTGACAAGACAATCTACAAGCTTGAATGATATGTTCAGCTTAAGGAATTAGAATAAGTCTGATGACTGATGTGCTACTGAACGTGACAGACTGTCATCTGTTTTAAACAGGATCTCTGTAGGAAGTACTGAAAGCAATTTTTTCCATTACCTTAAACACACTAAGACTTCTTCCAGTGAATTCTGGCTAATCTATGAAGACAAAAGATCTCAAACTCTTGCTATTTCAATAAAATAGTGAAACAGTAATTCGGCTCACTTGCATAATTAATTTATGCTGACACTGTACTTCTGTGATTAATTTACATCCAGTCCACTAAAGTATACAAAAAACCCAATTACTCTGACTCCCCAAACTAACTATAAAATTCTAAGATATGATCAAAAAAGTGATTAAAGCAGCTTATCTAAGCCTTATTCATATGTAGTTCCATATACAAAAATATGAAATTGTTTATCTGTTATCAGAGCAATTAAATATATTAATGAATCAAGGAAACATTCTAGTAGTATCTTTTTTATCTTATCAGTTGATTCTTTACAGAAATAGGTACAAGTGTTCTGCAATAGCTTTTTAAAATCAAGACAGCTGATGAACAACAGTCCTACAGTGAAAACATGCTGCATCAGACAGCTGGAGATAGCTTAAAACACAGAAACTCTGTTTTAACCTGGTGAGATCCTAGAAAACAGTTAAAAATCCTAATACATCTGTGTGTTTACTTCTTTTAATTATATACATAGACATTCATATAAACAATGTAATAAACGAAAAAACTTTGGGAGGCAATTTGTGCTGTTTTAAAAACCATTTGAGCATCAAAAACTTCCGGAAGATGTAGGCTAAAATGGGAATATTCTTCCTGTATCGGACTGTAAATAGTTCCTGTAGGAATTACTGAGGTACTTTAACACCTCCATATCCTAATGATGCAAATCTGTCCTACAAACAAAAAATAAAAGGGGATTTTGTGACATCCACCTGAAATCTGTGCCTTAGATACAGGAAACAGGCAAAGCGGTTCCTTGTTGGATAAAAAGCAGTAATGTCAGTTTTAATGACACCATATTTACAAAGCTGAGCAGGGCAGCCAGCACAACTGTCCAGCTTGCACAATCCACTTCCAACTGGGAATAAGAATCAAATCACCACAAACATCATTTAGCTTTCACAAAAGGCTACATGTCACAGGTGCACGCTATTTAAGCTATTTCAGCTATTGGGTGAATTTCATTCTTGGTTGATTTATGTTCAACTAAAATTTCACATCACAAATTTCTAAGAACAGAACAGTCCATATTGTTTACCTCATAAACATCAGTATTAGACCAATTTACATTGGCAGTTTTCCTCGCTGCTACACAAGAGTACCACAATTAGGGGGTAATTAGCCCAGCAGGAAACCTATTTCCAGGCATGGGCAAGATTGCAAGTATACACCACATGTATTTTACTGCTGGAACAGAGAATTAGCATTCTGAAAGACGCTTTACATTAGAGGTAGCGAGCTTATGTGTCTGACTTAATGTTAGAATATTAAAACTTTGCCCAGTCCTGCTGCCAAGATGCAAATTTAAGCCATGAAGCTCAAAGAACTCAGTCAAAACAGTGTTCCATGTAAGACTGCAGTTGTCTAGGTTCCCACCTCCCCTGCATTTGCACTCAGAATCCGCTCAGACCTCAGAAGACCAACAGAACTTTTTCAATCACTTGCTGTGTTATAACAGATGAATACAGAAGATCACAAGCCTCCGCACAACCTGATGATATGTTCTGTTCTGCATTTCTTTAAATGGTTCAGTTCCCACAATCTCCTTCCCCACTAAATGTCATCTGTTAAAAAAAAAAAACCCTATTGCAGTGATGAAATCTCATGCTACAGGCAATTATCAATAACTCTTTGAGGTACTATGTACTGTCAGGAGAAAAATCTATTACTTCTGCTTATATCAGAAACAGAAATTAATCTGCTTTAGTTACCCCCTGAGATCTTTTGGATCAAGAGAAACAGAACCATAGCCTAGAAGCTCTGAATCTTCCCAAAGCTCTTCACAATTGCTAGCTATACATTTCTACCATATTTCCTGGGTCAAAACACCAGGTCTCACTACAACCTCTGCTATTCAACATGTGTTGTACCTCCCTCCTAAATGCTTCAGGCACTATGTAAAAATTTCTCAAAAGAATCAGGTGCTGATACATAAGGAATGCTGAACACACACAGAGGTGGTCTCCACATTATTCTGGACAACTGCCAAATTCAACTGATGCAACAAGCACAGTAACAAAAACATTTGTTATCAATCATCTTTTCATTAAGTTCTCCATGCACTTGCAGGTGCAAGACTTGATGTTTCTGTGTTTTGTTTTTTATAAACATTTTAAGGCCAAGTCTAATGAACGCTTGTCTTTTTCTTTTTCCTACCTTTTAATGACCAGGAAACCCACTCTATTGATTCTACCATTCATGTAACGTTTCATACAAGACTATTAAGCTATTTAGGCAAACATTCATTGGAATGTCATTTTCGGGACATTTTGTCTTTTCAGCTCTACCTTGTGTTTCATTGAAGGTGTCACTGTCAAACTGCTTCTGAAAAATCCCCCTCCCTCTCCACAGAAAATTCCCATTTAACAAGAATACGAGCTAAAACTTTGTAGCCATTCCCTTGAGGAGGAAAAGGCTTATTATTATAAACACTCAAGTCAAATATCTTCTACAGCTTCCTTTTTGTGTTAACCACTGCCTCTTACAGTAACTAAACAAAAATTCAAAGAATATAAAAACATGGCCACTCTATCACGCTGTAACCATCCAAAGATGGTTTAAGATACCCTGTTAATGCTAAATCTACGTGCTGTAACTGTGAAAATACAAAAAATCACTACACTGATCAACTGCTGCATTGAAGTCCAATTTCTTTAAAAAAAATATTAAAAAACTAATTAGCTGATGCTATCAGAAGTAGATATTAATATAAATTTGTGTTCCTCCCTTAAAAATTTAAGATGTATATCCAGCTAAGCTTTTAACATTAATATATCTTTCTATGAAATTACAAAATGCTTTTCATAGCAGGTTCTAGAATAAAATAGACTACTTTTACTATTGAAAAATAAGTTACTACTTGTATGCAACCAACTTTCTTCATAAAGGCCTGCATAGTACTGTGTTTTGGATTTGTGGCTAAAGCAGTCCTGATAGTACACCAATGTTTTGACTGTTGCTAACAATGCTTGCACATCATCAAGGCTTTCTCTCCTTCCCCTTCCCAGTCAGGGCAGATTAGCCTGGGGGGTGGATAAGAAGTTATGAAGGGACAAAGCTAGCCCAAACGGATATTCCATACCATACAAGATCACGATCAGCAGTTTAAACTGGGGTAAAGCAAGAAGGGTGTACAGTTTGTCTTCCAAGGCAGATGTTGCTCACAGATTGCCTGGGCATTGGTATGCTTATGGGTGGAAGGTGATGAGTGACTGTATTTGCATCATTTGGGTGTTGGTGGGTTTTGTGGTTGGTTTTTTTTGTTTGTTTTTTTTTTTCTTTTTTTTTCATTCTTCTCTTTCCTTTGCTTATTAAAATGTCTTTATCTTGAACCATTAGTTCTGTTCTCCCTCTTCATTCCCCCATCCTGGTGGGGATTGTGGTGAGCAAGTAGCTGTGTGAGTGCTTAACTACTGGCCGGGGTCAACCCACCACAACTCTTTTCCTTTTCTCCCAACAAAGTACAAGGATGTTCATAGTTGTGGTTTGTGTTTGCTTTTTAAAATCCACTGAAACATTAACAAGTTGCAATATCGTCTAGAGCTTCCTCTCCCAAGCGCAACAAATACTTGGGTTTGAAGGGCTGGTGTACCACAGTTTGATATGGGCCATGTTAAAGAAAACCTGTAATTTCATTTTTGTAAACCATAGGCAAAAGTGGCTACTAACCACCAAAACAAACAAACCAAAACAAATTATAACATTCCAGCAGAATTCTAACTGAATAATTTATTTTTGGCAAATCCTTTCACAATCTCACTTTTAACCCCCTTCCCTGACATCTGCATGCAGGTTTCACGTGCATAATAAGCAGCAGGCAGAAACATACTTTCAAAGACTATTTCAGATTACAGTTTAGCTTAGTATTCATACAGTCATCAGACAAATCTGCAGGCTTTGAGAATAAAATCATTTTTCTTTTGGGATATAAGGTACTGCACACAAATATTAGTCAGAGCAAGAACACTGGAGACCCACACCCTTCCCATTGTTTTGAAATGTAAACATTAAGTCATCTAGAATTTCAAATAAGAAATGCAGGGTATATAAATTATACAAAACATGTAACTGTTATAATAACAGAACAATCCTAATCTGGAAGATTTTTCAAGTAACTATATACTTATTGGCACAAACACAAACAACTAAACTACAACAGAATAAAAAGTAACTATTTCTTATTACCTCTAAAACATTATCCTCCTTTCTCCCTTTGAAACTGGGAATTGTATCTCACACTTTCAAATAAAATCAGCACCTTGCTATTTAGCAACTGTTTTCATATTAAAGTAACTAGTCTACATACAAAATCACATCAGGTAAATTTATTTCTAAAGGAAGTTGTTTGCAACTTTTATGTTCCTCATAGTTTTACAAGTGGCCTGCACAGATGTCAACAAACCAAGGCCATTATATCAGTTACTTGAACTGACTATCACAGTGCTGGGCTGAGAGCGTGGACACACATCATGCAAAATAGGGAATATGTAAGATTAGCTACCACTGATTTTGAATTTATGAACTGTGCTGTTCAACAAATGTCAACACTCAAAAACATAGTTTCAAAAGGATTAGTAGTTAGCATTAGTGAGAAATAAAAAATACAAACCCAAATCCTAAAACTTAAATTTTAAAAGCAAATTCCTCTGCTTTATAAGTTTCTTAAAAGACTCTGTCTTTGACTTTGTCAATCTAGATTTGCCTCAGGGCAAGCAACTGCCTTGGAATTTAACCAAAAAGTTAACACGGCGTACCAGATGAGCTCTCATACTTGCAGCCCTCTAGAACAGGTCGGGGTATTTCACCCACCTGTATCCACGAAAACTACAAAACTGTCCCTAAGCTCCCCATCTCATGGTTGCTACCTGGACTTGCACAGCTAATACATTTAATTCTAACACCATGTTCATTTATTACATATGAATAAAACATATTACAGATACATGCTCAAGAACTCTCCCCTGCCTGGCTCTTCGGATAGAGAGGCTGCAGGTACTCTCACCAGCCCGTTTAAGGCTGGCTGTTGGCACAGGGGCTCCCTCTACTGGTTTGCGGTCCTGCGTACACACGAGAAGAACTGGTCGGGAAAAAAATTAAAATCTCAACAGCTATTTCACACCTCCGTTTTCTACCGAGACCAGGATACTCAGAAAAAAATACGGGTTCAGAAGAAAACAGCAAGCCACGTACATCCACTCACACACGTTCAGTGAAAACAGTGGTAGGTATATAAAATCTTTTATAATCCCTTAATATTGATAAATGTATCTCAAAAACTGTTCTAAAGAACCATCTTTTTTTTTTTCTACAAGAAGCGACATATACTCCCAGTCCAGGTGTAAAGCTGTATTGTTTCTTCTTAGAGCAAACAAATAAGTAAACACAGATAACTTGGAAAAAATACTGAAAACTAACTGCATATCCGCACAATTTAAGGCATTAGAGTTGGCTACATTTTTCCCTTAAAAGAAAACCCGGGGATTTCTTAAACACACAGAAGCAAAAAGTATCTGTAGGAGATACATATACATTTTCATCTTGTACATTTCTATACTGCAGCAACTGCAGTTCATTCAGCTATAGTATGTCTAACTTAAAAGATTAATTTGGCTACAGCTGTTACAGCCTGTCTCAAATTGACCCATTTAACCCTCGCCTTACAACCTCCACTCTGCCTTCAATTCACAGAATCACAGAATAATTCATATTTGCTAGTGAAAAAGAGCAGCATCTTTTCCTCTCTGTGCCCACCAGCCAACCCTGATGAGCTCAGACTGCAGAAGAGAAGTCAGAACAGAAAGCAGCAGCAGCAGCATCACCTCAATGCAGCAGTTCAGGTAGTTACCTGAACTTGTTTTTAAACAAGCTTATTGTAGTCATTGTGTAGTAACAGCTGAGAAACCAGAGAGCAACCAGTGATCACATCTAGGTGGCAAGGGCCAACAAATGCCTGACCAGCCACTCTAATTCTGTTCTCCAAGGCATGACTAGCAAGATCAGCAGCTAACTGAAGACCTGGTGTAAGAAAAGGGACAGTGCAGAAAATGGACAGGAAGCTTCACAACTCTGCCCCATCTTTTCTTTAAGCATCCTGCCCCACAATCAAGAAGAAGTTGATGGCAGCTAAATGGGATTCAGTACTGTAGAAAGCCCAAGAGCAGTGGGATCGGGGTAAGGGAATCATGGAAATATCCACATCCCTCACTCTGTACCTATATCTAGGAAAAGATAAAAATAATTTAGACAGGAATACCTGGAAACAACCAACAGATGGTCACAGCAAGAAGACAGGAAGGGAGTGAGGAACTGGTGAACAAGGACACAAGGGAATTCACACAGTTCCTCTAGGATCCAGCTTTCCCAAATCAGCTTGTCTCCTTAAAACAACAGTTGAAGAGACTCATGGACAAAATCTCCTACAATGAACTTGCATACTACCACAGAATGCAAACAGAATGCTGCCTTTTGTCTTTTAACTTGAAATGAAATCAAAATTTAAACCCTGGAGGTGGCTTTTCGCTTGCTAAGTTTAAATTTTAATCAAAATGCATTCGAAGATACAACTAAGCAGAACTAAGGAGTTGCTGATGTCTCTTTAAGGAACAATGACATCAATGCATGCTACACTTGAGAAGGATATAGGTGTGGAACTACATCCGTTTTCATCATACATAGTCAGGTGCAAAGAGAAAAGTTTAACTTAAAGATTCCTGTGGTCTAATGAAAATAGATGCCATTACAAACAGATCCAAGAATACCGACTTGGTAAATACTGTTTGTTTTCCTTCAGATATAGGTCATGGAAAATGAGACACTTAACTACTTCGAGACTAATTTTTATTCTGTCTTAAACTGTTTACACTGTCAGCAAGGTCATGGTAATTTGACAACTAGCCGAGGAAAAAAAACCCACAAAAGTGGAAAAAAGTAAACCAGCATCTGTGAAAACAGATTTAAACTGGCATCTGAGTACGTGATTGTCCTACTTTGATTACACTGAGCACTTCAATGTCTACAATCCTTTATTACAAATATTGCTAGATGAGTGATAAAGAAATTAAACAAAACACAACAGATTTTTTATAGCTACAAAACATTCAACAAATCTTAAAATTGTCGCAAGTGTTTCACAGTGCCATTTTCGTCACTGCATAGAAGGCACTAAGCAGCAACTTTGTCATACAGTGCTTATATCAAACTTCAGACAAGGAAAACCACATCCTAATACTCTTCTACAACAGAAAATGGAAAACCTGCCTGCACCTGTGCACACATATAAGCACAATAAAGAAAAAACAATATGAAAAAGGCTGCTTTTTTCTTATACTTGTATCTAAACATTTAACTCATTCTCACTAAAAATTCATTCTCACTTACTGAGCCTCTAATGCTGCAAAATCCTGTACAACCTGAAATTCTATTTACTTGAATTTACTTGAACCACAAGGACAACACATTGAGAAACAGAATCTTAAAGCAAGTCTAACTGTAAATCAAAGACATTTGAAATTGAGACCTGTAATTGAGAAAAACAAATTGTGCCTTTCTAAAAGTAATATTAATAACTTTATTAAACTGATACTAATAACTTTATTATATCAATACTAACATTTTTATCATAAGGCGTATATAATTTAAGCAACTACAACAAGCATAAATGACAATATCCAGGCAACACAGTGCATTAGATATGCATCTTCTTCATATTTCACCATCTAATCTCTCTTAAACAGGACTAGCTGTTTTTAAAGAAAAACCTATCACTATATATATACTCATACCATTGTTGAGAGAAATTAATGTCCTTAAAAATGGACACACTTATTTTTGCATAACATCTTTCAGTAGCATTGAAACAGTCCCCGGAATGTCTTGGAATAACCTTCTAATTATGCTCAGTTAGTATTCTCAGTTCTGTAACTACAGTCAGCTACAAGCACAGTTATCATTGTTCTTGACGACTACGCTTATGTTTTTGGCAGTCATTGGCAGTCAATTAAGCTTCTAAAATTAAGTTAAATCCATAATACTTAGGAAAAAAAAAACAGCCAAAAGCATAATATCCTATCAGATGTAATACATAAGCACTAAGAACGGTTCAATTTCATCACCTGTTGATACATTAAACTCAACAAAGAGAGGGGTTCAAATATATGCATTTGGAAATAGTCTAATGAAAGAAAGCTAGAGTAGAGGTGATTAGTCCCAAAGGAAACAAGCCAAGGACATTAAAAAAAATAAAATCAATGCCTACAATTATAAAGACTTACACATATTTAACTTCATGCATTAAAAACTGAAGCAATGCACAATAACATTTTTAAGTGTGTACATGCTCTGCAAAAAGGAAATACTTAATACTTTTCATTTCCATACATATCAACTGGCATGCCTTGGAAAGCCTATTCCCTTTCCTCAAGCCAATCAAAGCTTAGTACCATTAACTTCGTTAAACTGGCAATTAAGGACAATTTGTATTTCTGGGCCCACCAAGTGTAATTCATACACACACCCAACCATGAAGCAATTTTTCAGCTGTAAATACCCTCTCTACAAATGGGCGTTTTATTTATAAGCTAAAGTAGAATTCAACATAAATTACTAGGTTCGTACATTTTAAAAGCACTATTAAAAATTCAGTCTGTTTGCTTTAAGTACAGCAATCTTTGATCCCATGTTAAATTCTTTCACATTGGAGCACCATACAGCATTTCAGAACAGTTTCGATTCAGGCACAACCTTGCTCTATTTCCACAAACCGTGGCGGGAACGCCCACTCCCTCCATCCAAAGAGCTAATCAATAACCAAGCATTTTAATCCTTCCTTGTCCTACTATTGCATTCCTGAAGCAGATTAGATTTTTCTAATTTCTTTCACACTTAACATCTAAATTAGTGCATAGCTAGCTAGAATATTACTATATAAATGAATGTGCAACTTAAAGATCAAACTCTATCTTCAGAAGATTTACATAAAAGAACAGAAAGGATAACATTTGTCTACCTGCATGTTATGTGGATCTCCTTAAGTCAATTTACTGTGGATTTCATGGTGCAAAAAATTAATGCCCACCAGAAGCTGAACTCATTGCCAATTTTTCTTCCAAACTCACAGTGTAACCCCATGCTACTGTGATGGATGGAAGTTTTGCCATTTAATTAAACGGAAATTGAATTTGTTTGTTGGTTTGCTACTCTAGCAAGTGACACTGAGTAGAACGATACCATAGATGTTGTCTTGACTTCTTTCTAGTAAGGAAAAAATACTATGAACCAGTATAATTTATTTTATTCCTTAATAAAACTGAAAGCAACGTATTGCTGATAATTTTAACTACACAAAGTCACCAAAGGATTATATGCCTTTTTCAACATGAATTTCCAGAATATATTGCAGCAACAATAATGGCAAACAGCCTGCAGATTTGCCTATGGACCTTACTCAGCCATTCATCCCCTTCCCTACCCCGCAGTACACAGAAGTGTCCCTGCAAGTCATCCTGCACATGTGTATCACACCAAACTCACAGAACACATACAAATAGCCTCCTACTAGACACTTGACAAAGTGAAAAAGTAAAAAGGCAGCAATCCTACTTGCAGGAAAATCTGCCAGTTGCAACATTACTGTAACCCAGAAGGGTTGGTTGGTTGTTTTAAAGGTAAGTTTCAGAACATATATTGCCCATATAGGACAACAGAAGTAAAAGTGAAAAGAAGCCTCTGCATAGATTTGGGAGATCTGCGCTAAAGTGAACATCCAAGTCAGATCAGCAATTTGTAGTTTAAAAACATTTTGCTATCTGCATGCTGCCACTAACATGCAGCATCTACTCTGTCATTATGTTTGACAACCTAAAAATTTTAAGAGGTACCAAAAAGATCCAGGCGGGATATTTCTCAAGTTCACATGACTGATTTTATACAAAATTGTGACAAACAGGCAGGACTCTCTTCCTCTTCACCCTCAGCTCAGTTGTACCCTCTTGCTTTCAATTCTAGTGATTCTTGCAATACTACTATGTGAAAACCTGTACTAACTACAAAAAGGGTATATACAAATGCCTACAATAAGGAATCATTTACTAAATCTAAGACAGTATGTTTTGAACCTTATCAGTCTAGGTACCTGGAAGAAAACTAGAAAAAAAATCTAATTCTAGGGAAGAAATGGCAAGGATATTCTGCTACTGTATGTCCTCTCTGAAGGCAGATTTACAAAGTCCTAGGAGGATTATAATCTCCCTGATACTGGCATCACTTCCAGTGACCGGATGCAGCAGTGACTGCATAGTTTCATGACTCCCTCTACTTCCCCCCAAACCTGCAGCAGCAGCGGTCCCTACTTTCTCAAGTCCTGTATATAGTTTTGCCTCTCAAGTCTCTCCCTTCACCTTCCATACTGCAACAACTTCTCCTTAGCTGGATGGGTAAGACAAGTTTGTCACTTTCAAGAGCCTGAAATCAGCGCCGATACCTACATCCAGTGATGGGCATTAGAGCTTGTAGCTGTCATGCTGATGGTACCTCACTGGTGTATACAACTCAGTCTCACACATCTCATACAGCTGCAGAACCTTGTCTGAATTACTACATTTTGCTTACTTAATAGCAAAACCAAACCAAACCAGAAGTACCACATAAAACAACGTGTTTACTTTAACTGTTATGTCTTAGTTTTAACTCTTGTTAAAACTCAGAAACCATTTCAGTTAGTACCGTAATATATTTAAATAAGCAAATAATCCAAAACAGGTGGTGTCAGGTTGAACCTGAGCTGTACATTCCCCAAGACGGACGGAACAGATGTTCAAGCACAGGTATTAAGAACAAAACAAGCACATAACTGCATTTCCCTAGGACCCTTGCCCTCCAGGGTTTGCAGTTCTGAGTCTGCTGAGCCAGAAGCACATCTCTGCGATTAACTGATTTTTCTTCCACGACTAAACCACTGCAGTCTTAAGTGCAAGGAGCTAGAATTTATGGAAATATTTTTTAAAAAAGATACCATGACAGGGCTGGACACTCTGAATTCCCAAACTCGGGATGAGCGATTTCCCACAGCACCCAGTTCCAACCACCTCAACTCTCTGAATCTATACCTAGCGCAGGTTGCAGATGTTCCGCAGGCAAACACTGGAGGGGATGCTAAAACAGGCCTCTGAGTAGGCTTACTGAATGCTTTTTTCCTCTAAAATGCACAGACTTAGAAACTATGGCCTTGGCACCACCATCAAGAAACTGGATTAGTGTAAAACTTATTTATGTCAGAAAACTCATTGAGACTTCCTAAGGATCTTCTTTCGAAGTCATAAATTTGGGGGAAAAAAAAAAAAGGCGCACGGACTGAAACTTTATTTTGGTAGTTTCCTTTTGCGTGGGTTTGCGTTTTTAGTTTACGCCTATCCCGAGTCCCCTCCGCAGCCCATTCTCCCCGGGCACTAAAGACGCGGCTGCGCCTGCCCGGACACGCTCGGGGCCGGCCTCGCCCCGACTCTCCCCGCATCCCCGCGCGGCCAACGCGCGTCCTCGGCTCCCCGCGGCGGCGCGGCCGGGCGGCAGCGCGGTCGGGCAGCCGGTGCCTGGAGCGAGGCCGGGCCGCGGGGGCGGCGCTGGGGGCAGAGCGGCCGCCGCCGCCGCCCGGCTCTGCCGCGGGAGACGGGCGACCTCGCAGCCGGGAGCCGCGGGGCGGCCCGGGGCCTCACGGGGCCGCGGCGGTTGCGGGAAACGCCCCCGCCGACCCGTTACCTGCGCGCTCCTCCCCCGGCGCCGGCGCCTCCGCAACAAAGCCCGCGAGCGGGCGGGCCCCCGCGGCCGGGGCGGGAGGGGAAGGCGGGCGCGCGCGCGGCGCTGGGGCCGCGGCCCGGGGGCGGGGCGGCCGCGGGGGCTCGCGCTCTGGCGCGGGGCGGGCCCCGCCCCGCGGGCGGGAGAGGCGGCGCGGGGCCAGCGGGGCCCGGAGCGCGGGGCCGGGGCAGCGGGAGGCTCTGGCACTGGGGTGCTGCCCGGGAACCGCGTGGGCTGCTGAGCGATGCAGCGATCACACACGGAGCGAGAAACCCTGCCAGGGCCGCTCCGGAGGAGGATGCAGTGCCGCGCGTGTACTGGTTTGGGAAGAGAAATGAAAATGACTGTTTCCCACATGAAAATGGGATCAAGCCTAGAGGTGCTTTATGAAATCTGCAGAGCGGGCAGGTCAACCTTTGCAGGGGAGAAGGGAGCAGTGGATGGAGATAAAGAGATGTGCAAGACAGAAAAGAGATACTCAGCTGGAGAATTTAATTCTGTTGAGGTGGATAGGTTTGGGGTTTGAATACTATGTGACAAACTTTATAGTTCCTAACAATAACAGTTTATTTTTTTAAGAAACAGGTGTTATGCTATTCTGTAAACATATCCCTATATAAATGATACACACTCTGAACACTGGTTTTCAAAAGTTTATTCAGGTAAACTTTTTTGTTGCCGCAACACCTTCTGCAGAAAATAAACCTAACCGGCTGTTCTCTACACCTTCTGGTCAATTGCAAATTCTCTTTAATGTTGAACTACTGCAAGTCCGCCTTAAGACTAGATTTGCTGTTTGTATCAAAGGAAACTGTGCAGGGAGACCTATATCTGTTGAAGGCAAGTAGTGATGTTTCAGCATCTGCTTTTTGACAGAACACTGGAGACTTGATGATCCTGTTATATTTATTGAGCGGTAGTCTCAAAGAGCCAAAACAAGAGATCTAATGCAAATGTTACTGAAACACTAAAGTTGAGATTTTAATTACTTAAAGGTCAGCACATTCAATGTTTATTAATTTAAGGAACTTATTCTTTATTTCCACAGCAGTCCCCACTCTGCTCCCACACACAAAGAATGCAAGTTACTGTTCATTTGCTGATGCATGTAAATCATATAACTGGATTTTATACTTGAATATAATTCCTTTTTGCAATTACAGTTTCAGTCTTAACACTTTATTTTAACACTTCTCCATGTATTTTCTATGCTTCCACACTTCTCCATAGCAGTAAAAACATTGGTTTTCTCTAATCTTTGCTCTAAATTACCGAAAGCTACATTTCTTTTCCAGTTTGGAACCTCTATTCAGTTAGCAACATTTGTTGCTAAAATATCCCAAAGCCCTCACAGGAACTCTATAAACTAGCCCAACAGAACAGTATTATGACTTCATGAAAATACTTTTCCATTGACACTGTTACAAAGTTTTGGCTTCTGAATACTACAGTGCCTGCAATCCATTCTCAAAATAGGAAAACATATTTGGAAAGGTTTGACAAATGATTTCCAGAAAAGCCTTTGGGGGGGGATGAATACACTGTAGTTTCAAAACCTTATGCACAAAACCCTCTTGTAGGCTGTTGAAGGATCCTTCCTTCTCAAAATCCTCTTCATGTAAAAATCATTGGGTTTTTGTTGGTGGAAAAAACGTTCTTTCCCAGTGAATGAGGTAACAGTAAGCTTTGTTTCTCCATCTACCCCACCTAGAAAGCTGTAATTTCAGACATCTTTCACAACATTTTCTGAAACAAATTGTCTCTGATTGCACTGCTTTCCACCTCTATGAAATAATTATGGCATTTAAATCCCTATAAAAATATATTTTATCTTTTATTTAAATATATTTTTACCATTTACTAATTAATCCCTTTGATTATGTGAAGTCCATCTGTCAGTATGCTGAATGGTATTTCTTTGTGCCTGTCTACTTTAGGTATTTCCATCTTCACTTTTATAGCAGTCAACCTTTCTTCACAATGGAATTTTTCCTCAACTTTTTCCCTATTCCTTCAGGAAAAGATGTGGTATCGTTAGAAAAAAAATGCAGATTCCTCTTGTGCTTTAAAGGTTCCTTCCACGAATGGAGGACCAGGAAAATGAGCATGTATTCTTTTAAACTCCACTATGCTTCATATATTCCTAGAATCAGAGTCATGAAATCCTGATTTTAGCACAATGCCTCTGGTGTGCCTAGAATTCACTGCGCATAGGATTTTACCATAAAGTCACTGCTTCAAAGGCTTTAAATGAAAACCTAGAAGCCCCTCTCTTGCTAAAATAAAATGTATATAGACAGCAGACTGCAGTCAAATACCTACCTCAGGCATGGAAAACAGTGCATAAACATACTGCTCAAACAAAAGAAACAGTTTTCACTTAATATGTTTCTTAAGGAATAGAGAAAAAAATAGGTACCAACATTTGCCTTTGGTAGATGTGCTGCAGGAATACGTAAATACACCTAGTTACAAATTACCTACGCTTTGAGTTTGGCATAAGCTGATGCTCTTGTAAGGCAACAGCAGTCGGTATTTTTTTTCAGGGGAAAGTAGTTAAGAAATAAGGATGTAAAAAATACCTTCCTTTTCCTTCTGTTTTGGAGAGGTGCCAGCAAATCTAGCCTGCTAGTTCTATTTCAAGATACTGAAGATCAAACATGGTATTCAGAATCTCTTTGAAGATAACGTGAAGGATTTCTGATTCTAAATGAATATCTTGGTCTGTGTTAACACTGTAGGGCTGTTAGTAAGAAAGAAAAATAATTAATCCAAAATTATCCACGTGACTGGTTAAACAAACAATCTAGCCCCTCATTCAAGAGCCATTTCCTTAAATCCATCTTCTTAACTCTAATAAATGTGCCCTTCAGATCAACAGTAGCTCTGTTTTCTCCCCCAAACCAATGTAATCGAGCTTGTATGTACCCAATTATTAGAAAGGAAGCAAAGGCTGAGTTCAGAGTGCACAAGCTTTCCCTTGGGGTAAGAAATATCAGTACTAGAGGCTGTGGACTACGTGCACAAGGAGGAAACACAGAAGAGTGTGAGAAACCAAAATGCTATTCAGAGTTAGGGGGAAGAGAAGAAGTGGAAAAAAAGAAAAAAAGCTTTGCAACTAGCTGTTGGTAACCTAGGGGCTTTTCTGAATAGCAGACCAGGGTCAGTGATAACACAGGGAAAATAAAAGAACACGTGCAGTACTGTGTCTTCTCCCATCTTCTGCAGGCTCCATGTCCATAGAAACATTTAGGTATTCAGTTGTTGGTCAAGCGCTGAAGCTGTAGCTTATCAACCTGAGTGCCATCCTGAATCTGGCTCTGAGTCAAAAAGACTACATCTGTACTAGTAAACAGAAAGGATCTATGCCCATTCTCTGGCCCTGAGAATAAAGGTCTCCGTGTGCTTTGCATCCACACGGCTAGACTGTCTTCCCCTTCGATGGTGCCACCCTGGGGATCAGCCCATGTTGCCCCCACATTGCACCCTTCTGGAAAAGCAGTCTGGCATCTTCTGGAAAATCACAGTTTGGCCTTCAGCGATGGGGACTGCCAGCAGCAGTACTGGCTGTGTCCCAGCATTCCAGCCCATGCTCTGGCACCGCTTCATTTACAAAGATGGGCCAATAGGTCCCTGTAACCCGTGCACTAACCTCTCTGCAAGTGACAAAATACCCGTGTCCTCTGACCACCAAAGACCCGGAAACAAAGTCTAAAGGTTTTAAAAGAAAGAACAGTATATGCTTCAGAAAGACAGTGGGTGAGCCGAGCAGCACTGCTGACCCCTCCCGAAAGCGGAATCATAGAATCATAGGATAACCAGGTTGGAAGAGACCCACCGGATCATCTAGTCCAACCATTCCTATCAAACACTAAACCATGCCCCTTAGCACCTCGTCCACCCGTGCCTTAAACACCTCCAGGGAAGGTGAATCAACCACCTCCCTGGGCAGCCTCTGCCAGTGCCCAATGACCCTTTCTGTGAAGAATTTTTCCTAATGTCCAGCCTAATTCTCCCCTGGAGGAGCTTGAGGCCATTCCCTCTTGTCCTGTCCCCTGTCACCTGGGAGAAGAGGCCAGCACCCTCCTCTCCACAACCTCCTTTCAGGTAGTTGTAGAGAGCAATGAGGTCTCCCCTCAGCCTCCTCTTCTCCAGGCTAAACAACCCCAGCTCTCTCAGCCGCTCCTCGTAAGACTTGTTCTCCAGCCCCTTCACCAGCTTTGTTGCTCTTCTCTGGACTCGCTCCAGAGCCTCAACATCCTTCTTGTGGTGAGGGGCCATACTTCTTGTGGCGGAGCGCCAGGCGATCGGCCGGCGTGACCCGGGTTCGCGGCACCGGGGGGGAGCAGGGCTGCACGGCACCGGCCTCCAAGCACGGAGCAAAGGGCACGAGACGAGGAGGCGGCAGGCCTTCCCGGCCGCCGAAGTCTCGCCTCCCAGCGCCGGCGGCTCCGCCCGGGCCTGGAGGCCACCCGAGGGCCCCTTTCCCCGCCGCGATCGCCGGCAGCGGGGCCGGGCGGGCCCCGTTGCCCAAGCCCGCCGCGCCCCCTCCGCCCCGCAGATAACCCCCGCCTCCCCGCGGCTCTCCCCACCCGGCCCCGGCTCGGCGCCCGTTCCCCCGGCGGCCGCGGGGATGGCTCGGCAGCGCGGGGGGTTCCCGCAGGAGGCGGCTCACCAGATCGTCGCGGGAGGCTCGGCGGGTAAAGCGCGCGCTGCTCCCGGGCCGGGGCGGGGGGGGAGGGGGCTCCGCGCGCCGCGGGGACCGGCGCGGCTCCTCCCCCGCCGGGGCCGTAACTCGCGCTGCCCGGGGCTGCGGTTTGGCCGCTCGGCGCGCCCTGCGGCCGCCGCGGGCGATAAACGACAACGCTGTCCCCTTCTCGGGCGCGTCCCGTGCGGCTCTCGCCGTTCCTGCCGCACAGAGAGCGATGCGGGGCTGAAGGGAAATATTCTGTGCTTGTTCGAACTTCTAGGAAGCGGAGGGCTGGGGCACCTCCCATACGAGGACAGGTTGAGAGAGTTGAGCTTGTTCAGCCCGGAGAAGAGAAGGCTCCGAGGAGACCTTATAGCGACCTTCCAGCACTTGAAAGGGGCTACAGGAAAGCTGGGGAGGGACTGTTTACAAAGGCTTGTGGTGACAGGACTGGGGGCAGTGGGTATAAACTGGAGAGCAGAAGATTTAGATTAGACATAATGAAGCATTTCTTCCCTATGAGAGTGGTGAGGCCTTGGCAGAGGTCCCCAAGAGAAGCTGTGGCTGCCCCATCCCTGGAGGTGTTCAAGGCCAGGGTGGATGGGGCCTTGGGTAGCCTGGTCTGGTGGGAGGTGTCCTTGCCCAGAGCAGGGGGGTTGGAACTGGATAATCTTTAAAGATCCTTCCAACCCAAACTGTTCTATGACACTATGAATGTCAAGGTCACTAAGTCATCACTTTATTTGTGCTGCAAACTACAAATGTCAAAACTATAGGCATCTGCTTAGCAATGAAAGCATTGCTACTTATTCCCTCAAGTTTCTTTTACCTAAATCAGAATTGGCGTTATTTACACGAGATCCCACTTTTTCGACGGTTGTGGGTAAATCCTGTTAGCATTCCAATTATGTAGTGTGTTCTTTAAGTATTCTTTGGTGTCTCTTTTGGGGTGGAAATGCTGTTTACTATGTTATTTTTAACTGAAAGAGGAAAGCTACATGGTAATACTGCCGTGTCTTATGTAACACTTTGGCAAAAGCAAAATTGTCCTGTGTGTACTGTGGCTGCAACACTGCTGTCTTCTCTCCAAGTCCCATCCTATCCCTAAATCCACTTTCATGCACTCCCGTTACCAATACATATTTGAGTGCTTCTTTTTTATGCTCGTGAATCTGCGTGCCCTTTGTTTTCAGCCTTCTGCTTTGCCACAGAGAGATGTCACAGCAGAAGCTGAGAGGTCTGCTGTCCTGGCCTTTCCGGTGTATTGTGTGACTGCTTATGTAGCGCTTCTGCAGCCTTTGAAATCTTGAAACTTTTTTCAATTCTGCTTGCCACCCTCACCCCCCCAGCCCCCCCACTCCTCCACGCCCCCACCCCCCCTCCTTTAGGAGAGAAAAGAAAGGTTTAATCTGTACTAACCTGTTACAGGCCCTTGGTATCTGAAGGGATACTGAGGTGCTTTGCTACCAGATGTCTCACAAGATGATGGATTTATCTGCCCAAAGCAGAGGGCCTGTGCCTTAGTGGATCACATTGTTCTAACTCAGTATCTCCCTATCCTTTGGCAGCAACTTGTTTTCTGTACAGGATCTTTTTTTTTTCTCATAGAAATGTGGACAGTTTGGCTAACACACTGGAAAGAAACTTGTCATTCAGAGAAAAGCAGAGTTTTACAGAAGGACTAGAATTGCAGAACAACTGTATTTGAGAGTGATATAGAGAAAAGTCTCCATGAAAACTATTTGCTGATTTGGCAGGTAGAAAACTTAAGCTGAGAGAGTTCTTAGTTCAAGGAGACAACCGGTCTGCACTTAACACTGTTGAATCTAGTCCAAAGGCATACTATCAACAGATGCTTGCATCCTTTTGCTTAGTCGTCTATCAGGCAGGCAGGTTCATCATCTCCATAACTAGCCTTAAATCTGTACAGAAATATTCCACTCACTGATATTGACATAAACCAGTAAGGACTGTTCTAAAGGTCTGAACAACACTAAAATTGTACCAGGGGGAGGTCAGCATATGGCTCGAAGTGGGAGTTCAAAGGTATTAGAAGGAAATCGATCAAACTTGAACTCACTTCACAAATGCTTAGAACTCAATGGTATTTTTCTTGGTAATTTATAGAGAAGATAGAAAAAGAAGGCTGTAGCTTTGAGGTCTTCAGTCTAAAGGTTGCATTTCTCAGGCAAGTGTGGATCCAACATGGAAAAGATAGAGGCAGGAAGGAAAGGATGCAGGACATGAGTTGTTGAGAGTGTACTTGGTATTTTGTCCTAATGAGGTTTGGTTGCCTGAAAGTTTTCCAGTATCACTTTAGACACAATATTGCTTTTAACCACCTCTGCAGAAGTACGCAGAACTTTTGTAAGTGCTTTGCTGTGTTTACGGGCCTCGTGACTGTCACAGACATCCTAGTGTGGCCTTGCTACCTGTACCACAGCCTGGTATGTAGAAGGAAACTGGAAAAAAAAAAGTGATTGTCGTGTACTAATGTGCAGGTTTTTAAGAAGTTCTGATCATCATGTACAGTTAAGCACAAGGAATGTATGAAGCTGTAAGAAAGGTGCTGTAAGTGTGTGGCTTTGTCAAAACAATGATAAGAAAATAGAGAGGTGGTTAGAAAATGAGCTGCATATCAGAATAGGTGTAATTGAACAGTCAGAAATGTAGTCCGCATAAGTAAAATAAGAGGTTATTTGGCATCTGCATGTCTGATGCAAAAGGACCTGATAAGAAGTGATTCTGCTAGGTCGAGTGGAAAATGATTAGAGATAAGCCTAAGCTGTCAGAACAGGAAGAAAGGGACTTTTTAAGCTTTATGGAAGATGACAGGACTTGTTAGTGGACTTAATAAAGACAGGGGAAGAGGAAGGAAATGAAGCATGACCCCTCATTTACAGTGCTGATAAAATGGAAGATACTGGCATGCTGAAGGAAGGAGAAATGAAAGTATTTAGTATTGTAAAGGAAAAGATTGAAACATACTATTGGCTGTCTGAGGCATTTCTAAGTTAAACTTGCATGGCTCTCTGGTATAAGTGAACTGATAAACTTAAGCATGACAAGGTCTCATGTGTACTTCATGACTGTGACAAGGAGTGCATCTACTTCTGCATGGCTTGTAATTTGACTTTATCTTAAATGGAAAGCTCTGCTTCCTCAGGATGAACTCTATCTTCAATATGAACAAAGTCTTATCCAGTCTTGGCCTATGTTCTTTCTGCTAGCATTCAGTTTTCCCATCTTTCAGATTCCTGGATGGACATTAATGGCATAATTGAAAATACTTGGTTTTGTTTGCTTGCCTGGGCAAGACAATAGTGAGGAAAGGACTTCAACTGAAATATAATTGGGACACTTTGTTAAGTAAGTTTGGTCCCTTCTAGTACAGTGAACTGCAGGCAAACTCCTTTTTTCTAGTAGTTAATTAGTAAACTAAGGCATGTGTGGAATTTATAGAAAAAAATTAACAGAAAATAAACCCTCTAAGCTGTAAGAATCACTGTGAAAAGAACAACTTGGGAATCTCTAATTGATTTCCTTAGATTTATAGCAATCCTTCAAAAGGGTATTTGAGAAATCCAGTTAGTGTAGGGTTCAAGTCATAGGAAGAATTGTTTCTCTGTTTCCCAAGGATGAAAACCTCCCTTGTTTTGTCTGCCTGTGGTGGAAAAGGCAGAAATTAAAATAATAGTGTTGCATACAGTGTCAATGGAGTGTTCTTTCCTCATGGACTGGAGTTGAATACTGCTAAGTATGTAGTATGATACCCAAGTCAATTTGTCAAGACATCCTTTAATAGAGTCCTGAGTCAGCTTAATTATGAAGTCTAAATGTCATCATAAGCAACTGCACAGATGAGCCTTGAGTGGGTGAATATAGTTACCCTGAATGTTTTATGATGCTGCTACTTATGATGTAGCTACTTGCTACATGTTCTTGTTTTTTTAATACGAAAAGGCTGCAGATGGAGACAACTGGCTAAAACCACACCTAACATACAGAATTGTACTTATTATTAGTTTGTATGATCACATCTCTTTCTTCCACACATTTTCAAATAAATAACACATAAACATTTTTAAATTTGAAATTAAAATTTTGAAGAATTTATTTAATATATGTAATAGGTGATAAAACAAAGATGACATGTTTTTCATATCTGTAATATTGAACTGATTTTTAAGTACTTTTCTGCTGTAATTCAGTTGTTTAAAAAATGTACATGAACTATTTACCCTCTCTTACTGCAAAATGAATATGGGAAAGTCAGAATAAAATGAGCTTTTTTTTTTTTTTAAAAAAAAATTCATTCTAAGAATAACCAGAGCTGATCTCTTTTTCCCCATTCTTCATATTTTCATGAAGCAGCAGGGTTTCTGCCTGTCTGGACCTCTTGGCTTTGATTTCTTTGGAAAGAGTTAGGTTTCCAGCTCCATTGAAATCTAATAGGATTTGGGAGCCTAATTCTCTTAAGCTCATTTGAAAGTCCAAACCTTTTCTTTTGAGAGGTGTTTTATTTCAGCAGCAAGCAAAGTTGATTATCCTGGATAGCAGCAACTCCTTTGAGCCAGACTGATAAGCAGGAAAGCAGGTCATCAGAATAAGACTGTCGGATGCAAATACAGTATTAAAGTGTTTGGTCTTCCTGTCACTAGAGGCAGACAAACATCATTGCAAGGTATGGTGGCCAGCACATTCTGAAACACCTTAGGTTCTTTGGTTCCTATGAGTGGGAGAGGGAGTGTGACAGATACACAGGAAGCACTTTAAACAGCAGGGAGATTGGCTAATTCTCTCCTCCTCCTCCCCCCTCCCCGGTGTTTAACTAATATGTTGCAATAATTTTTCTGACATTTTTCTGTCAGCTAAAGTTAGAATGAGTGTTCTGTGTTTTCTTAGCTGCTTTTTTTCCCCGTTTTTAAGGAATAAAATTGACGCTTGTTACTAAAATAATTACTTAATGCTCAGAGGTCATTTTCACTAGCTAAGTACTTAGTGAAACCTTGTAACTATCTTGACTTGAAACGATAATATTTTAAAGTCCTTAAACCTTCCTCTTTCTGAAGTCTCTTAAGGCTGAAATATTCTTTACGACTACAGTACATGATCACTGTCTTTCACTGCCTACACTTGGCATTTTGGATGTTAACAAAGACTGGTTTTATGTTGAAAAGCTAAGGGTGGGAATCTGTCAAATATTATTAGTTTCAAGGAAACAGCCTACAAGTTAAAGTACTCCAGGTACGTGTTCATACCAGTGAGGCCAATTTTCTCTGCTAGGCTGAGAAATTGATAGCATGCTATCTGGTGTTGGAGTTAGAGCTTTTGTGGGGAGCTGATTTGTTGACAATATGGTGGAGAACTTTGGGTGAAGAGAAGACCGAAAGAAGGTTAAGTATTTGTAAGCTGAGATTGGGTATCCTGAAGCTCCTCAAGTATGGTCCTAGCAATCTGGAGGACATAGGACAGTTAGAAAGTTAGGACTTGGAAAAACTTCTATTTGTTTCTACTCAGACAATCACTCTCCACCCCTCCACTGTGTTTTATGAAAAATATCAAAAGAAAATTTGAAATACCTTTGCAAAGATAATACAACTCCTATTGCTTTCACTGTTATACAGTTCAGAGAGGGAATACAGTATTCAGGTCAGTTTGTGACTTAAGTGGATCCCTCAAAATAAGAAACAGCCACAGGAGAAGCTCACAAAAACTAATACTAGTTTTGAAGTTGGTATGATTGAATTGCTGACTTCAGTCTCCTGAGCACTTAAACTGGTCAAGTGATTTTCTTCATCCCATGAGATGAACATACCTCCACGGTGAAGACCAGTGCAGTGACCAGCTATCTGAGGGTATGCAGAATGCCATGTAATGAACCAGTTACAGTTACCTTGTGAACATTCCCCAGTGGAAATTTTTGAGAGTATCTTAGCCTCCTCTTTTCTACCAGCTGACAACACTTAAAATTTACCCCTGAATCTGAAAGACTGGTTGGACTCAGAAATTGCTCCTAACATACTACTTGTTGAACCTGGGGGTCAAATTTCAAACTAAGCTAGTGTCGTTTTGCCGTAATATTCACTGTTGGTTTGAGCATCCTACAGCAAACTCATCAATCTCATTCTGTCTTTGTTCCAAGAGAAATACTGGGAAAAACAAGCAGTTGGTTGAGCTTTATTTAGTCTGTTAAACAATGGAACAAAACTTATACACAGAATCCTCTATGGGCACGCAATAAGACACTTACCATATGTACAAAATCTTAAGGTTAAGACTGAGGATTTAAAGAAATGTCATACATTTTCTATTTTTTTAGTGACAAAACGATCAACCCCAAACCTCAAACGCTGTTATTGATACTCTTTTGCTCTACTACCCACGAGATGGCAGTGTAATGCTGCAATAAGATACTAAGCGTGGCATTTCGTATGGGTGGAAGATAAGTAAAAATGTACGTTGAAGAACTTGTAGGTGAGAAGATTAGCATAAGTCATTTTTGATGATAATATGAGAAAGCAAAGCTTAGAGATATAAAACAAATAAAGATCAATAAATGCTGATTTCATTCATGTACTGCAAACCCAATGGCACTGAATTTGCCTTTCTTTGCATCAGTTGCAAAAATTGTAAATGATGATATATCTCTGGTAAAGGTCAAAAGATGGTGCTAAGGCTAAGATACCACGTATAAATCAGAAAACTTGGGATCAACTTCTGGCCCAGTGGAATCAATATGCAACTAGCTACTGATTTCTAGACTGAGGAATTTGTTGTTGATTATTTTAATTTTAACATAGATTTTATGTGGTTTTGCAGAAATCTCTTCAAACTTTCAATGTCCATCTATAAATGAAGTGAAGACTGCTGTGTTACATGCTGTTGTAAGCTAATGTTGACTTCTTTCAAGTATTGGCAGGAATGAGACCTATAGCAAAGTAAAAAAGCTTAAAGATACGTACTTCTTCAGAAGAAACTCTAAATATTTTGTTCTCAGATTTCCAATTTAAAGCATATTACAGACCAGTATTATACATGTAAAAGCAAGTAGGGAGTCAACATAATTAACTGGAGCAAGTCTGTTGTAAAGTGTACAGGCGAAATAATGCTTTGCCTGCTGTGGTAGTTCTGAGAAGCTGATACAACTTTTGTGGGCAAAGATTTTACTGGTGTTAAGAGCAAATTTTCTTTACTGTGTTTACTGTTTCACCACTTGTACCTCATGATGTATGTTCATGTTCAAATACATTTGTCATAGAAGTATAACATTGTCATAGCATAAGGGCTACTTACATAATAAGAATAAAATTTGAGTGTAGAAACAAAGTATAGCTTTTCATAGCAATATGTATATTTCTGTGGCAGTGCTCTAGAAGTTGAAAAGAAAACTGATTCTGGTTATTTGTGTGCAGAATATCTGGGATTGTTGCCTGTTAAGTGATAGTACAAATTTTTCCTTAACTGTTGCTCAGTGTCTGTGACAGTACTGTGGATATCCTTTCTTACACTTGTAAGTATTCCTTCTTATGCTTGTTACTTTTCTATTTTAAGGTAGTATACTGAGACACTCAAAATCATGGCAATGAGACTGGAAGAACTTGTCTGTTACTACAGGATTGACTCTGTCAAAATTCTCTCTGAAAAATGGGTATATTAGCCTAAACTCATCAGACTGGCTTAAGTATTATGATTAGGGTTGGTATGAATTAAAAGTGCAAAGAGAACGAAAGAGAAGTGGGAAACACCCCCCCCTCTTTCTCATATAGTGATGTAACCCCTACTACTTAGTCTTGTAAATCAGTGTGGCAATGAACTGATAGAACTGACAATAGTTCTGTTATAGGGATGTCTTTAAGTATTTTCAAGTACCTGCATCTTGATCAGAGAAAGCCCTAAATCTCTTCTGTTTCAATTGGAGTTGAAAATGTATAATTTTTTTTTCCCAGTCTTAGGGGATGGACTGGCATTCGCCACCTTTGGAAACAAATTACTAGTCCTGTTGATGGATAAAATAAATCAATACTGTTTTTTTAAATTATAAATTTTATTGCCCAATTATCTATTGTGCAAGAAAATGTTAAACATCAGTCATAAATAGTAGTTTCTGTGCTGGAAGCCTGTAGTACACATCACCTGCTTTGGGTGTGTTGAGAGTTGATAGCTAAATAGTTGCAGGACAAGTACATGCCATTTTTCACGTAGTATGTCTTGTCCTGGGAGTTCATTTCAATTGGATATAATTTCATAAATATCTGAAACATCGAAGATTTCAATTGCCTATAGTGGTGGCTTTCTGATAAGAAAAAATAGTTATATCTGAGAAAGAAAGTTTGACTGTTTATAAGGAGTCTCGCCCATATAGCGGGGAAAGGAAACACAGGAGTAATTGGCCTTTACATCTGCTTTTCAGTCATTGAACCACATTGTTAACAGCTGTTATTGTTGTTTTCCTCCAGATCCTTTTCAGTCTGCCAATTTTTGACAGGAAACGTAGTTTATGGGTCATCTTCCACCCTTTAGTCAATGGATCATTTCCCAGTTCAGCAAAATGAGTCCTTAATAGTACTTGCAGTTTGAAAAAATTCTTTACACTATATAATCCATTTCCCCTTTGAGCTAATTCTTGCAACAGAGTGAAGTTTTACTTATTCACTATTACCAACACTTATTTCTTAATATTTAGTTACAGGCTTAATTTTCCAAATGAGTATATATTTTGAATGTGTAGTAAATATTGGTCAACTTTGTTTTTTTAAGCTGATTCCAGAAAGAATGCTTAACTTGGTATAACATGAAGGGCATGGCAAAAATAAAAAAAGCAACACAAACAAACTCAACAAACAAAACCCCCCACCATATGGTGATTCTAACTGCCATAATCATGGATAGAGAAGCCACATTTAACTTTTTTTTTTGTGGGCTTTGTGATATTTGAAGTCTCTTCCTGCTTGTGGACCTATGTGATTTAGTTTCAAAACTTGAAAAAAAGCCACCCTTGTTTTGAGTTTCAAAAAATTCTTATCTTGTGTTGTGTCACTAAAGCTTGAAATGAATTATAAGGGCTTTAAGAACCTAAAACCCAAATAAACTTTAAGTAATGGCTCTCAAGATTTGTAGATGAATTTGGGATCTGAGCCATGAGGTTGTGAAATACTCAGAGCTGGTGACAATACAGTAGCCTCTTTTAGGCTGGTTATATACTTGTGTTCTCCACAGCCTGGTTTGCGATGCTGCCTTGCATGTGATGGTCTATACACATGTGCTTAACTTCAAGCAGTGAGTAGAAAACAAAGCATTGGGATGTCTATAGGTTGTTAGAAGAATTTATTTTTCGAAACAGTCTTATTAGAGATGCTGACAAGTGTTGTCATAACCTTGTAAGAGTATATACACCCTAATTTTGTTAGAATTACATAGCAGTGTGAACAAGAGTGTTTGCCTTGTTAATGCTGCATTCTGAGTATTATGTGCAGCATCCTTTTTAGGTGTTTTCTGTGATTGTATCCTTGGTAGACCTTGTCTCTATGTTGCTGTACTAGTTCAACTTTGGAACAGTTCCTCATCAAAATGAATTCTTGTGTGAAGGAATCTGCAGTGTTCTGAGAAGATGACTTCTGGAAGAAACTGGGAGCTTTGAGAGTCCTCATAGTCCTGCTTGTCACTCATTTCCAAACCTGTGGTTATAGAACCAAAGCAATGGGACTTTTAAGGAATTACTGTGTTGTATGGATGAGAGCTTCATTCTCTTCTCCCAAATGGTATTAGGTTTCTGAATAGGATTGGGGTTGTTGAACTAAGTAGAAGAGACGTGGCTGCCACTTATTTGATTATATCTGTTAGTAAATATTTGTGTAGCTAAACTGTAATACTGACTGGGATATTAGAAAATCCTTGCTTAAAACAGCCCTTACTGTGTTTTTTGTAAGCAGTGAAAAAAATAAGTATCAAGATGCGATATGCTTTGTCTGGCATATTCTTCCTTAGTGTGAAGTATGATGATGGCTATCCTAGATGACAAAAAAGGAAACAAATCAATCTCTTCTGACGATTTGTCATCAAATTTTTCTCCTTTCTGCAAAATTATACTTCTTAATTTGATAAGAAATATAAGTTTATTGATTAGACATTTCTAAAGGTGAGGAAGAAAGCATATGGGCTTTCTGTAAACATAAACCAATGAATATTGCTAGAGACTAAATGGAAAGAAATGTCTTATTTAGAGTATGAAACCCTTCCAAGTTAATGTCCAAAAAGTTTAAATTAGTTCAGACTTTTCTTATTAGAATAAATGTTTCCTTTTAAAAAAGCATGATAATCATAATCAAGACTAAATTTGTTCTGTTATTTATTTTCAAAATGATTGTACATGTTTAGCAGACTTTTGATTTAAATCCCTAGGGATATATTGGAGACAGATGTTTAGATGACCTCATGTTTAAAGTAAAAGTTATATTTGGACACTAGATTAAATTTTCCTTAAAATCTTTCCTTAAATGTTAGATTGTGGAGGGGTGCAGAAGGTATTGAAAGATTTATGTTGAAAAGATACCGCTTTGTTTTTTAAATAAGTTGTTAGAGCTCAGTAGATTTTTATTTCAGAGACCCTCAAAGCACAAAATGTCTGATTGTGAAATGGTATGTTTACAAATGAAAATATTGTTTCTCATTGGGGAGCTAAATGAGGAACAGATTTCTTTAAAAGTTCCTTGAATTCGAAAGCAAATTTACCATGTCATTTATACATTCCCTCCAAACCCTTTAAAGACTATAGTAGAACTTAAAATATAAAGTCAGTTGAAGACTGCATAATAGCACATAACAGTAACTAGTATTTTTACTACTTTCTGGTTTTGAACAAGTAATTGTTTCTCTTAAGTCACAGTTAACATCATAGTGTGGATAGCTATGATGGTTTCATATGTGACACTCTACAGCATTTTGGAAAAAGTCTTCAATATTTCATCAAGTCATAATTATCCCAATTGGCCTGTTGAAAACATATTGATTGACAGATTAAAAAAGAAGCCATTTCAGTCTTTTGAAGTTCATGTAGGCAATGCTGGCTTTTAATGTGTTTAGTTAGATAAACAAGTTACTAAGTTGCTGGAATTCTGCCATTTATAATTGTAACTGAAGTATTATACTAATGGACATATACCTATTCTTGTTAAATGTAGAATATTTAGCAGGAATACTCTTGCTAAATATTCCTAATTACCAATTTACTGTCAGAATAGACTTTTCCTGGTAGACTAATGTAAAGGCTGCCCTAAAATATTAATTGGATGCTTGGCACTTGGACTGAAAATACCCTTTACCCAGCTCTGATTTCTGAACATTTCTGTGGGATGGCATTTTTTATTGTTTTCTGTCACTTGTGATGATTATGAAGGTTGATGTAGCCAGCAAAGCTGGAAATATTTTGTGCTGAGCAGACCTTGTTAAGTTTAGGTAGCAGATGCATCATTTTTTTCAGTAATCTCATTGAAGTCTGCTGGGTTAGAAGTGGAGTAGACCTTCTAGAAAAAAAATTAATTGTTTTGCAGTATTTGGAGTCTCTTCTTTAATATAAGAGCAGTCAACACTGGTAAAAAGTAGTCATCTCTACTTCACAAAGGGAGTGAAAGGAAGAGATTTCACCCTGTTCCTGGAAAGGAAGCTTTTGTTCTGTATTGTTCTTCTAGGGCTTGTTGTAATTAGGTGAATGTTCATAGACAATTACATATTAGGCATGGACAGTAACTGTTTAGCATAGTATGGATTTAAGCAAAACCTAGAGAATGATTGTGTAGTACCTATGTGGTGCCATTTACTGTAAGCAGAAATTATGTTTTCTTCCTGAATCAAGATTTGGAATTTAGCTTACAATTCTGGGAAATAAATGGAAAGATTATTCTAAAAATTAATAAAAATTAACAGTTTTGCATAAAAATAGGATAACACCTGGTAATTCCTGTATGAACTAAAAGAAATTGTTGACCCCTTGTTGAAGTGGTATATGAAAGGCCTCCTTTTCTATATTCATAGACATAAGAATCCAAACTGTTTTTATAGATCTGTAAAATCTGTAAAATGCATAATCTACCCTGTATTGAACTTTTGTATTTGATATATTTTTTCTGTTGCATTATGCTTATCTGAAATTCAAATTCTGGCAGCTAAGTACTAAGGAGAAGGATTTTATAAACTCTAATCAAAAGTATTTTTTGAAAATTATTAGGAAAATAAGGTGATTTGAAACTAAAGTTTATGCAAACACAGGTGACTTTTGAAGACTTTTGAGAAGCAAAAAGTGGTCACAAAGTTGGAGCAGATAGCCCTGAAACATCCATTAACAATGTCACTTGTCAAAATTGCTGGTATGAAGGTAAGTGACAGTGTAGAATGAACTTCTAAATATTTTGCTGATAAAGCAGTTTTACCATGTGGTTAGTTATTGTTTACACACAAAGATTGTCTACATTCAGAAATGTTCTGCAAGAATATTTATCAGCTGATACATCAGATGCCTTCATCCAGATCATTGATGAAGACATTGAACAGGGCTGGACCCAGCACTGAGCCCTGGGGAACCCCACTTGTCACTGGCCTCCACCTGGATTTCACACCATTTACCACCACTCTCTGGGCCCGGCCATCCAACCAGTTTTCCACCCAGGAGAGTGTGCGCCTGTCCAGGCCAGAGGCTGACAGTTTCCGAAGCAGAATGCTGTGAGAAACTGTGTCAAAGGCTTTGCTGAAGTCCAGGAAGACCACATCCACAGCCTTTCCCTCATCCAGCAGCCGAGCAAGTTTGCGGACGACACTAAGCTGGGTGGAAGTGTCGATCTGCTGGAGGGTCGGGAGGCTCTGCAAAGGGATCTGAACAGGCTGGACCGCTGGGCAGAGTCCAATGGCATGAGGTTTAACAAGGCCAAATGCCAGGTCCTGCACTTGGGGCACAACAACCCTATGCAGTGCTACAGACTAGGAGAAGTCTGTCTAGAAAGCTGCCTGGAGGAGAGGGACCTGGGGGTGTTGGTTGACAACCGACTGAATATGAGCCAGCAGTGTGCCCAGGTGGCCAAGAAGGCCAATGGCATCTTGGCTTGTATCAGAAACGGTGTGACCAGCAGGTCCAGGGAGGTTATCCTCCCTCTGTACTCGGCACTGGTGAGACCGCTCCTCGAATCCTGTGTTCAGTTCTGGGCCCCTCACCATAAGAAGGATGTTGAGGCTCTGGAGAGAGTCCAGAGAAGAGCAACAAAGCTGGTGAAGGGGCTGGAGAACAGGCCTTATGAGGAGCGGCTGAGAGAGCTGGGGTTGTTTAGCCTGGAGAAGAGGAGGCTGAGGGGAGACCTCATTGCTCTCTACAACTACCTGAAAGGAGGTTGTAGAGAGGAGGGTGCTGGCCTCTTCTCCCAAGTGACAGGGGACAGGACAAGAGGGAATGGCCTCAAGCTCTGCCAGGGGAGGTTTAGGCTAGACGTTAGGAAAAAATTCTTCACAGAAAGGGTCATTGGGCACTGGAACAGGCTGCCCAGGGAGGTGGTTGATTCACCTTCCCTGGAGGTGTTTAAGGCACGGGTGGATGAGGTGCTGAGGGATATGGTTTAGTGTTTGATGGGAACGGTTGGACTCGATGATCCGGTGGGTCTCTTCCAACCTGGTTATTCTGTGATTCTGTGATTCTGTGATCACACTTTTAATTTGGCTAGTAATTTACTTAATCTTGTAGTCCTAGAACGAATGCTTGGAATTGGGCTGAAGTAACTTGGGCAACTACTTTTGTGTTTGTGTAGTATGGTTTACTTTTCATTATGCAATAGCCTTTTTCCTTTTCTCCATATCAATGTATACTTTCTTAAGCTAAAGGAAAGAAGAATGGTTTTCTACTTAAATACTCATTAACTCCTCATATAATACGTAATCACTTACTTGTATGGCCTAGTTCAGCTGGGGTGCCCCAGCCAGGTCAGTAACTAAACTGAGAAGCTTTAGTTCAATTTCCTTCCACACCCTGGGAAAGCAAAATGAGAAGAAGACTAGTGGGTTAAAACAAAATTAAGGCAGCTTTAATGCAACAATAATAAAAAGGAAAAAATAATATTAAAAAGAAAATAATAAAATCTATTCAAGTATGCAAAGCTAATTCAAACTTCTCGGATGGTAATGTCACCACTGACACTGCAGGACAGGCGTGGGGAAAGTCCTGGCCTGGACTCAGCATCAGGCTGGAGCTAAACTTAGCAATTGGATTTGTGAACACAGATAGGTTCAGTGGCTGGCAGACAGACAGACAGACAGACAAGGCCCTCCCTGAACTTTGGCCATCAAAGAAGCCTGTCCCTCATGATCCCTAAGCTTTTATATGATGTATATGGCATGGAATACTTCCTTGGCCAGACTGGGTCACCTATTCTGTCTGCTCCTTGCAGCAGATGCAACTCCCTTTACCAGCAATGGCCCATTACCTTGATGATAACTGTCAGGGCTATCACTTCTACAGGCAGAGACTGTCTGAAGAACTGTGTTGGTAACTTTCAGAAACTGAAGTTACTCAGAAGAGGCTTATCGGAGAACATGTTCTGCTTTAACCCAAACCAGAACAATATACAACATTTCACTATTTTTTTTTCTTGGTTATGCATAAATGTGTTGATACTACTTGAATATTTTCACCAATGACTTAGGCTGGTGTGCTGAGATTTGCAGGAGTGATCATTCCTCCAAGGTACTTCAAGTCAGACACCTGCAACTGAAGTAGGCATGTTTACTGGGATGCTGTGAGTGTTTTACACAATTTGTAGAGAAGCAGGGAGATAATCCCAGGAGGGAGGAGGAAGAGATGGTTTAAGCTACCTTAATTGTGATTTCTTTTTTTTTATTTCTCCCTACCTTTATTCTTTTTTTTATTATCTATACATCTTCCAACCATTTTTAAGAACTCGAGGGGACCCTAAAGACTAAACTACTCCTTTACTCAGACTGAGCTGTATGCGTTCTGTGGACTGTATTGGGCATATAGCATCCTTCTGGGATGCAGTCTGATTGCAGTCAAATAGAGTTGATACCACAATTACTACCAACTCAGTCTTAAACTGATCTTTAATCTTTGTTTTCTGCATTTTTATTAATATCTGATTTCACCTAGAACCTGAATTGCAAAACCTGTGAAGAACTAAAAAACTTTGATAGGAGAGTCAGTATTCTATAAATCCTCTTTTCAATGGGACATGAATAGGGCTAGGACCTTATTTAATGCAATTGGAATTAGGGGTAGCTTGCTTTGTCTTCATTGTAACTACAAGCTTTATGGTTAGCAAATTCAATTCAGGCAGAGGAATAAATCATTGTATTACATTTTGTATGATGGTTGAACTGTTTGTAAAACTTGGAACATATAAAATATGCTTGCTAATTGTTTTGTAAACCTTTCAGTATTCAAGTTTGTAGTATAAATAGTTTTGACTATGGACAAGATTTAGACTGCCTACATTCTGCAAAAGCAAAACCTGGATGCCTCTGGCTTATTGAATGATTCATTACAGCCCCAGAAGATTCAAGTTAGAGAATTGGGACCCTCCTTGGCTTAGTTTGTAGCCCAGGAAGGAACCAAGAAAATCCTCTTTTCCAAGAATGTGTTTTTTGTTTTTTTTTCACCAGGCTACCAAAGTGTGTTCATTCTTGCTCTCTCTTCCTAGGGCTTTAAAACTTGGAATTGTTTTTTGCTTAGTGGTATGGATTTGACAGGTTAGCTGCATATGCAGTGGCTGTAGTGGTCAGTTAAGTCCTCTGAAAAGGGAAGTAATGCATTTAATTTTTTAAGCTGAGGACAACTTGTTTTGCTTTCTCGGCCCTAACGCATTAGCTTTTCATGTATGCTTTCAGGGGAACTGTCATTCCTCAATTCTAGGGGAATTGGAAGTGCTGGAACCACGAGACTAATTAGTACCCCAATTCCACTGAAATCAATGGAAGTTACTGTTTCTCTGAATTTCTGAACTGTACTAGAGCTGCATCAGGTATCCTGTGGTGCCCTGCATATCAGCATGCTCATGACTAGTTCTAGGTGGCTACTACCTCTGTGTGTACAGAAGCTGATCTGTTGTTGAATTATTTCACTGGCTGGGGGCTTGGGCACTCAGAAGTGTCCAGTTGATACTGGAGGAAATTATCATGCTTTAATTTTAAACAAAAACTTTAAAAGATTGTTGTCACATGGTGCTTGTAGGAAATGAGTTTTACACTGGAAGAATATTCACTTTATGCCAAAGTAGTTAAAAATACTCAATGAGAGAAGTAAAGTTTTAAAATACATTACTTCTGTTGTAACTATTGCAGAATGGAGGCTAATCACAGCAATAAAGGATGAACATTATATAATTCTCATGTAAGTCGAAAGCTTCAGTCTTCTCTACAATGTTATAAAATACATAAAGAGTAATTAATGGACTGGACAGAGCCTTGCATCGTCTGAATCAATTTAAAAGTTGGCCCATCTTTGAGAAGAGTTTGGACTAGATGACCATCAAAGAGCCCATCTCACCTAAGTAACTAATTCTAACTATTAGAAATGCTACTTTTAAGTTACTTGTAAATCTGAGACAATCTATTAAGTTATCTCTATGAAATCCTGCTCAAGATTTGAACTGGTATCCCCACTTACATTTGGACATTAGGCTAAAATGCTGGAATATTTGCTATAATTTTAAAATAAAATTCTGTAGGAAATGGCTTTTGTGATAGCTAATTAATTATATTTCTGTTATAGTTTACATTCTCAGTTTATATCTGTGGTGGGGGAAAAAAAATCTGTAACATGCTGTAGAGCTCCTAGCTGAAAAATCTAGCCAGATCTGAATTTGTACTTCTAAATGTACAATCTGTTGTCAGGTATTTCTGGATCAGCTGTAGTGTTAAGTGATAATAAGATGCACAGAAAAGCACCATAAAACTCTTGGAAAACTGATAACCCTGGAATCTTCTACAGAATGGTTTTCCATCCAACAAATGGAAGCCTTTGCGTAGAAGGTGGAGAGCTATTGTGATGTATCACTGGCATCCTTTTCCATTAATTGTTTCATGGCTGCAGTGTTCTTATTATATGTTATTTCTTGTTCTGTTCTAGAACTTTTATTCTCAAACTTCAACAAAGTTCCTCTTAGTATTTTTCTTCCCTTGCCCCTAGTTATGTATGTAAAATCACATTCATGCTGTTGTGCTGTGGACCTGGTTTCACTGGCTTTTTACCGAAGGACCTGGGGCGCATATCTGGAAATAGTTGATTATTTGTAATTGGTCTGTAAATGGTATTCTTGCTGAGTGAGGAACAGGGTTTTTATGGACTCCACAGACACTGAAAACCTGCTCCTGAACCTATTGTACTAAGTGAGCAAAAACCTAAGCAGTCATCTGTCTGAGCCTATTTACATGTATCTAATGGCATTGCTGTTTTGTTTTGATGTCCTAGTTTAGGCTATGAAACTCTGATACAAGAAGACTGTCAGTATTTGACTTAGAAGCTTCTATGGACATCTCTGTTATTCTTCAAGTCATGTCTGGGACTTGTTCAATTTCTCATCCTTTGAGCTGAGATTTTCATCCCATGGGTATTGGTCACCTTTGGTTGCTTTGAATCGGAGGCTGAACTCTGTCTTCTGGGGCTGCATTGAGCGCAAGTTTCCTTCCATTGTTCAGTGCCCAGTATTTGTGTTTCTCCCTCATTTGTTGAAGTGTGTAGGCTGACAGTGTTCTGACAGTGCCAACATCTCTTTGAGGTCTGTTTCCATTCAACGGAAGTTCCATTTGTTTTGTTTTGCTTCTGCTCAGTGACTCTAGATTTTTCTACAACTCTGATCATAGTGCTTTGCATTGAAGGAAGGAATAAATAAGAATCAAATCTTGGCCAGCTTGCAGTAAGGAAGAATGTGATTGTAACAGGAGTTTAGCTTGTTTACTAGTTGAAGCAAGGACAGTTCTGCAGCAGGAATAAAGGACAGACCTGAGCTCATAAAGAGGACTAAGTGAGGAAGGAGATAAGGTAAAGACCATCAGAGGCACACAGAAGACACGAAGAAACTGTGATATGCATAGAAAAGTGGGTATACTAATAAGTTCCCAGAAAAACAATGAACATGTAACTGTTTAACGAGTATTTCCTGGAATCTATATGAATATGTATGTTTAACCAGTATAAAAGTCTTGTAACCAGCCTCAGTGGTTACACATATTAGGTGAAATGATTCACTGTGTGTCCGACATCATATTATGTATTAAAGAAATACCTGCATAATAATCGAATTGGCAGTGATTATTGAGTTTAGCTTTTTCTCTGCATCAGTATGTAGAACATACATATTCATATGTAGAACATCAGGTGATGTTCTACATCTGATCTTGCCAGAAGAACCGTTGTGTTATCAAACCTGCTGATGGGGAAAATATTAAATATCAGTGATCTCCTCCGAAGTCTCTCCTCCTGTATGTAGTTGAAATATTCCTTTTTTCTTGTGTCTACAAACTAGGTAAATAAATGAAGGCCCTGAGCTTTTTCCCACCTGTTGTAGCCAGTAAATCTATCCACTCAGCTCCTCTGTTCCTTCTGATGCCTAAAGCAATAAACTTGCAAGCTTTATAGGCTGTCTCTTAAAGAAGCTTCCCCATTTACTAAGTGTGAACTTCCTCTATGTTGAACTTCCTTGTTTCCTGTCCAAACGGTTCCTTGATTGGGATAGTCTCAGGAGCTCTTATTGTACACCAACGCTTTGTAGAATTAAAACACCAGGGAGAGTGCTTGTCAGTATGATATTTTGTTGGTTTTTTTTTTTTTCAGTTTGTTATTTGATTTTACAATTAGCTTGTGTTGTTGTTAGGGATATCATTGCTTGTGCAAGGCTTATTTCTTGCTTTAGCCAAAGGCTATCTACAAGAATACTTTTCTCATTTTACTTGGTGCATTCAGCTCAGTGGCCTTTGTTATTCTGGTTTGAAATCTGCACAAATTCTTGGTGCATTGAAGTTGACGATATATTATTCTTCTGTTGCAATATTCCTCATTGACCTATTAGGAGATGCAGTGCTATTTATCTATGCCTGTTCTCATTGTGTTAAGAAACTCTTCGAAATGATGCTCACTTTTTAGGGAACTAATCTAAGGAGCCTAAGTTACAAAAGCCTAATTGCTTTTGGTAGGATTAGTTTTCTGTTAGTTTATTTGGCTGAACTGGGAGGGGGCTGGCAGGAATTCTCAGTCAGTGAAGGAAAAGTAGGTAATGGCTCTGGTAGCAGCTGGATTGTTGGATTGCTTTACCTGTTTTATCAGGCTGCAATGAGTTCCAAGAACACTTCAATTCTGAACTTCACTCAAAGCTTAACAGGTATCAGCATTTTTTTTAATTTTCACTGTTGTGGTAGCTAACTAAGCTTCCATATTTCCCCTTGTAGGATCTGATTCTCAGGTAACCTGAAGCTTTAACAAATACCATTAAAGGAAGATACTTATTCAAATAATCCTTACCAGGAAAAAGGACTTTGCTTTGCTTTGTGTGAGGCTTAAGAAGGAAGGAATGTTCCATGTAGCTTTTTAAGAAAGAGCTTAATAATCTTTTCTTCATACTCTTGGAATGCTGATGAACATATACTAATACTAAATTGAGTTTAGGGTCTGGGGAATGTATTTTAGGCTTTGTATTGCATTTTTCTCAGTGTATAACCCGCTTGACTGTGGGAAAAAAACAGCAAATTGCAGATATGAAAGCTGAGTCACTGTCTGCTTCCCAGTGCATAAGCCTATCACTAGAAAAAACATGATGATTTGTGTTAATTTGGAACACTGTCGGTTAAACTAAGGCATAGAAACACCTTGAAGTATGTCTTCTGCCTTTTGTATGCTGGTCATTTGGGGGCAGGGGCTGAGGCTGGAAGTGTGAGAGGAATGTGCATTTTCAGCTAGCTCACTTGTTCTGTCGCTTCTAGGCTTTGGTGCTGTTGATTTTGATGCATTTCTTGTACACTATGCTTATTGGTTAAGCTTAATTTTTCTGCGTGACAGTGTTTATCTTAATTTGCTTGTAAATGTTTTAGAAGCCTTTACATATGTTCTTGTTTGCTCTACTTTGTAAACTTTTTGTGTGATACTTGTACTTCACCATTTTAGATGGAGATGGCAGTGTTGTGCTTCTCCGCTGTCTTGTTTGGAGACAAAAGCAAATTGCTTACTAGGACACTCAGGCTACTGTGTTGTTGCTGAGTTCATGTGTGCAAACAGAAGCCTAACCATGCAGGGGGGTTTGCTGTGTGCAAGCTTATTTTGTTGGAAGATAAGTATATCTTATGACAAAAATACTGAAGTTAAGAAGCTACTGGAAACAGTTAAAGATCAGTCTGAAGGTGTTGCAGAGAAGTTCTATTATATAACACTTGTTCTTAATTTAAATATTTTTCAATCAACTTTTCTTTTTTCCATAGAATATTGCCTGTGTTAGTTCTAGATTGAAATGGAAGAAAATTGGCTTTTGAGCTATTCATGGTCTGGAAGCTATAAGCTTTTATAGTAATTATGAAAATTTTATAAGCACTCATAGAAACTATAATATTATTTTCAGACATTGTCAATAATGTTATAGGTGTCTGGGCAGAAATCCCCTGACTTCAATAAAACCCTGAATTCTGTGTTTGGAAGACCCACCGTGTAAATGTATTCTTGGTGGAGCCAGAGCAGTGCCTCTGAACACCTGGAATTTTGGCCTTGTGTTTGGAAAGCAGCCAGATGCTGACCTTGGTGGTCCTGCACCTGTGGATGCAGTGCCCACTCTGGTAGTGTCACCTTGCACAGCATCTACTTGCACACTGAAGTCTGAAGATCTGTGCTTCACTGACTGCTTGTGTCTTGGCTCTTGCTTTGATATTATGATGTTCTTTATATAAGCAAATATTTCTTGAATCTTTTACTAAGGCAACCTCACAGGTGATAAATAACTTTGTTACTCCAAGGTGCATTTACTTTTAATCCTCTAGTTTTCCTCCTTAAGATTTCCTCGCCTCAACAATAACACTTCTACAGTTGAATGGTTTCAGTGTACACGCTTATTCTCCTAAATTTGAACAAGACTGTGTATCTGTTAATAAACTATGTCCTAGTGTCTCTCATAGCTATTAGTAGAATTCAATGGCAATTGTTTAATTTTCAGCACATCATGAGTAGATGTAAATATTTTGAGATATATATAGTATGAAAGAATAATATACTCTATATCAGTGGTGTATGCATTTTCAGTTCTTCATTCCTCTTGAAACTCGCATCAACAATGGTAGTTTTAAGAGCATAACCCTTAGTAACTGTGGTAGGGCCTGTATTACTGCCAGGTCTTACCTATTTTATCCTACAGGTGAAGACTTTGATACTTAAGGTGTTTGAATAGCTGTCACAAAAACAATTGAAGCAGGGTTGGAAAAGGGACCAAGTATGATACATCTGTGCTCTGTGTATAGTGTCTTGTTGTTTCTCTAATGGCTGTGATTGCATTTACAACTGCAGATCTGTCTGAAGGTTGTTGCTTAAATTGATATTTAAAAGGTGACATCATTCGTATTTTCTAGACTTCTGCCTGTCAAAGCCCTATTTCACTATTTAACTTTCTCTGTCTCTGAAGCAGGAATTTCCTGAAAAATGGTTCCAGACCATGCAGAGAAAGGTGTAGTAAAACATAAATATTGTAGAATATAGTATGATGACACTGCTTGTGTGTATGTGACACTGCTTTTGCTCACTGTATCAATAGTGATTTTGGAATTACTAAGTAGATTGTTTTTCTTTATCTTCAGTGTTTTATCATTTAACATCTTTTACTGAATGATGAAGCTGTTTCATGGGGCAATTACTACCATTTTGTTCCTAAAATTCAAGTATTATAGTACTAGGAAAGCATTACTTCTCTTTTTGTTTGGTATTTTAAATTCTTGTATGTTAGTTTCAAATGTTATACCTTATTTTATATATTGATTTTTTTGTTTCTAAAGTAGTGATTGATATATACTGAGTACACACTTTTTTTTGTTTCAAAAAAGTATTAATTAACATGGCCTCTTAAAACATTTATATAGCTTATGTAATTAAAAGCAATTTCCCACTAAAGGCAATGATTGGAACCTAATGTAAAGCAAAGATCAAGAATCAGTCAGGAAAAATCCAGTTCTGTACCATTCTCTTCTATAGCTGAGTTTCTGCTGCATATAACATCCCCAAGACTAGAAGAAACCATAACTACCAAACCAATGCCTGTTTTGAGAAGATTAGAAAAGATAGCTTGTCTGTTCTTTTCACTGTGCGCTAATGTTATGCTAATGATGGTGTTTACAGTGTTAAAAATTTTGCATAGACACGTGCCAACGTTTTCTGAAGCTTAAAAATGTGTGTGATGACCTGATAAGACTGGTCAAAAGTATCTATCTAAAGATATCTTATTTTTAACAATTCATGCTTGGACTTCGGAATGACTTGATCTTGTCTTGAAAGAAGGGGTTCTCAGTCTCCAGAAATCTGAAGTACTGTATTTCAAACCTGACTGTGAACACTCCTGATTACGTTACTCTTTAATTTAACATCTAAATTGAACTTAAGTATTAAATATATAAAACTACTTTACTTCAGATATTTCATTATTCATCTCATTGTTAAGCCTACTCCCATCTTGGTTACCAATGTTACCAATGAAGAGGGAGATGTGACTAAAATGTCCCTTAGCATACTTTGTCCATTTTGATTTACTAGTGAAATGAGCTGTTTAGTAGTTATATTGATATGGTGCAGCCTGGCTGTTCTGTCTTCGGAACAGCATATTGTATTTTGGATAGAATAGAAGGGTCAGTCTTTAATGTTGGAGGCAGAATAATTGCCATCCTGCAGCTGATGTGGTTTTGCTCATAAGAATATATCAGTCTTTCCATAGGCAAATGTATTTGTACAGACAGCTCTTGTGAATTTCTGTAAGCACAGATGCAATGCTGGGCATTAGCAGGGCAAGGGAAAGTGAGGATTAGTCAACAAAATGTGAATATGTGTAACATTAATTGTTTGAAGCTCTTTTAAAATACAGTGCCTGTTTAGATCACTAATGTATTTTAATTGTTTCCATCTTTCAAAATATGTCTAGCAAGTTCAATTTCTAGTTGTTGTTACACAAATAAACTGGTATTAGATGCATTGCTTTCTTCCTTTCAAACATACCTTCAAATTAGTGCTTAATGTGGTTTGAAGATTTTGCCAACATATTCTTCCAGATCCTTCTCTTGTTTGAGGGTGGTTGATTACATCTATCTTTCTCTTTTGGTTTACAAATGCCAATATGTTCTGAAGAATGCAAACCCTGGGACCGTTTGTCATCACACTTTGATTGTAGTTCACTTCATTTTTGTATGTAGGAGGAAAAGCAAACAATTAGATGCCTGAAGGAGGGAGGGGGGGAATTGGAGTGTCAGGGCATGCTAAACATTCTTATTGCATTGCATACTTTAACCTCCTATTGTTTTCCTGTTGCTTTTAACACTTGCCTGCCTGGATGTGTTAGATGCACATACATTTAAAAACAAATCAGAACTGTTTGGTTGAAATAACTAGGTGCAAACATTCTTGAAATAGATGGAGTCTGAGGGCTACAAAGCTTTAGGATTTAAATTTAAGTTGTTTTTGTAGACCAGGTGCCTGACTTTTAGATTCCAAAAAGATCTTTAAATTTTCATTTTAATAAGAGCTCAGTTTTCGGTAATTATATTTGCTAGGTATATTTGTTTGCTTTGTAGACTTACTCATGTCCAAGCTGTATTACAATTAACAGTGTGTTTAGGTGTTCTTCATGTTCTCTGCAGGGCTCCATTCAGATGTGTTTAGAGCATAAGACCAGGCTTTGTATAAATCATTGTGGGAAGAAAGATAGCTCCCCACAGTTTTGTCCTGCATCTGCTTTCTCTAGCTCTTCAGTGTTAGATCACTTGACTGTGAAGCAAGAGACTTGCATTCAGCTCCTTCTCTGCCTGGGAAAACTCAAGCTTGCATTGTTTGCTGTGTTGGGGCAGTATGGTGCCCTCTTTAAGTTGTAGGGAACAACTCATACTCTCAGCCTTCTGTATTTTACACTTTTGCATGAAAGATTTAGGGGCTGAAAAAGGTGGTGTGCTTGTTGAACTAGGGATGGCTGTGGAGCCTACTGACAAGGAAGGAGGTTTCAATTTAAGTGTTAAATATTTCTTCAAAGGTGATATGGTGACCTGGACTTTCTGCCTCCCGTATGACTGCCTCTTCCACTAGGCCACAGTGTATGGCCTGTGATCAAGTGGATCTCTAATTATGCAAAATGGACTAGTTTGAACAGAAGGGAATGAATAAACTTAACTCCTACAGTTCTTCTATTGTAGCTTAGCATTTAGGGCAGCCTCCTGGAGATGAAGAAGGCAAGTTTAAAACCCTTTAGGTAGAGGGAGGCAAGAAGTCAGTCTCTTTTGCCTTGATGTTATACTTCATTTACCTGTTGACTTGTTTACCTGCTAGTGTGCAGGTACAATCAGTCATTGCTTTTCAAAAGAAGGACAAATGTTAATGCATCTAACTCCAGGGTGAGGTTGCAGGTTGAAAATACTAGGTAAAAATGCCTTGCACCTCCTGAGAATTTGAGTGCCTGATCCTGAAGGCTGGGTCTCTTTCTCATTGGCATGTCTCAGTGCTACTCTTCAGCCGAGTCCTTTAGCTTTTGACTCTTTTGAGGAACCTTAATGGTATTTACCTTGTCTGTGAATCAAGGTTTTGGGAATCCTACCTAACCCAGTGTGGGTTGCACAAACGAGACAGAGAATTTAGTGTAGGTCCAGTAGCATACAGCATTTCTCAGCATGTTCTTTATGGGTTTAGCCTCAAAGTAGTAGTTTCAGACCTTGAAAGTGTCATAAGTGTGTGGTGAGTGAAAGGATATTGACTCCAGCAAAAATGCCCATTCTGCTGATAATAGTGAGAAAAGCTTAAAGGAAACAGTGACCTAAATAGGTCCAGTATAGTGTCCATTTCAGTGGTGCTTTTTCCTTTTCTTCAGTTGTGTGGCCTGAAACAAGATGCTTACTGTAGAGTCACTAAAATAGGTGATAAAGCAACACAAGGTGAAACACTGCATCTTTCCTTCTGATGAGCATTATCAAAATGACACTGACAAAATTGCAAACCAGAAGAACTGTGAATCGAATCTCTGCCCAGTAAACTATACAAGGTGACAACTCCAAAAGACAGTATGCTTAAGTCATGGCTGGTGAGCTGTTCACACTGCACAGAAGAGCAGAACTGAAGACCCAGTTGTTCTTAGATGCGTCTTTATTTCTGAGATACTTCTGCAGGCTTATAATGATTACTTCCATTTCAGGATTAGGGCTTCAAGAGTATTGGCCTCTGCTTAATCTGCTTCAGTTCTTCATAGTGTTAGAACCCTAATTAGTGAAAGTAGCCTACTGGAGGTCTTATGCTTGTCCCTTCTTTCAAGACTACTTTTTTTCTGCCAGTGATCTGTAATTTTGCAATCCAGTGCCTTTGGAAACTGTTTTCTTAATTGGGCCATGTGGAAATAGGGGATACCATGGCTGTTTAGTTGCTCCTTTTGGACCTTAAAGTCAGTCCCCTGTTTATATGTCAGGATTCAAAAGAGAGAGATCTGAGAGAAAGATGGCCCCTCACTACAAGACAAACATTGAGATCCTGGAGTGTATCCAGAAAAGAGCAGCAAAGCTGATAAAGGGGCTGAAGAATAAGTTTTATGAGGAACGGCCGAGGGAACTGGGGTTGTTTAGCCTGGAGAAGTGGAGGCTGAGGGGAGACCTGAAAGGAGGTTGTAGAGAGTTGGGAGTTGGTCTCTTTGCCCAAGCAATAGATGATAAGACAAGAGGGAACTGCCTTAAGCTATTCCCAGGAGAGGTTCAGGTTGGGCATTAGGGAAAATTTATTCACCAAAAGGGTTATTAAGCACTGGAACAGCCTCCCCTTGGAAGTGATTGAGTGACCATCCCTGGAGGTATTTAGAAGATGGGTGGATGAAGTGCTTAGAGGTATGATTTAGTAGTGGGCAGATATGTTTGGGCTTGATGATCTCAAAGGTCTTTTCCTACCTAGTGATTCTATGATTCTATGAAAAGAAGGTAAATTAGCGTAGAATCCTTCTACTGCTTCATAGATCAGTCACCATAAACTGAAACCACAAATTTTAGTATCTTCCTTTGGCTGATGCTTGGTGCCAAAGGCTCCTGAAGTTTCTTGTTAACTATGTGGTTTTAAACATTATTATTTGATTGACCATTTTTTAATTGGTATTCAGCTAACCCTAAATAAGCATCCACATGCATCTGAAAATCTATTAATAACCAGTTTACAGGCTTAGAAGCAAAAACTGTACATTTACTCAGGCCCCAAACTGCGCTCTTCATATGGATACACCAAGCTGGAGGAGTCCATTTGTGCTGATACAGGAACTGGAATTTTAGGAATAACAGTCACTGAATCATCTGTCAGCTTGGTTTGACGCAGCACTTAGGAGGACTTGGTAAGAAGACTCCAATTCATTTCAATTTTCATTAGATGGACCTTTAATGCATAAGCAGGAATTTCCTTTGTTCAAAGAACATCTGTCATCTTGGGTGGAATTGTAAACAGGCTTTGGCCTGAGCTCATCTTCCCTGCTCCCACTGAGCGACAGATTTTGGGTTTTAAAACACAAATAAGAGATTATTAGTCCAGAAGCTGGCCTACAGCCTTCCTCACCGCCCATGACTAGGTGTTTTTTTTTCTTTTAAAACAAAAAGCTTTTCCAAGTTATGTAGGCCAAGCTAGGGAGTTCAGCTGCCCTGAGAATCATGACTTCCATAGCCTGGAAAGCATTTGCACAAGTTGTCAGTTCTCTGTTCCTGACCTCTGTTTTTGGCAGCGATACAGTTCCTAACCGAAGAGCAGAAATGCTTTGGAAGCTTTTTGGATTTTCCTAATGCTTCTGTTAACTACAGTGCTTCCATCTGTCTTCTTCAGAGGCTCATGTGACCTGGAAGGCATAGATATTTCAGCTCTGGATCACCTCATTAGGCTTAAGAGGGACGTACAAATTTTACCGTGGTATTTTTTCCTTAATTTTTATTCTGAATAATGTATTGAGGGCTGTACTAAGACACACCTAATATATGATGGGAAAATAATTTGGATTGTCTATTTTATGACCCTTGTGCAATTACCCTACTTAGGAATGATATGTATTAAGTTTGCGCAGCAAACTTCTGTACAATTGAACAAAACTAGCAGCCTCTCTTACCAGACCTTTAGACTTATAGTCCCACAGGTTGGCATTCTTTTCCTTTCCAGCACTGATACATCTTTGAAGCTTTGTCTTTAACTCTGTAGCAGGTGTCATAGTTTTTCTCACTAGGTCTGTTCTAAGCATGTTTTTCTTTTTTCACTTTTTAAAGCTGTTACAATGCAATTATTTCTTTTATGCATGTTTTGAAGATGCAGTTTTTGCCTTTATGGACTCTTTCTTTTCTTATGATTAGGAGTAGCTCAGATCAACATAACAGAAGCTTGTTCACTTAATTTCTCACTGAAGAGTTTCACTACATAACTTCCTTGAATTCACTTAAGAGTAAGATCTTGGATCAAAACCATACCCAAATCAATAAATTGCTTCAGCTCTTGTTTGTGAGTGAAAGGTTTAGTATTTTTTTTGTTCTCGTCTTTTTTAAATTAGGGTGAAATAGACCCATTATACCTTTTAATATCTGTTGCTGTGGTAATACTCATCATACCTGAATCATAATTGGTTGTGGAGTAAAATTAACACTTATGTATAGGGTGAGGAGTTAAAAATAAAACACCATGCATGAAAGAAGGACTACTGGTATTGCTTTCAAGCTGTGAAATCTACAAGCTGTTAAAGAAGGATGTGGTGAAAGTCTTATCATCTTAGTCCTTTAACAGCTCATTAGAAAACACACTAGAATAGATTATAAAGAATGATCCTGCTTGACCATGAAAATGGCCTGTTAGGTCACTTCTGGTTCAGTCTCTATGACTAAGCAACCCCACAGAGTGAATTCTCAGTCTTAACCATGCACCAATACAACAAGGCCACAGCTAAGCAGGAATAGTAAATAATAAAAAGTATATTTATTTCAAGATACTTGAATATTAAAGAGGCATAGCACATGGGCATAAGAATATGGCAAACTGTCATTAGATTTTTACTGCAGTGTGATTTCGCACTTTGGTACCCTTGTGAGATAAAGTGAATTTCTCAGTGGGGACCGTACAGCTTTTGCAGCCAGAAAATTCCTGCTTTGTCTGGCAGAATCCCAGTGTTATACCTCTTCCATGCCTTGGTGACAACAGTTACCAAAAGCTTTAAGTGGAACAAATGCAGAGACTACTTGAAAAAATTACGGGCATGCAGTCCTTTTGTGAATAGATGTCCTTTTCATGTGAAATACTAAGTTGTAGATTTTAGGAATAACAGGATGAACTGTATGTGATTTTTAACATGTGGGCAAAGTTTTTAATGTACAGGATGCCAAGCTTTTGCCTATGAGATGTGAAAATAAAATACATCTATGGTTCTTAGAAATCATAGAGCTAGCAGACTTTCAGAGCATGTAGTATCTTCTGCTGGAACACAATTTGGGGTTATGGTCTGTGTGGGCATAGTTAACTTAAATGATTATGGCTGACATGGATTTTTGTCCTTGTAATACCAAAATGGACAGTGAAATCATAGATGAAAAGAAAATAACTTGAGAACTGAATATAGCATGCTGTGAAGTTTGTTAACTTTTTTGATGTTCACGACCCAGAATTTTTATTTTTTGGTAGAAAAATCAAAGTATATTGTAATCTTTCTTCTTGTCTAATGCCGTCTAATCACATATGTGAGTCTAAATAACCACTTCTATAGTTTTAAAATCTTGTAATAAAATGTTCCAGAATTCTGGTGAAAATTAGAGAGACAGAAAAATGTAGTGTTTTATAGTGTGTTTATCTGTCAAGGAATAAAAACTACACAATACTGATGGCACATACTGAGAAGGTCTAACAGAAAGGAAAGGTTAGGGGAGTTTTCTAAAGTTTTCTCATTAAAAGGAAGAAATTTTACTCTGGGCATGAGTGAGAGGAAAAGGGTGGATCCGGCTTTCTTCACAGAAGTAGTCTGCTGAAGTCATTTGGACTACTTGCATTAAAACTACAATCTGGACTCATCCCAGAGCATTGTAGATGATGTTCTAAGGAACATGGAATATAGTCTGTTTGAATAAGCAAAAGACTGCAGGACTTGAGTACTTTATTTACTAAGATTAATTTTGAAATTAAAAAAAGTTGCTATAGTATTTTAAGTTTCTAAGAATTTGCTTCATTCATAGTGCTCTTTATTTTATAGTTCTTTTACATTACACAGTATTTATTGTAAAGACAGTTTGTTTTTCCCATGAAGACTTTTCATTGCTCAGAGAAAATATCTTTGAAAACATATGTTGTTACATAAGAGCGTGTTTGTGGGAACTTCAGGGAACTTGTGCAGACTTGCTTAATCATCCTCTGGAGAGCAACAATGCTTATTTCCTGTCTGCTTCTATTACTTGATTCTGTGCCTTAAAAAGGTACTGCAACCAGGAAAAAAATGTCTCTGAACCAACAGAAAACATTTGCAAATGTAAGGGAAAAAACTAAATAGCCATGTGAGAGTAACTCATTGTAAACAACAAAATAATCCTTGAACATTGTACACAATCTATATAACATAATGGTAAAAATACAGGGTGCAAGTTTCTTTGGTCTTGAAGACTGGTGCCAGTTTAGAAGTAATTTCCAGATATGTGATTTAATATTTATTTTATTTGGCTCTAAGACAGTCATACTGATATGTATATAGCTTCTTAAAAATAAGGACAGTTTTGTAGCTGTTGAGACAGCAGTTGAAACTGAAGATGAAATCTGTGTGTTCGAGTATATTAGATGCTCTTTAGATGCAAATATAGAAAATGTCTCATTAATATCTGAAACAAGAAAACAATAGGTGAACTGGAATATACAACTTGGTATTTAGGTAGCATATCCATATCGCTGTTGTTCTTTTCAGTAATGTAGCAAAAACGGATGGTGATTGACCCCTTTGAAGCTGTCTTGTATAAAACAACCTCTGCCTTAGAAAATCCTTTTTCATTACTTGGGGGAAACTACTGGCTCTTTAAGTGACATTCTCCTTGCTATATCTGACATATATCTCTGATTTCTGCTCTAACACCCAGTAATTGTTTGGTGCAGCTCTGTCCCTTTGAATCTAATTTCATGCCTTTTTCTAGAGCAGAATTATTTGTATTTTCTTTAAGCAGACATTGGAGACAAACCCAGAAAGATATAGGAGCTGGGCACAATCCTAGGTTTCCCATTTCACACACTATTTCAATGTTGTAATTTAGAGGTTCATTTTCATGAGTATACTCCTTTAGTTGAGATTTAGGTGCTTCTATTGATGAGTTGCTGAAGAATGTTTTAGAATTAACAAGACAATCTGGATTAAGGTTAATCAAACACCTCTTATTCCTCTAGGCCAAAGCTTCTTAATATCCTTTTCCTACTGAAGCTGCTGAAGCAGTCCTCTGTCCCTCTTGAGTTGTCATGACTTACCTGTGTCTTGAATGCTTATCGCCCCTCAGCTTCTGTGGGGTCACCCTTTGTATTTTTCTCCTAGTTGTTTTTTTTTTTTATCTTTTAGTGTGAAGAAAGGCAAATATTTTTAATTGTCTCTTTCACTTCAGCCCTCTGAGATTCTCATGACACACTTTTAATCCTGTTTCTTCTTACATCTGCACCTAGCTTTTAGCAGTCTTCTGTACAAATATAAAATTTAGTATTATTTCTGTGCTCTGACTCGTATTCTTTGTTTGAGACCTCAAGTGTTTCTATCTCGCTTAAATCTTGTTACCGTGAAGTATTAATTTATGTTTATGATGCCTGAAACAGGTTTTCCGTCCTCTGACTGTAAACCCACTTTTCATTCTCTCTTAATAAACATCAACTACATCACCAGTTCTCTGGGTCAATCAATAGCTGTGATAACATTTCAGACAAGATGGGCAAGAGTCTTTGTCTAGGTGCTTGCTTTCAAATCTCACCCATCTGTTTACCTAACACTTAAAGGCTCAGACTTTCTGGTCGACATTAATGTGCGAAACAATTTTCAAACGTGGCTGTCATGTGTTAATGCAAGATTCTTTTCTCTAGAAGCAACAAATAAAATCTTGCTCTGTGTTGATTCAGAAGTGTATCTCTGTTGCTGTTAGGAAGTGTACCACCATGGAGGTGCTTAGGGACCTCTGTTCTCATTGTTGTGGTTCCTATCTGTAGTCTATGCTTTCAGGCTTTGGAAGTTCAGTATCCAAGGGGGAAAAGCAATTGTGTGTGCAGTCAGCAGTGACAGCCATATTGGGAAGTTAAAGGAAGATCCTCCTTCTTCCTGTCTCCCAAAGATGAAACAAAATTAATTTCAGACTACACCTTTTTATGCAAACTGGCCACAAAGCTGCTATTGCTTGGTTTAATTTCCTTCTTCAGAAGAAAGGAAAAGAGAAAAGAAAAACCAATCATACTATGAATGATTCTGGTAAGACAAAGTTAGAGCTAGAAAGAAACAGCAAATCAGAGCAAATAAGGACAATCGAAGAATGATAGGAGAGTCTTCCTCTTTTAAATCAAAGTTCCAATTACGTATTTTGCTGTTTAAAGGGAACCAAGACAAATAAGTAGGAATTTTCCTTTACAGATCAAAAAGAAAAATGCAACTTATGGAAATAGCTCCTCAGCACTGATTATTTGTGATACCTTTAGAGTTTCCAAACTATATTTGCCAGGGTGCATGGTTCTCAAAACAATGGAGGATGCTCCTCAATTTCGCAGCTCTTACTGGAAGAGGTTTATTCTTATATATGCACAAAATCTCAGATACCTGAGACAGGAAGCTTGAGGCTCCAGTGTTTATTTCTTCCTTTCACCAGATAGTGAACTATTTTACTGAAGTGATGAAAACTGTCTTAGCTTTAGCACAAAAGTCTCTTAGGTATAGAGTGGGGGATGCATTTGGTTCCTTCTGCATTTTGAAGAAGGAGAAGACAGTGGTCATTATCATTTTGGGTTTCAAAGTAGCACAGGGTTTGCCGTGTTAAGGAAGAATTCAGCTCTGTGAACCTCCCCATTTTCCTTAGAGCTGTCCTTTTATTTGTGTCACCGATGGCAAAGTTTGAACCAGAACCTATGAGTGACTGCAGTGCTTCTCTCTATGGCCTTTACAGAGCATTGCCTCTGCAGCTTGATTTTAATTATTAAGTTGTTGTTGTAGGTGACACTGGCATAACTGCTGCCTTCTTCATGCTCCCAGGAACATACAGAATTTGTAATTCCAAAAGAAACCCCAAATGAACTCTGAGATTTGAAGTGTACCTAAGCAATATATTTAATAATTCCACTTCTAGGTGAAGGATGCTAATTGGGTGTTATTGATACTGTACTAAATGAACTGGCATCATTGAAGTCTATTGTTGCATTGCTTTATTTAAATATGTAGTACATTGCATGCTGACGGAAAACTGTCACAACAGCGATCGCTGCAATCTGGGAGTTCAGTTTGACTGAAACATATGTCTTCAATTTTAATAGCTCAGCTTCCCAGATGCCCTAGAGGAGAATATTGCCTGAGAAGGAGCTTTTCATGTAAGAATAATTTGTGTTAAGTAGCTCAGTGATCTGTTTGTTAGGTTAGAGCTGACAGTTTGTTTATATTTCTAAAGGGGTATGATGAATGGAGGAGAAGTTGATGCTAATTAGCCCAAATTGTTCCTAAGAATGCAGAGCACTTTGCTAGTTTCATTGTTTCTGTTTCTTTGCACATTTTCAATAATTGAATGGAGCTCAGACCATTCATCATAATTTTAGGTAAGATGGAAATAAATGAATATAGCACAGGCCAGCCTGTGCGATGGAGGATGTCACTTTAGAGGTCAATTAGGTAAGACATCAAACAAAGACTAATGTAGCATTTTCTAATCCAATTCGATAAATTTAGTGAATGTGAATGTTTTCGTCTAAGGAATTAATTCTCTCTGTCATGAGACCAGTATTAACTATTATTTCTTGCGGTTACTCTGTCTTACTAGCATAATTTTCATCTTACACCTCAACTGTTACCTCAAGGTACGGACTCCTGACACTCCATGTGATAAAATGTGCTACTTTTCAGTATGCTGTATATTGGATACAATAAATGTAAAAAGTCTGCTTTTGAGAGAACAAAAACACTTGTCAGGTGTGATATGCAGGTGTGAACTGCTCAAATTCAAAACATCCTATCCATACACAGAAGCATAACTTTATAAGAATGTAAATTTTATATTGAAGATTTTCCTTGATAAATTGAAGTTATATTTGGGGGCCAAGGACTTGGAATGTTCGGTTTTCAGTCCTTATACAAGACCATTCTTTTTTAATTTATGCACATATAATGCCACAGGAAGAGATGGTATAAATTTGTGGACTGTGGAGAATGAGTGAACATTTTTGAATCAGGATCTTTAAAAGGGGTGAAATTTGAGTATGATTAAGTTAGGAAAAAGGCTCGCTTACGGCGGAAGTCAGAGACTCTGTATATATTATAGGCATGTCATGGCTTTTAAAAAGTTATGTTAGACTTCTACACAAATTGTGAAGGAATTTGTATTACCCCAAACAAAATTCTGTGTGACTCCAAACTCTTGCATAAGTACAAAATAAAATAAAATAAAAAGGAGAGAAATAATAATAGTAGTTAGTATTCCAGTCAGGAGTGAGTGTTGCTGTAGGGCAGGCTGGTAGTTTACACTGCATGGGTGTTTTGTTGGTCACTAATTTTCTTGGAAGGAAATGATCCCATGGCTTATGCTATCCGCACTTGTGCATATTTGCCCTATAATTGGCATTTATTAAGGGGACTTTTGGTTTGATGGATGACTGTCAGAGTATTGCCTGCTAGCTTTGATGCGGATTGCTTTTGCATGAGGTTTTTTTACATTAACTCATTAGAAACTCTGCTCTGCTTCAACATGCTCTTTATTTACCTTCTGAAAATGTGAGACTTCAGCCCAAGTTTCAAGGGACTTAGCGTGGTTTTATTTATGTACCAGTGTTTTATTTTGGACAGATGAAAAAGGTTCAAAGCAGAAAAATACTGAAATTTCAACCTGTGAATCTTAAAACTTGTAAGAGCTTCATCTAATCAGCTTAATTAGTTATCTTTGAAATGCTAAGCCACTGACAAGGTATCTTTAGTTTATATCACTAAATTCTGTGTTCCTAAGTTTTTTTAAGAAAAGGAAAGGAAAGCAAAAATCAAGTCCCATAAAAGCAGCAGGTATTGTAATATTTTTCACAGCAGGTCGATATTCAATGAACGTTCAACAAATCCAGGATTGGTGTCTGAGACGTATTAGTAGTTTCTTCAAGGACTGATTGATTTGGTTGTTTCCTGTAATGTATCTGGGACATAGGACTGTTAATTAGATTAATTAGCTATAACATGATTTATAAAGCAGTTATTATAAAACACAGTTACCAGTGTATTGCTGTGTTTTGATTTTACATTTAGAAAAGCATATAAAAGGAATGGAAGTTGTGTGTGCTGACAGTGTTACTTTGAAGGTTCTTTTATTAAAACATTTTCTTTACAAATAGCCATGCAAAGGAGAACTATTGTTTACTGCACTGAGCAAAGATTCTCTTAGCATGGAGAAATAATTGGAATGTTTAGGTTAAACTCTTCCTCTGGGTTCACATTGCAAGAAGAAAATTTGATAGAGAACTTCCTACTTTCCTAGTTTTCCATTGTTTACTGCCTTGATATCTTAATAAGATCCTGCATATCTTGTGCTTGCCACCCTTAAGACAAAAACAAAGCCAAACTACAAAAAAGCCAAACACATTTAGGTGGACTCACAAATTGTTTTCATTATTTCAGTGGACACACCATGTAAAATATTTCTTACAAGGCAGAGTAAATGTAGAATAAAAATAACATTGACCCTTGTATTTCAGTGTTGATTGGATCTGAAGATTCGATTTAGAGAGTTGATGGAGTAACATGACATGGGTCTGTCTTTTCTGCAAGGCAAGAAGTTTGTGAATGATCTGAAATTTATTTGGATTGATCTCAAAATGAAATTATTTATTTTTTTCTCAGTCCTGTAAATTCCTTGTGCATGTTTTTAACTTGTTTGAAAGGGTTTGCTGGACCAACTGACATGCTGAAATCTAGTTTGCAAGCTCACAGCTTGTTTGTATGTTCTGCTTGCTGTAATTAGCTGTTACTGTCTGAAGTCTGTTTGAAAATGACTTTTCTGTTAATTACAACTAATCTTGACTCTGTCATGAGGAACTAGTTTCTTTTTCTAGTAGTAAGACTTCTATGAGTATATAAAGAGCGTATCAACCAAATATAATCCTGTTCTTATGGATTTGTAAATTAAAGGCCTATTAACCTCACTGATCTAGAAAAAAAGTTCACTGACAGTGTTTGAAATGTCTAGCTCCCTTTTATTTATTTTTCATGGCTTGATATAGTACCCACAAGATATCAGTGCCAGAAGAAGCTGAACTAAGTGACCAAATATATTATTTGTTTAATTTTAAAATTTAACTACGTGCTTTACCCTTGCCTAGAGGTGGTAGGGAATGAGGAGTAACAGATTTGGCAGAAGAATGTTTACCTGTGATTTAGATTTTGAATTCCATCCTGAGAGAGGGTCTGAATACAAACTTAAGTTTGAATTACTAATGTTGCTGTGCCTCTGATGCCAGTATAAAAAAAGCAAGATTTATAGTGATCAAACTCAAGCATGGAAAACAAATTGTCAGTTGCTTGTTCCATACTTGTTTTATGTAGAAATTTGAGATTTGATTTTTACCAATAAATAAGTCCAGTAATGCAAACTCAAAAGTTTGTAAATCCAGCGAGTTTTCTTTTCCCCACAAGGATCATCAAGTGGTTCATTATTGAACTTGATCAGCCACAAGTAGTCTGTGACAGTAGTGGTTAGGCATCCCCTTCCTTACACATAATGAACAAAGAAGTGAAGAGGACACAGTTTGTTCACGTGCATTTACGTGGCTTATTTGCCTAAGGAGGCTTGTCTAGTAATAGATCCAAGTGGGACTTTCTGGTTTCTCTTGCAAGTTCAGCTGCTGTTCTGCTTTGTTGCTGTTTTAGTATCTGCACAGCCAGTTATAATGGGACATTGGATACAGTTGGGAAAGAAAAGAAGTTTCAGAAGTGACATACAGTGGGAACACTGGTGTGTTTCTACCCTAAAGCATTTCTCAAGTTCTGCCACATAGATAACAGGGCTTTTAAAAGGCACGCCCCACACATTGTCTGGTAGAGAAGTTTCTTATGGTTGATTGTTCCATCCTTTAATGAACTAACAATTTTTCAAAGGTGAGATAAGCTGCACTCTACATCTTTCTGTCTGCCTACCATCTCTTACCTTCTATTACGGTCTACACATGCATTTTTCAGGATGCTAAATTTTTTTTTAAGCTCCCTTCTTCCTCACCATTTATTCTTTTCTCTGTATGGACCAATGTAAAGAGCAATTCATATGGGCAGGTGGAGGAAAATGGAACTGGACTTCTTGCAGTGATCAGCTGAGATTGAGGTCCAGGAATCTTTAAGGGCAGCTACAGCTGTCATGCCCCAGAGCAGCGCATGGCACGAGGAGGCTTCATTGCAAGTTAAAGCATCAGCAGTTTTGAGCTGTCCCTGTCAGTCTTGCTGAAGCTTAGAACTTGGGATTTCCAGAACATAAATTATGAAGTTATCTCTATTCCTTCAGCCTTTTGAATTGTACTCGTACCCACATTATTCTCCCACCTGTAACTTATTCAAGGAAAACGTAGGCTGATGAGTAATACCACAGAGGTGTGAGTTTTTAAAGATCACTATGGTCCTGGTTACTTAGTCTGCCACATGTTGAGTCAGAGGTAAAATTGGAGAATCTGGGCTGATTTTGTGGTATAGACAGGGGAAGATGCCTGAAGTGCACAGGCATTTTGGTCAATTAACTGTTTTTTAATCTGCTTAAGAAGAATTCCCCCAAGTCTTTTGACACCCTGTGAAAGATATCAAAGGACACAATTTACTTACATGAGGACAATAAATCCCTTCTGGCATCACAAAGGCTGAGCTGATTGGGGTCTGGAGGTACTGCCTGGTGTACGCTGAGATAGTAAGAAGAGAATTTGTGTCGTATTTTTCCTTTTGAGGAGAGACATTGACAAGCTTACTGAGACTGTAACTGCCTACTCAAGATATCTTTTAGTTTTGTTGTTCCCAGTAACTTGAACTGGTATCTTATACATAGCTGAAGTCAAGCAGTTGATTCCACAGCTATTTTTCTCCAAATACCTTGCACCAATTATTTGCTGTGTAACTGACTAAGGGCCCATATCTACAGAATAAGCCCGTGCTATGTTCTGAGAACAGAATCCACGTCTTTCAAGTGGGTATTATTATTCCCAACAAACAGAACACGGGGCCCATCAAAGTGAAAACGTAGAGGATGAGCTCTGCCTCTCTTGCTCCTACTGAGGAACTAGGAACTTCTGGCAACTTCAAAGAGCTGTACTTTGGCCAAAGAGGATGAATGCAGAGAAGTGTGGTGTTGAGGAGTTTTTAGATCAAAATGGGCACGGATATTTAGACGTGCACAACCCAGCTTCTGCACCTGAATAAGTTAGCTTTGTAAGAGAATTAATCACTGTAGAGGACACGTTGCCTTTAAGGTTTCTCTCTGTATTATCAGAAAGTTGCTCTGCCTTGTACTCCTCTCACTTCTCACGGGAGGCTTTCCTCAGTAGTCCTTGACTTGTTATTTTCACGAGTAGTCCTTGACTTGTTATTTTGTAGACCAGAGTGCTCACATAGCCGTTTCTTATGGGAAAGCATAATACTGTAGGTAAATAATGATTGTTTACTGCTAAAGGAGAACTGACAAATCAGCTTGTAACACCACGGCTCGCCCCTTCTGAAGAGAGGTATAAGTGTAATGCAAAATCTCAATAAAACGGCTTCACTGGATCATATTGGTCGTGTGGTGTCCCAATCCTCTGCAGTGTGGCTGTTTAACTTCATAACTGAGGCGCATTGGTATGTTGTCAAGATTCATGAGTTCCTGTTCCTGTTCCTGTTTCAATGAGAATTTGTGTTGCAACATATGTTTAATGAAAAAAGAAAAAGCTGAAACTACTGGATCTAGAAATGAATTCCATCCACACCTCCTTGCTTTTGGAGAATTGCCTCAAGGATTAGTATTAGTCTTGAGTATTCACTCTCTCTTTGCTCTAATAGTCTTTGCCTAAAAGATTTCAGGATGATAAGTTGTGATTGAAGAAATGAAGTCCATAGGTGAGCAAAAGGGGATCTTAGGGCATCATGCATTGAGGGTGCAACAGAGAAACAGACTTCATTCTGCTTTAGCCTGTAACATCGTAAAATGTAGATCCTACTGTGTGTGTTATCGCATTTCTTTGGCAGAAAGTATGAAGCATTTCTGAGGGAATCTAAATTTTAAATTCTCTTGCCCTCATCTTCCTTAATGGGGCCTGAGGCTTCCTTGAGAGTCACTGTATTGAGTACCTGAAAAGAAACAGACCTCTAAGGTGTTTCTTGAGGATCTAAGTGTAAATTCCTGTGTGGGTCTACCTCTCAAATAATTTTTCCAGTGATCTTATGTCACAGATTTTCCCTTTAAATATTTAGTGTTCAGGCAACTTGCAACCATGGTAACCTGGTAAACTATGCACCAAAAATATTAAACCTATCTATTGGTACATATATGTGTGAAAATTATGCTTAGAACTTTGCACAGGCATTGCTAAATGTGCTACTGCATGGCAGTAGTTAAGAAAAGACTTAAAATAAAACTTTTGAACAATTTTTTACAAAAGTAGGTTTAAAAACAGTCGAAACATTTCATGGGTTTGGTTGGGATGAAAGAAATCCAGTGTACAAGTTGAGCTTTGAAAACTGGTTGAAAAAGAAAATTCGGGGTGCATATTTGAATTTGATATAATATCACCCAGTATACATTAATTCAGCTTGAGATGGCTAGAAGGCTAGCTCCACCTCCACCCCATTACATTACAAAGTCTACATCTCTGCATGTACCATGCTACCAATGGCAAACTCCATGTTTCACTGGCTATTCCTGACATGAGTATGAAAAATAATGGCTTTAAGAGGAAAATTACAATTAAAACTAAGCATTCATTGTTTTGGAATTAGAAAGATAAGAAGAAGCATCAATGTTGTGCAGCTGTTTACATCACAGCCACAAACATGGTTTTGTTTTTTCAAAATCTTTCTGTCTTCAGTGCTTTTGCTGATTAGGCACACCAGCTATATTTAAGCAAGTAGACCTGGAAGCATTTCTAGCACGTCTGACCAACCTCATCTCATGTTGCAGCAAAACTCAAGCACAACCTAAGTCTTCTGCCTCACCCCGCAGCCACGTATCTCAGTAGTCTGAGACCCAGCTTTCTACGAGTTCCTTTTTTCTTCCTGCTGTCCCCCCAGGTGCTGTTGATTGATGCGAGGGAAACCTGAGTATGAGGCCAGATGGGAGCCAGACTATGCAATAGCTGATCAGCCTGATCTGAGTGATCAGGAGACCAAGGTACACAGTAACGTAAAATGTTTTGCAATAGATAGCCAGGTCGTTGGCCTAGGCACAGCCAGAAGGTAACCCATGAGCAGCAGTAGCTTGTCTACCTCTAATCTAAGCAGGCAGAGGAAGTTACTTGTGATGTTACTTAGTATTTATTAAGTAGTATGTGATCATGTACTTGAAGGCTTTAGACATGACTCCTCCTTAAATCACTAAGAGCTTTCATTTTACATAGTGAAAGAGAATCAATAAAGCTATATATAATAATGCACTTTTCAACAGTTCACAGTAAACTCTTGAAAGTGATACAGATACATTTTTTACATCTTAATGTCTAGGTTTACAGGTTGAATCCTTTCTTATAGGTGGGAAAAAATGTTAAAGGAGAAACTCTTTGGTTGCAGGTTCTAGTCACTTCCACAAACTGAGCCAGTGAAAAGAACTGCTTTTGTTGAAAAGAATATTTCCTGTAGATAATACCTGACTGGGAGACAGTAGAATGAATAACTAACATGATATCTGTTCAGAAAGAGTTAGTTGCATATGTACATTGGGGAAATAATAAAGATGTAGGAATTATAGTCTTCTGAGGAAGAGTAATTTTTACCAGTTTTTCCAATGTTATGCTAACTAGTATTTACCAGTGTTAGAAGGCTGCAGAGATTTTCATATGGCTATATTAATAAGTGAAAAACGGAAAATTGTGTGGGTTAAAAAAAAATGTGAACACTTTCAAATTTGCGACCAGACAAAAGAAAAAAGTTACCCATTTTAAATCTGGAGAACTTTACAATGCTGCAAGTAAGTAAAAGCAGATGTTTTAAAGTTTAGAAAACCAAGACATTATTTTCCTGTTTCCACTGAATATTTCTAAACACACTATAAATAAGCTTTGAAGTAGTACAAAATACTGTGTTTGTTTTGCTGATAGTATCTTTTTTTTTATAAAAAAAACTTTATCAATGTTTGTTTAAATTATAAATTAAATGATATCTGTGTGGTTAAACAACTGGCTGTATCTCTTGCAAATACAATGCTTAACTGCTTGCAGTGTCTGAGCCCTTCAAAAGCCTATCTGATTGATCTTTTGAGTTTAATTTTAAACAGATTAAATAGTCTGTTTACAGAATGTAAAAATTAAACTCTAATTTTTTGCAAGTACCTCAGAAGAACATTCTTTTCTTTTGCTGTAAAAAGTAGCTTTAAATCAACAAATTGTTCTAAAACACTTATCTAAATCACTAAAACAGTAATTTTGGGGTGTCTGGCTTATTGTTTCTAGGCATATACTTTACTTTCAATAAATGTTCAGAAGCTTTAATAAGCAAATAAATTGACCTTGATCTGTGTTTGTGATTCTAAATGCACCTATTGACGATCCTGTGCATTAAATCTTATGTGATTCTATTAAAACGTGACCACTGAACACTAGATTTGCTGAACTGCAAGGTCTGTCTGTCAGATGAAGCAGTGTTTCCAAGAAGCAATCATGTATTTGGGGGTATATGTATCAAAACAGCATGGTGATTAAAGGGACACTGAGATAGCAAGTTAATTGAATTATATCCAGTTAGTAGACAGCTTTAGTTTGAAAAACAGTTCTAAAAGACAATATTGTCATTCCTTTGTTAGTGAGTCCTGTGAGTACTGGCTGTTGAGAATAACAAAGGAATTAAGCAATCTTGGTATTCGTCACACTATATTGATATTCATCACACTATATTGATATTCCTTCACACTCTGTGAATTCTTTTTTTATATAGCACTAAGACCTGAGAGGGGAAGAGAAGGGAATGTTTTCTCATTTTGCCATTTCCAGTGGAAGTTTCCTGTTGGGGACAGGTACGCAAACTGCTGCAGGCACTGGGGAAGTTCCACTGGACTGGAGGCTGGCTGATGTTATGCCTATTTACAAGAAGGGTCGGAGGGAGAATACAGGCAACTACAGGCCTGTCAGTCTGACCTCAGTGCAGGGGAAAGTCATGGAACAGGTGATCTTGATCACTATTATACAGCATATGCAAGAGAACTGGGTGATCAGTCCCAGTCAACATGGGTTCACAAAAGGCAGGTCCTGCCAAACTAACCTGATTGCCTTCTATGACAGTGATCCACTTACTGGATGAGGGAAGGGCCGTGGATGTAGTCTTCTTGGTCTTCAATAAAGCCTTAGACACAGTTTCTCACAGCATTCTGCTTAGGAAACTGTCAGCCTCTGGCCCGGACAGGCGCACACTCTCCTGGGTGAAAAACTGGTTGGATGGCCGGGCCCAGAGAGTGGTGGAAAATGGTGTGAAATCCAGCTGGAGGCCAGTGACAAGTGGGGTTCCCCAGGGCTCAGTGCTGCGTCCAGCCCTGTTCAATGTCCTTATCAATGTCCTGGGTGAAGGCATTGAGTGCACTCTTAGCAAGTTTGCAGGTGACACTAAGCTGGGAGGAAATGTTGACCTGCTTGAGGGCAGGGAGGCTCCAAAGGGGTCTGAACAGGCCGAACTGCTGGGCTGAGACCAATGGCATGAGGTTTAACAAGGCCAAATGCCGGGTCCTGCACTTGGGGCACAACAACCCTGTGCAGTGCTACAGACTCGGGAAAGAGTGGCCAGAAAGCTGCCTGGAGGAGAAGGATCTGGGTGTGTTGACTGATAGCCTGCTGAACATGAGCCAGCAGTGTGCCCAGGTGGCCGAGAAGGTCAATGGCATCTTGGCTTGTATAAAGAAATAGTGTGGTTAGCAGGTCCAGGGAGGTTATTCTCCCTCTGTACTCAGCACTGGTGAGACCGCTCCTTGAATACTGTGTTCAGTTCTGGGCCCCTCGCTACAAGAAGGATGTTGAGGCTCTGGAGCGAGTCCAGAGAAGAGCAACAAAGCTGGTGAAGGGGCTGGAGAACAAGTCTTACGAAGAGCAGCTGAGGGACCTGGGGTTGTTTAGCCTTGAGAAGAGGAGGCTGAGGGGCGACCTTATTGCTCTCTACAATTACCGGAAAGGAGGTTGTAGAAAGGAGAGAGCTGGCCTCTTCTCCTAAGTGACAGGACAAAGGGAAATAGGCTCAAGCTGCACCAGGGGAGGGTCAGACTGGATATCAGGAAAAGGTTTTTCGCAGAAAGGGTCATTGGGCAGAGGAATAAGCGGCCCAGGGAGGTGGTTGAGTCACCATCCCTGGAGGTATTTAAAAGATGTGTAGATGAGGTGCTCAGGGACATGGTTTAGTGGCAGATAGGAATAATTGGACTTGATGATCTGAAAGGTCTTTTCCAGCCTGGTGACTCTATGATTCTATAAGTGGCTGATCATGTCAGAAATACATTCACTTCACTTTCTTTACTTAGACTACAGTGTCAGAAATTGTAATCTTGCTGTCTTACAAGATTTTTAGATCTGAGATATGAATATACTGATTGAAATGAAAGAGTTTTTGTTGGCTTCTGCAAAATTTTCATGTATTTCTTTGCATTTGTGAATGACGTAAGACCAAGCATCTGTGCATTGGAGGAGTATACCAAGAGCATATATGCAGGTGAAAATAGTATATGCAATGCACAAGCAAATTCCTCTCAGATTTTTTTAGATGGCTACCTTTGTGTTAGTCATTCTGGGCTCTCTCTGTAGCCCTTAAGAGTCCTCAGGTAGAAGTAATTCTTTTTAGGATACTTGTCATCTGACCTGTATTAGCAGTGAAACCATGCCAAACAACACTTGTGTCTCTGACTGTACAGTGAGTCTGATCAGTTAGCTCACAAATAGACATCTTTATTGGTTCAGAGGACCTTCTTTACATGAACCTGCACTTTGAATAACTGCTTTGCTCTGCTTATTGCTCACTTTTCTGAATTCCTTTAGATTTTAAGTAGGGCAATACTATGTTTTTTTAATATCTGTGAGTTGCTTGAATATAAACTGTCATAGCAGAAGTTGCCAACAGAGCAGCATATGCAGATTTGTGACATTGGGCTCAGGATTATAGACAGTTCACTTCCTAGAAAAAAAATTACAACTATGTAAACCCTTTTCTGCTGCCAGAATCAATCGTGATTTTGATATCTAATCAGATCATAATTAACTTGTAACTTGGGATAGGGAAGAGGAAGGACTGGAATAACTCCAGAGAATGAAGCCACAGGGAACAGGTAAATATAGCCATAAGAAGGTACGTGGAGGGATTAATGGAGCAAAGAAAGAAAATTTTGGTGACCACGACAGTGGATATAAAGGCACTTGGCCTAGATGAGAGAGAGGTCTGCACTGGTGCAGCTTTTCTTGATTAAGGCTCTATCTGGACTCAGACTGGCTTAGACTTAAGTTAGTTTGGAGCCTGTGCAGCCCTGGTTCTATTAAACAGCTCACAGATGACTGGCTATTGACTGTGCATGAAACAATACTGATAGAAATGCTGTGTATATTGCACCAGTGAGAATACAGTGCTTGGAAAAAAAGGGAAAAAATGTATTTTGTTTTCTTTCCATTCATGTCATTATCCCATCGATACTTTTATAACTCACAGTATATCTGAAGTCTGTATCTCTGGACAAATGTGACGTTTGCAGACTGTGTTTTACTTCCTTTAATTTTTGTTAATTCAATTATGTACTTTTCTGAAGCCCAATATATTTGCCAGCCTGCAATCAACAGGACCTTTCAATCGAAGCATCACTTGCACTCCATTACTGACCCAGCCATATTTCCATAGTTTCTATTTCTATTCATTCCTTCACCTCTGTGATAAGAGAGCCTTTACTGACATTCCAATTAAGTTAAGCTATGGCAAGAGGTTTTAATTTACTAGAATTGTAAGCTCCTTTGGTCCTTCTTTCCCTTATGTCTGTAGACTGTTTAGTGTGGAGCCCCAAGTTTGGGGTTTTTACTGTACTTTGTAGATGCTAGCATAATGGAAATAGCACAAATACGCAAGCTGACTGAGGACTTAAATGAAGCAGAGTTTGTAGTGCAAAAGCCAAATTTCAGCCATCAAAAGGTAATTTGATTTGGCCTTCTCGGAAACTAAATTTTGGGGTTAGAGCCATAATAATTAAAAAGGTTGGGAGGAAAAAAAGTGTTCAAAATACTTATGGAAACCGTGTACTACTGGGAAAAACTCCATCACTTTATTTAAAATTTTTTTTTGAAACTGGAAAAATTGTATAAGCAATTTTGTAGTAATTTGTTAATGAATATATTCTATTAGCATTCTTTGTCTCTTCTTGCATAATTTAGTTCATTGATGATTTACTCTTGTTTTCAGAAAAAAAGCTCAAAATATATTTAAGTGAGAAAAATATATAGGCCACATGTCTTAACTGAGGGGATTAAGGCACGGACTTCAATCTGGTGGATCGAAGACACTTTATTGAGTTACCTGTTTCTTTATATACCTTTTTTGGTTACATAACTGGGTGCCCATGAGGGTACCTACAGTGTATTATTGGCTACAGGTAGCTGTCCATAAAGCTATTACTAACCTATTATTGGCTAAACTACTGCGCATGCTAAAAAAACAAGTTACACTAAAATCAACTATGTTGATATTTCTCTTCCTTTGCTTTTCTTTCAGTTGGTACTTGTTCCCACCAAACTTGCCCTTGTTTTTCTTTCGGCTGGGTATTTCTTATCAGAAGGCTGTGTCTTCTTCCCACCGAACTGGCCCTTGTTTTTCTTTCAGCTCTCTGTTTCAAGGCCTTGTCAGAGTTGCTCAGTATCAACAAGGCCCACAGCATCAGAGTTGCTCAATGTCAGCAAGGCCCACAGCATCATGTCCTTCTTCCCTATAAAATGTCTCCACAATTAACAGTCTTTATCTTATCTTTAATCTTCACAGAGAAATGTGATCCACAGTCATCAGTGGTTTTACAGGATGTTTCAGATATAGACATATAGTTATTGTACAACAGTTGATTTTAATAAAATTGCTAAAGTATTTTGGGGTCAAGACCATTGTTGCTACATTCAGCAGATAGGCTTATTAAATTGCAGTGGTAACAGTAATCAGACTGAGTTCTGTAACCTGTGCTGTTGCAGAACTAGAGCACAGTAGATGATTTTCCTTTTTCTAGCATGTTACAGTAGATATCCTCGTCTCCATTAAATAATGAAAAACATGAAATAATTTGACAATTGACCAGCATGCAATATTCATGTATCACATACGTAAATAATACATGAATTGCTGAAATAAGCAAAGATGACACAGTAATTCATACTGTTCATTGGAAGTATGGAATTTCTTTTTGGCACAGCTTGTTTTACTTCACACTGTGCCACGTCCTTCAGTGGGCCACGGGGTAAAACAATGCAATGCATTACCTTTTTCTGCAACAAGACCTGTTTCTCACCACTTGCCCTAAAAGCATTGGCCTGTTGTTCTGGACAGTTGTAGCATTACCCCTGCATTTATGATTTTGCTTTCAACTCCTGCCTTGAAGAACACGTCTGAAAAGCTTCCCATGTAGAAGATGCTCCTGTGACTTTTGAAATGCAAAGGACTCTGCAAGAAGTATGAACAGTGTCTAGACATTGTAATGTGGTTTCTGTTACCAAAAATCTGGGCCTTACTAAATGATAGGGTAAATTCATTAAGAATATTTAGTAACTATCCATGCTCTCTTTCTTTGACTCTTAACAGTGAAAAGATTAATTACTGTGCCTAATGTAGAACATGACTGTTTAATACGTTACTGTATATGTTTTTTTCATGTAATGTTTTCCTTACTCAGGATGTATGCTTTTGTATTCACATCTGAATATTTTACCAATGGCAAGGCAGGACCCATAAGTTTTCAAGCTGATTTTTTCTGTCATAGACAGGGTTTTTGTTTGTTGTAACGACAATGTGCTGTTCTGGTATATGATGTTCCGGTATATGCTGTTCCAGCTGCTGGAAGAGTATTATTTTACAAACATGGAAAGTAGAAAGCTTTAAGGTATACAAGTTTTAATGGACAGCACAACAAAGAAAGAGATGGATATGTGTGGAGGAAGGTGTGTCAGAAATAAAAGTGAGATTTTGAAGCCTGGAGGTTACTTTTTTCTCAAAAAGGGTAAAGATAATTAAATTTGCGTACATCCCACTGATCAGTAAAGAATGAGATGGAGATAATTCAGAGTTGGACTGGGGTTTTTGTTTTTTTTTTTGTTTTATTTATTGAAGAGGACCCTGAAGGCATCTGTAGTTGCCAGTCAGGAACATGTGAAAACAAATCAAGCCAATGCCACTTTGTAATTTATTTTCCGTCTTGTACATGATACAAGCTGAGACATCATCTGATATCTGTTGTATACTTTTAAGAGGTGGATTCAGTTCTGAAGTCCTGTTTAGAGCATGTAAGAATATCTGACAGAGCAAGCATACAGTATGAATGCTGCTACTGATTTTCATTGAGGTATGCTTAGTTATACATTCCTGTTTGAAATCCTAAGAAGTCCTGCCTCAGAGCCCTAGTTATGAAAACCCTTGACCTGTGTCTCATTAACACATAATAGTGGTACTTTCACACTCGTCCTTTTCATTTTTTTCTGTTTCATTCATTTAGTGAATGCCTGTCTATTTCTTGCTTGTCATGTGTGAGAAGAATCTTATAAAGAAACTGCATAAGGTTAAGCCGTGAATGAAAAATTTTGGAGAACACAAGAATGCACACTGACTTCTGTGCAGATCCCAAACCAACCCACAGTAGGAAGGGTTTCTAAGATAGGAAGTTCTTGGATACAGTGACAGTTCCAACACTTCCAAGTATATATGCATCTTCTTTTCCATCTACATCTTGATAGTTTTTTATAGTCAGATGCACACTTTATTTTTCCCACAGTAGTTCAAATTTTCACCATTCTTGAAATTAGGTTTTCCAAACTAATGTATGTGCATCTGCATCATAAAATTGAGTCAGAAACACCAATGTTCCTGACAATGGTGGTATCTACCTTAGATCTGTGCCCTGTTGGTGATAGCTGCTACCACTACTGCTGGTAGGGTTAAAAGAATCTTGCCTCTAATATTTTTGTGCATTTATTTGTCTTGCTTATCTGCCTGTTAATTAAACCTCTTGGACAATATATGCAGTTTAGCAAAACTATTACGCCTCTGCTGCAATTAATATAATCAGTTCGAAGTGCTATGGAAGAAAATCTGTTTCTACTAATGTAGAAAACTTTAAATTCTAGCTTTCGCCCCTTGAAACTCCTAGTGGCAAAATATAGCCTCTACAAGCCCATGAAGTCAGCCATCAAATCTGAGCAACTGCAGAGAATCAGAGGTAACTGACTCCAAAATCAAGGAACCCTTGTTTGAAAAAAACTGTTAATTCCCAGCTGTTCATATCAGCTGGACTTCAACCAGAGTCTTCTGCTGAATTGGACTAGAAAGAGGGGGAGGGAGTTTCTTTAGGCACACCTATTCATCAGTCTAGTATGTACATGTGTACTACTCAGTGCAGACGGTCTCTTCATTCATAGAAGTGAAACTTCCAGTCCTAACTGCATTAGCATATTGATGTTATAGCATTTCAACATATCTTAGAAGATCATCATATATTATTTGTAGGGATGGATAAAATGATGTTAGGGCCATAACATTACATTAGACTAATTAGGCTCTTTGAGGAAGAGACAGACTTCAGTATTTCGTAGACAGTTCTGACTAATTTATTCACTTCCCCGATAGACTGTTGTTTATATGGAGGCCCATATTTCTCGCTATCGCATGTGAAAAACTGATACTGTAATCTTTATTTTTTTTTATATATATATGAATTCTTCATATATTTTGCTAAGTTTTTATGATAGAGAAAAGAGGATCAAAGCACTATAGTTGGCATATGGCATGGAAGAGAGTAACGTCAAATATGTTCCACTGCATTCTCTTTCATATTTTGTTACTGTAGCAAGGGTGACATTGATGAGGAAATGAACCCATAGTTCTCAGGTAACTAAAGACCAAGCATCCAGTTTGCTGATTTTATTCAGTATGTTAAAGATAGTCTTTTCCATTGAAGTTGTCCTGGTAGTCTGTGAGGCCAGAAAAAGACAGCAGAGAGGATACTGATGAGTTCCTGGTTGGTTGGTTGCTGAGAAGTAGTACAATATTTTGTACTAAAGATAAGAGCCATGTCTTCTGCATGGATATACCACTTTGCTGTAGTATTGGGGATGAGAAAGGAGAATATAACTGAGGTAAATCATAAATCAGAGTGTGATGTTTTTTCGGTCAGAAGTGACAGAAAGCTTCACCTAAAGACACTGTGAGAAGTGAGGACCTGGGAGGAGTCTAGGAACATATCTCTACTATTTGACCTGACAAAGATGGTCATGTTATGACTCACACTTAATATGAGAGCTAATATTTGCCGACCTTTTTTTCCCAGTTACGGAAGAACATTTTTTTTGGAGGAGGGGGGAATATGTGTGGCTTGATTTTGGGGGTTGTTTGTGGTTTGGGTTCTTTTAGTAGAACCCCTGCCTGTATGCTTTCTTAGTGCAAGGATGCACACTGCAGATTTTTGGCAAACTAATGAATAATTTTTTTAGGATTTTTCTTGATTCATTTATTGATACCATATCTCTCGGTTTCTATATAATTCCTCTCCAACTACTCTGGGTAGAGGAATGATCATATTCAGTTGCTAAAGCTTTTGGACTCAATGATCCGGTGGGTCTCTTCCAACCTGGTTACTCTATGATTCTATGATATATGCCATGTGTGTAATGGTGATATCACTGTGACAAATTGCAGAGTCATCTGATAAATTGTATTTACATCCACCTTTGACCAGCTCACCTGCTTTCTGCCACTAATCTGTCTCCACTGGGATGCATTCAACATTCCAAACCTTGGAGCAGCTTCGGACATCTGCTAATTTAAAAAAAAAAAAAATCAGCCTACCAAAGAAAAATTTCCTGCCTTCTTCCTAGCCAATGAAGTGCTCTATTCCTCCAAAAAGTACACTGCCATGTGTAAGAAACCTGGCCAACAACCAGGGCAAAGTTTAGTACTTCACAAACTTTCATATTTTATACACATTTGGCTCCAGTATGGTACACTGTCTGAGACTGTCCTTTGAAACTCAAGTTGAAAATGGGATGATTTTATTTATTAAATTCTGTTGGAAGGCAGTTGATTTCAGCTCACGTGTGCAAAGTTAGCTTGTGAGCCCAGTGATGTTTGTAGGAACAGTGTTGGGCTGCTGAGAACTTGATTATGGTGCAGATACCTTTCCTGGAAGCTCTTTGTGTTGTGTTTATATTGGTGTCCATCATTAATGTTGTCTAAAAGGCTTGTGGTTTTGGAAGACTAATTCTAGCAAGACTGTATTGGCAATGTTTGTATTTAAGCTCTGATGAATCCACATACTTAATCACAGGCACAGATATTTAAACTTGACGTGAGGAGTTTGCTTCAAAAGTACCCTCTGAAACAAGCTGTTAGTTGGCTTTTGAATAACTTTCTCAACCGAAGTCACAGGCCGTTTAGTCTTTGTTAATGGCAGATGGCTGATATTTAGGGGAATGTGAAACAAGTGGCTTCACAAACCAGTTAGATATTTGCAGCTGCATTTAAAAACAGATTTTATGAACTGCTTGGCTAATGTTACTGAGGAGAACAGCTAACTACAAGACTTCTAATATGAAAAAATGAGAGCACCAGTAAATATGTGGAATGGTTTGGGATAGCAGCCCAACATCTGTGATATGAAGAGTTAGCCAGGAAATACGCTGCAACAGACTGTGCTTTACAGTCTACAGTATTCTTGGCTCCAGTATCTTATTCAATAGTAAAAATCAATGTGCAATATAACATCTGATAGTCACCGTTATTGTGACAATATGATCACATGTGGAAGTATTTCATAACCATTTGCAAACATCTCTGCTTTTAAAAATGTACTTGTGCACTGGTTTAAATGTTTCTGTCTAATAGGGAACGTACTTCTAAATAATTCTTTTCTCAAAACTGTTCACTTCAGCTCTTCAAACAAACACATTGGAGATATCACTGGTTTTGTGACTCACCCATAATGTGTGAAATATCTTGTGCTGTATTAAGCTGCTAAACAGTCCCCTTGCCAGCTGAGTACATTCTTATTAAAATTATTGGAGATACTGGGACACACAGAAGTTAAGAAAAATGAGCCACTTAAATCAATGGTAGAAATACGCAATACACATTTACCACATAGTCACTAGAGGGGAAACACATTTTTTTCCACAATAAAATGTAGTTATTGTGAAAAATGCCAGACCAATAAAACTAGAAACTGATGTTTTCTAATTGATTTGTGAGAGTACAGTGAGAAGCTGTAGAAATTACTTGTTATTGCTGCTAGATCAATCTAAAATTATAATGGAGACTGCCAATAAATACTAGCAATGGTTTTGAAAGGCATATTTAAATTATGCTTTTACAATGAGTTTCTGTATGTGAAAATATACAGAAACTCTGTTGTGGCAAAACTAGGATCTATTAATAAGAATTTTGTAAATCTGATTTAAGTGTCCACCTCTGATGAAATTCCTATTTGATGTACTTGCACAAAGCCTTCTGTGTTATTTAATTTTTTTTTAAATGAAATTAATTTGGCTTATGTTGGATAATGTCTTGTACAAGTGAATGTGGAAAACAGATTAATCAATCATTTAATTTCTTATGATTAATTTTTTCAAGAAGAGGGGGGAGTATGGAGGCAAGGAGTGGAGAAAGGGCAGAAGAAAATAATGTGAACTAATATGTTGATGAAACACAAAATGAGTACATAATTTATTTTTCATTTCCCTTCAGTTGATATAAGGTCCTCTGAGTTTTAAGTATCTTCTAAATCTATTTTAGTCAAGGATCAAATTTTCCTAATTATAACATGAGGGAGCAATTGGCATATGAAGGTTATCACTTCTGTGAGTATGAAAACATTTATTTATGTTTTCAGGACTTATCAGTGTGCTTTGTGTTACTCTGAAACTGCTCTCTAATCCTTGTTCTGTTTCTTTCATTAAGCAAAAAAAAAAAATCTGAAAAGGCAGCAAGGAAAAGGCATTCTGAATATATTTTAGTAGCTTAGTATGGATGTTAGCATATATATAAAAATATATGTATACATATATGTTTAACTATTACATATAGGCCCATATATTCTCACATCTCAAAGTTAAGCATTACAAATATAGTGCCCTACATTACATAAAGATGTGGCCCTTTATAGCAGTGCCAGAATTGAATTGTTAAGTAAGTATTTCGTTTCCCATTTAGCACACCTTTTGGAAACGGAACAGACACTTCTGAAGTCTCTTTATAATGTCTAGAGATCAGTTGCTGGGATGTATTTTTTCTCTTATGTTTATCATATTTCTGCTGTTCCTGGAAATCAGGGGAGACACTTGGCTGTTGAAGTAATGTGTTGAAATAATTTCATTTATTTGATAGAAGGATCCTTAAAATCTTCTAAGCTATTTCCCAGCTAATTTAATGGAAATAATTTGAATGTTATTCACCACTTCACCCATCTTGATTCACTATCAAGTAGCTGAGAAAGTGTATCACTGTCATAAGCACTGCATGTTTCAAAGATGCATGTGTTTGTCACAGTGTCTTTCTGGTTTGGATCGTTTGCTTCTTGGCTCTCTTCCCAACAGAGTTAATTGTAGATTCTTGATGTATTTCTATTTAGTTTTCTTCTCTACTGTGAGAAATGGCTTTTTTAGCTGAGAGCTGAGAGCTACTGCTCTCCTCAACTCCTCTGCCCAGATAACCCTCCCCCCAAAGTTGAAAAAGAAAGCAAAAATGCAAATAGGAAAAATGGAATGAAAATGGAAGAGGAAGATGATAAAACCTGGCTTCTTTCAGTTCTGTTTATTCATTTTGATTACAAGTTGATCCAGCCTCCATTAAAATTAATGTAAGTCCATTAGAATTGCATTTGCTGAATTTTAATTCGGTTGTCAGTAGCTAAATTGCACTTATTTTCACCTTCATTGTCTTTTGGAATGCAAAGTGGTGTAATTTATTGTTGATAAATTTTGATTTAAATTCTTGGGATACAGTCAGTTTTAGAATAGTATTGTCAAGAAATGGTGACCCTTCTGTTTAAATTACTATCTTTTAAAAATATATACTTTTTGCTGTTTGTTTGTTGAATTGTTCATATTTTTCTCAAGCAGGAAATGCTGAAGAATCTAACTTGATTTTTATGCTTTGATCACAGTGTTTAAATGACATAGTACTAGGGTTAGAACTACTGAGCAAGATACTACGCAAATTCCATGTTTCATTGCATGGAAACACAATGTTCTGAATGTAGATTTTGGAAAAGCCTGGTTTTGCATGTATGAATACAGGACCTTGGCTGCAGAGTCATCCTTTATTAAGCCCCTTAATAAATATATATGTATTTTAATTTTGTTCCACAATACAATGATGAGTTTGCCATTAATTTCAATAGGCATTCAGGTAAAAAAGCACATCAATATTATTTGTTTAATATAACATATTGTGGCTTTAGAAGAAGAGAATGAGAATGTTTTGACAATAAAATGTGTGGCATTTCCTGTTGGTTGAAATTTTTGTTTGCTTACTAAGTTAATATTTAATGTTATCATTGGCAAGTCAAACCTGTAGGAAAGTATCAGTGCAAATTTTACTAGTGAGATGGGAGTACAGGCCATAAAAATTCTCAGTTTCCCTTTTAAAAACTTAATCCATTTGTTCAACAGGAATGAATACAGAAGGACTAGAGGTTTTGAACTTCCCTCACATCTGGGTATAGCAGTGTATTTTGACTCCAGGCACAATAAAACAATCGTACTTGCTGGTGGTATATGACATAATGACCCAAATATGTTTTTAAAAAATCATTTATTGCTGTACATAAACAGCTAAGTTAGCACAAGGGATGATAAAATAACATTGGTAATTCTTCCTTTAGCTGGGAACCATTGGTGGCCCATTAGGATTCCAGATGTAGCCATATGTGCTTTTCCATTTGTTTTCTAATGTCTAGTGCTTGGGCCCTTGGTACCTTTGCTGTGGTTGTCAAGCGTGTTGGCTTTTCAGCTTGAGGTCTTCCTGGAGAAACACACTGGCTTAGCTAATAGCTATAAAGCAGCTTATTGTCTTGGGCCTAGTTTGTTGGGACTAGCCAGAGTGAGGGCAGCTTCCTGTCAAAGGTCAAACACCAGCTTGACCGAGTTTTCTATGGTAAACACTTGCAACTGGACCTCAGAAATCTAGATGTTAAAATATAAAAACTAAGATGTTTTAAAACATTCCTTAAAGGACAGCAATCTGTGACAACTCCAGTCTACTAAGAGTGCATTGGATTATATTCAGGTATTCAAGTTATTATTTGGAAAACACTTATAATTGATTTTGCAGGCAATAACTTGAAGTATTACAATAAAATGGAATAATAAAAGAAGAAGAAAATTACTGGAGAGAGTAACAATGATGAGCTCTCTTTGCCTGAAAGCTAAAATGAAAACTTCAGTTTGTTCCATATGAGTCAGGATTCACAGCTGTCTTCAGCTACTGATGGTATTATGATGTTGATTTAAGACAAAACAACGCATTGAGCTTGGGCATGGTAAGAGCAGAGAATTAAGGTCAGTGTGTTGGTATTTATGTATATAGACCCAGACTGTCAAAATTGTTGACTTGCTTAGTCCAGCTCAGCTTCCTAGGACTATTTATGTAAGTAGTTCTCATCTAGAAGTAATTGACATTCTGGCCCTGCCTGATTTCAGCAAGAATATTTGAATAAGCACAGTTCAGTGTCATTATAGCAAATGATGCTGTATACAGTGATGCAAATGCCTCTACTGAAACAGAAATTCAGTGGCCATGGGAAAAGCATAATGTGAAAAATGGTGGGTGGGTTGTTTCTTTGTTTTTTTTTTAAAAAAAATTCTTTATTATACGTGAGTCTTTAAATAGAACTGAGCCCAAACCAAGGCAGTTGGGACATTCCTGATTTGTTCATGAATATGTATGTGTGCATAGCCTTGTTTTCATATTTGTATGTATTTTATATAATCACCTACCAGTGTAATGCAAATTGATCTGAATTTACTCTTTTCTTTGAGGTCCTTGGATCTAAGGTACTTAGGTGATGGTCTATACTAACTCTGCTTAGCTGCAATTAAGAACATTTTGATTTTCATAGCTATAAACCCACAAACTTTAAATGCTCATGGGGGTATTTCTGAAACATGAACGGTTTTATAACAGCTAGTCTTAAGCTTTCCATTACAATTAAATTAAACAACCTAGATTCAATAATAACTGGTGTCTAGCCCCACTAGTAAATACAGCATACACAACTGAGATTCATTATTCAAGATACAAAATACAAAATCATTACTAGAGACAAAATCATTGCCAGAGACCAGCTGTACCCATGTGTCTGAGGAAGTGCTGGTGGCAGCAACCTGTTAGATCCTCCTTGCGATGATCCAGATTTATGTTACTTTTAAAGCCAATCAGCAGAATGTTTTTGCCTGCTGGTGAAAAGCTGGTAGTAGTCCATCTCAAGTCATGAGGACTAGTTCTGTGCCTGTTCTCTTCTGGCAGATCAGTTTGAGAGGTTTCACACCCAAATGAGCCACAGACTATCCTCTAATAACGAGGCTGTGCAGTAGACAGGATGAGAACCCTCCTGTCCAGTGATGAAGCTTCCTGTGCAGCAAAGACTGCAGAATCCCTGAGGTCACAGCAAGAAGGTGGTTGCTGGGGAGTAGGTGGGACCATTATATGCAAGGGGAAATGTTGTTTATTTTTGATTATTTTCTGGCTTTTTACCAAGGGGATTCTTGGAACAGAAAGTAGTCTTGCTGTGCTTTACCAAAATACCCGAATGAGCACTTGAGAAACGGGAGGAAATTGCAATTGGATGGCAGCAGGGCGCATGGGTGGAGGAAAAAGAGGATGTAGTCAGAGGTCAGTGAAGTGAAAGGTCCAAGCAGATGAGACTAGCCTCATCTTGTGGTACACCCATAAGAGTAATCAAGAGTGAGTTCTTTTGAGCCGAACTGGGTGGAGTTTCTGGTTTTATAGCTAGTCAATACACCCGATTCCTTCCCTAAGCACTAGAGATTTTCCTCATGCATCAGATTGTTTACTTCTGCACCCATTTACTGTGTTTATATTCCAAATATTCTATCAAAAGAGAGTTAGATTTCAAATGGCAAAACTACCAGAATTTTTTGAAGTGTCTTATGCTAGCAGAGACTCAAATCAAAGTATTGTGAAAAGTATAATACCTACCTTAATAGTAACTCATAATGGTAACAAGCTTTCCGGGCATGTCTAGCTTTATTTTTTCAGTATACCTGAATCTTATTTGTGTATGCTATTAGAGTTCTGTAGTAAAGTATGTAGTGTGCTTTGTGTGGAGTGTTATGTTTTTACTTTTCTCTGCTTGGAGCATGCTAAGCATGAATTTGTAATATAGAAATTTTCTTAACAAATTCTTAGTTTTGTGTAACACTGAATTGTCTAATCCCCATGGCTAGCTTATTCCATGCGATAATCAATGGGATAGTTCCTTCCTTTGGTCATTTCCGCTCCAGCATTATGTTGCTCTGCAACTTGAAAAAGAGAACAATTCCTTTAGCATGTGGAAGATTGTAAGTTGGCTAAATCCTAGCCCTTTGGCTTTGCAAATTAGAAGTCATGTACCTATCAGTAGCATGTTATTTGAGAAGCCATTGAGAATGCTATATCAGCAAGCATCTTCATGGATAATTCCATGTCCTTCTCAAGGTAGGCTACTGAAATCTGTCTGATTAATGACTTCTCCTCTCTCTGCCTTATGCATAGCAGCATCCAGTGACCAGTTTGCAGGTACAAGTGTCATGTTTTTCACTCCTTTTCATAGGAGACAAAGACATTAAATCATTTAAGAAATCCAAGGTGAAGGAAAGTGTTTGTTTTCTTTTTTTGGCATCTGCGCTCTTTGGCCATCAAAGATAAATACAACAAGCCAGCAGTACTTTGAGGATTCATGTCACCCTCGACCTTTCCTGGGCTTAGTTGGAACCAGCTGCCGTACAGCTGGGCAGTGACTTGCAGTATGTGTAAGGACACTTGCATACTGTCACTGCCGACAGCCACATACTGAGATACTGACAGCAGAGTAACATTTTTAGTAGAGTAGCCCGATATTTATACTCCCTTTTGAACAGTCTTCTGTAGACGTCAAAGAGAAATTCAGAACAGGCATTTCTAACCTTTGACTGGTGAAGAGTTTTAAAGAATGCATCCCTTCTCTGGATCCTATTACAAAAGGAAGCTTTGGAAACACTGTAGTGCTGGACACTGCTCCAGATGTGCCATGAAGGGGAGGAACTCTGGATTGTGGATGACCAAATTGCAGAGGAATCAAATATTGTTTTCTGTTCAGTGTAACAGATGGTCCTCTGTTTTTATTATGGCTGTCTCTAGTGTAGGTACAAGAAAGAAGTTGGATTGCAGTGCATACAAAATATTAACCAATAGAGGTCATATTGCTGAATCTTGTAATGACTGTTTAAGAATTTGCCATTTGAAATTTTAAAGTACTTATTATAAGACTAACTGCATTCTGACTGCAGGAGTATTTTAGTGGTGGATGAGCTAATCTTTAAGTTGGTGTGTCAGTAAGTGAAAGCATAATTTGAGAGGAAAACATCACTGATCTTTAAATGAAAAACACAGTGCAAGCAGAACAATACAAAATGTCAATTGAATGTTGTCGGGGACTAAAATAATTGTTCCTGCATCTCTGATTTATTTTCTCTATTCAGCATTTGAATATTCTAAAGACAGAAGAAACAGAAGCATCGTAGGGTACTAATCCTTGACTCCTTCTGCATGAAATAGGCAATAGTGTCCTTGAGGTAAAATATGTAATACAGGTTTTAAAGAACTGTCTCCTTTATTGGTATTAATATCGATGGAAGTTGAAACTTCTGTGTCAGATATTTTTGAGGAGAAACAATATCCATTTAATGGTTATCCCAACCAAAGCTTGTTTGTGTTTTGGGTTTTTTTTTACTGTTGTATTTTCAGTGGGTTGTTTTTAACAGAACAGAGTGGAGATAGTCCATGTTCCACGTAAGCCAAAGCGAATATGGGAGGGACCTAGCCTTTGTCTGTAAATGAACAGATCCTCTGCCCTATGATAGCCATTGCTGAGAAACAGTCATTTTTGTCATGTTTCAGAAGAGATGATTACTTCAATATTACAGCAGTCTTTATAGTTGCCTTGTAGAACTGTCTCAATGAATATTCAAGTCTATGTATACTCCTGCAAGGTACAGAATTATACAATGGTACTTTGTATTAAATAATGTAGAATGGTCATGTTAAAAACCTCTTCTTTCTTCCTCTCTGGAGACCAGATGCAAAAGTGCCTAGGTTACTTCTCAGGAGGTAAAATGTCCTAGATTGATGCCCTCCATACAGTAACATAGTACTCTGTACCTTCAGCTCAGTCCGGAATTTTAAGCAATAAAGGCATGCCTTATCTTTTATGGTCTACTTATAATGTTGTGCATTTTGCTTTCTCTGCACAATGACACTCTCCAGTGCTACTGCTGAAAGGCAACCTCGAACTGAAGCTAGCCTGTATCTGCATTTTTCAGGTAAAAGATGTTGAACCACTTCTGGATTGAGGAAAGATTTGAATCCTAGGATTTGTACCAGATCTCTAAGGTTTCCCATAAAAAAGTGACAGGGCTGGGCACCACCAATACTTCCTTTGTTAGTGGTGTTTTGTAGCGCCCATAGACATGTTTTCATAAGGTCCTGGTCTGTGTGTGCATGTCAAGTATGTTGTGGTTTTGCCTATGGGATTGGGCCCCTCCTGTGGCTTGTGTGTTGCACTACTTAAGTTTTGAAACCTGAACAGGCTTAAGCAGGAATTAATTTAACTGTGAAAGGCATACATTCATGGGCACAGAAACATCACCAGGAGCTTATGGAACATTAAGCTTAGACCATTGCCTTCAGGGCTAGGCCGCTCCTGAATAAAGCTATCTGGAAATGTGTGCATAAATCTGGCTTGAGCCTTATTTTAGAAACTTATATCCTCTGCAGTCAGTATGTTAAATTAAGTCAACTTTATAGAATTTAAATGCCAATGAAAGGTTTCAGTCACTTCTGTTCAAAGGAAGCCCAACTCAGTCTGCTTGATGACAAGGAGTCCTATTTTCACCCTCTCTCACATGTATCCTCTTCTTTAATGGAAATATTTGTTATGCACTTCTATGAACTGAAGTGCAAGAAGAAAACAGTCTATTAATACATAGCTGATAATTGTCATTAACTATGACAGTGCTTGGTACCATTCATGGATTCAGAGTGTGTTTGTGCATAAGCAGTAGATGATATGACAGTTTACATCAGATGCTGGAGCTGAAGGTGACTTGTAGGTGCCCAAAGATTTCTTTGGGCCTACATTGTATTTTCTAGTAAAGACAAACTGCTGAAGTTGAATGAATTTGGACTGCATTCTGACAGAGAAACAGCTAGAATAAATGCTTCTAAGGGATGCCTGAAAGTGTGCAGAGGAAATCTCTGAAGCCACATAAGCCAGTAGAGCTTGAGTTTAGGTCATCTGCTTTCCATTCTTCTGTAAGGGGCAAGACTGGATGTCACTGTACTCCAGCTGGCAGCATCTTGAGATCAGCAAGTAGATTAGAATTATTGTGCCCTTCTATTTCAGTCTCTTTCAATTTTACTGCTTCTTTTATGGGGCCCTTCATTCAAAACAGTGGGGACTTCACTTGCTTCCAGTCAGTTTCTTCTGCAAGGCTGCCAGCAGGTCTTTGGCTGGGTATGCATCTTGATGCTTTTCCTGGCCAAAGTGCTGTTATCAGCTTCTATTGTGTAATTAAATAATGTCAATATGGATATTGCTCCCTGGCAAAGAGTACGTAGAAAGGATTTCAGATTGATGTCTGCCTGCTTTGTGTTGCGTATTCAGGAACACTTGTGTAGAGCCCACTCCCTCTTAAAAAGAGTAAACAGTCAGTTTACTACTATTCCTGCTTGAGTCCAATCTTTGTTGATATAAAACAAATCTTTAGCACTGTGTTAGTTTCAAAACTCTACTTCTGTGGCATATACTTAGTAATTATCACATTTTTAGGATGTATATACACACATTTTGTTTTGGCAGAAGTTTAATATGTATATATATCAACTGAGAAAATGGGAAACAAAATAAGATGTTTTTTGATGAATGGGAAACAAAGGATGATGTGCTGGGTGAAATAAGAATACATTTCCAATGTCTGTTTGCAATTAATTTATGATAACTCACGAAGAAAAGCTATTCCTTTAATATACTGAGCTGAATTCAGTGTTTACTTGGAGCTGAACTTAAATCATCTGGATAATTTGACTTGAGACTTCCAGTTGATCTTAAAAGAAAGATTCAGAAAGAATAATCACTTTGATTTGTAATACATTACTAGGATTGCATTACTGTTTAATAAAATACTTTTGTGTTACGCTTGTATTTTTAGAATTAAAGATTCGTTTTAGCAATGTACAGTAATTGTTACTGACTCAAAACCAGCAGCTTGTGTGTGAGGGTGAGCCAACTTTTTGTTGAATTTCCGGAACAGAAATCCTAGTACACTGCTAACAGATCACACATAGTGTTTCTTCATTTTCTACACATTTGAAATGATGCTCCCCCCATTTAAACACATTCATGGACTTGTACACTTTTTGATGTCCAGCAGGCAGACCTATAATACCATAGATTATTGATTCATGTTTCTTAGGCAACAAGAACAATCCAACAACCTAAATAAAAGTAACTAATAAAGCCACAATATACTCTGGAATTAATGGAGAACCAAGTATTAGTTGAATGACTTCAGTTTAAATTAAGGAAATGCCTACTGTGTTTTCTTTAAGAAATTTTCAGCTTTGAAAAATTAAATTTAGTGTCTTTGTATCTTTTGCTGCTATTGGTACAAGAAGACTTTAAAGAAAGTTTCCTCTGTAAGAATGGTATATTGTAAGAATCTGAGCAATTCTCCTGCATGCTAACATAGAGCATAATAGTCCAGGAAGTGAGTTATTAAGCCAAGATGCTGTATCACTGACTCCAAGTTTCTAAAGTTGTTTTTCAGTGTATTTATGTGAAATGTAGTTGGAGTGACTAGAAGTGACATATCATTTGTTGGGCATTAGATATTCTAGTTTATTGTAATTAAATTTTGTGTAATTGTGTGTCAGATGAATAAATAAATGGATATTTAAAAGGTTTATAGGTAAGATTTTAGAAGGTTGCTTTTCCGCCTTATATTTATACAGTGGAATTTTTGATGCTACACTAAATTAAGAAGTTGGATGACTTTCATATGATATCCTATTTCACTAATACAGAATAACCTTGAGCCACAGTGGGGCAATAATTACCAAACTTAAATCGGAGACAAACTCAGCCAAACAGCTGTTTTTAGTTTGTTAGGAGATCCATTTGATTTACTCTTGGTCAACTTTCATTACTTTATAAGACAAAATTTCACTGGAGATTTTTAACCCTAAATTCCCAGTCTTGTTGGTTGCCTGCTGTAAAATTGCATGCTTGAACTGTCACGGCCACTTAGCATGTAGGGGAGCTACTGTTGTGTTTTACATTGACTCAATTTTCATTACAAGTGGTTTCAAATACTGAAAGGTGAAGGTAGACATATTTATATATGGCCTTCCTTCTCCTGTGGCAAAGGAAGGAAAAATGCCTTGTGTAAGGTCACTGCTTTGCATTTTGGTGGTTTGTCAGCTGAGTGGTGTATCACATCATTGTGAATATGTGATACTCAAATTGTTTGATACAGAAATTGTCATTGTTTGTGTTGGCATTTTACAAGGCCAGCACATCTCTGTTATCTCACACTGAATTTTCATGTACTTTCCATGTTTGGTGGTGTGAAATTTGAAACTTAATGCTAGCCTCTATCTAGCAGTTAGCTCAATTGGACTTAACCACTTCTGTATCCAATCACTGTCTTTGTTGTGTTTTACAGGACTACCATAACACCAATGTGATGCATTGATATTATGGTAATTGTCAGAAGTTTTCTTGATGGTATTACGAGTTACTGAAGGGAGGATCCAGGAATAAAAATGGGGTATTTTTTTCCCTGTTTTGCACAAATTTTCTTACTTTTATTCTAATATTGCTGGTTCTCTGGCTTTCCTTTCTGTTAAACTATTGGAACATATTAGCAAATTTTGAAAAATTACTGAATTTGTCCTTGAAAATAAAACACCTGGCAAAATCAAGAAGTTTCTTATAAATTTATTTACAGCACCAGTTCTGTTATTGCAGTTTGTTTCCTTTCATGGCAGTCTAAAAAGCAGGCATTGGAAAAGGAAACTGATGTCTTTCACATCTTCAGAACTAGTTTAAAACTTGCTTTTGTATAAAATTGTTGCTTTTTTTTACAGCTTCTCTAATAGCATTTCCTGTCCTTTTGGGTTATTTTTTTCCATTTAAAAAAAAGATAGTGCTAAGCCTCATTAATCATATTCCTCATTGAGCACACAGCAATTCTGTCCTCTTTTCTCTTATTTTGGGAAGGTCAACACCTCTGAAAAATGGGGGCTGCAAGTGTGCTTTTTGTGCTGACTGCTTATCTGCACAGTTGTGACACAGAAAAATAATACTACAGGGTTTTTTTCAGGGCCTTTTTAGTCTTCAGAACACTTTGTAATAATTAATTAAATTATCCTGCTCTTAGAAAGTAGAATTTTAGTCTCAGCTCATACACTACACATACAAATATTAGTGCAGGAGCTCAAACTTATCAAAATAGTTGCATCATAACTTTAATCAAAGGAGTTTGATTGTATAGGAAATACAAACGTGTTCTGATTGTACAACAGAGCATTCGCCCCATCTCCAGTGGCACTGAGTGTAGCTGAGTTTTAACTCAATAGATGAAGTACTGCTCTGTTCTCCCAACATGGGGAGAAACATTTTAGTGCGAAACTAAAAGGTCTAGAATGGGAAAAGCAGGCAGGTAGCTCATCTCAGTTAAGAGAGTTTTATCATGCCTTAGAGACAGGATTTCACCAAGGAGGCATTCACTTCCATCATCTTAACTGCTTTTCAGGCTCTGGGTCATTCTGTTTTCTCAAAGCTGTTGCTTATGTTGTGCCATGTTTATCCTGTTTAATTAATGAACGACTGAAAGCAAAAGGCTGAAAGTCTTGCTCCAGAAATATAAGTGGATGTGCAAGGATATTTTTTTGCTTTCCAGGAATTTACTCCTGTTTTCCAGGATTAAGTTTCAAGGAAAGAATATTTATAATGTGTTCATCCTTTTAGTAAAGGCCTTGTGGAAGGTACCATCCTATGTTAATACTGTTGTGCGCTATTGATGCTATTGCTCATAGTTTACATGAATGCTCAAAAGAGGAATTAACTGTGTAGGTAAAAATATGTGGCATCCAGTATCAATATTGTGATAAATCCATGCTCAGTATTTAATGACAGAAAAAACACATATAGATTGAAGTTGTGCAACATTTATCAACAATTGATGATGCTGTCCAAGACATTTTCCTGTCTGTTATGATGGCCAGTTCTTTCAAACATCACTTAAGCAAATTTTACATATTGATGTTTAAGCAAAAGAGAAATAAGGAAGATTCCAATATTCCTAATATTCCAAGAGGAATAAGCAGATAAGCTGAAAATGGGTATCTGTTATCTTTCTTTGTACATTTACCCTAGATAAGAATAGCCTTTTCACTAGAATCAAAGGAAGTGGGCTATTGATCCATCAGCTCTGAAAACCCATCATCCTTCTGAGTGTAAAATAGCTTTCAATAGGAAAAGTCTTGATCTGGTTAGTAAAGAGAGCAGGCTGTCCTTTTCTGCCTCTCTGGAACTTTTCATGCACACATGTTGACAGGATGGGATATAGGGACTCCTTTCTTTCTACTGCTGTCCCATACCAGGCAAGATTGGAAGGTTTTTGTGTGCTTTTGTTTATCCAGTTATATGATGGACTACTGAAATAGCCATGGTTTTGATCCAAGCCCCTAACTCTAGTTCCTTGCCTCTTTTTAAGTATGTTAGGTGGAAAGACTGCGATCTTCCCCTAGTGGTTATTCTTAGGCTCCCCAGAAGCCTTAGACTATTCTATATCCCCAGCTAACTTCTGCATCCAAGAGGAAGCCTGAACTTGTGGGTTTTTTTTTACTCTTGTGCTGTGAAGTCCCTTCCCATTCATTCTGCCTGCAGTTCATCACTCTGCAGTTGCCACAGCCAGGATCTGAGCGTTCTTTCTTTGCTTTCTTAGTTTCCCACGTGTGATCTTTCATAATGCAAACAACCCCTAAAACAAACAAACAAACAAACAAACAAACTTATCCTGGTTTTACTTAGCTGAGATACCTATGTTTTAGTGTTTCTGTCTTTGCTAGAGCCAGGAAGCGAAAAAGCCAGTACACTCTGGAACCCAGGTGGGCTAAACAGGAAATATTCAAGAAAGTAGTCTTTGCTTTGGTATTTTTTTTTTCTTTTAGGAAAGGAGATAAAGCATTTGATCTGATGGACTCACAGAAATCTTTTTAGAGCGATATGGATACACTCCACTTATATTAGGCAATAAAATATTGTTCAAAGTTTCACTGACATTGCTACAGTAACAAACATTATATACTTTTTCTCTTACAGCATGAAGTTATACTCTTGTATCCTTTCATCCCTGGTGGAAAAATTTGTACATCTTTAGTCAACATACTGAAGAATATCACTTTATCTGTGAGGAAGGTGCAGACTTTACCAGTTTCTCAGTTTAAGGAGAGCAATGAAACAAATGCTGTCTGGAGTGTAAAAAGTTTAAAAAAAAAAAAAAAAGAAAAATCAAAGTGCAAGTGTTGGTGAGTGAGCTTCATTGTGAGAGCATCCACAGTGGTGAGTGAGTATTGCCTTGGCGTTTAAACCGAGAGCAGAAAAGACAAACATTTCTGTTGTTGCAGATGAGCTCACTGATACAAAGTTGTTTAATTAGTGGAGATGTAATTTGTCTTTGCTTCTTAGTGACAACTCCATGCCAGAGCGGCTTTATGATCCTCAGGAGTTATGTAATGTTGTGTTCAAGTGATGTATTTGTGAAGTTAAGCATGGTTAAGTTTGTCTCTGTAGCAATGATACTTACATTTTGTGAAAATTACAGACTAAGATAATGCCACACTCAAAACTAAACTTGAGGCATTTGAGGGGAGGGGGAGGGGCGAGGGAGCGGAGGAGAGGAAGAATAGAAAAAAAACAGCGTGTCCTTATTTAAACTGCTTAATGATGCTCATGTAAAGGTGGAAACTCCTAGGGACATTGCTAAATAGATTGTGAATATACAGGAAAATTACAAATTGAGTTCATGCGCTAGTTTCCAAATCCTGCAAAAAGGAACTGAACTATGACTCAGAGCAGATCCATTTCAGTGAAGGAATGCTGTTCTGAAGAGTAAATGCTGATATATACTCACTGAGCTTCTATTTGACTGGTATGAAATGCCAGTCATTGACTTTGCAGAGCTTTGGGGTTTTGACTTTTAGAAACATGTGCACATTTCTTGTGAGGTTGTAGACATACTGAGGGTGACAGCACTTTGTTAAAATTTCTTCTGTGATAAGAAAAGATCTGCAGAAGTATCTTGAAAATTATTTGATGTTGCAGTGCAGTCTTCAAAGCAAGGATAAGGGTACTGGTGAAAGCTTCCCTGTGTCACATATTTGATGGTAAATGAAGGACTGCAGCATAGAATGTTGGTTTGGTGTGAATTCTGCAAAATGAAACTAGTGCTTTTTTTGCTGCTTTCAAGGAACAGATTTCTGCATACTTTACGTAGTAATGCACTCTTAGTACTTCTTGTACAATTCAGTCACCTATTGGACAAGTCTGATGTGGGATCTTGTGGCTGCTGTTGTTTCATATCTACATACATATACTTGAAATTTTCCCGTTCATTCAGTCATACTTTTTAGAATTTTCCCATTGATGCTGTTCATTCCATCTTTGCTGTTGTAAACTTAATTGTTTAACTTTGCTGTTACTATTGCAGTAATACAAAGCTAGCAAAACTAATAATAATCATCTAGATGCTCTACTGCATGTTGCTTAGAGCTGAGTACATAAAACCAGACTTCACCACAGAGACTGCAAACCAGTCAACCCCCTGACAGGAATGCCCGCACTCAATTTATTTTATGACCACGGAGTCTCTTGCATACAAAAAATTTATGCTGGGTGGGAAGACCACAACAGGAGAATAAATATGGGCAGCTGATATGGAGGGAGAAGAACTAAAATTCATATGAATGATGTTCTAATCATGATTGCAGATCCCTTTACTTCAGTGTGCCTCGTGCCTTATGAAGCAAATGAGGGTATTTGCTTTTTTGAGAAGTCTGGGACTTAAGAGTCAATTACATCAAATCCTAAATAATAGCACTTGGAATGAACAAAAAATACTCAAAAGGCAGTATTTAGATTCCACTGACTAAAAACCGAGATAAGTTCTTAGGGATCACCATTAATTCCCATCTGGAAAAAGTCTGCAATGAAAAAGCAAAATCCTTGAACAAAATGGGATAAATTAAATATTAAATAAATAAATATTAAATAGAAACAGCACAGATTTAAAGAAAAAAACAAAACCTCTTTTCTAAACAGTAAATGAGTTTATTTAACAAAATATAGCTATATTTCAGAAAATTCTGATCCCTGATACAGAATTACAGATTTCTGGGGAAAAAAACCCACAAGCAAACAAACAAACAAACAAACCCATGACTCTGTAATTTGCATGCCAGTGGAACTTTATGTACTTGGGCACATTCTACAGAAAATATAAAATGGAAATACCCTTATTCAGCTGCAATGTCTAAAAATGCTTAACCATTTATGAAGGCTTTAAAAATCTCAGAATTATGTTAAAGTGAAATTAGTGATGTGTTTATTTCTTCCACTTTAAATAATTCTGTCTACTCAAGAATGCGAAATTCTCCATTTTCCCCCACTTCAATATGGTAACAGCGTGTTTAGTTTGGATGTTGGAAGAGTGAATTTGCTACTCACAGTTGGAGGATAGATGAGGGTGAAGCTTTTTATCTGTGAAAATTTTCCACATGAACCAAAACAAAAGCAAAATAGCTATTTATAGATTTAGCATACTATTTTTAGAAGCTTTAACAGAAGAACTGGATAATCTTTATAGATGGTAACAGACTTCCAGTTAGTAGAGCCTGGCCCTTGTAAAGAAGGTAAAGACTTCTAGTTAGCTTTATTTTAAAAACCTCATCACAGAGCTGTCTCCAAAAATATAAAATATCTGTTTTCATTTTGTAGGCTTGTAACTACTAAACTGGAATGCTTACACGCATGTCTGTAGTTTTATTATTTTAATGCAAGAAACTCTCTAGATGACTACATGTTATAGAATAAAATGAAAATATAATGTCATAATTTCTACTCAGGTGCGAGTAAATGTTGGGAAAACTTGGGTTTACATTCTTTTTTCCATCTTCATGTTAAATGCAGTGCAACTATAATTGTCTTTAAGATAAAAGAAGGTAGTTTTTACGGAGTATGATTTCTTCCTGTAACAAACACAATTAATTGTTCCATTATTTCAATATAATCTACAAGGCAAGTATTCTTACAGATTGCTTTTAGTAAGTCAAAGCTCTTTTCTTATAGAACTCATACTGCTTTAAGAATCACTTTCATTTTCTCTGTAGCACATTTCTTTTTGTAAGCCAATTTTCTCAAATTTCTTCACAAATAATCAGGATATGTAATAGATTATGGATTTAATTGAATCAACTGGAATTGCCATTTTATGTCTTATATGAAGTACATTAATCATTGCTTGCAAGTTGAAATGATATATTTTATACACGTGTAAAAGTCCACGTGCCTATGTAGTACACAGTGTAGATAGAATAGCCAGTAGAAGTAGATGACCTCAAGAAACGTCTGATTTAACAAATCTTTAAATTGGAAATCTAATTATTTGCCTTAGGTTTGCAGTGCTTGGGAACTTAATGCAAGACAATGTTAAATAAACGTATTATTTCTGTTTTTCATTTAATCTGTGGGTTATGGTATGACCAATCTGTTTTATATCCTCAATCAACAGATGATTGTATTTGGTAATAATTTATCAAGAATAAAAATCTGTTTTTGAAACTAATCACCTCATGTTAGGTCTGCCCTTTTTCAAAACCACCATCTGATATTCATTTTGTCTGCAAGACAAACATACTGATGAAAATGCATCTACCACAGGATACAGCAAGTGGAATGAAGCCTTTATATATATTTAGAATATTTTGTTTTCTCCACAGATGGACCAAATTTTAGTATTAAAGAAAAAAAAATCAATTTTACATAGTACATAAACAATTTTGAACAAGTACATTTTGCATTTCTGATTACTTTGTAGCAAAACATCCCTTGGAATTTGAGGATCAATTTGGGCCATATAAGAGAGAAAACATTTAAAAGGCTACTTTAACTGCTTTCTATGTCTGACATAAGAAAGCTATCTGGAAGCCAGAGTTCTGAGCAAGCCTTTGAATTTGGCCCACTGAGTTTAAGCGCTGGAGTTTTCTTTTGAAAATTCTCCATCTTCTCAGAAGTGGCTGTTCTTTGAAAAGAGATTGAGAGCACAGATGTGTTCATGCACTAAATTACTTCTGTACCATAAAGCCCTTCTCTGCTTAGACTTCTGGCCATTGCCTAACCTGATGTGTTCTTTTAGGCTGTCAGCTGAGTCTTGCATCAGCTTGGATCTGATCAAAGCTTCCCATAATACTAAAGTGTAGACTTGATCAAACCAGCATGCAAGCCACATGCATGGAGTACGTGGAATATGGTGCACTTACACTATTATGCTCTGTATACAGTAGTTCTGTGACATTAACTTCTGTCCCAGGAGGTTTAAACTGAGAATAACAGGCTCATTTTAATTTGCAGTTGCCAGCTAGATTTAGACTTTTTAACCCTACTCAAAATTCTACTCAGATTTTTATAGTGCAACAAACATTAAATTTTAAAAGAGGCAATAAACCATTACAGAGTTATTAAATTATTTTTTTATTTCTAATTTTTAAGAACTGCACATACTGCACTGGACTTCTTCCAGTGTTCATTCTTCCCCAATGGCTTTATTAAAATAAATCCAAACAGTTTCCCAAGGAAGTTATAAATTGTTGTCCATTAGAAAATTAGAAATTCTATGGTGTCGAGTTTGCATGATAGAGTATTTTTATACTATCTTTTAGCAACAAGTTATTAAATGTTGTGATTTGAGATCACAACCTGTTTTTACAATTCCAAGTAATGTATTCTGAAGTCAATATTTGACCCCAACCCCCACTCCTGACTTTTACCAGAGGGCTTTCCACTCTCCTATAGCTCTCCCCCTTCCTCCACCCTAATTTCACTAGTGTGTTGGCCACCATGACAACAGGGATTTTTATCTGACAAAAAGTTAAAAAGCTTTGGAAAACAAAGACCCTAAAAAATGAAATACAGCTGTTTGCATGCAAATATAAACCAGAAGGCCTCAAATGCTTTCTACTGATTGGCTGGATTACTTGAAATGTGGCTCATTGTTTCATAATAATCAGCAGTTATTTTTCCCTATTAAAATGTCCACTGGCAAAGTATTTGAAACAGCTTTCCCAATCCATTTCTACAAGGAACCAGGAATATAAAACATCCCTATAATTTTTATTGCCTTTATGCTAAGAGACCAACCAAAACAAAACTGCCTAGGTTGAAAATCCATTTTATATATACATGCATATTAAAAATGGGTTTATATACTATTTTTCAATTCTGAGCAATACAGAGCTCTTTTGCAAACTAGCGGTTTTGGTTCCTGATGATGCAGTGAGTAGGCAAATGTGTCATCTGCCATAACTTCTGTAGCTCACACATCTTTAGATGGTTTTAGATCTTATTTTATTGAGATAGGAAGTGTTGGCCAGAATTCTGGAGTTATAACCAAGCTTTAAAGAAAAATGATAGGAGATCAACTTTCAGTTGGACACCAACTAGAGACAGGCAGAGATTTCCAGCTCCTTCATGTATCACATCAAAGCAGGCTGAAGTCTTGTGTTGAAGTGCATGGCCCAGTATGGCTTTAATTTTTTTACTGCGTAACAGTAGTTCACCTGTACTTAATCATAATAAAATAAAATACTTAAGGGATTTTTTCCTGTTAATTTCAAATAATATAGTAGTATCAGTGTATCCAGGAAAATGGAATAGGGCTATGGTATAAAAAAGATAAATCACAATCAAAGGGAAGGCAGACCCAATTATGACCCACTCTGCAGGCATTGAGGTAAGAATCTACATCCACCAATCTTGCTCCCTCACCAAGAAAGATGTAGCTTGTAGTAAATATTCAACTTGCACACAGCTGGATCATAAAAAATTGTTTAGAAAAGATAGCTCATTTTCTATTTTCTTCTGAGGTATTGAGTGTGAATGTAGGCAAGGAAGCACACGACTCCAATTCCCATTTCTTGGGTGTCCTCCAGACTGGAAAGAAGTGGACCATTGGCAGCTTGAGCAGTAGCGTCTTTATCAATATAAGCAATTTTTTTTCTCTGTATTATAGATTTGTTTTTTTCCATAGTGGTTTGGGTTTTTTTGAGACTGCACTTAAACTTTGAGCTGGAAAGCTAGTTAATACTAACTCTTATAAATTCCAATATACTTCTATTTTTTCTTATTTTCCCCTTTCTTTTAAAAGCAGCATAGAAGTCTCTCATTTTAGCAAGTGTGTTCCTACTCAGATGAGAAACAGAAGACTGAGGTGATAATTCTGAGAAAGAAGTAATTACTTAGATTTCTTTCAAAATCTAAATACTTGACAGCATAGAGAAGTCCAACTCTTCAGCTTGTCAGGAGCATGACAAGAGCTGACTGAACTGTTGAAATAGATCATTGTCTTGATACTCTAACTCATGAGCACGAGAGTCACTTAGGACTTAAGGACTTAAAAAATTATTTTCATTGTAATGTAATCTAATGATCTACTTCTTTCTGGAAGAATTAATAATTGAAATCCTAGTAACACCTCTTTAATGATACTTCTTGCATCTTGACATAGTGAACAACAGATTAGTGGATTAAACCAAGCACTTTAAAGATAGGTAATATGCCATGCATTTTGGTGTATTTCATCTTCTAAATATTCTCAAAGCATCTTGAACAAATACATTTGATTTCCTTATGTGCCTTCCTATACATATAGGATAGTAATATATGGAGCGGGGTGCACGTCTGCTCGAGAAAGTCCTATTTGCTGTGCTGTCATTGAAATTTGCTAGGGGATTTTTTAATGTAGCTGAGAAGAGAAAAGCAGGGGACAAATAGACCTCTTGAAACCTGCCCTCAACACTACCTTTTTGGTTTCAGTATAACATTTTGCGAGGGGGTAGGGGGTGGGAGTGTGTTCTTGTTTCTCTCCTCCTTCTTTCCCTGAGACCTGGTAAAGAAAGGTGGGATATTGAGAGATGAAGAGAAAAGTTAAAACCTCTCATTACTCACAAAGTTTTTCTACTGACTTTGGAAGAAAAAAATTCATTTGAGAAAATGTGCTGCATAAAGGTCACAGTTTTCTTGCTGTTGCCTATCAGATTTTTATTTTGGATGTCACATTTTTATTGTGCTGTGATAATAGCATTAAATTTAATGCAAGTGTATATGTGCATGCTTATATGAACAGGCATTATTCCAGATAAGTATTATTTGTACATAGAAATACTGATGTGAATATCATATACATTTTCCAAACCATTTTTTTTGAGGAACATTAATTTCTTTTGTATTTGTCTGCATGAAGGCACTGAATTTCTAATTACATGCTACTTTGAAGTCCCTCAGATGAATCCTTAATTGCCTCTCGAGATCATCAGTGCTTTTCCTTTTCAATAGCCCTCTGCCTATCATTGTGATGTCTCTTAGCATACAGTTTGGCTTCATATTCACTATATTTTTGTTTGTTCAAGTATAGTATATGCATATTTATTTAATAAATATAGTACTCACTTTTTATATGCTAACTAAGTTGCAGGCAGTATGTTTCTTATTCTCAAAGGAGTAACAATTCGGTTTTGATGAACAAGAAAAAAATCAGGTGGAAAAATAGCCATTTTTTCTCCTTGTCTTTCAAGTTTCTTAAGTGAGAGCAAAGTCTTGAGAAATTTTATATCTAAAATTATTTTACTTTAGTCATTCTTCTTTGAGAATGAATTTTCCTAGGGCAGCAGACCTGTATTCATTTCTAGTTATCACAAGAATTTAAAATATATGTTAAAAAAAGAACATGCTTGTTGTGTCTTTGTATATACATATGCATGATTCTTGTTAATGAAGTACTGACTTCACATGCACTCTGCCTTAAAAAAATAAAAAATAAAACAAAAAACATCAACAATGTGGAAAAGTTTGCTGTAGCTTCACTGCTTTGTATCTAGCTCTCTTAAGGAGATCATTATAACCTTACATTTAGTGGCCAATTTCACATTTTGAAATTTTCACACATGGTTCGAGTCTCCTTAACTTTAGCCATCTATAAATTCAGTGTCTAGTCTAACCTTCCTGTATTAATAGAGTGCACAGTGAGAGACACCTTGACCAAAACTGTCGCAAGATTGACATCTAAAGTGAGGACAAATGTTCTCCTATGGAGCTTTTATCTGTCCCAGTTGAGTGGGAATTTGTTTTCTTAGACTAGATGCCCAAGTTTTTGCCTAAGGTTGTAGATGAGATAAATTCTACTGCATGTGATAAGTAACATAGGTTTAAGGCTTCCTCACTGTGAGGGAAACAGGCTTATGATTTTGGAGAATCTTGTGCACTCAAGTAATCCCACCAGCCCTAGTGGGGCTACTCATGCTTTTAAAGCTAAACACAAGTCCATGCAAGATGGACCCCAAACAGTAAATGAAAACAGTAAGTTGACCTCTGTTTACTACAGAGTAATGTAGAGCACTTTACCGTGTACTCATTCGGCTCTTGAAATATCGTATCTGAGTATTAGGAGAAGCAAATAGGAGTGTGGTGTTTTCCTTAGTATTGTTTCATGTGCATCTTGAAACCAATGTGCAGAACGAGGAGATAGTGATCCTCAGTTATAATTCTAGCTCAGACTCTGAGTGCTCAATGCTAAGCATGTTTTATTACTGCTTTGCAGTTTAACCTTCTGTCAATAGTTTGGCCTGTGAATCAAACAAGCATGTATTCCTCAGACTAAGAATGGGTACAAGGACTGTTACCATAGTTCAGCTGATGCATGTTAACTAGCTTAATTGAGATAACTGACCTGTGTGTCTGGACACTTTTTATTTCTCTAGGAAAGCTATAAAGCATCTCTGGTTCTGCCTTGCTTGGAGCCAAAAGAAATAGAGGTAGAGCTGAGGCAAACTAGAAATTGTAATCTTGGCAGTGCACAGAAATTCATCCGTTTAAGTACAAGCATACTATATAACTATTGCTTCTAACATAATTTGAGGCAGATGCTCTCAGTCTGTCCTTCTCAAAACTCAGTTTATGGTTCCTTTCACTACTCCCAGCTGTAGGAGAGTCAAGAAAGAGTCTGGGGACCTCAGCATTCCCCTTTTCTATAGAAATGTAGGTGAAAATCTCATTTACCTCTGGGAATCAGACAATTTTTGCTATGTATTAACTGCAACTTGTGATAAACTGTATGTTCTGGAACTTTACTTTTAATATTAGATTTCTAATTTGTAGCGTTCTAAATCCTAATATGCCTGTCTCTGTAGTCCTGCTGGGAGGGTGGGAAACTGATTGCATCTCGGATAAGTTGGCTCAGTAGGAAATATCCCTCCCTTTATCCTCAAAAAAAATGTAGCTGTTCAGTACCAACATATTCTCAAAATTTAGATCAGAGTCCATGGTATTGTGCAGAGAAAGTGGGGCATCTGAAATGATGTGATGCTTGAATGGCACGAGATAACATTTGGGTTTTCTAGCCAGAGCATGAAGGAGCTGAGCAACTGTTCCTTCCTTAGTCACCGCAGTAGAAGAAAACAATGAGGAAAAACTGGTAGAAAAGGATCAGGTGTGTTGAGAGAGAGGGAAAGGGGACATTTTAACAGTGAATTGAAAACAGGGTGAACCTACCTACTTTGACTTGATGGTCTTTTTGCGTAATTTTACTAGGATTCAGAAATTCCAGTGTGACTGCAAGGTTACTACTTAACTAGCAACTGGGATGGAAGTTGAGAATACCTTCAGTTCTCATTAAAACTAGTTGGAATTGAGAGTTCTCAACATCTGGCATCATTGGACTCATCCTTAGCACCTTTATGAAAGGCCATTATGAATAACTGCAGTTCTAATAGGTGTATATGAAGTTACATGGGAGTGTGTAACATTGAGAATATGTTTTATGTCATGCCTTAGAAGGGAATTAATCATTAGGCTTCTTTACATCATCAGTTACTTCATGTGAATGCTTACCTTTTCAATTATCCCCTTTTAATGTATGCTTTGGCAATTATAGCATTAGCAGGCAAACATTCATACTGAGAAAAAATCTAAAGAAAATATGACTTTATGCTGAACCCCAGTAATGATTTCCTATGTGAGAAGAGAAGGTGTTACAAGACTGACTTATAAGCAAGTTGGAAAGCGAGACATGTTGGCTGTGTGTCTCTTAGCTAAACGAACAAGCGGGCAGTTGAGGAAAGGATGTGCTTTTAGCTAAGAAACAATTGGCCAGAAATGACGCCTGCTATGCCAAGCTGAATGAAAAGCCACTGGAGAAAAAGTTATGTGGCGGTTTCTTTTGAAGTGAGATTCTAGATCTTTGGAAGGAGCTTGTCAGTGCTAGACTGAAAGTTCATTTTAATTATTTGACTGCCAGAAGTTGAACTACAGCACATATTTGCTGTGAACAGGATGATATTCAGAAACAGATTCAGAATAAAGTACTCATCTGCTGTTCATGATTATTTTGTATGGTGCTGTTACCACAAAATACTGTTTCTCCCCCTCTTCCTTTGAGGCATGGCTTCTAGCAAATCCTGCCTTTAGACTCACAGTGTTCTCATTTGCCACTGCAGGAACCAGATATCAGCAGCTCTGTGTGACTGTAATATGAGGTTAGCTGGGACAGAAAAACAGGATCTCAGCCTTAGCCTAACGAGAGGATGTCTGAAACGCCTGCCTGGTGCCTTCAGTTTAAGAATGTCAATACTTAAAAATTAGGTGTCCCAAGTATCACAAGAGCACAAGGTTGTGAGAGTTAAGCAATGGAGAGAATTAAGTGTATCTGAAGGGAGAGTCAGAACAAAATAGCACAGTCTGGGGGGGAAGGGAGGGAATTCTAGATCCTCTTCGCAGCTAAGATGCATGTTTTAGAATTACACAGTGAGTACTTCATCCAGCTGCAATCCAAACTGAGAATGTCTCTCCTGAGAGTTGGATACAGCTGTGCCCTTTGTTGTGTAATTGCTATTGACAAGCACAAAAAGTAGATGTGGTTTGAATTTGCTCCAGCCTGAAGAGATTCATCCTCGGTCTTCCAGTGTGTTACAGGAGTCCCTTTTACTGTGTCCCAGAGAATAACTGTATCAATAGAGCATCCTCCTTCACCCTTGCTGCTTGGAGTGGCATATTGTATTGCCAGGTATCCAAACAGAAACAAGTTAGCCTGAGTTGTTAAACTTATGGAAGAGGGGGAGCCAACTCATTTCTTTCTTTATTTAATGGTTGTTTAATGGAAAATTCCAAATTGGGCTGAAGTAGAAAAAAAGAAAAAGAAATAACAATCAGAAATATTTTTCCAGATACTACAGTCTCAAAAGTGATTCACTAGCAGACCAGTATAACCTCTATGAAACAGCAAAAGGAAAACTACACTGGGCAAACATTTATTAGTGAGAACATGGGAAATAGTTCCATGTGAATAAGGCATCATCTCATTGTTTAGGCTGTGGTGCTTGCTGCAAAATGGATTAGAGCTGTTTTCAAAAAGTAGATTCTTGCTTGTGGAAAATTAGCTACTGGCAGCAGTGTCTAGCTCTATGGTAGAGTCCAAAGGCGATTGTCCCGATGGCTTCTAACTTCCTCTGGGGTGTGTAACGTGATTACCTTGCTGTGGGGCTGGCTAGACTACTCTTCCTCTGGGAGCAGTTTAACCTTTAATTTGGAGGTATTTGCACTGTTACATATCTGTGTATAAAGGTAATATATTGTGGTTTGTGCTTTGGATGTGCTTTGTCTATTTCCACATACACTCTAAATTGAATCTGTGTTATGCGAAATTCACATATTGCCTTCAAAGACCACCTACCGTCAGGATCTTGACATCATGTTTTTCTTGAGAATCAGTGAGGTAAGTTTACAGATCATGCTTTCCAGCCTTCACTATTCTTATAGAAAGCAGTTTGCTAATCAGACAGAGCAATAATAGTTGAAAAGTTGTTCTTTTTAATATAAAAATGATCGCGTTTTACATATGTTTTATCCATTATTTTATTTTACGTGTACACTTGAGACTTCTGTAAAGTTCTCAATCCTCCCTGGCCTTATTGACTTTGCAATGATTTAAAGATCTTAAGGATTTTAATTCTCCTATTCCTTTCCCTCTCTGCTCTTAACATTTCTACCCTTAGAATTTATTTGCCTCAGAAAAAACTAATAAGCAGTAGCTATTTTTAATAACTCTTTGTTTTATTTTCACTGCATCTGTTCTCTGCAGTATGAAGAACTCTTTTAGGATCAATACTGTGGTTTATACTTTACTCTCCTACAGCTACTGGTATTAACTATCAAAATTCTCTAAAAACTAACATGTCAGGAAAATCGAATTCTTAACAATTCTACTAATTACTTAGCAATGATGTAATTGTAATCAGAATACTGTAGTGTGCTTAATAGGAGAGCTGTAATGTGCTTTTAGTTGCATTTTCTTTCTGACTTTGTATTGATGATATCCACAAAAACATTTTAAAAAAATTAACTCCATATGATTTTGAGACCTTTCATATTTTTCAAAGCTTTATCTTTGTAAAAGGAGTCAAATTTATTTCATATATCCAAGTAATCTTTACAATGTAATTGAACTTTAAATGTTTCATTAGTTATTTATCCTCATTCATTTATTGTTTAATGAGATGAAGTGAATTTCCAATTATAATATCTGTTTCATGGTCATGGTAGATCCCTTTTCATAAGAGAAGGGAAATCTAAACAGAAGAATAAATGAAATGGAAATGTTGCACATAATCATAGGAATTTTTGAGATGTTTGACCTTGTTTAAGTGTACATATTCATATGGAGCTTTTTGTCTTGTTGATTCGGTTTGTTGTTCATATTACTGCTTCTAGAATTATTTCTAGAATAATACAGCCATGCAAGTGCTGAGGGACCTCTGGAGGTCACCTGGTCCAGCTTGAAGTGGGTCAAAATTAGATCAGACTGCTCAGACCATGTCTGGTTGAGTTATATTGCCAGGGTGGAGATCCCACAGCCCATCTGGGCAGCCTATTCCAGTGTTTGACAACCCTAGCTGTGAAAGGGTTAATATTGTACTTCAAAAATGTAGAATGCATTTTAAATTGTCTAAATAGCTTGACATATAAACAACTGAGAAAAGTAGAATGCTAAGCTGATGACTTCTCTGCTGGAGCATCTACCTTCTTAGCAGTGAAACACCTGATTTCAGCAGTGCTCCTCATGTTGCACATATGTTGCGCATATGAGCTGTTTGCAGGACTTGATATTACTGGGTAGATATGAGATAGTAAACACCACTTAAAAAAAATTTCTTATTGATATTATGTAATGTATGGACCAGACCTGATTAAAGCTGAGGTGTACGTGACTCCACAGACAGACTCATTTATACAGAGGACTACAGTTATGCCAAAGAATATTTTGTGAGCTTAAGCGTTTGTGTATCATTGTTCATATCATCTAGGAAATCTTCTGGAGCCTCAGTTAGAGAGAATGGATCTAATCCTGTCCTGTGCCATCCAGATTGTTATTGGTGGCAACGGGAACTTGGCTATCATTGACAAGCCCTAATAAACCTAGAAATTAAGAATATCTTTCTATTGTAATATAAGGGACTATTTGGTATTTAGATTGTATGTTTGGTATAATTCACAGCAGTTTTCCTCTGCACTTTGTTATATTGTAATCTCATGGTCAGGTGTTGGGGTTTTTATTGTTTCTGAATTCGAATTGAAATCTCCTATGTGCAGCTGGTCTGTTTCTTTGTTGTCATTTTTAAGGCTGTAGCAACCGTTGCATTAGGATATTGGGAATTCTGAATCTTTCAATGTCTTTTAATATTTGCAACTGCTTATCATAGCTGCAGTTATCAGAATAAACCTTTTTCTGTCAATACCATTCTCATGTTCAACTTAATTGAGGAAAGAGCCGGATACTTCAAATGAGATTGGTTCTCTGTTCATTTTAGGAGAATATTTTGTGGAAGGGAGTTTGGAATGCGAAAGTAACTCCCAGGGAGCTGGATTAGTGGGCAGGTGTGCAGTCATGGGTATCACATACCTCTCCAGTTTTTCACATGTATATTACCTCTATGCCTATGGGGTGCAAGTGTGTGCTCTATGCATATATCTTCCAGAAACTCCAGGAAGCTGTGTTTTTATTGATAATGTATATCAAAAAACATGACAGTCGGGGGAAAAATAATGCATTTCATTAATTTATGGAATGTTGTATAAGTATCCATTTACATTATAACTATGACAAAATAAATCTGAAATTACTCCTTTTTCCTGTAAAATTATTCTTCCTACTAACAATGAACATTTTTACTTCAAAACGTAGACAACAGAATATGTTCATGACATCATGACAAAAAAAATGTTATTGTTTCCGAGTTAATGAAGGGCATCCATGTGATGAACGTCATTTAGTTCTACTTTTGTCCCAGATGTCCTGGGTTGAGAAATTAAATATTGGTTTCCTATACAGTAATGCAGGCTGTAATTGCCAAGTGTTTCCAGACACTCTGCGTGTGTGTGCTTTAAACCCATGTATGTATAGCATGTCTTATGCACTGGGGATGATACAATTGTAAATCTAGCATCTTGCTTTGTAATATTAATTCTTGCAGCCTGACTGATAAATTTTAATAGGGGAATTTTGCCTATTCTCATGGAATGTTTCTTTTTTATACTAGTTACTTTCTCCATTTTCAAATGATTAAATACTCTCCTAACTTTTAAGCAGTATTTACTAATAAAGTAACTTGAAACCTGAAAAAAATATTAAGTTCTTGTCTTTGGACACAGTCCGCATATAGCTTGGGCAACAGGAGAGGGTGAATATTTTTGAACTGGCTAATGATCTGCAGAGTAAGACAAAATCCCTGTGGGAGGGCCGAGGAAGAGCTGCCATAGAGATAACTGCTGCTCCCTTGTGTGTGAGCAGTGCCTCCCCAGGCAGGGAATAGCTTCAGAGTGCCAGGTGGGTCTCTTACCCTCCTACATACCATCTGGGGGAAACAGCAACTGTTTAGCTGGCATGTCCAGTCCTTTTATTCTTACACTATTAAGTGTTATGAAAAGACTTCCCCTTCTGTTTATGGACCACATGAAGTTAAAGGGAAACTTTCAGGTGTCTTTGTCATACATTGCAGGAGGCCTTAAGTGAAGAGTCAAAGTTGTGGTATTTCTACAACATAAGACATAAATTTCCTGTGGCTGTGTTTCTGCTGTAATATTCCTCACAGAAAAGAGAGTACTGTATGAAAAACAACATGATGTGAGCAACTCCAGCATAAGGCTACAGAAGTAGTACTGTGGTCTTATAGCCATATATATGTTGGAAGGACCACTCTTAAGAAGGCTCAGTTAGAAAACAAAGATTACTTTGGACCTGAGAAAAATGTTCTAGGCTTCAAATGGAGCTTTAAGTGTCCATGATCCAAACTATGCAATTCAAGTGCCCATAACAATCAAGAAATAGGCTCATTGCTGCAGGTCTTTTTATATTTTGAGTTCTCAAAATGGAATAGGGAAAGAGGTCTAGGTTTCAATGGATGGTTGCTCACCACCATTCTGTAAATGTAGTTGTTACAATATGGTTTATTAAGTTATGAACCTAGGAACTTTGGTGTCTAAAGTCACAAGGCAGTTTTGAAAAGGTAATTTGCATTAGTCAAATTAATTCCAACCAGAAAGTATTCTACGGTATACAGATTGTGTGAAGATATTTTAATACAATTCTGTACCTGCTTTTCAGAGCAATAAAGCATTCTGAAACAAAGTATCATGCATTTAAAAGTTTGTGTTTTTTTAAAAACAGTAGTTTATCAATAACAAGTATTTTTATTCAGGGAAATAACTAAATGATAGCTGTCTACATATAGAGCAAGAACTAGGTAGCCAACTAAAACTGGCTTGGCATATATATATGTAGTGTAATTTCTGTTGTACTTTAATTAAAAAATGATTAACCTCATGGTTCTTTAAATGTGATGTGCAATTTATTGCCATAAAGAATATAGATCATCTGTTTGTTGATACTCTTGATTACAGGAATGTTTCTAAAGAGTATGTCTAGACATACAGAAGGTGTGCTTTTCTGGAGGTCTTGTAAAACCCCTCTTCGCCTGCACCCTTTTTTTAAAAAAAAAAATGTTTCATCATAAATGTGGTGAATTTAAAGAAGTTCCCGTGGATCATTTCAGCCTTAAAAACTTACTCATGTAAGACCCAGTCATATGAAATGGGTTTGTTTGTAACCTTCTATTCTCTTTGCCATATCATATAAGAGTAATTTGATTCTGAAATTACAGTTCACCTACTGCAGAACTGGTAAAAGGCATGGAAGTGGGTTTGTGACCTGCACAATTCTTTGTAGTAGTGTATAGTAGCAAGCTGACTTTGGGGCAGTACAAAAGTACTGTAAAAATGTTTGATTGCTGCTTAACCCTGAACAGGGACATATAAAACCCGTAATAAATATGTATGCAGCCACCTAATATGCTTGGTTCCACAATTTTTGACTGGGAGAGCATAAGTGAATAATTAGATAATTGCTGCCTTGATTGTCCTTAATAGGAAACATTTCAATTAGGCTAAAGTACACAGAGAGGAAGTAGGCTTTTTACAAAGGGAAACATTCCTTGTCATGCAACTGTCAGCTTTCGCCCACACCAAGAGTTGGAATTAAGTGGATCTATGCAAAGGAAAGAGAAAAGGGGGAGAGGGGAAGATTGGAGTAATTAGACTTGTACTTAAACAGTGTCTTCTGCTAAAATTTCTTGATGGTTTGGTTTTTGATAACATAGTTCTTAAAAACCTCTTGGCTGCAACAAATTACGATGTATAACCCATGAAAGAGGTTAAGTTTCTGCTTTAAAAAAAAGACACAGAGAGAGGGAGAGAAACCTTTTTTCATTCTGCATAATTTAACTTCCTTTTTTTCAGATTACCCTTACCTTCCAACAGAGTAAAAAGTGAAGTGTTAGGTGAATATTTTTTCCTTGTGGAAAGTGCCTATGCACAACCCATAATACAGGAATTTCTCTGCAGGACTGCTTGTGTGTCAGTGTAATACCCAAGCTGGGACCACATGGGGTCTGGGGCCAGTTTTCTCGTGAGTACTTCTAGGGGCTTCAGCCATACCCGCTGCCGTTTGTGGCAGTGTAGCTCATGGGCATTTTGTCCATGTTAACGCCATCCTTGCATTCATACCAACAATTAAGGAAGATGGTTCTTCCATGACTGGCCGCTATGTAAAAATAAAACTGAACAGATGCTCTGTTGTCATCTAATATTACCATTTCCCTTGAGGCTGCATAGCTGCTGCTGCTGGTCACATGCAGCAATTATATAGCTTGTAAGTCCATTACAGCTTCTATGGTCGCAGAAATGCAGCTAGGGACAGGGGGGACTGAGATGCACGAGTCAAGCAATATGCAGTGATGTGAGAAGCATGTTTATGGCATGTGAGTACTGGTTTTGTCTTGTGGAAAAGACTTTGCCTTGTCTTGCCTGCCTGGACAAGTAGCTGCTCAACAGCCATTTACCACCTAAGTAAACAACTATTTTCATCCAGCTAGAAACTGCTAGGTTATGAACGCCTGTTCTTTATTCCTAAATCGATTGTAAGCCACTCAGTCTCTATATGACACTACCGTTAGCTTCAATAGTTTATATTCAGCTGTAATTGAAGCTTTCTAAGCTAAGCAGGACCATGCTGGTTTAGTGCTCTGATCAGTAACTTTGAGAAGGATTCACCTACGTTGTGAGCAAAGCTGATCCCAGAGATGAATAATCAGTCATGTGTGGCTTTTGGTGCGGCAGTTGTGAATACCACTGGAAAAGGTTAATTTATCTGCTAAATATTGCATCAGCATCCTAACACAGCATTAGGAGATAATGAGCTACTCGATTATTTGTCTTTTGGGAACAATACCTAATAGTGACACCAAATATTTGTATTTATTAAAGATACTGCAGGAATCTATGGCTGTGCAGGCTGTTCCCCGGTGTGGTATTTTATGATAGAGGTTGGAGCATTTCAGTGATGAATGGAGGAATTTTACCTGTCTGAGGGAGGGTCTAGGTATTTAGCTTTGAGTGTGAAAATCTGAAGTGTTGTCATATGTTACTAGTAAAGATGCTAATAAGTGCTCCTTTGATAGGAAGAGATGTATGTGTGGCAGTTTTCAAAACAGTAAACTTTTGCATGTCTACATTAAAAAAGGACAGTTTCTAGTAAGTTTATGCCTGCCAATCTGGAATTTGAATATTAGGACAGGAACAAGGGATGCTGAGTTCAATTAGGAACAAATTGCTGATTTCAGAGGGAGGTTTGCATGCAATTTAGCATGTTGCAGAGTCACGTTAACAGACACAGTTTCTTTTTTAATATAATTTTATGTATGTTGAAGTTTAGTAAAAATAAATTTCTTTTCATATACTAAAAATTAAATAGAATTTGCATGTTTTCAGATGGTATAGCAAATAATTCCCTTGAGATCCTCATGAAATTGTTACAATTGCTGCTGAAGGCTGGTGTCAAGTTTATTTAGCCTAGAAATAGTTGGCCTGAGGTAAAGAACTGTTGGGGGGTTTCACATTTGCAGCTATAATTTAGTAATTTATGTTTGCATAATATATGACAAATTGACTAATGAGTGCCCTAAAGAGAAATGCCAGCCTAGTATTTCATATGCAGAAATTTTATGGCAATATCAGGTGGACTGCCTACCCTATAGGGCAGAAATAGCTTTGCTGCTCCATTCTTAAATTTTGTATTTTAGTTAGGTACAGTTCTTCTTGGCCTTTTTTCCAGGAGCTGCTTTTAAATGGAATTCTGCATTATGACAGAAGCTTGACATTCTGCCAGAAAAGTTAGCAATGAAGGCTTAAAATAAATACTGGGGATATTTCTCTTTCTCTCTCCCTTTCTCCTTTTCCTTTTCTCTTTCTTTTTTAAGGAAAGGCATATGTTCTTATCCTAACTTGTCCCAGTAGAGGGTCAATTACAACCAGTTGGCTGCAAGTCCAATCCAAGAAAAATACTGAATACAGAAACTCCAGCAACAGGTACCAAGGGCCTCTAGTACAGTCAGTCATTCTCAGTACATATGAAATGTGAACATAAAGCCTATGGGTATGATATTTTTAGGCCCTAAGTTTCCCATGATGGTCCAAAATGAATCAATAAATTAAAGCAGACATTTTTGCGTAGTTAGGTATTTTCCTGGATAACTCTTTAAATGTCCACAATAGTATGAGATCTTTTATGTGAATCATGAGAATAGAACAATGTCTTATTTAGAAAAATACGCCTTGCCAAATGTTAACGTATAGGCATATATTCTGCAACTTGCTTTTGCAAGGTCAACTAAACATTAAACTGTAGAGCTAAATGAAAACACAAATATGTATGCATAATAATAAACATGAGTAGGGGAAAAAATACACACGCGGTCTTTTTTTGCCAATGGTAGTCCTCAAATCCTCACACACACTGTGTCTTAGGGCTGTCTTATAGTAGTGGAATGCAATTCTAGTGAAATAAGTTTCTCCCAAATTAACTAAGGTAAGCATTAGTATTTTGAAAGTCAGAGTTCTGCCAGATTGGCATGGGAGCTTTGGCCACTGCACAGGTATAACAGTGTTGAGACCAAGGCCAACACTAGTATTTAGCAGTATCTTTGGGCAAGTATATTAAAAGACTATGCAAAAGACCAAGCAAAGTTTTAAATTGAAGATATATAATTTATTCCATAGACAAGCTAAGCCGCAGAAGGAGAGGTAATTGTTACTCTTTTTTTGTTGGAAGCTTTAGTTCAGCTGGCCTTTCTTCTGTACTTCAATATTTACAGAATGAAGAGGGAACATGTGGCTGCTAACAGTACTACTTATGCTGCATATTGATTAGATTTAGACAGAGAAAGCAGGAACACAAGTTTGAAATGGCCCTGTTCCACCTTCATCCTTATTCAGGAGAATTTTTGTCTCAGCCCTTGTATGCATTTCCTTTCTGTGGCTTGTCACCTGTGTGCTTTCAGTATGTATCTCCCAATCATTCTTAGCCTGTGAGGTCCTAGATGCATATGATGGACCAACAATCTGATCATTCTGTTTGTATAGAAGGAGTAGAACTAAAAGTCTAAAACTCTAAGCACAAAATTAAGAGCAAAAGCTTTCCTGCCACAGAAAACAATCTCTGCAGGCTCTGTAACATGTTCCAGCAGATTGCAAGAACTCATCTGTTTCCAGACTGACTGAAACTGGTTAAAATATTTTTAATGGAACAGATTTCTCTGTAAAAGATAAAAATGCAATTTTAATGCAATAAAAAAATTTGTGGGAGCTGCTTATTTTGATACCTTCTCAATAATAATAGAAACAAGAGTCCAACAATTTCCTGAATTCATTTCAAAAATTTATTTTGATATGATAAAAATTTTTGTGTCAATGCTTTTGTGTGGATTTGTTTATTACAATGTGTGTGTGTGTGTATCTTTCTATATAACATTTACATAAATATTTCAGCTTGTAACATTATACTTGGTATCAACATATGTTTGAAGTTTTTAAAAATAATAAAACCGGCATGCTAGGATTTTTTTTTCTTTTAATCTTGGAAAACTAACTATCTCAATATTGCCAGAAGGAAAAATTGGCATAGAAAGCAAAATCAGTTTAGTATACTGATATTTTTTTCTCTTGAAATTTTTATTCTGTGGAAATTGTTACAGTGTTCCTCTTCTTATTTTGACTTTTCCCCTCTCTGAAGTATCAAGTTTGCAACCTCATGAAAATTCTAGTTAGGCTATCCCTGCTCTCAAACATTGCAGGAAATTTGCCCTGTCTTAAAATGTGATATCAAGTTGTTTCTGGTGATTCTATTTCCACGAGTTGGTAGCTCTGCCTGACTAGTTTTCCATTTTTTATATTGTGTATTAGACCAGTTCTACTGGGGAGCACACCTGTATGATTTACTGCCAGCTTTGTCAAATTAGGATGTTTAGCGTTTGCTGATTTGTCACCTGAGGCTAGCAGAGATTTGCAGATAATGGTATTTCATAGAATCACAGAATGGTTTGGGTTGGAAGGGACCTTAAAGATCATCTAGTTCCACCTACCCTGCCATGGGCAGGGATACCTTCCCACCAGACCAGGCTGTTCAAGGCCCCGTACAACCTGACCGCAAGCACTTCCACAGAAGGGGCAGCCACAAATTCCCTGGGCAACCTGTGCCTGTGCCTCACCACCGTCATTGTGAAGAATTTCTTCCTAATGTCTAATCTAAATCTTCCCCCTTCCAATTTAAAGCCATTCCCGTTACCTGCCCTTGTAACAAGTCCCTCCCCAGCTTTCTTGTAGATTCCTTTCAGGTACTGGAAGTTCACCCAATGGTCTCCTCGGAGCCTTCTCTACTCTAGGCTGAACAATCCCAACTCTCTCAGCTTGTCCTCTTATGGGAAGTGCTCCAGACCTCTGATCATCTTCATGGCCCTCCTCTGGACCCATTCCAACAGTTCCATATTGTTTTTATGTTGGGAATTCCAGAGCTGGACACAATACTTCAAGTGGGGTCTCACAAGACAGAATTAGAGGAGCAGAATCACCTCCCTCAACCTGATGACCATGCTTCTTTTGATGCAACCCAGGATATGGTTGGCCTTCTGGGCTGCTTTGCTTCTCTCTCTGTGTTCATTCTTCTTTTCATGATGCTTCTATCTGAGCCCTCAGGGAAGAAAAGAAAAAAAATTCTTGAATGTGTGTTGGGCTAACTGGCAATTCTCACACAAGTGGTAGAGACGTGCTTTTTGTTTGCTGCTGCTTTTATCCCAGCAAGGCTGACAGGTAATTAGGGATGCATAAAGGAGGCAGAGGATGTTATAGGATGTCAATAATGAAACAAATATATGACAGTATGTTTACCTTGTTAAGGAAAATGATAAGAGATTTTTGGAATATGCTCTATGTGCAAATATGTTATTTGAAAATATTCTTTTCTCGTTTGATGCTTAAAAGAGGATTTTGATGGTTGCTTAACATATGTAGTGAGGAGTATATTCTGAGTGCAAGGGACAAATTTTTTCGTACAACTATGTCACCCTAAGGAAAAGAGGCCAAAAGGATGATTAAGATGTCATGAACCAGAAGAGCAAAGGTCATGAGCTGCAGGATGGAAACTGTCCTTCAGTGTGACTTGTGATCCTCTTCCATGTACAAAGTACATGCACATGCTGAGTGTGGAGGTACTGAGGGAAGAGCACAAGGAATTCAGTATCTTTGCTGAAGAATTGCCTCCTAATTACCACTGTTAGCCAGGGAAGCTGTCTGAACTACAGGGATCATACCTCATGCTGGGAAGTCTGATAAAGTATTTTTCAATGGTGTTTTCTCACGTAAACTAAAATATGTTCTAAGAGTATGGGAAAAGTTCCTTACACAGAAATGAAGACTCTGGCCATGAAGATATTTTCTTTCTGTTAGTTCAACATCATGCTCCATCCTAACTGTTTAATGATCCATTTCCATTTGCTTCCATGAAAAACAGTGTTAAAACTAAAATTTCTTCTAAAAACAAGATTTTTCTTTTCTTTTCCCATTCTTCCTTTTTGCGGGGACTCATTTGGTTGAAGAAGAAAGTAGCTGGCAACTTTTGGTTTGGTTTATTTGTTACTGAAATATAGGGTCTCGGTTGCAGTTTCTTCTCAAACTAGATGCTGTAGGTCGGACTCATACAGTGCAGGATAATAGTTCACATTATTAAAATATTAGTCTCAATGTATACTACCCAAAAAGAGAATGAAGTGTAAAAGAATTTGTGAGTCATCCAGCACTCCTTCCTGTTGAATCATTAAAACATTTCAGGCTTTGATTTGCTTTGATTTGGCTTAATGTAACCGCTGAGCGTTTAGAACCCATGATACCATTGAAGGTGACCACTGAGCACCCCCTCAGCAGCTTTAGAAGAGAATTGTTTCATCTGAGAGAAACATATATTTGACAAATTAGATGCATCAACATGTAATGAAGCTTGCATGTATATTGACTATGAATAAGATTTGTGGTTAAAGACCTAAGACAGATTCAGAAAATCTTTGTCCTCTTCCAGTCACGCCCGTGTGGGGAAGCTGGGACTGGCTGATTGGAGTGTCTGGTTGTGCTGCCTGAAGCTTTCTTTGTGTCTTTGGCTGTCATTCTTGTGAGTCTAACATTACCCTAAGTTTACACATGACATCATTTCTTAAATTCTGTTTCCTTGCCTCTGCCCAGGACAACATAAAATTTTCTTGTAAACTGCAGGAAACAGGAAAGATTGCATGTGTTTCAGTACCTTGCAGAATTTAAGCTTGTTTTTTCCCCTATATAATAGTTTTACATTAGTCAAGAGGAAGAGAAAAAAAAACCAAACAAAAAACCCTAGGGATCGTACAGAAAGGATAATAGTGGATAAAAGGTAGGATTTATGCATCAGTGTTCATTTACAGATCATAGTTTTAGAATAAATAACTTCTGCTTGTGTAGCAGGAGAACACAGGTCATATCTGGCAAAATTTTAATGGTGATTAAAGGATTGTATGACAATGAAGTCATAGATAAACAATGATACCGAGATTAAAATGCATGTGGATATTCCAGTAAACAGAATGTTTTCTTTGAAAATTCTTTTAGTGTAGGCATTTTTGCAGGTACTGCTTAATGAAATGGAGAAGCCTCTGGTATATAGAACAAAGAGATAAGTGGTATATCTGCTAACAAGAGGACAACGTTGCAATTAGTTTGAATACATTTTAGTGTTTGTCCAAGCTACTTTGTAAAACAGTTTTGGATATCAAATTGACTGAAAGAAATCAAAATAACTTGTGAATTATTTGCAAACTATAAATAATTATTGACAACATGGAGTTGTAGAATCATAGGATTGTAGGTTTGGATCAGAAGGGGCCTTAAAGATCGTCTAAGTCCAATAACTCTACAATGGGCAGGGACACCATCCACTGGATCAGGTTACTCAAAGCCCCATCCAGCTTAGCCTTGAACATCACCAGGGATGGAGCATCCATGACTTCTCTTGGCAGCCTATTCCAGTGCCTCACCACCTGAAGAATTTCTTCCTACTATCTAATCTAAATCTCTCGTCTTTCAGCTTAAAACTATTACCGCACATCCTATCACTGTGCTCCCTGATGAAGAGCCGCTGTCCAGCTTTCCTGTAGGCCCCCTTTAAGTACTGGAAGGCTGATATCAGGTCTTCTTGGAGCCTTCTCTTCTCCAGGCTAAGGAAGCCCAGCTCTCTCAGCCTGTTCTGGTATAGGAGGTGCTCCAGCCCTCTGATCATCTTCGTGGCCCTCCTCTGGACTCACTGTAACAGATCCATGTCTTGGGTCTGTTGCTGAGGACTCCAGAACTGAATGCAGTACTCCATATGAGGTCCCACAAGAGCAGAGTAGAGGGGAAGAATCATCTCCCTTGACCTGGTGGCTACACTTCTTTTGATGCAGCCCAGGATATGCCTGGCCTTCTCAGCTGCAAGCACACATTGCTGGCTTGTGTTGAGCTTCTTATTCTCGAATCCTGTGTTCAGTTCTGGGCCCCTCACCACAAGAAGGATGTTGAGGCTCTGGAGCGAGTCCAGAGAAGAGCAACAAAGCTGGTGAGGGGGCTGGAGAACAGGTCTTACGAGGAGTGACTGAGAGAGCTGGGGTTGTTTAGCCTGGAGAAGAGGAGGCTGAGGGGAGACCTCATTGCTCTCTACAACTACCTGAAAGGACGTTGTAGAGAGGAGGGTGCTGGCCTCTTCTCCCAAGTGACAGGGGACAGGACAAGAGGGAATGGCCTCAAGCTCCGCCAGGGGAGATTTAGGCTGGACATTAGGAAAAAATTCTTCACAGAAAGGGTCATTGGGCACTGGAACAGGCTGCCCAGGGAGGTGGTTGATTCACCTTCCCTGGAGGTGTTTAAGGCATGGGTGGACGAGGTGCTAAGGGGCATGGTTGGAACTTGATGATCCGGTGGGTCTCTTCCAACCTGGTTATTCTATGATTCTATGATTCTTATCTACCAGCACCTCCAAGTCCTCCCCTTTAGGGCTGCTCTCAGTCCCTTCTCTGCTCAGCTTATAATTGTGCTTGAGATTGCCCTGTCCCCGGTGCAGAACCTTGCACTTGGCCTTGTTGAACTTCATGAGTTTAGCATAGGCCCAACTCTCAAGTCTGTCAAGGTCCCTGTGGATGGCATCCCTTCCCTCCAGCATGTCAACTTGCCACACAGCCTGTTGTCATCAGCAAACTTGCTGAGGGCACACTCAAACCCACTGTTCATGTCTCCAACAAAGTTGTTAGGCAACACTAGTTCCAATACCAACCCCTGCGGAGTGCCAGTAGTCACCAGTCTCCCCTTGGACATTAAGCCATTGACTACATCTCTGAGTGCAACCATCCAGCCAATTCCTTATCCACTAAGCGGTCCATCTGTCAAATATGTGTCTCTCTGATTTAGAGACAAGAATTTGCACCTCAGTAAGCTGCCTATAGTGAACCTCAGACTCAATGTCCCTTACATTATATGTCTGTAATGTACAATTCTGTGCAAAGCCCCACAAATCTATAAAGAGTACAGCTGTAAAAGCACACCTTTGTGTTTGAATAGCCAGCATTTACCAATTCGCAGCTGGGGGATTTGTAGTAGCTTTTCATTAGACTGTGTTGATCCAATATATCTCTGAAGTTACATATGAGTCTAGTGTAGGCACACGAAAAGATTTCCTTACCAACTACTTTATTATTTATTTGTTAATTTAACTGCCCCAATTATCAAAGATTCATCATAGTTTGTAAACCTTGTTTCAGAGTTCTTCCTTAACACTGGCTTTTAGGCACTGCCGCAAGACTGTACAATGCCTGTGGAGAAAATCTCCTCTGCAAACACTCAGAAAGGAAGAAAAAAACATAATGCAGGCTAGACTTGTTCACAGGAGTCTTGAATTTGATGGTTCTGGCTGCGCACTCATACTCTGAATGTGTTCAACACACAGTGTTGTTGATGTGGGAGACTCTCCAAACAAATTCCCTATATAAACTCTACTTAAAAAGTATACTTCTGTATCTTTGTTTTCAAATTGAAACTTTCAACATTGTGGATGTACGAAAGATCATTCCCAATTATAGTTATGACTTCTAGAAAAGACTACTGTTGGAAGCTAAACTCTGATAGCATTCCAAATATTTTGTTGATAGCATTTTTGTATATGTAGAAGTAAAGTTAGGACTGAGATTTTTGGACAAGTGAATAATTTTTTTTCTGCTCTGAGAAAATTATTAGTTACTTTGTTGCAGCAGGACTTCTCTTTACAAATGTTACTGCTCCAAGCTTAGGCGTATAAATTACATATTACATGGAAATTACTGTCACCTTTCCTGAGAGCTGGAAAGCAAACACAATATTTTATGAAAATGCATTCCATTTCAAAATGTCTTCTGTTTTTTTTCCATCTCCTTTAACTGGCAATGTAAGTTAAGACCAAACCTAAGACTGCACTACCTTATAAAATGAATGCTAAGAGAAAAAAGGGAAAAATACAGATGAGAATTCAACCGCTGTTTCAAGATAAGGTTACCTTTCTTGTTGTGAGGTTATTTAAAAATTATCTGTACTTGTTTTCTACAAACAAGATGACCATCACTGTCTTCTGATGCTACTCTATATATCATGCTAAAATAAACATATATCTGTGAGTGAGTAGCTTATTTTAGAAAAAGCAAAAGCTTCTTTGTAGAAACAAACAGTACAGTCCCTCTTAGATCTTAATTCTCTCAGTCCCTGAAATAATAAAATTAATCGATGATCCGGTGGGTCTCTTCCAACCTGGTGATTCTATAATTCTATGATTCTATTCTGTGATCACTTTCTTGTGAAATCAGGGAATAATGCCTCTGTGAAGCTGTAGATGATACACTTGCATACAATCATTTGGAGTCAATTGGCTTTGCTACTTCAATAAAAAGTTTATTCACAAACTGATTTCTTTTGGGATTCTTAACTTCTGTATCAATATTCCCCAATGGCATCTGATTCCTTCTTTCAAATCTTCATTTCTATCCATGATTTGCCAAGTTTCTTCTTAGTAGTACCAGCAGCAACTGCAAAACTTCTTCAGAAGCAAGACAGCATGAGGAAAAAATTGTAGAGCTAATATCATCTTAGTTATTTCCAGGACAGTCCTGATTTTGGGAGAGGGTCTACAGACCCTCTTGCTGGGGTTTTAATTACTTTTAATTACTTTTAATTACTTGCTGAATTTAAGCATACTTATCATTAAATCTCTGATTCAGTTCCTAAGCCTGCAACTTTTGTATGAAGCATATTTTCAAAAAGATTTGTACATCAAACCATTAATCTTTTTGCTATGAAAATACTTACTATGTACTATTAGTTACCAAATTTTGAGAGCCAAGGAGTTATAATACCAGATGTGGCTCTTTACAAAGCTAAACACATTCATCATCTGCTCACAGTGCGTTGGCTTCTTATTCTGCTGCATTGTCTCTCATATGCTTATAGGCTTGAGGAGGATGCTGTTTCACAAACATAAAGTCTCATGAATTTAAGGTTCTGGGTATGGTCCATTATCTCCTTTGTTAACCTCCGATGATAAGAAGCAAAATAGACAGTATGTGGTCAATTTAATTTGAATTGGATTTGTCTTGCAACATTAATTTACTAGTTTCTTTCTCTGCGTTTTGAGGCAGCAACATTTTTGCTTGTACTTGGACTGTCACATGGAGAACAAACATTTGAAATCAGTTATTCTGCTACTCCAGATAGCACATACATGTCCTCTTCTAGAATCTGTTCTGGATAGATACTTTCATCCCTGCAGGATAAAAGCAATCACTGACAGGATAATGGCAATAATTGCCTGCAGCTCTAATCCCTTTAAACAAAATTTTCTTATTTTGACATCTTCTTTCAATAAGAAAGTCTTTGGGTACAAAACATCAATTTTTTATCTGGCACAAGGCTAATACATGCAGTGGTGATAACTTCAAACTTGCAAGTGGATGTAGAAGAGTAATGATATGTTTAATTACAGTATAAGTTACATGATCATGTCAGAACAACCTGTTGCAACCTTAATGTATTTTTGTTGATAGATAATATAATGCACAATTACACGTAGGCAACTCGTAATACAATATAAAACAGTTCAGCTGTTTTACAATACAGTACTTTTTATTGTATGAAAATAAAATAACAGTACTTTTTATTGTATGAAAATCTAGATAAAGTTAAAAAAAAACAAAAAATGATTGTGTGTGCATTTGTTAACTTCTGTCTTACTCATAGTTTCCTAATGAAATCATGCATTTAAGCATTATGCTTGTAATGAATTCAAAGATCTAGTTTTGCCCATGAATGGATTCTAACTTAAGAAAAAATAAATTGGCAAAATTGGACAGTATAGTTTCTAATGAGTGAAAAACATTAATTTAGATGGCAGATACAATATTATAGTACGTTGGTGTTTTGGTGGATATTACTAGAAGTTGTCGTTGAGGTTTTTTTACCTATTTTAAGATACTGATTACTGAACATGATGTGGTATTTGAAAAATTGCCCCTAAAATATTTCTAAGAAAGCTGTTGTTTCTTGAGGCATGTAATCAGTCTGTTTATTTCTGGTTTATGGGTGAAGAATCAACCTTCAATTAAGATTAAGGTAGGAACTTGTAAGTTGCCAGAAGACCATGCTATGAATATATAAATAAGAAATTCTTACTTTATTATGAATGTTTATCATGGCTTACTATAATTCTGATTTGGTTTTGTTTGTATTACTAGAAGGAAGGGGAAATAGAAAACAGAGCAGACAGGAGAAGAAAGGAAAAAGTTACCAAAGGCTTTGGCAGAAGGAAGAAATGTTTGTGTGATAAATCAGTATATATTGTTTTTTGTTTATCATATTACCTAGATACATGTGTACTCTGCCTCCTCCTGTAATTGGAAGAACTGGCTCATGTATCTGTGTCTGGTCTTAGAGTTACTCACAGATAGTAGCCATCTGAAACATATCTGGGCCAAATTAATTTTCAGGCTTCTGAAAGTCGGTTTTTTGTCTACTGGACCTTAAAATGAGTATATTTTCTTCTGCAGAGATTCTTCAAATCCAGATTCAAGCATCTCTAAAATCTAAACTATATGTGATGAGCACAAGCTCCGGGGGTTTCCTATGAACACCAGGAATTACTTTTTCACTGTGAGGTTGATTGATCAGTAGCACAGATAGCCTAGGGAGGTTGTGAAGTCCCCCCTCTTAGAGATATTTAAAAGCTGTCTGGCCATCGTCTTAGGCAACCGAATCTAAGTGGCTCTGCCTGTGTATGGGATCTAGACCAGATGATTTCCAGGGGTACCTTCAAACCTCAACCCTTCTATGATACTGTCATCAAAAAGTATTGAAGGACTATGTAGCAGCATTCCATCCCTTATGTACTTTATTGCTATATAAGGCCTGACTTTTTTTCCCCCTGAAGTCTTGCCTACTGGAATACTTTGAAGATCACCCTAAAAAGATTTGTCCTATATTGGCTGTCCTGTTCAGTATTAAAAATTTCTAGTTTCCCACACCCAGTCCTTTTACTGGTGCTAATTCACCCAAATATAATCTCGTAAGCTTCATCCCACTACATTTCTCCTTCCATTTGTCTGATTTAGCTTTGTCAGGCTCATTCTTTGCAAAATTCTGGAGTTCTGTGCTCCTCTTTTGTGGATAGTTTAATTTAGGCTAGCTATAGTTAAGTACCAGCACTTCCCATACGATTTTTGTCAGTTTAGTCTGTTTGGAATGGAAGCATTCAGCGTGCAGGTCCTTCAGTCTTTTGGGGATTTTTCTCTTCCTTGGGATAATGTTACTTTCTGTACTTGGTACTTTCTCCAGTGTGGTGGGGAAAGGGAAGAGTTTTGCCTAACTTCCACTGGCTTTTCTCAAGAAAGAACCCAATACTCTTTGTGGCATTTCCTCATATCCAGTCTTTAACTTGGCCCTGGGAGTGCAATAGTACGCTCTTGGAATCTTAAGAGGCCTGGTAGGTCTCCAAATGGAGATGACCAGAGCTGCCCAACCCTGTTCAAGCTGCAGAATAGCTAAATGACTGGGTAATCTCGATGTTGAAATCAAGCAATCCTGGTGGCTGCCATTTCAAATTAAAAAATGAAGGAAGTCTTTGTTTTTAACAAGTATATATCCATAGTGTCATTGTAGTAACTTAAGGGATCAGTCAGTGGTACACATTAAGAAATGGACTGGTAAAAAGAGAGTTATAATCTCTGAAAATCTTCGGTAAACTTCCGTTCAACCTTTCTGGGAGTGTTTCTGTGCTAGCTGCATTTCCACTCAAACCCTAACATTTAATTACTTCGAAAGCTGAAATCCACCAGTTCATCAGTCAGTCTTAAAAAGACTGAATGTGTCTAGATTAGTCAGGAACAAATTACTATAGTGTATGGATCATGACTCAGCAGCTAGCTAAGAACAAAACTTAACAAATTTAGTATTCCTTCTCTGCTATTCTTTATAGCAAACAAGTGGTAGGTCAAAAAAATGTCCATGTACATCCTGGTCCTCGACAGTTCCTGAAAAGAAATAGTTCTAGTCATAAATACATTGGTAAGCACATTATGAAATGGGACCAAGGCAGTTTGAACAACGTGGCAGTTCTAAAGAAACCTCCTTCCATTTCCAGGCTGCCATCTGCAAAGGAATTGGGTACAATTTCAAGGGCAATTTAAATACTGAGCTATGTGCCTGCACATACAATATCTATGTAGTGTAGTGCTATTTGAGTTAACTTTTTTAATAAGCTTATAAAATGTGAGATGATAAGGTCAAGAGAAATGAATGTGATGCCTCCGCTGAAATAAGAAATTCACTACTTTGTGTAGTTTGTTTCTTTAGACATTTTGCAATGATGCTTGTTATCCACTCCCTTACTTCTTTCAGAACTTTATCATAGTGTATTTCTTCACTAGAAACACATGCTGTGCAAATCCATTGGTCCTTTCAAAGTGTTCTGCCATGAACATTTTTTAAAGTTCAGGCGAACTAATTCTCTGATCTCACAACTGTCTAGAATGACTTCTGTTATGATAGCTATACTTTTAAGTAAGTCTCTTTATTGATAGTGTGTTTTGCAATCATCTCTGAAAGTGCTGTAGAACTGGTAAACTGGTAAAACCCTTTAAGACTCCCAGGGTGCACATACAAACTTAGTGCACCTTGTATCTTTTTTCTATCTCCTATAATATTTAGATGGTACTATAACATCGTGGCGTTTGTGATTGTACTATGCTTGTATTGTTGAAAGATTTATCAGAATACATAAAAGATTCTATATAAATTGTTGAAGATTTCACAGTTTTTAAATAAAACCAGGTTTAGAAATGTGGGAAGTATATAATTTCTCTGTGTGTAATAATGAACACACTACCATGTCTTTATCATGCTAGGTGGGATATGAGCCTATAGAAAGGGAGAGGAAGGAATAAGTAATTCTTGTGCCTTGCCATACAGGTTCTGTAGCACATTCTTTGTGGTGTTTGGCTTAACTATACATGCAGAGTCTCTTGCCTGACATAGTTCCGATGGGTGAGAAATCTGGCTTCCTCCTGCTGAGTAACGAAAGGAAAAGAAAACCAGTGAGTGGTTATACATATGTATACATATGGAGGTTATGCCACGCAACAGGGTGCCTGTCTCTGACCTAGTCTTAGACGTGCTTGAATTGCTCCAGCTCTTTCTCTCCTCCTCTTTTGGCTTTTCTGTGCTTCACTACTGGTGGTCTGCTGGATACCATGCAGGTGTTTTCCCCATGTTATTTCATGGTTATTTTTCAAGTGGTTTCTTAGTAGAAGGGATGGAGGGTCCACACATGAGAACATCTGCTCTAACAATTTTTCAAAGCAAACAGCAGATGGCATTGCTGCTTCCTTTTGATCTTGCAAGAAAAAATCCGTACCAACAGTGTTGGTTTAAGTTTCAGGCTACTTGGTAATGGTGTACGTGAACATTTGCTTCTCCCTTTTCTCACAACAGCCACACTACTTGCAGATGTTTTCTCTGCAGCTTTCTATTTTAGCTTTTTTTCTTTTTGTGACCCTAACTCCTACTATGTGTCATGATCTTTATTTTTTTCCTCAGCCCCGCTCATGGGACTTTTATTACTGCAATATCATCCTTACCAATCCTCTTTCTCTATTCATATGCAAATGGTAGGGAAATGGAAGGCATGAACTATTCTTTAGCTTTCTTTTTTTTTGTTGTTCAGCCTCTGTATAAAGTGAGTTGGGAGCTTTTTATACATCTCCATTGCTACTTCTTTTTTGGAAGAAAGCTTTATTTCTCAAGGTGATTTCTTGGTTTCTACTTAGTGTTCTTCGCTTTTACTGCAATTTTTACATTCAGAAAATTAATGCAATTAAGTGCCTATGAAATTTAAAATGTTTAAGTAAATTTATTTTTTTATTTGGCATTAATTGAGTTTTTAATTGAACTCCCCTTGAAAAAGATGCATTCATGTTTCAGGACCCTGATGCATTTATATGACTTCCTTAGGTACTTTCTGATCAAATCTTACTGTGCAGATTGAACAAGTTACTCTTGTTAATGGGTAACAGTGTGAGAAATTAAATTTGCATTCAGGAGGTGAAAATATGACATAAAAATAACCTTATTTTGTAGAGAAGGAGGCTGCAGTAAAATTTTTGTCATAAGTCAGTAACAGGAGTAGGAGCCTAGTAACAGAAATAGGAGCAGCCTCTGGGGCAATTCACTTGAGTTTATTGCTGACCTGATGTGGGAGAGTTAGTAATGTCACTCCTTTTAACCCTGGAAACTTAAGGTGGAGACTTCAAGCACTGTGTCCCTTTAGAGTTGTAAGGCTGTTAATGGAAAGTAGAGCATGCGTGAGGTTATCCTGTTTCTAAAATATACTAAATTGTATTTAGTCATTTAAGTTAGAGGCCAGCGGTACTCCTGTATCCAAAACTCTGGTACATCTGCACAGGATCCGATTTTCAGATCTTCTGAAATCCCCATGTTTAATAGTACCTCATCCTTCAGCCTCCCCTTATTTGGACTATACTGCGACCATTTTAATTTTATTTCAGTTTAAGCCTGAATTTTCCTAAGCAATGCATACAAATAATTTTCTATAAAGATTTTATCTCCAATTTTTTATAATCTTTAATAGTTAGCTTTATATAATATCAGAAAGATTATTTTTGGTTCCAAATATTGAGTTGGTTGCTGATTGCTCTGTATTATTTAGAATTTCAAGATTAATTTGTCAGGGGCATTTTGTTTGATTGGCTTTTTTCAAAAATTAATTTAAAACCTTCTCTGAAAGAAGCTAATTATGTGATAAAATGTACAAAACACTGGCCTTGAATGTTCTGTGTTTTTTACTGGAACTTGATATTCTATATTAAACTTCTCTCATAACTTGGCTTTATAACTGAAATCAAGAAATAAGAAAAGGAAAACATTTTTTACACATGATTGCAAATGGCTTTGGTATCTTTCTATTCTCCAGAAAATGGCAGCTTTACTTTTTTTTTACTAGATTGATTTCCCTATTGACATAAATTTACAGATGGATATAAAATAGATAGGTATATATAATATATATAATTGAGTTATAAACACAATTAAAAATTAAACCTGGGTGTCATAAAAAGATGCCATTATATCCACATCCTAAAATCGTTGGAAAATCAGTAGATATCAAGAAAGGAAACTTGCATTATCCATGTAAAAATTACTTAAGGAGAACTCTTTGGACAGACACTCATTTAGCTAAATGTATTTTTATTTGGTGCCATGAAAAATAGATCCATACTGGCAAAATTAATAGGCTAGATCTGTTGAAAATCTGATTTCAAATCTGTTTGCAGCCTCCACTATATAATTTTTTCATTTTTGTAGGACAGAGAGGTTTTGCAGCCTGTTCTGGAGTACTTGGCTACTATCTGGCAGTAGCGAAACGGCCTTTGCAGAGAGCCCCGTTCTATGGCTTTTTGCTGTTGGTATCATAGAGAGAGAAAATTGGTTACTGTGTCCACTGAGGGGCATAGTCTAAAGACTGATGTGAAAGTTAGGAATTGTCAGTGCACTTAAGTTGGGGTTTTGTTTGCTTTTAGACAATGATGAAGCATTTGCTGCTAAAGAAATGGATTTGCACACAGCTGCGCATTCCTCCCTTGTTGCCACCTAGATTCCTGGAACAAGAAGGAAGATTTGTGTGGATTCACATGATGCAAAACTGAGGTCAAAACTGCCCTGACTGAAAAAAAACAGAAGGACTGAAGTAGTGCATGGTGTTAAGGAAATCATACTGGCTGGAAGATTTATAACAACGTGGCATTTTTTTTATATCATGGTAGTTTTCAGAACTGCTGTGACAAATCTGTTTTAACCAAAAATTGTAGGCTCTTACATTATTTTTGAGCCTCATCAAAAGCGCCTTTACTTATATCTGCCAGCTACAAGCAAGATTTGATTATTGCACCAATCCTCAAAAAGCCATTTGCAGCTTGATGAGAAGCAAATTGTAATTCCTGAGGTTCCCATACTGCACTAAATTTCAGTAATATTGAGGGGGGGTTGTTTTGTTTTTTCCGTAGCATCTCTATATGTCAGAGATTCACCTTGTTTCAGTCTAGACACTGCACATGTTGAAAAAGGTAAAGCAAGAAAATTAATAGAGAGGATTTCAACAAAAGAAGGGATTACATTTTCAACTTTCAAATTGGATTCAAAGTTACAAATCAGAGACTAATATAAAATACCTTTTTACTTGCCAGTGTTCTGCTGTTTTCTGTTTATGATTTATCTGAAGTTTGTCTAAACTGAAGGAGCCAAAGATTTGATTCAATGGTATTCAGTTTTCTCAGTATTGTCACTCAAAGCTAAGCTTGTGGAGTTTTTTTACTGAAACTTGCTGAGAACTGCCTGAGTGCCTCAATAGTACTTCACCCTGGAATGCGATTTCAAAATTGATCTCTAAAATTAATCTTTCCTTTCCAAATTAGGATTGTTTCAAGCTGGGAAGCCATCTAATCTGGGTTCATATATTCTCTCCTCCCAGATGGAGACCATTCCTCTTCAATTATTTTCCTTTAGAATACTCTTTCTGGTTCTTTTATTAGAAGGGAAATTTAGGATTCATAGCTCTCCTCAAAGTTTGACTGTGACAACACACATTCTTCTCCCCATGGGTCTATGAAGTTCTGTATCTTCTTTCTCCTTCTTCTATTATAAATTAAGCTTTTATTTCTTCGTGTCAGTGGCCATTGAAAGCAAATGAAGTATTCAAGGGTTATTGGATTCAAGTAAAAACATTGTTATAATAATTTGCAAATTATATGCCTTTGGAAGCATGTTGATAGTTTGAGAGTTGCATGCCATTACACAATCTTTGTAATTGGGGCTGTGTTATGCCAATGTATAAATATTGTTGAGTATTTTGGTGACAGAGAATTATAAATCTGCACTAAACTCATAGCTGGTTTGTGCTGAGATACAAATATTGTTAAACTTGTCAAAATAAAGATTGACTAAAATTTATTAAATACTTTACTATGCTAACTGCAGCAACATATGTCCTACCATGAGTTCATCACCCAATTTTATACCTCATTTCTTAGATGAGCTTTTGTAATTTGCCCTGAGTTCTATACTGCCACAGTTAAAAAATAACAAAAGAAAAAGTATAAAAACACAGCCGATAACAAGGCTAGCTGGTCAGGGCATATCTTTCATGATTTTTCTAGGTACATTTATTTTCGCACAATTTTTCTCAATATTTGCTAAAGAGATTATTGCTGTTTCTTGGGCAACTCGATGCAATCCTGAGAATGTGTGTATTTTACAGGTTTTTCCAATTGTGATTCACATAGAGTCTTAAAAAAAAAAAAAAGAAAAAAAAAAGAAAAAAAACCAAACCAAAGTTAAGGTAGTTTTTTTCCCTCTTAGGAACCTTGTGAAATTTTATTTTCAAGCCATAACTGGTATGCTAGTCTTGTCTGGCTTTAAGACTGCTTGACAACACATGATACTTGCCGGAACTTCATGAAAGATAATTCTATCCTTTAAAAATCATTCTACCAGGTTTCTTCATTATCTCCTACTCATTCACAATTCTAAAAAAGAAAACAGATTATGACATTTTCTCATGAAGCAACTCTTAATTTGTTTATTCAGGAATCTTTGCATAGAGTGGTACATAAGGGACAACATTGACTTGCATGGTCTCACAAAGGGATGGAAGAATGAATTTCGATTCCACATCACTTTTTTTTTTGTCAGGTTTGTTTCTACTCTATACTGGTAGCAATTTAATCTCATTTTGTATTCATTTTACAAGCACCCAGGCAAGTTTCCAAGAAAGGCAAATATTCCTTTGCTATCCCACCCACTTGTTGTTTAGGTACAGATAATCTTGGAATGCATATTCTTTCTGCCATTATGTGACTCCCTGCCATGTTTTATTCATATGAGAAACTAAAGGGACATTTGCAATCCATTTATTATGTGCAAGTGTAAAGGACAAGAGGTGATCTTGCCATAGTATTTTAGTGTGCTAATGTTCTGGTTTTGGTGTTTAACACAATTAAATCTAGCAGTGTTCTGTACAGAAGACCTAACCTTGAATGTTAACAGAGTAGCTGGAGCTCCAACACTAACAAAAGCATGCCAAGCATTTATATTAGGATAGATTGCTCACTACAGTTGAAGCTAAATGAAACTTTTATTCCCTAGTTAGTCCATTTGAAAAATAAAAAGTCAGAAGTACAGGAAAATGGGAAAAGTTACTAATTTCCTGGTTTGCAAAATATCAGAAAAGAAAAACCTTCTTAAAAAATCCCAATTTTTCATTTTGTGATGTTTTATTCATTGAAAAGGAAGGACTGTGACACTGTGAAAGGTATATGCTTTTATAGTAGTATTATGGCATGCCCGGAACCCAGAGGAGACTGCTATGGGAGGGGGAAGACAAAAGAGGAAGGGGACATAGGAGCATCATAACGAAAAGTAAAAAGAGCAGGGCGTTCCAAAGAAAACAGATAAGGAATAGGAATACGAAAGGTGACACCTAGTGTCAGTGAGGACAGGAGGAAATGATGATAGAATTTGTTTGAAAGAGTGGTATAAGGTCTTCTGTTTCACAAACTCTGGTGAGAAGGAATTGTTTACAGAGGAAGTTAAGCAGAAAATGTAATTTGCTGACACTGAGTCTATAGATGTTGGAACAAAAAAAAAAAGCCGAAGTGCTTTTCATTAGCTGGACATGAATAAATAGTTAAGCTTAATTAATTTATGCTGGTAGGACACTCTTAGTGTGTTTTACTCTGCCATTCTCCAGAATTGCACGTTAATACTTAGTTTCACCACTTCGGTGCAAACAGCGGATTTAAACTATTACATGTATAAGGTTTTGAGAACAAGATAGAGTACTTTGTATCATGACAGAATGCTGAGTCCTGTGCCAAGAATCTAACATTTTGTTTTTCTTACCTTCTCTAACAGTGCACATGTGCATGTTCTTATGCCATCTTCTTAAACAGTCCCTGCCTCAGAGGGAGAAAAGTTTCTCTATTGGTAAATGTAATGGCATCAGGTCTCTCTGCTGGTGCTGTATGGAAAAGACAACAACCCTGAAAGCTTTACATTCTCACATTGCTTTAGCTTCTAAGTTTTGTCAGGTGCTGGTGACTTGGACCTAACACTGAGTTGTAACTCAAGAGACAAAACAGTTGGAAAACTTTGAGAATGGCTGTAAGGGTCAGCGAAATTTACTATGGGCAGCTGCTGCTTCAAAGCAACTCACTATGCAGAAGCCTATTAAGAAGTAGTAGGTTACTTTCCTGCCATTTCCCCAGCATGATGGATGACGTTCTGAAAAGTGAAAGGACTTCCTGTGCCACAGAGGTTTTCCCTGAAACTTCTTACCCAGACCCAGTTGCTTTCAATGTACTGACTACACTTCTATCTAAATACTGTTAGGGCTCACTCTAAATAAAGTGTTTTCTGCACATGATGCTAAAAGGAATTTGTTTTCATCTGTTATAGGTGTTTGAATGCTGTTATTTCCAGATGGTCCTATTTATGGTCTAAATTGTTCATTTACAATTCAAAACAGCAATAAATCCTTACAAGAAATAAGTTCAAGCTGCACAGCTCAGAATTGGAAATTCATTTTTCCAAAAGTTTGGTGTGCTAGATTTTGAGACTTAATTTCTCACTGTAACATGAATCAACAGCAGAGCTTAGAACAGTTTTGATTTTAATAGTATTCATATATAATAGTCTATGTTTGCGTATTTCCCAATACCTACTGTAAAATGATTAAGTGAGCGTTCACTTAATTTAGGGTTGGGTAAGTTGTTTGCTTTTAAATAACAATGTTCTTTAGCAAGTTTAAATACTTCCCAATAAATATGTGAAACTGGAGCAAAAATTTATATGAGGTCAGCTAAGATAATATATTTTATGAGCCCAACTACTTGATGACTCTCATTAAGATACTTATCTTCTCTTCCATATTTAAAATAGGGAAATGTAAATATTGATGTGTCTGTGAAGATGTAATTATGGGGGTTTGAGATCTTTAGTTTTGTATGTAGCACATGAAATAGAACATACTGATAAAACAGAAGAATGCTTTCAATGGGATTTTTATCAATAAATTCAAATATGTTTGAAGGCAACAAAAAATACCCTTTTAAATTCTAACTGTTTCAAGATAAAAAAGCATAGCCAAATCTTCAGTAGAAGCTTTTGCTGTAATTGGTTAGGAATGTGAAGAATAGGAGGTTCATGTAATCCTGCTGTGTGTATGTCTCTTGGCAGTTTTTGCTCCCTCCCTTCATAACTTTTTTAATCTTTTGCCAGTCTTAACTAGATATAGCAGAGGGGTGAAAGCCTCAGAACTATTCAGCTTCAATAAATTCTGTGAGAACAGGATGAGATAGGAATGCATGCACTGACTTGGACCAAATGTCCGGTGAGCTCCCTCTGACAATGGTCATGAGTAAATACTTACAAAAATCATACCAGAGTAGAGCAAGTAAAGACTGATACTTCTTCCAGCATATCTCATGTTGTGGGCTTTCTGCACCCCATCTCTATCCATCAGTTTAATCTAAATTACTTGCTTACTAACAACAGGCATTATTTGAGGTAGCCTCGGGACATAATTTCCCTCTATGCAAGCCACGTTGATTCCTCCTTTTATAGCATTAGTAGCATGTGGTCAAACATGGTATTCTTTACTATTCATTTATAGGGTTTTGTGTGGTACAGAATTTAGACATTTTTTCCTCCACTTCTGCTTATCCTCCCTACAGTCCACATGGGATATCTTATTTGCTGCTTCTCAGTATCATTTCTTCAGCTTCTCCATGCATTTTCCCAGTATATAATTGGCAGGAGGAAAAACTGCCTTTTGTGTCCCCTTTTCCTCTTCACTTGTGTTAGTACAGCTCATGAGTTTTTCTGTAGTTTTTGCTGTTTCTTTTATTTTTGGGGCAAACACACAACCAAACTTCTTTACCCATGTCTGTTTGTATATGATTGTGCCTGAGGTGAAGACTGCTTTCATTTCACTTGTCTAATTAATTAAAAGAACATATTGACTTATTTTACGGTGAATAAATAGTGACTGTTACCACCTTAGTAGCTTCTACTCCAACCCACAAAAGTAGTTTTGCAAGGGGAACTGAGATGTAGACCAAAATGTACTTTGCATTCAGTTATGCTACTCTGAGCTATTTTTGCTGTTTGGTAGAGGTTCTCCATTGCACAGATCTGCTATGTGGCAGCTCACCTGTACATTCTGCAGTGCTCTTTACTGAAAATCAAAGACTTACTTAACAAATTTATGTAGTATTGTGCTTCAGCTGACCAACAGCAAGCTATCTTGGGAAAGGATGATCTTGCTCCATTCCCTTACTTTGGATATATTATTTGTTCTTTATCTGAAAAGTTCACCTGAATGACAGTCAGGGGACCTGCAGGGTTCCACGGTGAGCTGGTTCAGGGAGCAAAATCAGAATAACGCTGTTTGGTTGGTTTGTAAGATAAGTTTTGCCTGACACTTTTAAAAAATTATTTCAGGAAATATCCAGGGAACCACAAATGAAGGAATTTGATATCTGCGCTATGTAGACTAGTAGGAACGAGAATCATGAATAGAATTAATAAGCATAAGGGCAGAGTCGAAATGATGATAATCCTCACCAAAGGTTGTTTAAGAACCTGCCAGAGAATAAGGTAAAAAATATTGACATTCAATAAATAACTGAACAAAAGGAAACCAAAACTAAGAGTAAATGGCCAACTTTCACAGCAAATGGAGATCATCAATGAGTCCTCTCAAAAAAATGGGATGTATGATAGTGAGGTGGCAGTTTGTGATTGATACTGTTACTAATGGAAATCAAAACAAGGGCCAAGCATAGAGAATTGCAAATAGGGTCCATTGAACGGTTTTGTGGTAAAATGTCAGTTAAAGTCCTTGTAGGTTACTGTAAATTAGTAGGTGGAGGAGTGGGAGAAATCCTAGCTTTACATATGAAAAGACAGACCTTGAAAGGTCTGTTACCACTCAGTTAGTTCTTGAGCTTATAATAGACGTATTTCTAAGCAAAAGTGGAAATATTTGTATTATATTCCTTTAGCGGAAGAGACAAATAGTTATAATAGTCCTGCAAAAACATTAGCTTAATGTCAATCAAAAGAAAACAAATCCAATGTTCGAAATTATTTGAAAGGGAACAGAGAACAAAACAAAGAACAAAGTTTATGTTCCTCTGTACAGATGTTGTGTTACCATATTCTGAAGACCATATGCAGTTACAGTTCCCCTCTGTCTCTATAAAGATGTGCTAGAGCTTTGCCAGATTCTCGGAATGGTGGCAAGCCTCACCATGAAGGAGTATTCATACAGACGATATTTAAACAAGTTAGGACTCTTTAGGTTTGTAAAGAAATACTGAGGAATATGAAATACAGAAGGAACCACCTCTGGTGTGAGTAATCCCTCAGCTGTAAATTACTGATGTCTGTTGCAAGGGGGAAGGGAATCGCTTTGCTCACTCTGTTCTTAAGCCTCTCGAACATCTGCTGTTGGGTAGATGGAGCCTTGAACTGACCCAGTACAGCCGTTCTTATGATTGTATGGTTCAACAACCTGAACTCGCCCACAATGTGGTGAGGTTATGCAAATGGAGGAGGAGTAGCAAACATTGTTCTCAGCCTTATTTCATGCACTGACCCTCAGCAAGTTTGCTGCTTTTATTCTAGTGTGTGCCATTGCAGATTAAGCCCGTGTATAACTGAAGTTAAAAACCAGAGTGTATCACTGGTTTGAAGTTTTTGCAGTCATTCCTTAAAATGTGCATTGAAACTCAAGAAGTTCAAATGATACTTAAATTGGAAGGAAATCCAAATATTTTGCAGTATGGAAAGCTCAGGCAGGGGGCCCAAACAATGCTTCTTTTTCTGGTCACATGATAATATAACCATCCACATGTCATTATTGCAAAATCATAGATGCGTTTCACGTGCCAGATTGCTTTTAAGAGCGGTATTATCTTTTTTTCACTTGTGACCTTTATTTCTTCTCCTGCTATCATATGAGAGCAGAACCAGCGATTCTACATGCTTATTGTGTTCACCTCTAATGCTAAGGAGACAACAGAAGCAGAATTATGGCCAGATTTATAGATTTGCAACACCAGTATATGTAATTGATAAAATGTAATCTTTTTCAAAACTGCTGTTTGTAGTGGCCATGTGCTGAATCATTTTTAGATCTAGCATCTAAACTCCATCCTAATTCTGGCTTCATGCAGTATGTGTGGAAGCATACACAGGAATTTGCATTCCCAGATGTGCTTTATGTGCTTTCCTATCCGTAGTGGCCTGCTGCTTTCCAAAATAGTAGAGAATCTGCAACACATGCTTCCAGAAACTGTGTCAAAATATGATGATTTAATACAACATTCCTTTCTGGTTAGGAAACTACTTCCAATGAACTATCTGCTTAAAGATTTTTATCAGACATTGAAACTACTGACTCTGCTTTTAAATGCCGCTTTTATAGGCTGTGTGTTACCTCATTCAGACATCTTATACAAGGAGATTAATTTTCAGCTTGTAGAACACTGATTTAAAAGAATTCCTCTCTTTTATATTAAGCAGAGAGAACAGCTCGTAAATTAACACTTACATTTTACTGTTATCATTGTTCCTAGTGCTTCCAAGGCTTTGTGCTAACTAACTAACTCTATTAAATATCAGTCAGGCACATAGACATGATGGATATGTGGTGATAAGTATTTTATACAGTGGAAGTACACAAAAGCCATTACACTTCCTACACATTAAACAAAAGTTTGAAATAACTCAGAAAAATCGAAACAAAAGTCAAACGCAATAATTCAAAGAATTTTACTTTAACAGTGAAGATGGTGATTCTTTTCAGTAGTGATCCCAGGCTTCTGGGCCTTGAGCAGTAAAGTTTTGTTCGTCATCCTCTTTCCATCTGAAGATATCTGTCCTTGCCAGGAAAGCTGATCTCCAACAATATAGGACTGCAAAGTCTAGACCTTGCTCAGCCTTGATTTACAGTAAATGCTAGGTACAGCATTAGTTTCACAGGTAAAGGTCTTGATTAGGTTTTACTACCACGATTCTACAAAAAATCCAGTTTACAAGTAATATATCACATTATGATAATTTTGTTTGAAGGTTAACTGCGTAAGTGACCACTGAAGTTGAAAGCTTTCACTACAGAAAAGAAAATGAATTTTAAAATTTTAAAATTCATCCTATCCCTTGCATTAAAACCTTTTATAGAGTTAGAAAATATTCAGTTGGAGAAGCCCATATTTATTCTTCCCTGGAGAAGAATTAATAGGGATGAGGATTTTCCCACAGACAGTTTGGTTTGGGTTTTTTTTGAGTTATGTCCTTCTTCAAATTTATTGTTCATTGTATATCACAATTATCTTCCCCAGCTTCATCAAGATTCTCACATGCGTTGTTTCGGAAATTTTCACGTTCACCTTTATTCTGCAGTATTGTGCATAATCACCAACAAAGTTACGAGTATTTCATTCCCACTGGGGAGGGGACATAAGATGATTCACTCTTGGATTAACACCAGCCCCTTCAATGCAAGGTGATGAGTTTTAATCACTAACTTTAATTCTCAGTCATTTTTTTTAGAAATGCTAGAAGCCAGCACAGCATGAGAGTCATATAATATAGAACTCTACTAGTATAAATGATAGCCTAGCTGTTCAGTTGGTGAACAAATGATTTGCTAGTGTAACCTAATACCTCCCATCTAATTTGATGCTATGAGAGGTTGGAGGCTGAAAGGACACACAAATGCAAGATGCAAATGTCTGTTTAATGCAGTGTTTGATAACCACAGATGGCTTTGCTTGTAGACAAAGACAAGTAAAAAGAAATAATAACTTCATCTACTGGAGACATTTTGCAAGGTTTTTACTGCCTAGGAAAAAAAATCAGGACAAAGTCCAAAGCAAAGAGGTGCAGTGGGAGACATGGAAGAGATGCACAAATTATTTATACCAAATATGAAATGTAGTTGAATTCAGATCTGATACTTTAAAGAATCTTAGTCTATGATTATGAAGGTCATGACTGTTCACAATGTGAATATCCTGCAATCTTCTTTTCTTCTTTTTTATAGCCAACCATTCTTATTCATCCTGAAATGCTGCAAGGAATCTTTTTTTTTTTTTCCTCCCAAAATAGAAACCTAGTAAATCTTCTATGTTTCCCAGTTCCTGTGACTCTAAAGGACTTATGTTATGTTGTTAATTCCTGGGTTCTTCAGAATGTAATTCAGAGTCATGTTCCTTGAGTGGAGTTATCCAAGTTAGCAGTGGGTGATTTCCATGTTACTGTCCCTTTTGGATGGCTTGACTGGATGGTCTATTTAGCATTTGCCACTTTCCAGATCTGGAATCTCTGGGGTTTTTTCACTTCCCTGGAGTAAAATGAGAGCAAGAAAACTCTCCTATTCCTCCTGCTTATAGTCAGATCCTCAGAGAACTCAAAGACTGTAGAGCTCTGTGAATTTTATCCTTGTATGCATACATGAGGGGTACTTGGGCTGCCTACGATTCATTCATTAGATATTACAGGGATTAATCTTCTAAGGTAAATGTGCTAATAATTCAAGAGATTACCAAATGCTTGCATTTGTATGTGAACAAAGAAATATAGGTTCCTTTCCAAACCTTCTGAATCAAACTGCAGGGGTTCATTTTGTGAACTGAACCCTTCAGTATTCACACAGCTGTAGGAAGAAATCTAACACCTAGTCCAAGTGAAAAAATTCCAGAATCCTAAACCACACAAGCCAGAAAGCTTGGTTTCTGGCTTTGAAATTTCTGTGGTGCATACATTTATTTTTTGTGTCCTTACTGCAAGCCACTGACTATTCTTTACTTCAGGACAAATCATAAACCCTAAGGTAAGGTTTTCTTCAAGCAAACTGTCCTTGAAGTCTATCGAAGCCGGAATTTTGCTCAAGTAAAATCTGAATGAGGGTCTCATGTTATGACCTTTAAAGGCTTTCACTCATTTTTACAATAAAACATTTACAGACATTTAGGTAAAATCAGTAGAACTTTGGCCTGTGTCACCATTCATTTGTTCAGAATTCTGCTTTCTTCATAGTGACGGCTTTGTAGATTACAAAGTGAGAAATGAAGCAACTATGGTAATTAAACTTTGCAAAGGATTACTTGAGTTAGTGATGTGAGGTAAAACATATATAGAAAATCTAAGTAGATTACAGGAAATCAGGCACACATAATTGATGCACTTGGAGAGTGCATTTTTTATGTTGTGTACAGGAAGCTGAGAAGTACAGGTTTTGTTGCAGGAAGTGAGATGAATATAACAAAATGTATAGTTTCTTATGAATACTGTAAAATCTTTAGAGATTAAGTCCTACACCCCCATTATTTATGCTGTGGACAGACTGAAGTCAAGAGGATAACTCTCAAAATCATACATGTGATTATATGTGCTGTCTGAAGTTGAACTATAAATGGAAAATACCCTCTTTTCTTTGAAGAACCACTGCTTGTCCCACCCTGAAACTTGTATCCTCCTTACTGCATAGTAACTACATAAGTGATAGCATGTTCCTGTTGTAGTATGTTGTAGATCTCTCTTGACCATTAGGTTCACAAGCCTGAATATAAAATAAATCATTGCAAACTAGGAAAGCACTGTTTTGTTGTAGGGTTCCAGCTTTTTAATACTATTATATCCTTCTCCACTATGAAGAAGATTCTTTTATTATCAAACACACCATCCTGTATGTACACATGAAACACAACAAACTTCAAACATCACATTAGAAACAATGTGTAGTGCAATGTGCCTTCCTTTGTCATACTAGTAGTAAAACCCTTTTTGTTTGCTTTGTTTAATTTTGGAGCATCTTATGAGTGGACATTGTTTTTAATAGTTTTTCAGCAACCTTTGTGTGAATAAATTTCTGTATTTGTCACCATTTATAACAAAATAAATGAGACACATGCTGTGCTGTTCCACCACACCTGGAGCAGACATGGAAAAGGTATAAATGTGTCAGTGTTACAGGAGGGAAAATACATAAATGCACATGTTGACTCTCTTAAGTCTTGGGCTCAGTGTGATACTAATTCATTTCAGTGACATTTGGAAAATTTCTCCCAACATTAATAATAAGTTTATAGTAAGGGGTAATTCTGACAGACACAGTGTTGAAATAAAAACTTGAAAGAATGTCCATCAGATTTTACAGGTGCATAGAACATGCATTTGCAGTTGATGGATGATCTTTTTGTTAAAGGTTGACATAATGTTGAATGGAATGTTTTGTTTATATATGGTGGTCTAGTTTATTGACCAGTACCAAAATGTATGACCAATCTGGGACTTCGTAGAGTGTCTCTTTGTTCTTTTTTCCTGGAAGAAAATTCTGTATTTATCTTTTCTTCTGATCATCAGAACATGGATGCTATTTGATTATTTTATAAATATGATTTTCTTGAAATAATTTGTCCTTTAAAAATACTCACTTAAAGTGAAAATTTTAGATGAATGTACCAGAATTTTAAGCAATTTTTAGCAAAAGGATTCTGGGTTTGACTTCTGGGCAAATGTTATAGAACTTAGTTCTCCTGCAGTTTTTTACTGAAAACAAATTGAATAATTGTGTCTTCTGTTTTGGAAGACTGTTTCTGTAGAATTTAACGTAAAGAAAAAAATCTGAAAAAGACCGTGAAGGTATCTACCCTTAATGATTGAAAGTGGAAAAACTAGGAAGATGGTGCCACTATTTAATAAAGGAATTGAGTGTCTCTTTTATAAGATCAGATCAGTGGAAGAAGGGCTGTCTCTAACCTTACTTCCAGTTCAGAATATTATAGTAGTAACTGCAGCAGCTAAATATCTAAATATTGTATTGGTCTTAAAATTATGAAGATTTGTGTCCTCACAACCATTCTTGTAATCCATCTAAAACTTAAGCTTCCATCTTAACAACAACATATAAGTTGCTTATGGTTATAAGTGTGAAATGAGAACATTTTCCATTCTTCAGTCAATTTAATTAGCTACAATTGGAGTCCATAGATATCTTTCAGTCAAAACTGACATTAAGTCCAAAAGGGCATTTTAAAAATTGAGACAGAACTAGCTGAAAGATCCTAATAGCAACTTTGTCCTTAAAGGTCAAGCTATGATCTTGTCTTCCTTGAGACTGCACATTTGTATTCATGCTCAGGAATTCATTCCCCTAACAATGCAGTCTTATAAAAATAGCTTGCTCAGGAAGGAAAAAAAAAAGGGTATCAGTATGTTGGAGATATTAAGTAGTTTGTTGGTCTGCTTCTGTTTTCTTTCTCTCAAAATATGGGGATCTACTTATGTGTAATGTCAGTAAGGCAAAAGAGGGAACAGTTCTTAAAAATGTCTTCCTCTTCATTAATTGTGCCGGCAATTAATGTTTTGGCAACAAGCCAAAACTGTTCTGCCTGTCCTGGATTATTGAAGTGTATGGATTGAGATGTAGTCAAGGAAATTATTCGGTTGTAATCCAGCCAATACTGGAGGTAGTTTCAGACATAATGTCAAAAAAATTAACTGCTTGTAACTATGTTCCAGATAGGACAGCGTATCAGTGAATCTAAAAACATAGGCTCAATTTATCTCCTTATTCTTCATATAAACAGAATATTTTATACGTTATTTGTTTTTCACCTGACCTTAAGAAAAACAAAGTTAGGGAAGTTATTAGCACCCAAATGGATCAGGTAATCTTAGTTTACAAGCTTCTTCAGACAGACAAGGTGTTTGTTTGAGTCCTTTCACCCTCAAGCTGAGCTGAACTTGTGAAAAGTCTTGAAAAACACCAAGGCTCTTCAGCTGTCTCATTTCATTGTGTCTTATCTCTGTTCATTGTACAGATTCCTATATTTAAATTGTCTAATATTATAATCCTTAGATTTTCCACAGATACAGCATGGAAGTGACAGTTCTGTATGTGTCCCATTCAGGATTTAGTCCACCAAGACTAAATTATAGCTGCTTTATACACCTGATTTAATTTCTGAAGAAAATTGATTTGAAATAGTTTCCAAACATGCTCTGGTGATTTTCATGTTCCTCAATAAGGGTGAAGCCCTTTCAACCAGGTAATGTTACGCTCTTCTGTCTTCTGCATCCAAATCCATACGGATGTGAACCTGATGCCCTGTGTAATGTATAATACCCTTTAGGGTGCTGTTATTTTTTATTTATCTTTCCACTGTAGCAACTGAATGTAGAAGTTAGATAGCAATACTGAGAGAGTGACAACATACTCTTTTCCGCTAAGACCAAAGACATCCTCTTCCTTCTAAGAAGGAAGTTAAAGAATTGGGAGAATCATAGATACATGAACTGTGGGTGTAAAAAGGGGGGGGGGGAGGGCGCTAAGGAAGGGAAACTAAGCTTTATAAAGCAGAGTGGAGGCCATTTTCCATGCCCAACAAAATTTTGAAATGACAGTTCTGTGAGTGCTGGAAAAAATCTTCAGTCCAATTGTAATAAGATTTGAATGCAGATCTTTGTTGAAAGAATTTTTAGAGTAAAGCTTAAAATTATGTTTTCTTTTGTATTATTTTGTATTTTGTATCCCTGCCCATCGCAGAGGGGTTCCCTGCCCTTTGCAGGAGTGTTGGAACTAGATGATCTTCAAAATCCCTTCCAACCCAAACTATTCTACGGTTCTGTGATTATTGTGATTGTATGTATGTTAATATAGTTGCATAGTGTTTTCATCCTTTTCCTTAAGCATGCTTAACAATGTTGGTTTCACTTTTTTTAGTTGCTAATTCTAAGTATTTGAATAACTATAATATTTTAATATTTTTAGTAGTTTTTTGAGCCTGTACTAACACTTAAAACTACTCAAACTGCCAACTCTTCAAGGTAAGAGGTGGTGGGAACTTCTTATGCAGTGGTAAAATTAGTTTCTACCTGCAAAAACAAGTAAGCTTCTAAGACCAGTGTGGCTATCAGTGACTACTGTTAGATGTTGCCAGTGAATCTTCTTCATTTTCTGATATTCCTCCAGTGAATACTTTGTTTTTAATTAGGACTTTGTGACTTTTGGAAAGCTTAGTTTGGCATCTAACTCTTAAGTTCAGAAATAACTGTCTGAAGTTTCTGCCATTTATAAAAAGACAGTGTGTATAAGCAAATCAGTAGTTGCCCTGATTTGGGTATTAAAAACATCATTGCTGTCTTTTACTTTTCTATTGTTTCACAAATGTAAATCCAGCCTTGTATAAACTTTGTATAATGTAGAACTTTGAAAATGTGGAAAATGATGTTTTAGCACCAAAACAAACTCCCGTGCTGTACTGAAGTCAGAATGCCAGCATGGAAAAAAGCCTTTATCTGCCATGCAATTACTGATGAAATATATTTCTGTATTGTAATGTTGTTTTAAATAATATACCACTTAAGAATGTATTTTGTATATAATAATTTTAAAAGAAAATACATGTAGGTAGATATTCATGCCTTTCTGTGCTAGGAAATTTAAACATACATCAGGTGTATATGTGTCAGAGCCTGCTGGAAAACTCTATGTCATGCAATTCAGAGCAGACCTGGTAAATCTATTCATCATGAGCTGCAGACCACCACTGTGTTTGCAGTGCAAAATGCTAGCCTTTCTTTTCTGGATAATAAATGATCACAGAACTGGAAATGAGTCAGACCTTTCAGACAAGCCAAAGACAAACTATCCTTGATTCCAGTCCTCTTGATTCACCTGTACACATTCCATGTATTACTCAGGTGTTAAGCAGAAGTGCTTTTTGTCTTCAAGGCTGAATGGCCCTTTAGTTTAAATTAGGGACGTTCACTGGTCTTCCCTGAGAAAGTAAAATAAATTTACTAGTGGTTACTAGTTGTAAAAAGCTGTTAAAATACACAAGTTCTGCCTCATTTCCAGTGAAATGCTGTGACTTAAGAACACTCGTTTATTGTTACACAGTATGCTGCCAGACAGTCCAGGTAGATGAAACCTGATTCTCTCTTATTGCTTTAAGCATTTCATTATCACTTGTGGGTTGTTTCAAAAGACAAGGAAAATATAAAACTCCTTGGAGTGAAGTAGTTATTTGGAGCTGAGATTTTTTTTGGTGGGTTGTTGGAGCTTTTTTGCAATAAATGACTGCATATGACCTTTGACTCAGGAGGACCTTATGGTTTTCTATTACTGAAGAAATAAGTTTCCATTACAGTGCTATCAGAGGTGAGATGCGTAAAAGAAGCTATTATATAATGAAACATGAAGAGACACACATGAAATATTAAAAGCTTGACTGGGCACGTCAGCCTGTGTAAATGGTAATGTTAAGAACATCTATCATGTGCCCAGTCTGTGATACCCTGACTGCACGCTAGGTATGTAGTGAGATTGCTTGAGTAGCACACTTTGTCACTGAACTGTTACAATGATATGAAGTGTTAAATGTATTTTTAGATATGCTGTCTGTTTGCTATATCTAGACAGCAAACTGTTGATGATTGATTCCTACCTTTGCTTTCCCGAAGTATTTTTAATGATTTCTTATGAATACTTGTTACAATTTTATACCTTTGGATTTTAGCCCTTGTGGTTTTTTGTTCTCCAAGTGATGATACTTAGACATTAACAATGGTTGGAAATTGCAGAAATCACAACTGTTGCTACATATTTAAATGCAGTTAAATAACTTTTTCATGCTCTTTTAATTCATAGGAATTTCTGTCCATATTGAAATAGATCATGGAAAAGTTCGCTTGGTTCTTAATTCAATTTGCTAGATATTTATGCCTGTTGTCTCCTAAAATGATGATGCTTCCATTTCCTAAGTTGCAACTGCTTGTAGGAAAGTGTAGAAAGCCTTGCAGACATCTGACATTTCTTAGATTGCTGATTCTGATTTAAAGCTCTTGACATTAGTCTTTGATCACATTGTATGTTAGAAGTACTTAAAAAAGGCAAAAGCATTTGAATAAGTGTCACAGTTCATGGTTAAAATTAGTCTAGGTTAATTCTGGAATTAACCTGGCTGAAAAAAGTAATTTTGCATTTACAACTTTCTTGGTCTCTGTGTTAGTGGTTTATATAATTGTCAGCTTGTTAACAAGTTGTTTTCAAGGCGTTTTCTTCCCTTTTTTTTTTTAAGGTAGGAGAATTTTAAAATGCCTTGTATCATCAATCCTTCCATTTTCAACAACCTGTTTTCTATTTTAAAATGCATTAAACTGTGCAACACTTACTTGTTCCCACAATTTCTGTTTCGGAATCTGCCTGAACTTTTTCACCATATTAACACAAAAGCAAATAATTGTTAATTTTATTCTTATAGTATCCCTCTGAGATAGAGAAATAGTAGCTTAATTATACAGCCAAGGAACTGTAACATCAGGCATATTGAGTGGCATGCAGAGGTCACACAGGAGGCCTGTTTTAGTAAACATTTTAAAATGCATATGGAAATAAAACTTCTTAAAAGATTTAATGTCAGAACAGACACCAAAAAGTGACTAAATTGCTACAAATATGGTTGAACTGAAATCCTGAACAAAATTTTGTAATTTTAGGGTAATTTCTAATTTCCACAGCATTTCAGTTTGCTGAGGTTTGTTGATTGGCTATTTATTTGTATAAACCACTTCAAGATAGATTTTATGTATATTATGCAGAAATAGAGAAAATGTTACAGGTATTTTTTGGTTCTTCTGGTACTAGGAAGCCGTAGATTTCATCTTTTAAGTCTCCTGAAAAGCGTAACGTAAGACAAGATATTATCTGCCTTCTATTCTATTTTTCTTTCCCCCTAACATGAACCTTAATTGAATGAATAAGTCTTCAGACTGGTTTGCTTCACTGAAGGCAAAGAAGGGTGAAATGGTTTAATGTAATACAACACCATGAAGCTATCTTGTAGAAGATCCTGTGTACGTGCCTTGTTTCTTATAACAATAATGGTTTGTGGTAATGTTCTTTAATGCATATTTCCACAGGATTTTATAATTGTTGCAAAACTACTATAACTTGCTCTGTACTTTAGGTAAAAAATACATTAAAATGGTGATCAAAGGGAAATTTATATTCTCCATGTTTTTCTGTATTTTCTCAAGCCATAGACGTGGATGAGGTGGTTATGAAGAACTTCAGCCAATGTTTCGAATGCTGGTATAAAATTTTCTTGAGAGCTATAAGCATTGAATGAATGCAAGTAGAAGATAATACCTTTAGTTGGTTCAATAAGACATATTGCTCTTCCTTCTTTAAAAATCCATTCCAGTAGTCAATAAACAAATATCCATTCCCAAAATCTTTTTCCTCTTTTGCCATATTAGACTATGTGGAGGGAAGTCCCATCATATGTCAACAATAGTACAGCTTGTCACCATGTTTCTGCTGCACAAGAGGAGTTGGTGAGAGCAGCAGCATTGCATTAGTTTAGGTTTTGATACCAATGTTCTGAAACAAAGCTTTTCCTTTGATCCTAAATCACAACTTCTAACGTAGGGAAAATTTTTGGCAAAGTTTCAATTGAATATTTTCCTGCTTCTATGTTAAGAAGTTTTCTGAAAATATATATTCACATTTGGAACCTGTGCAAGTGAGGGGTCTCACCTATGCGTATATTTAGATTGAATTATTGAACGAACTCAGTTGCTTAAACTTTGTGGTGTGGATAATGGCTCAGAAACATCACACACAGTTTTTCTTTGTCAGGCTTTCCTTAAAGACATACGGGAATACAAAAGTAAGATGGTGTGTTCAGAGCAGAAAGCGAAAGATCAGTCACACAGTATTTTTTGGCTTTATTCTTTGATTTATCTACACTGCCAGTCAGCCTCTCAATCTCAGTCTTTTCCCCGATATCTGAAGCTCTTATAAATGCTGTATTTACATGCATATTTAGAATACAGTACTCAACATAATAATGAATCAAAGGTTCTATAGGTCTGTTTTTAAAGTGCTCAGAGGACTTATAACAGTAAGAGATCCGGTTCTTGATGTTTACTTTTCTCTTCCAGGAAATCTGTATAAAAACCTGAGATATATTTTAATGCTGTTAAAACCATAAGTAACTTAAAAAGTAATCCTAGGTGTACTTTTCTACTACCTTTATCCACTAGGTGACAGTACAGCTCTTTTACCTTTTATTATTATCCGTAGGTATTTTTTAAAAAAGCAGTTCTTTGCAAACTTCTAAGAACATATTCTTTCCAACTGAAAAGGATGTGCTGTGCATGATTGTTTTAATGAGAAAAAAATCTTGTATGGTAAGGAAAATTGTCTCAGTGTAGTTAGTTTATTTAATGTAATTCAAATTCCTTATCATTAAGCAAAGTTGTTTGGTTTTAACTGTGAAGAGTGGCTTACTTGTGGTCTGATACATTGCTATGGAAAATCAATTTGTGGAAATAGCTTGGAAAAAAAGGAAGTTTTCAGCCCCAAGGTAAGATATGCAGAACAATTATACTTTTAATTGTACTGTTGGTCTGTAGAATAGAAATTAAATTAATAAATCTTTCCTTTAAATAAATAATAGATCGTGCAGCGTAGTTAACTCTTGTTTATAAGACCCGTTACAGTGATTTAATTAGAGATAAATTGCGCACTTTCAGTACTGTATTTTATAGTGCAGTTATCTTTTACTTCAGCACTTAGTTGCTGCTTGCTTTCTGTAAATTATTGAGAAGCCCATACACTTGAAGGAAAACAAAAGGTTGAGTTTATAGAACTGTATTTTCATGCAAAATTGCATGCATTTTGAAAACTGATCCTGCTAACGTTCATTTCGCTGCTGCTCTGTACTTTTGATTAAAATATATTTCTGAATGTCTGTAGATGCATTCTCAAAGCACTGCCCTGTACGAGATTAATCTTACTGTAAACATTAACTTTGCTGCATACATAGGTGTCATATAATTACATAACTAGTTAAAATTATCATTTGTCAGGAATAGAGACTTTAAATATTCCTGAAATCCAAGTTGAAGCATTAAAAAGCCCTAGAGAGACACATTTAGTGTTTATCATAAACATTTTCATAATACATTTGATCAAGATACATGGTTTTGTTAAGATTATTTTGTTACACTGTCACTGCATATTGTTTGCAGCTTGTGTAATTGTGTGTTTCTTAGGAGGAACATTTAGTAATTGCCCTGATTCTTAACAAAGAAAAAGATTTTGTTACATAGTAGAATTGTTTGCTTTTGTCATTCCACTGCTGCATTCTGAGAAAAAGTCTTTTAAAAGCATGCTTGAATATATACAGTAGGCAAATTAAGTAAAAAAATTAATATTACATATTAATAATAAAATAAGTTAGTCAATTTGTAAAATTAAATAACTCTAGTGATTTGATGGGTTTCCTCATCAAGCACCTTCAACTTAAAATGTATAAAACGTTCAATTTTAAATATTTAGGAAAAAAAAGACTTGTAATAACTTATTCAAAAAATGTCATTCCTGTAAAAAAAAAGTTTTATTTACAATACTGATTGCCAGCTGAAATTTTGATAAGATTTATGCTCTGATTATTAACCTTCTTCCCCAAAATGGTTCAAGTCGTTATAGAATTTGGCTAATTTATGTTTAATGGCTGAGGACCATGTAAGGCTTATGCACTTCATACTTGTGATAGAGCATTACAAAGGGTTGCTTTGCACGTTGACTTAGGATTTCTAGCAACATTAAAGGCTAGTTTATTTCAGCACTTCTGGTAAAATGCTATGGTTCACCCTTGAGACATCATTTTATATACATGTTGTAAATAAGTGTTATTCATTTTCTTACTACAACGTAGGGTATGAATGAGTATTTAATTTCAAGGAAAGAGTTTCTCTTTAACTTCCATCACTTTTCTGTATCTTCTTAGACAGTAAAAATCAAATACACTTTACTATGTATTCAACCACATGCATATTATTTTTCATATTTCCTTTAGGCATACTCAAAATAATACATCCTCTGGCTGGACAATCTAAGAAGCACTTCTGCACCTTTCAGTTTAATTGTAAAGCAGTTAAATAAAAAAGCTTACATAGATGATTTTAAGCAATTCTATGGACAGTAACTTTAAGAAAAAGTTTTAACTGAGAGATGATAAGGGCATACAAAAGAAAATATACTTATGAAAGCACTGTCTTTTTCTACAATTCATTTAGGAATCAGAGTAGCAACTCCCTCATAAATTCATAGTTAAGTAACTTCAACAATAACCTTGGGTTTTGGGGGTTTTTATGACTGAATTCAGGCATTTAAAAATAAACTAGAGAAGTTGTGAGGTCTTTTTTTTGGCAGTCTTTTTTTAAAAACGTGTATTTGAAAAAAATAGCTATGCTTTCTTGACGTGTACATAAATAGAAAATGCAGTTTTAGAAAGCTGTAGTTCATAAAAGCATAAGTGTTAACAAAATAGAATCTTAATTTTTTAAAATAGTTAGCTACCCTCTGTGAATGCTTTTGCCAAAGTGGACCTTCCTGAGCCAAATGAAGCCATTAGATTCTATGCAGAACAGAAGTAATGTCTTTTTAAGGGAGCTCAATACAGTATGACTTCATGTACCACCACTCTTGGCCTGTTTCTAACCTTCCTCTTATTACATAAATTACTTCAGTTAACTTGTTTGTGATTTATAGCAGTGCAAGAGAAATATCAGATGTGTCATGCTTTTACCAGCTTCTTCTACAAAATAAGATGTGAAACATTGCAACCGAAGTCTTCTCTATTCTGTATTTCACAGGAAAAAATGATGGCTTGGTTCTGAAATTTGTTGAAATCTGTAAAAGCAAGGCTTTTCTGTCCACTTCAGCAGGTGTCAGGTCAAGCACTTTGTTCTGATTCTGCAAGGATTTATGTGCAGCACAGTTAAGTAGTGTTGAATGTATGTAAGCACGCCTTAGTAAGCACTAGGGTTAATTATTGGTTTTGTACATAAATCCAAAAATGATCGTGCAGTTTGACTTAGAAATATATTTGATTTGATTTTTTAACAGTTCATAAAATATGTAGGAGCTAGAGGAAAGAATAAAAGGCAACACTGTAATCAGAATACTTCTCTGGTTATGCAAGGGACCAGCATCTTCTCTGTCACTAGCACTATTCATTGTTTGGTGTATACAAATTTGGATAAAGGAATTGACTATGTTGAAGAAAAACAAAAAACATAGAGAACAAGTACAGTCAGGCAGATATATGGGAAAGAGAACAATTATAACCTACCAAGAAAATTGCCTGTGAGAAATTCTGTAGTTGTGTCTAATTCCATAAATATTTATTTTTCACATTTTACCGTGGTCATTGCCTGGAGTTGCAAAACAGCTTGTGAATCTACATTTCTCTCTGGCTACCATTTATTTCAATAAATTTATTTCAATAAATGGTGCAACTTGTTTATGGAATAGCATTTATTTCAATAAATTTATTTCAATAAATGGTGCAACTTGTTTATGGAATAGCATTTTTGCCAACAGCAGTAATCATAATGAACTGTGTCCTAACTAGCATTTTATTATAAATTCCTCTCAAACCCAGAAATTATTTTTTTTAAAAAATCATGTCCAATAAGATACTTGTGTCTCAGAATTCTCATTAATTAACTCCGACATACAAACAGAGATGGAAGAATCTCTTCAGTCCATAACGTTTTTAGTGAACCTGCTATTAATGACCTAAATTTAAAAGTGTGATTCTGAACTTTAATCGTTATTTAATTAATTTAATAATGATTAGATAGATACTAATTCTCTAATTAATTACTGAATCTATAACTTAAAAATGGAAATGGGAGAAGCATTATTTTTAAACAAACTATTTGTATGTATACGTACATGTTCATGTATTTTTCAGGTTTTTTTATTGTGCAGCAAATTATTTCCTCACCCAGGTAGATTACAACATTTTCCTGAAAACTTCTTATTAATTTGTTTTCGAGTATGTAGATAAACTTAAAAGACCAGGTATTTAGGAAAAGTGAGCACCTGGAATTGGGTCAGATTTTTCAGGAGGTCAGTGTCTGAGAGTATGCACAGATGACATGTCACCAAATGATGGTTGCTTTGTTCTGATTTCCTTTGTCCCTAGCTTCATGAGTTATATAAGCAATTAACACAAAGCAAATGGATTTTAAAACTTTAGTCAAGTGATAATACTGAGTGCCAGTAAAAGTTTAAAGAGACTACCTGCAGTGAAGGACTTGGAAATGGTAAGAAATGAAACATCAAGACATGGCAAACTTAGGGTAGTAGTCAGTAAATTGATAGAAGTTTTCAGTAGAAAAGCATTTTACACCGCTCACTTACTTTACAAATCACAGTGAGATGATTATTCATTAAATCAAAACTTCAGTATCCCTCCCTCCTTTTTCAGGGGTTCATGAGGAGAATCAAAAAAATTATTTGATGAAGGATCATTGGAGATGGAGAATTTATATGGTTCAGTTTTGGTAAAGCAGATGTAGATTTACTTGTAGCATTTGTGTTCTACTAATATTGATCCCCATTGATATAGCTGATTTTTCAGTCTTTATTCGTAGGTTGTGAATTGAAAAGCTGCAGAACACTAACTGATACTGGTGAAGCATATGCAGTTAAAAACTCAGTAGCAAAAATCTGATAGGATTTTCTCAGGTTAAAAATACAGATTATCATAATTCCTTAAAGCGGTAAAACTTTTACTTAGCAATGTTGAAGTGCTTTAGCCATCTGTTGAAATCAAAATAATTCTGATGCTCAGCTTCCACACACAGTTTAATAATTTAGTTGGGCAATATACGATGAAGTGAATAGTTCTTACATAAATGTGTGAAAACTAAGTAAATAATGTATGTTTTTCCAGTTTTACAGTTACATGATGCTGTCACTTGTTCAGGATTCCCCCCAGTTTGCATCAGAGTTGATTTTGGTGCATTCATACGTTGGAGGAAAACTCACAGGGGCCTCTCTTACTGTGTTACTACTCAGTTTCTTCTTAAGAGAGAGCTGAGTGCTGCACAGCTTTTGTCAGAGCTATAATGTTGGTCCAGTGATATACATAGGGCTCCATTTAAAAAGCTTGTTCCTCATGCTTTTATTTTTTACATTTCTAAATAAATTTAGTGGATCTGTTCCACTGAAAATATGGCTACGGAACATCTACACATTAGGGAGATTTCACATGGCTCTTGTTGCACCTGAAAAAATAGTTTCACTTTCAGCACTAAATAGAGAAAGAACATCATCAGTGTTCATGGTTTTACATTTTAACGTACCAGGTGAGAGAGCTGCTCTTCAGAATGGCTGTCATGCTAGTTTCAAAAAATGCAAAAACATGTGGGCTTTTTGGAGCTGAGCAGTCCATGCTGGCTGTGTGCCAGTATAAGTAAAATGTGTGGAAACGTAACGGCCCAGAGCAAGCTAATAAATGACAGTGTCACATGGGTTTAGAAACAAGATCTTCAGGGAACAGCAAGAATATGCATGTCTTAAATATTTGTGCTCTTGGAGGATTCAAAGTGCACTTGAGAAAAAAAGGGAGGCCTTCAACTGAAAACAAATATGATTTAAGTTGAAAGCAAACCGTAAGGCATGAGATGTGAAACTGGAAAATACTGTTTATGCAGAAGTAATAGCTTTAGTAAATCAAGGCTTCTGTGAGTATTTTGATTCGTACTACTAGGCTGTGCAGATACCAATGCAGTCTGATTTATTGTTTGCAAAACTGGTAAGATACAACAGGTGGATGGCAGTGATAAATTAAGATGTAAAGAAAGGGAAAAGAATACACAGTTGTAATGTCATGATGGTGCCACTTGTGCAAAATTTGTATATAGCTGTCAGCCAGCTGAATTCTGCACTCATCATGGGTTAAACTATCATTACTGAAGTTTTGCCTTTTTTGTTGCCAGGCTATAATATATGCATTGCTATATTCCTTGGATATCTGCTGGTGTGACTTCATCTGATGTTCACTCAGGAGTATTGTTATGTTTAATTTGTGTATTCTCTGCCCATGTCTGTTACATAGCAGAGGTTTAACATTGATCTACAGAGATGCAAGCCTTATCAGCTGGACTTTGATTCTGAAACATGATTAAGTCCATGGCAAATCAATATTCAAAAACTATTTAATATGAAACTGTCCTGAGGCTTTAGTTTGCAAAAGAAGAAAAAAAAAATCTCGGTATTTGTGATAGCTCTTGAGAATGTTGAACATTGGAAAACACATTTTACTTAGGTTTGAAGAAAGGTTGTTGTTCCTAATACTTTTAACTTCTTTACTCCTTCAAAATTAATGTTATTTTTAGAGTGACAGCAGAAGCTTGTTATTTTTTTCTAAAAAGGAATAAAGTGGATGAATGCTACTGTTTAACACAAAACATGATAGTTCAGAAAGCTGTGTCCCTTTCCTCAGAAATTTCCATTTCACAAAAAAAACCCTGGTTTTTTTTTTGCTACATTTTCAGTCAGAAATGGGGTGTTTTCCAGTACAGGCTTATACAATGATTATAAATGGCCAGGTGCAGAGGCACCAGCCATTATTTTTGAGGAAAACAGTGACATTTTCTTCATTGGGTCTCATGATAGGAAACCAAATAAAAGTTGCAATCTAACCATTTACAAATTAACGACCCTGCAACGTATACACAATGACTATTCATGTACCTATGCACATACCATAAAAATGGTGGTAATTAGCTAAACAGATGATATCCCCTCTAGTCTAAATATCAAGTTTCAGTGCTGTCCTGCACCTCAATAGCACAGGACTGCTTTCTTACAGACTTTCCAATGGGAATGTTTCCAAGTGCAGGGCTCCTGGAGGTGGTCTTCTTCCAAAAGACTTCTGTTTTCTGCAAGAATGAATTCTCAGAATTAACTCTGAATGAATGTATTAATTTTATACCAATAGGCTATCCAAGATGGGAATGTGTAACCTACAAATTAAATGTATTGTTACTTACCGTATCTCCAGCATGAGGTTCAGAGAGTGGTACATAAGAAATATCAAAACAATTAGATATTTGAAACCGAGTGTTCTCTCTGACTGCTAATGGCAATGTTTCCACCTAGCATTTTCATTTTTTTCAAGTCTCACAGGATTTTCATGCATTTCATGACTTGATGTTTCTCTTTACCTGGATCTGCCATGTCAGACATAGACAAAAATTAAACTTGAAGAGTGCTGAATCTAGATTGCACGCACTGACAAGAGGAATTTGGGAACTAATATCAAAAGGGACTCATAGCTTTAAATTATGGTTTTGCCCTAATTAAAATGTAAGATTTGCTCTGTTATTGTGGCACTGTTAAAAACTTTTTTTTTAAATGAGTTATGATAACAAGGTTGATAAACATAAAATAGAGCCTAGCGTATCTCCAAATTACATTAATTACATTTTACTAAATGACACTTAGGCTGATTTTAAAGAGTACTTTAAATAATATCTGACTTTTAGAACCAAAATCAATTATAAAACAGGACTAGTAGCAAATGCGTATTAAAGTCTTGATTTTATTTAAGCAACTAAGTATTAGACTGTTCCCACTAATAAGAGGATTGTGGCTATTCACAAAGTAATTTGCATAACCCTTGTCTAAGTCTCTGGTCTTAAAATTTTTGCATTAATTAATCATACATTGATTAATTATCCCGTAGTGAGATGCCTTGCTCTGTAGACAAGGGAAGGGCGTTGGATGTTGTATACCTTGGCTTTAGGAAGGCATTTAACACAGCCTCCTATAGACTTGTTGGCACCATGCTGGTGACATGTGAGTGACATAAGTGATCAATTATTTTTGTTTTGACTTTTTTTTAAATTTTCAAAAAAAAATTTAAATACTGAAAATTTTCACTAGAATTTTTGGCCTCTTTTAGACTAGTATTTTGCCGTAAAGATTTCATATTTCTTTTACACTAGGCTATATCAGCTTCTATGTGTCTACTATTAGCCATCATCCTGACATGCATACAGATGCTCTCAGTTTTATCTTTGAGCTTTAGAAAGAGATTGGTACTTAGATCCTATAAAGTGCATAACACCAAAAATACACTTAAGTGTTCTTAAATTTTCTTCAGTTCCCTTTTATAGATCTCACATTCTCAGATTGATGCCCTGTATTTAATAAATTTAATTACCTGCAGATAAATCTTTCTTCAACCAACTTTATAGATGAATTATTGTCTTCAGAGACACACAAAAGTGTGTCTTCACAAACTTATGATGTGCCTTGTGAAATTTTATTGACTCATTCATCTTAAATTCTCTTTCTGTTCTAGCTTCTTTTGTTTCTCACATCCTTGAGCTACACAGAAAAGTGCTGAAAACCAGTATAGATACTTAACCAGGTAATCTGTCTAGCTGTAGTAGACAACAAGAGGCTCATGTTGACATGGAAGCTATGCCATACTGTGTCTACATTGTTTTTTTTACTTTGGAGCAGAAGTATGATTCAGTCCACAATGTGGTATGGTGAACATGAACTAGATAGTTTTGAAGGGAATGAAACTGCCTGCTCTGCTGTCAGGTCACCGAGTGCTTTCCAAACCCTAACAGGGAAAACTAATCCAAACCAAACCAGAGCATAAGACAAAGTCTGTTTTTACATAAGACTGTATGTAATGTAGGTGTTTTGAGGTGTCTGGACTAATTCCTTTATTCATGTCACACATTTCTGTTGTGCCTAATTAATTTCAAATCTAGATATAACAAGGTAGCAAAAAGGAGTTAAGTGGATTAATTGAGTCCTTTAGTTACAGTCCTCAAATAATAATGTTGTCCTCGCTTCAGCTGGGATAATTTTCCTCCTAGTAGGTGGTATAGTGCTGTGTTTTGGATTTAGGTGGAGAATAATGTTGATAACACACTGATGTTTCACTTGTTGCTAAGCAATGCTTATATGAAGTCAAGGACTTTTCAGCTTCTCATGCCCTGCCAGCAGGGAGGCTGGAAGGGCACAAGAAGCTAAGAGGGTCTACAACCAGGACAGCTGACCCTAACTGACCAAAGGAATATTCCATACTATATGTTGTCGTACTCAGTTTATAGTCCAGTGGGAGGTGGCTGAGGGCACTGCAGCTTGGAGACTGGCTGGTTGTTGCTCAGCAAATGGTGAGCAATTGTATTGTGCATCACTTGTTTTGTATATTCTATTATCATCATCGTTGTCGTCCTTTTCCCTGCCTTTGCCTCAACCCACAGTTTTTATTATTTTTATTCTCTCCCACATCCCACTGGAGGTGGAGGGATGTGAGCAAATGGCTGTGTGGTGCTTAGCTCCCTGCCAAGGTTAAGCCACAACAAATGTAAAACACAATTGTTGTGTCTTTAGTAACTTTGCAGAGGAGTTTTACTTCTTTGATTTCGTAGAGTAGAAGCAGCATATGTCATTTGCTTCCTGCAAGCATTCAAGCTAGTTCTGATCCTCACAAAGTGGATTTCACAGGTCTGCCTGTCCCTAACTTTGATATCTTGAGTAGAGAACATTATTTGAATTTGCTGGTATACAGGAACTCTAATCTTTCTGGGCTTTTTAATAAATCTGTGAAGAGAATGGGTTGTACTGTCTACCTCAAGCTGATGTGGAGAGAAGAGAGTTTTGGACAGTGAAAAGTGGGCTTTGCAGGGCAGGGTTCAGCATATCTGCTGTTTAGCTGCAAAAAAACTTGGATTTATAGAATATTTTTCAGATGCTGGTTGCTTAACATGACCTGGCTTTGGTAGACATATTTGTGCAGGGAAAGCATGGACATGACTAAGGGATATAGAGCTTCTCTATTAGTGTCAAGAGTAGTGTGGCTCACTATACCACAGTGGTGGCATTCTCTATAGTTAAGGAAGTCTCTTTAAAAAGAACAACATAGCTACTTTAGACTTATCCTTTTGCACTTGACTTGCAACTAACCACCTGTCAGTGATTAGAGCTCATATTAAAGAAATAAACAAGGGGATTATAGAATCCTCACTGGTCTTGTGGCTTCTTTTTATTCTGAAAAAAAAATCTGATTTTATAAAACTCAGTGGAGGAAATGTGTCTTCTGTGTGAAAGAATCCTTAGGAATTCATAATTAATTTCAACATACCAGCAGAAGGAGATTTGCTACCTGACCAATAAAAATCAGAAAATTCTCAAAGAAAGAAGTTGAAAATATCTATCAATACAGTCGATGGTTGTTATGTCCTCATACTTTCAGTGGAAAACTATCCTTTCTTAGCTGGTGGTATTAATGTTTTTAAGACATCTGTCTCCTGGCAAGTTTAGCATTACCAGTCTCTTTGCCTCTGTGGAGGATTATTGCTCTATCTTTATGTTAAATACAGCTACACCTTTCCCCCTTCTTTTTCTTCTTTGGTGGTGTTTGGTTTTTTTGTTTTGCTTTTTTTTTAATGCTGACAAGCTGCTGATGTAATTAAGTTTTGGAAAGAAGAGAGGGTGTGGGCGCCTGAAAATGTTAAAGACAGGTTAATTCTAGATGTGGCTTTGCATGTTGACATTTCCCAGTTAACACACAACTGCATAGTAGGTTTCTCTTGAAACTTTGCCATGATATACTGCCAGCAAATGGGAGTGGTGAAAAACACTGGGAAGACCAGTGACTGCTAAAATAACACAAAATAGTGGTGCTGTCAACACCTGTTGCCACAACATAGGATTCAACAAAAAATGCATGCAGTAGAAGACCCTAGAATATTTGGAGAGCTTTGTCTACACAGGTCACATTGAAGAAAATATTTTATCCACAGATACTCAATAATCAGTCATTATCTTTCAGCAGTGTGGGCACCAAAAGTCCAGTTTGTTACTGGTATACATTAGAAAACTTCTCTGAAATGCTAGGAAGCTGCTTCCGTATTAATAAGGAGAGAATTGAGTCCTGAGCATCTTTGTACGCAAAGCACATCTTTTAAGCTTCATCTTGAAACTGGGATTAATATTGGTGTTGTAGTCCTTATAGTGAGTGTTATTAATATTGGTGGAATATTGGGGAAGAATAATAAAGGTATATATAGTTGTAGATCTCTCTGTAGAGTTATGTGCTACCTGTGGGGTGACATCGCTGATTTGAAACACAAGTTCATAGTCATACATAGTGTTTTACAGCTCATAGACTTTATTATTGGGTATATTTTGTATAAAATATTACTTGTGAATTGTGAACAAAAGATGCGAACAAGAATAAGTCTTCTTTTGCATTTCTGAAATGGTTTCTTTTGTACAAGCGTGAAATAGAAGTTGTTAAAATTTAGTGAGGAAAATGAGGGAGAAGCTCGCCCTAGGACAGCTGGTCACTATGTGACTGGATGGTTTGCCCCAGAGTAATAGACATCACATCACGTTACTTTTTTTGCACTTCTATTTCTTCACAGCATTACTGAGTTCATCAGCTGTTCTAAAACAGACTGCTCTAAATGTCTAAAACACTGGTTTTTCAGTGTCTTGCATGTGTATTTTTGACCAAATTTTTATGTGTTATTATTTAACTATTTAGTATATTTTTACCGAGAAGAATGATTTATGTTCTTTATCCAGAAGAAAAATAAGGTTTTACTCTGCATTACATAAATGCTTCTAATGGTAACCTTTTAGGAACATTTCTATTACTGCTGTTAGGTTTATCTTTGGGCGAGCTTTTCTTTGACCTTTTTAGTACTCTCTGTACAGATTTCTAGTCTGAAATTTTTGGGTCCCAGGGGTATCTGAGTCAAAGATTATGCATTTTCAGTGTAACATGGAAAATTGCCATTATCTATATTACACATTCAGTATTACTATGCCCATTTCTATTTGCTTTCCTCATCTGAGCTGTCATTGGTACTGTCATTTCGTTATTCATATGTCTTGATACTTCAGTTTGTTTTTACATTGATGATACAAAACTTGGAAAAAAAACCCCATGTCAAGCTATTCAATTATTCTTAACTTTAGGAAGTATGTAAGAAGTAAGTATTCTAATTTCCCTTAATTTTATTTTGTTTGTGCATCTTTGTCTTTCAGTTACATATGGAATATGTATACATATACATATGTTTATATATATGTGTGTGTGTATATATATATATGTATACATATGCATATATATATGGAATATATATACAAAGCTGGTGAAGGGGCTGGAGAACCAGTCTTACGAGGAGTGACTGAGAGAGCTGGAGTTGTTTAGCCTGGAGAAGAGGAGGCTGAGGGAAGACCTTATTGCTCTCTACAACTACCTGAAGGGAGGTTGTGGAGAGGAGGGAGTTGGCCTCTTCTCCCAAGTGACAGGGGACAGGACAAGAGGGAATGGCCTCAAGCTCCGCCAGGGGAGATTCAGACTCGACATAAGGGAAAAATTCTTCACAGAAAGGGTCATTAGGCAATGGAATGGTCTGCCCAGGGAGGTGGTTGACTCGCCTTCCCTGGAGGTGTTTAAGGTGCGGGTGGATGAGGTACTGAGGGGCATGGTTTAGAGGTTGGTGGGAATGGTTGGATTCGATGATCCAGTGAGTCTCTTCCAACCTGATGATTCTATGATTCTATGAATTTGATTTTCAAATCTCTAAAACAAAAGGGAAAGATGTATGCCTTTTGAAATAAGTGATTAATAATTCTGGCTTTCAGATGTAGTTTGCCTTAAATACTTCGTACAATACTAGAAAAGAAATGTGAACAGTAAAGTTGAGGTGTAACAACAATCCCTCAGGGTTCATAGTTGGAGAAAGTTACTTCTGCCTACTGCTCATAGTATGGACTTCCCTTGAATAAGAAAGTTTAGCTTCTAGCCGCACCTGCTTACTAGCTACTCTACATATATTGAGACAAGCTACTTGACTGTTTATGTACCTCACTGCTAATGTCTTTGAAAGTCTGCTAACTCTTCTGGAGAGGTGATTAATTAAAATTTTTATAGGGAGGACTTAAAGGTTGACATTTTGGAAAAGGGTATGGAGGTTACAGTTTGCTATTACATACCAAGAAAGAGGCTGAAGAATAGTTCAGTCTACAGAATCAGTTTTTGAAAACTTTCTACTTTGTGTATCTATCCTTTATATAGATTTTTCTGTTGTTAAGTAATCCTTTGTGAAAGGACCCAAACCAAAATCCAGAGAATATGAAGAGGTTCTCTCCATCCACCTCAGTGGCTTTATATTATGCCAAATGTGATCAAATACCCATAACTTGAGTCATTTAGTACACACTCTAGCTGCTGTGTTCAAAACTGTTTTATTCCATGAGGTCCTTAGTTTTATGATACAAGCATTTAGTGCAAACCTGACTACTGGACTGTGACATACAAGAATTGCTTAGTGATCATGCAGCAATGAAGGAACTTTCTCCTTAGTCAAAATCCTACTTGAAATTAGTGTGCATTCTGTGCTCAGCAGAGAGATCCCCAAGTAACAGAAGCTATGTGAAAAAAAGAGTTCTAGGGAATGCTGGTAGTGACTTTCTTTATAAAGAGCACCACAGCTCCTAGAAGCACAGCATGCTGTGCTAGCCAAAGAGGTGCTTGCATGCCTTTCAGTTTCCTTTAGGATTCCTTGTTGTGTGATATTTACTCATTGCGTTGTTGAGTAGTATGTTGAGTAGTACACAAAGAAACATAAATATCTAAATCTAAGCTCAGGAACTATTACATTTTGACTCTCCAAATACTGTGTCATTTCTAGCTTTTGCAGATAAATCCAGAATAATATTATTCCAGAACAGTATTTCCATAGTGAGACCAAAGATTTTTTTGAAGTCATGTATTTACTATTTTAAATTTTCATTTTGTAGAGACTTTTGTAACAGTACAGTCTTTAAGGACAGGTCAGAAGGCTTATAGACTGTTGAATGTGTGACAAAGAGGCCATAAAGAATCTGGTCAGATGTACCTAATTAAAGGTAAATGAAGGACAGCTGCTTTTTATGTTTCCAGCACATCTTTGATCTGCTCTACCCCTCAGACCTCTGTGGACAAGGTAGTTAAATACAATCTAGGAGGCCTATTTTAAAAGACGTTAAAGCCCTCCAGGGCAATCTAGTGACAGTCCAACCAGCCATAAGCTGTTTGCTTTATTCATTAGAGAACTTTAAATGTGTCAAGAAATAGAATAATGTCCATGCTCTTAGATCAGCATTAGCAGTGAAGATTACAACAGCTCTGGGACATATGAATGGGTAAACTTCTTATGAAAACAAGTTTATTGATAAGCATTTTACTATAATGGCAAAGAAAATATAGGCTATACATTTTCATTTCAGGAATATTGATTCAATATGCATTGAAATATATAAAGCTGTAGTGACACAAACATCGCATAACCCAGTACTGACCTCAGTGATCCTTCAATCATGGTTTAAAAAACTTCCTTTTCAGACATTCGTGATGGAAAGAATATGTCATACCCTAGTGACACAACAGCACATAATACTTGCTGAAGAATTTATGGAGAATTTACACAATATATAGCCTTTCACTTGTGTCTAGAGGCTCAGGTACTTAAATTTGTAAATTGCAAGTGTTTATTTTATAAGTCAAAGCTTTAATGTCAATACAACATAAGTAAAGGATGTAGAAAGACTAAATAAAGAAAAAAAATCAGTAAGCTCTATAAGCTCTATAAGCAGCTCTTTATTGCTAGTCTTTTTGGAAAAAGTGACTTTGCCCAGAAATATCTGTGAGTCTAACTCTGTCTATTTTTTGAAAATTGTTTGATATATTAATTTTGTTATTATTATTTTGTAAATGGGAATTGAAATGGAAATAAAGGCGAAACAAATTCTTGTAAAATTCTAACTGGTCAATGCCAGAGATACATGCCATATCGCTTCAATGATATTTAAGAACATAGGGAAAATATTAGGTTTTTTTATATTGTGTGCTGTGTTTTGCTGTGTTATCTTCTGCGTTGGTACCTAAATGTTGCATTGTCTGACTATATAATCAAATTCTCCTGTTATTCAGTCCCACTAGGACAGTTTTGGTATTTTAAAACCAAGAAAAGATCAGAAAAGTCTGGAATTTTAAAATGGTCATGTCAACTGCCTTTTTGACATAAATGCAAACTTCTTGGTCTTACCACGGAAAGAACATTTCTACATGGCATTTTACCTCAAAAAGGCTTATTTGAGTGGTGCAGTTGGAATTGCTTGGCTATGAAAGTGCTGGATGCTACTGGAGTCTAGAAGAGCCTTTCTTCCAAAGAGATGTAAATGTATTAGAAGATCTTCTGTGACTAGCTACCAATTTTTCCTAGGTGGTTTCTTAGTCTTAATATAAATATATTTAATTGTACATAATTTAAAACTAATTTGCTCCTCAAAATTGTCATAGATTTCTCAAATGGCAGGTACATAAATATTTCTGCAGTAAAGTCACAGACCTGAAGTTAAGTTGGTGAACCAAGGACGTAATTTTTTCATTTAAAATAAGCAGCAAATAAAAAATTCAAATTCAGCTGGAAGGTGGCCCTTGTTTTTACTCAGTAGAGATACTCAGTGAAACTCAGCTTAACTGAAACTCAATAAAAGGTTCACTGGGCTGCATTCTAGGCAATAGTAAGTATAAAGATGCGTTATAGGCAATAGTAAGAATAAAGATAAAATTACTGGCAGCATGACCATAATATACTGATCTAGCTCATTGTGACAAAAACATTGCGAAAAGCAAACAATGAATGAATAAATTTGTGCTAAATTTAGACTAGTTTGCATACATACTTTAAATATTAAAGTGAGATATTTCTTACTAAGAGGCAAATAATAAATTGGCAAATTATTACAGGTTTCTGCTAAATATAAGATAAATACATATTGTGAATTGAGACCTATGGTTTTAGCTAGCATACTTAGATCTGTTCCACTCACATTGTATCTACATCTGTCAGCTTGGCTGTGTGTTAGACTGAAATAAAAAGTTCGTACTATGGTAGAACTACTGTGAAAGAGAAATGCAAAAGCTTCGTATATCTTCAATTTATCCATTTATCTTCAATTTAAAGAACCAATAAAAAAAGTCAAAAAGAGAACTAAAATAGAAGAATAACGTTAAGTTTTTTAACAAACTTTTTTTTTTTTTTTTTGGTAACAAAGTACCTTGGCTAACAAGGCAAACTTTAAGAATGCAAAATACCTTCCTTACTGACAAATGCTGCATTGTAAATGTTGGTTTATTACAACAATGACCTCAGTATTTGTATATGCATGTACCATCACAAGATGAAATTTGCTTTTTCAAAGGCTATAAATGCATATAAAGGTTTATGCATGTGTGTCTAGATACAATCACAACTTACACCGAGTATCTTGTATTCGTATCACAACTCTTTAAGATCTTCCATACCATTTTCTGTCTTTATTCATTTAACTGCTGTAACCCAATTTTCAAGCTAAGCAAAAATAATAAAATATAAAAACTTTTCCATTTGCAATTGAACTGAGCAATTTACCATCTCGCAATAATAATGATTTCTTTAGCTGGGCAGGGAGCAGTGAAATCATGCAGATACCAGGTAAGCATTATCAGCACCAAAGATGAGCATTTCGAACTGTCTGATGTGGGTATTGAACATGAGCACATTTCTAGGTCTGTGGATTGGAATTTGGGAAGCTGAAGGGGTTTTACATCTAAGCAACAGCCAGTTTAGATGACATGCTGCCCAAAACACTAATTTTCAGCTCCTCTCTTCCACCCACACGATTCTCCAGCACTTGAGTAACCTTTACTTGAAACCTTGAAGATTAAAATGCTAGTTTGCTATACAATCAAGAAGCCATTAGGAATTCAACAAAGGCTGATTTGCTTTCACAGAGGGAACGCTGACCACTTTAAGCACAAATGATACAGGCCAAACATCAGAAATTACCGTGTGCTGCTGAAGTCCTGGGGTTTTTGAAGGCCAGCTAATCACTGTTCCCAACCCTGCTGTTCCTCAGTTTCCAGGTAGCAATGCAACACTGACAGGTTGCATATATTAAGGAACACTGTTACCTAACAAATGTTGAAAATGACTCAGCTCCTCCTCTAGGCATGCAAAAGCCTTCTTCTAAAATGCGTTGAGTAAGAAAGGTAAAAAGAGAGTTCCTCCTGGGATTAATTGTGATCAGCTAACACATTTTTAAACTTAGGCATCCTTGTCCAAACTGAGGGAAAAACTGTATTCCACATCTTGTTTAATTAATGTGTTTTCTAGCGTATTTTCTCAGTGTAGACAAGGTCTTTAAGGAAGAATTACTTATGAATGCATCGTTGCCACTATGCAGTACTTTTTGTAGTAACTTTACATTTCTCCACATTTGCGAAGGAAAGCATTAATTTGGCTCATTACCTAAAAGGTTAATTAAAGTTTATGAGGAGCTCCAGGGTACCATTAGTTAATCACACACCACATCACTAAATAGAATCCTGGGCAAGAGTCAGAATAAGTGTCACTTTCTTGAGTGAAGACTGATATGTAGATCTTTTCCAGCATAGTCCATGCATACTGCTGTAGTGTTTTCCTTGGAGCCTACTTGATATACGATGATTGAGACGGGCTCAATACATGCCTGCCTCCCTAGGAAAGGAATGGGCCTTGGCTGCCACACATATTGCAGTGAAGCTAGCATTTTGGGGATATCTCCAAGGGAAGTGTAACCTTACAGAGAAGAGAAAAGCTTTATGTGTCTGTGAAGATGTAGGGGACAGCAGTCTAACAGAAACTAGCCTGTGCAGAATTGACTGCAGGGATATTTTTTTCCAGGCACTGTTTATTCTTTAAATAATGCTGTTACAATCAGGAAGAAGTTCCATGCTTCATCTTGTCAAATAAAGTGGTTTAGCCAACAGACAAGCAGATTTAAGAGGAATTTGTCATTGTTTTTACTAGGATACAAAGATCAAAATAAGATTCTTTCTGTCAGACATATATTCTCAAAGGGAAATGTGTAGTACGCATAAAATATTTATGATCATTTCTTACATTGTAACTATATCTACCTAAAAGCCAAAATAAATACCAACTGTTCCAACTATACAATATGCAGTGCCTGATGTGTTTATTGCCACATTTTGTATGACCAGTCTCCTTTCTGTTGCGTTTCTCCAGTGACTGTTATTCCAGGGAAATGAGTAACTCAAGGGGAGGAGGGCGCATAATCACTTCTATGCAGCGGGGGGTTGGCTGAACTAACATATGGATCATGCTCTACGTCTCTTGAATCTGTGTTGGAGTCTGTGTTCAAGGTGTATTATGCAGAAAACATGTAAAGGGTGAGCTACTCGGGTTTCTTTGAAAGACAAAACACAGATACTTCACACTTTTCAGTTCATAGCTTTGATGGTCAAAGAAGAGCTGAAGGTAAGAATTTGTCTCCTGAGGAAGACCAGAGCTGCAATGAATACAATTTTATTTGTGCTGTATAGCAAGTACTAATATCTAGATTTCATTTTCCTCTCTGTTCTGTGAGTAGATGAAGTATGGAAACACTGGGGAGATGAAAATTATAATTTTGTATTGCTGAAGTCTCAAACTTTGACTTTTTGCCAGATCAATAATTAGAGCACATTTTTATCAGAGTCATGGTATTCGCAGGCAATGTTTTATGATTATTGTTACAAGATCTGTGTGTATGGTGGCATAGAGGACCAAAGGGCAAAGGAACTCAAAATACTCACCAGTCACCAAAATGTTTGTGTTGAAGGGATGCACATGAAGACTACCAGTTTGGAATTTTGTGTGTGAATCTTGTAGGGGGATATGTAATATAATCTGTAATGGGAAACAAATAAAAAATAGAATACATTAGTTGGAAAAAGGAAAATGCTTCTCTTAGAAGGGTCAGTTTGGAAGTCAGTATTTTCCGTCATTTTATTCCCTCTGTGGGCTCAGTTTCACAGAATCATAGAATCACAGAATAGTTACGGTTGCAAGGGACCTTAAAGATCGTGTAGATCCAGCCCCCCTGCAATGGGCAGGGACATCTCAATAGGTCAGGTTACCCAAGGTCCCATCCAACCTGGCCTTGAACACCTCCAGAGATGGGGCATCCACAAATTCCCTCGACAACCTGTTCCAGTGTCTCACCACTCTCATGGTGAAGAAATTCCTCCTAATGTCTAGTCTAAATCTGCCCCTCTCCAGATTATATCCATTCCCCCTTGTCCTATCACCACAAGTTTTTATGAATAGTCCCCCTCCAGCTTTCCTGTAGGCCCCTTTCAGGTACTGGAAGGTCACTATCAGATCTCTTCAGAGCCTTCTCTTCTCTAGGCTAAACAAGCCCAACTCTCTCATACTGTCCTCGTGTGGGAGGTGCTCCAGTCCTTGGATCATCTTTGTAGCCCTCCTCTAGACCCATTTCAACAATTCCATATCCTTCTTATATTGAGGATTCCAGAACTGGACACAATACTCCAGATGAGGTCTCACAAGAGAGGAATAGAGGGGCAGAATCACTTCGATCAACCTGCTGGCCGCACTTCTTTTGATGCAGCCCAGGACACGGTTGGCCTTCTGGGCTGTGAGTGCACATTGCAGGCTCATGTCGAGCTTCTCATCGACTAGCACCCCGAAATCCTTCTCTGCAGGGCAGCTCTCAGTTTATAGCAGAATGTTTTATATAATAGAATTCTGGACTCCCTTCTTGGTTGTTGATATTACACTTGTATACACTCAGAGCATGTTGATGACAACTGATTATTTCTTCAATGCAGAGATTTTGATTATGTGTTGTTTTATGATTAGTATCCATTTTTGGCAAAGAATGTTTTCTGACCCAGAAGACAACAAATGTTGAACTGACCTAGTAGTCGTTCTTTGCTATATTCCTTTTGGGCTCTTCTTCAGCTAGTTGGATCCGAGTTGTTTCAACACAATTAGGCCACCATAAATCACTCTGGGCTAGTTCATGTATGACATCACCAAGGAGACACAATGGGGTATTAGAATATGCTTTTGGACAATCTATCTGTAGCCATGCTAACTACTTTATCATGGAGGTGAAGTATGTAAACAGTAGTCTTTACACGCTGCTACAGCTCATCAGCAAATTAGATTTTCATAGTGCTAATTGAATTTGTCGCAAAGTTGATGACCATTAGCTAAAGAAAAAGCAACATATTTTATTTTATTTTATTGAGCACATCTCAAGGTACTTGTAATTTAGTAGGGCCACCACACTTTCTGGGCAGGAAATCGAGTAGGATGTCTTTATGATTTGCATGATTACTATAGTAGATGGAAAAATGTAGCTTGTATTTGTACCTGTTCCATTAGAGTCTCATTTGGTGTGTGCTCCTTTGATGCTCCTCAGAGAGCTGTGTCATAATCCAAGCATCTTTTGAAGAGTTCTGTCTGGTGAAGTTAGTAACTATATACAATTTAAAACCTAGTGCGTAATTAAATGATGAGACAAAGGAAAGACTGAGAAAGGCAGATAACCAATAGAATCCTGAAGTTATCAAAATAGAGGTCTTGCCAAGGACCTTGGAATTCATCTGATTCAGTTGCTGGAAAAATGCCTGAATTAAAAACTATCCTATGAGGACCAAGAAAATAGAGCCAAATTCTGTCACTGTACAGTTTTCTTCCAAAATGGACATTAATACTACAAAAACAGAATAGGCTGAACAGCCCTTGGCCCCATGTTTGGCCCCCTACTGTAGGCTCTATCTGCCAAAAAAAGATGGACTAGAAGATCAAACACTGAGTGAGGGGGAATGGGGAGGAGAAGTTGGAAAAGGAGGGTGGTTGGAAAGTAGAAAACTCATAGGCTATGCCCCCTGCCAGCACTGAAACACTCAACTACAGCTCCACTTGCAAAGCACCTGTTGGCAGCTATTGGAGTAGTTTATAGGTTCTGGGACAGAATCATGATAGAAAACTTATATAGTCTATGCTCCCTGATGAGACATGTGATTTGGCCTTATTTTAGTAAAATAAAAGTCATTCCTGGGCAATAATTATAGCAATAAATATACCTGAATGTTGTTCAGAAATAGGACAGCTTTTGCTTTGTAGAAAATATAATAATAAAAAAACATATAATATTTAATTGCTTGATTTTGAATGATTGTCCTTACTACTAATATTAATATTCTTTGGCTGATATCATCGGTATTTTCTTTCTATCTAGAATTGAAAATGAAAACAATGTTGCATGGAGTGGAAAGAAAATAAGACAAAAGAATGATTATAAATATTAACTTGATACTGTCATTTAACACTGCAGCAAGAAGCTTGGTGGAAGGGGTTATCTGACCATTTTTATGTTTTGCAAGCTTTATATATTTGAGTGGGATGATAGAAAATTAGGAAAATTGTAATGTTAAATAGAATTCCCAGCAAGTATTTTATGTCAGGAATTCAGTTAAAGCATTCTAACATCTTCGCAAACTTTCGCAAAAAGTGTTGTTTAGATATATTTAATGGAGAATGTTAGCATTACAGTTCATGCCCTCTTTCTGTTACTAACAAAAAAATTACTTATATTTGTATACAAAAACTTGCAGTCCTTTGTTGTTATGAAAATATGTTATTCTTTCTTAAGAGAAATATATAACGATTATAAAACATATATATATATATCTCAAATCTATAAAGTATATTAAGCAGAAGATATTTTTTTCTTAAATGTAGGCATTGGTTTTAGGCAGAGCTAGAAACTCTATTGCTTTTATTGGCTAAATGTCCTTAGACTTTAATGAGAATTTTCCCTCTGCTAATGCTTTGGTGCGGTGTCAAAGGCTTTCTTAGGAAGTACCTGAACTACTCAGGAAGCTTGGGTAAAGTTGAAATAGTAAGTAGATAATGTTTTGGAATTTATTTCTTTCTTATATAAACTTTAAAAAAAAACCCACAATTTTTCCTGTTCTACTTGAAATACTGAACTTATTAGTTCTAAAATAATTTAAATTTGAAACTTTAAGCCTTCCTGAGATTTATATTCAGCAATGAAATAAAGAACTCAAGTTTCTAACACTGCAGCATACACTACCCAGGCAGAACCTGGGTCCTGTGTGAAACCCACCCAGAGTCTTTCTCCATCAAGTCTGCCAAAGGCCAGCATGCAAATTCCATTAGTCAGTAGTTCGTGTGTGGAATATTTCAAACTGAGATTTTCACTGTGTATTAGAATAATTTCTTTGCCTTACATAGAAAGATAAATTAGTTGAGTAGCCTAGCATGTAACAAATTGTCTTGGGTATTGGAGACTGTTAGCTTTAGTGGCACCTGAGTTCAGTCATGTTCTGTGCTATTAAAATAAGAGGGCAGGATCTGGACCTTGGGACAGTGATATCTGAACAAGGAGAGCATCTGGTGGAACAAAAGCATGTGCTTAATTTCACTGGGACTATATGGTATACATAAAGAAAGGAATTTGCAGATAGTTTAGGTTGAATAAGAATGCTTCCTTTAATCAATCTTTTTAGGAGTTTAGCCATGAATCACCAAATGATGCGTTCTGCATTACAAAAGGTTTGGTATTATTTTGCTACAGTAATTAGTATATGAAATAAATGCATTCAAACATTACAGTAAGCATAGTCTTCACAAACTGCTTTGCATGTTGTAGCATTAAATTTATTACTCTGGATACAAAGACAGTGGATGCTTAAGAGTTTTTATTAACGGTACAGAAAGTTCAAAAACATGATGATCTAGTATCTTGGACCCACAGATATGTGCTTTCTCAGTATTTCAAAATCCTTTAAGATTGTGTAGTTGGTTTTATTATATCTGTATATTATCAGATCTCAGAAATGTGCTTTTACAGTGATCCTGATAAATACATCTTTTTATTGCATGTTTGATGTTTGGAATGAGGACTATGTATGAAATGGACAGAGTAGTAGAGAAGGAAAGTAAAAGCAGAAATTAGAAAATGTAAGCAAATATAGAGAAGCTCTGGAAGTTCTCCCTGGGAAACTAATGGTGGGGACCATCAGCAAAATGTGTGTGGTAAATTTCTGGACTCTTCTTGAGGTGACAGGTGGGTGAAAAAAAATGGAATAGCAGTATAGTAGTAGTGTTTTTAAGGCTTAGACTTATATGACAAAGAAAATGGTGCCAACCTGAACTTCTTTCCTTCGCTACTTTCAGCAAGACATAATGCATTTATTTATGATGCCAGTCAAATGTTCCTGCTGTATTTAAGTCAGAAAACTGAGCTCAAAAACTATGAATAAATTGATCACATAGATTAAGACCTCACTTGCCCCACTATGATGAACAATTAGCACGTTTGCTGTCTAAAATCCGTTTTGGTTCCAATATACAAAACAAGAGCATGTTTACTATACAAGGCATATAGGTACTGTGTCATCAATGATATGTTTATGTTTTTACTTTTCAAACTTCAAAAACTATTGGAGTCAATGAAAATTAAACTACTATTTGTACAAATGTTTATTGGGCCTTTTTTAATTATTTTATAGGTCTTGTAGAAATTTGCCTGATGCATCCCCTTGATGTAGTGAAAACAAGGTAAGATTCTGCTTGAACAGGTTTTGTTGACACTGGGAGATATCCAAATTAGGACCTGTCAAAAAATAAAATGCTATAACTTCTCCAAGTAAGATAACTCGTGCCTTTAATGGCATTTGTATTTACTTACCTGTATCTACAGCATTTGACAGATGGAATTTGAGTAGGATGACAGATTTCTGATTGGAGATCATCTAAAGGTGTTAAATCTGTTTTCTGACATGTATTTTTAATATGTCATAACACGTAACAAAATCCTATAATATGAAGAGGACTACAGTTAAAGTTGCTTACAATAAGTAACATCTGCAGTAATGCTTTTATATGCAATTGGGGAATACCACATTGCCTCCAAAATAATTTTCACAGATCTTTGAGATCTGATAAAAATAATAAAATAAGGTATTCCATATTCTTTCTGTAAGCTAAGTAACTTCATGCTTTTATCTTTTTTTATAGTTTTATCTCTCTGTTTTCTTCATTGAATACTTGTGCTTATCGAAGTATAAATGGTAGTGACCTGGAAAATTTGGTCACATTAGGCGTTTTTTAATGTTGATTATTGAGATGGTAATCAAATAATTGTATTTCTAGTTTCTTGAATGTCTTTTTGCTTTTCTATACCTTTTAGTTTTCATATTGATTAAGATTGAGTGTTACTATACATAAAAAGCAAACTAGAATGCAGAAGCATTCAATAAGGAGGAGAAAACTTTTCATGCTGTATGTATTACACACAATACCAATAATTACTGTATACTCCTCCTGGAGCTCTATCTAGGTCTCAGGCATGTAGGCAGAAAAGCTTCACTAGGAGATTAATCAGCCCAAAACAAATGATCAAGGCAGCTGTGGTCCCTAGAATATGCTTGAAGCAGTCAATTATGACTTGAGATTCTAGTTCTAGTTAGCCAACATGTGAGCTTGTTACTTGTGTATTTTTGGCTTCTGTTTAAATTACATTCTGGGGTTTGCCTAAGATCTTGAGGTACACTTTTCTGCAGCATGCATTTTATAGGAAGAGGCCATCTGTCTGTTGTAGTTGCCCGATATCAGAGGATGATAATACAGGCTCCATCTCCATTAACTGTTCCTGAGGTGCTGTAGGTACTCCTCAGGTCTTGGAGTCTGCTCAGGCAATTCTTCTGTATGACTTCATAATATGGAACATGTTTATTTTTATAAAGACAATATACCTGGTAGTTTCAAGGGCCTTCTCTGCATCTCCAAGTACCACTGAGACCTTGCTGTTAAAGCAAGATTTACATCAAAGGACTGAAATTAAAGACTTAGGAACAACAGAGTACAATACAAGACCAAATTGAAAAGAAAAAAAAATCTGTCTTGCTCTGCTGTCAGGTGATCTTCATGGCATGCGCTTTGGTGATTTCATTTTGGTAGGTTGCGCTATAACTCAGCTACAGCTCTCAAGCTTTCAGTTTTACCTCTTCCTGTTTCCTTCTATGTACTAAAGCAGGGGTTGTGTTCTTACGAAGTATAAATACAGTGTCAGTTATTTACATTTCATGTGTTTGGTGCCTCTGAGGTTGTCATCCTGCTCATCTTTGTTCCTCTAGTCTTGGTTGAAAGAACTTAATGTATGTCCTTAGAATCATTCACGATTTTGGGCATGACATGTATGATAAAAAGGATTAATTGCAGATCTGTTCTGATAAACTGACAATCAACAGGTGTACTTGCAGCTTTCTTATAGAAGCCTCACATGCAGTGGACTCTTAGAATACAAGGACAGATTTCCCCATTTATATTCCAGATTTAACTGGGTTTTTAAGTAGTGAAAATTCTAATGAGATCTGAGATCCAGAAATGGAAGGCATTAAACAGTGTACAGGTATGTTTGTGAAGCTGTATCAATTAAAAAAACAAAACAAAACAAAACATGATAAACATCTGAAACCCTTGAAATGTGAAATCTGAGTACATCAACACTGGAATTTAAGAAGAAAGCAGGAAAAAAATGAAAGAACCTTAGGTGTGTAGGAGAAATCAGATTATGGATCATGGTGAAACCAAGGGGCTGAATAGAGTTAAAAAGCTATTAAGCAATTTTCTTCGTTTGGAGAAACTTCAAGTGCAGTTGAGTTAGCTCAACTCTTCTCAGAAGTGGGCAGCACCCAAGTGTTATGTTATGTCCAAGTGTTAGTTTTTCTGTTTTGCTGATGCAGATATATTCAGAGATATTACAAAGATGCTGCAGTAGCTTTTCTGCAGATCTTTGCAGATGTTAGTACTTGGAAATACTTGCATTTTGAAGCATATAACAAAACTAAGAGTAGAATATCCCTTTGATCTCATCCATTATTCTGTTCTGTGTTCCCAACATGCCACTTCCTTTCGTTTTGTAATGGTTCCAATGTACTCTAGCAGATTAATTTCTTGATAACCTTGGAGAAGTTAAAATGAAACATTTTTTTAATTCTGAACCTTGGATTTAGAATATTTCCTACTACATTTTCTTTTACTTTATTCCTTTGTTGCAGTGCCTCTAAGTGCTGCAATATACTTACTCTTTTCCAGCATGGTATTGATAATCTGTCATTTCCTAAACACTCCCATGTAATAGTGTTTTCATAGTTTGTTTGGAAGGTGGAGGGAGAAATTCTTATGGGTAGGTGAAAGGATGCATAAAAACACCATTTGTTGCTTAGTTTTAGGGTGTTTTGAGTTTCCTGGCATTTTTCTATGAAGTGTTTTTCAATGGAAACAGTCCCATGGCCTTTTTATATTAGTGGAATCTTATGTGATCTAAGTTCGTATTTTGAAGGAGTTTAAGGATGATGCCAAAAACTAACATCTAGTGGACTGGTGGCTTAGCATCTTTGCTTCATTGATTTTGTGTGTGTGTGTGTGTGTTTAATAAAAAAACTGGAGAAAAGAAAGTTCCTGTCAGAGATTATTTTGAAACACTGGAAAATGGTTGGCTGTTTTGTGTCAACATTTTGCAATATCTTTTCTGTGTTTAGTGATTTTCTATTATTCTACAGTAACAATACTACTCTCCTCACATCAAGGGAGGAAATATATATACATGTTCATATAATATAGACAAGCTTAATAGAGTGGGTTTTTTGCTACGTGTACATTTGAAAATAATTTTGTTAATCTAATCTAATGTATTAGAACACCAAAGTTCATTACTTTAAGAAATTCATGTGAGAGAGCTAGCTAGATGGAGATAACTATGACCCATTGTTTTAGCTCTATGAATCCCACTCATTCGTTGGAATACACCTCTTTTCTCAATTACAAGATAATAATATAGTTTCTGATAAGAGACTATTACAAAAAAAGTGTGCTAAACTTTTAATGTCTCAATATAACAGGGATTCTGTTAACTGTTTTATTTATCAGCTACCCTTATGATGAATGTAGTCATCTGTAGGTTGAATAAAGAACTGAATCTCTATTCTTATTTTCCTAAATTTAAATGTTACTGAATTCAATGAGGTTTTGTGTGTGTGCCTGTGTTTGAGGAGGGGGAGAAGTAGCAACTAAGAGTTTTCTGGTATAGATACAGTGACGACATGGAAGGTTTACTTTTTAATTAAGAAAACTAGACGATATTTCTTTGCCTGAGAGTGAGGAGAAAAGTGTCTTGGTCTGGATAAAGAACTGGTTTTGATTGTTTTGGACTCTTTTTGAGGACTTAAGTGTAATGTAGGCTGTAATGTCATTTTCATCAATCAGACTTACCAAAGGATGACAAAAGTATATGCAAGATCATCATACATAAGACAAGACATTGTCATATATATTACTTTAAAATTAAAAATAGTAAAGTGTTTTTCCAGCTAAAATTTATCCTTTGCATCCTAGTGGTAGATTTTTTGGCTTAAGCAAATGTACAGAATTTAGAACTTAATAATATTTTATTGTTGGAAAATTAATACTTGTGCAGCAGCACACAGGTGTAATTGGTGAGTGAAAGGGACAGAATTATGGGGAGTTGTCTGAAATCAAGGGGAAGCTAATATTGTTTGAGGGATTAGTCAAGCAAGCCTGACTGATAACTGGAGGATGTTACTGTGGTCTGTCTGATGTTTCCGGTTAGGTTCTGGTGTGGTCTTATAGCTTTAAACAGCTTGATTTTTCAGATAAAAAAAAGACCCAACAACCTGTTAATTTTTAAATTTTTCCTACTGCTGGTTTGCTGGCATAAAACTGACATTTTCAGGAGCTTAATATTTTCCAAACTACTGCACTAACCTGTGATTTTCCTTGCTACTACATTTTAACACCTAAAAAAAAATGCATGCTGCCAAGAATGATATGGCAAAATTAGTGCTATAGTTAGAAATAAAATTTTGGCTTATATTTACTCAGGTTTGGAAGTTAATTTCCTTAGCACGTGCTTTCTCTTTTTCATGGATTGTCCCCAATATTTATACTGCTGAATTTTAGTGACTCCACTGTTCTTGAAAAGGAGTTTCAAAGTTGCCTGCGCAAGTATTCATACAAACTGAGAAACATATTAATATATTGAAGCAGAAACAGTCATTATAGCTGTGACTTGGTATTGTGTAGTTAGGAATTGGAAACCATAATCTGTAATTTCTTTTAACAGTTGCCTACGTGACGATATTTAAAATAAAACACATACAAAGAACTGTATGATTAAGAGCTTTCAAATAATAGAGAAAAAAATAACAAAACATCACCAGAAACGTTTAAATATATAACACATCTGAAAAGATTTTTGTCTGAAATTCCTATGAACTGGAAAAATGTTTTGCAGATTAGGTGAATCCGTTACTTATCTCTTTCATTTTGGCAGTATTTTGACATCACTATGTGTTTTGAGACAAATATTTGAAAGAAAGATGGTTTCTCTCATCTCAAACTAATACAAAAACATGTCCAGGTCTGTGTTGACTTCAGTGGAGATAGATTAGTTCATATCACTTGAGGACTAAGGTTTTTTTACTTCTAGACAATGTATTCGAAGAATGGTAAATGTTACCATAAGCAACCTGCCACCTGAAGGACTTGGAGAAAGTCAAGTTTATTATTTTATCAGAAGAATAATCAGAACAACTTGTGTCTAACAAATTAAACCTATATTAAATGGGCAGTGTTTTAGTAGTTCTGTGGTTAATTCAAATAATGACAGTTCGAGGTTATATTTAACTTTTTTCTCTTTGTTTAAACAATCTCTTCTATTTTCAGACAGAATTGTGTCTTCATAATGCAGTCTCACATTGGGATTTTGAAAGGAATGCCTAAGAGAGACCCAGGAGTTGTCCTTTCAAAAGCATTTCCTTGAATCTGTCAGGAGAACAAGTTAATAAGTATAGATTGTTTTCCTGATCAACCTAGTTGACTTCCCTGTTTTTTTTCGTAAAGCTATTTCTCCCCTTTGGCAGAATCTGAGGAAGATGCAGTCCATGTTGCTTTTAAACTTTTAGCACCTTTTTACACAGTTCAGTGTTAGATCTGAATCTTAATTTGAACTGACTTGCCATCTTCTGTGTGATCCCAAATATCACCATTAAAAAAATGAGGCAAACAATTAATTTCTGAAACTCTGGAGAAAGTTTTCATCTGGTCAAGGTAGAGATTTTATTGATTATCACTCTTTCTGCAAAAATCTAAGCCAGTATCATAGATCTAAAGCCCAAAATTTAGAACATAATTTGGTATTTAAGTCCAGATTTGGACTCTGCATTACAGACCCATTTCTAGTTAGCGACTGTTCTGCTGATTTCCTGTGCGTGTTTATCCATTTTGTTCCTTTGTTCCAATTCTGTCATTTTGGTCTTATTAAAAAAGTTCAGCTTACCACATGTGTTTCTGATCTCATTCCATCTGTTGTTTTGTAAGAGCTACTTCCTTTATATCATTAATTTCTCTTTGATTTCTGGTCTTTTTTTTTTTTTTTCGAGTGAGCAGTAGTGGAGCCTGTTTCTGAAAATCGTTGGTTTAAGGAAGAGTTCATTGCACTTATGCAGTGTTACAATTTCCAAATGACCATAGCTCACTTGGTTCGCATCAGGCCATGTTAAATTCATGTTACTTGATGCAAACTGCTGTAGTTAGATTCATAAGAGTTTTAAGCAGAAAATAGTCTTCCTGTCCTGGGAAAATTATCAGGATACCAAACAATTCTGTATTGAAACAAACAGTTGAACTCTTAGAAAAACAATTAGTTTTGGCCAATGAAACTATTCATTTAGCTAATTTTGAATTTTGGAAGTTTTCACTTCCATTTCTTTTTTTTTTCTTTCAGCAGCTTTTAAGTAATTTTGAACTAGTAATCCAGAAACTTTGGTTTGGAAATGTAGGGAACAACATTTATTCATCTAAAAGAAGTATATAAAAATATATTGAAACTGATAGTTTCCTGAGAAATTATTTTTTCATTTTGAGAGGAAAAATATAGTAAAAATAATCCCACACCAACTCTACTTAATGCTCTTATTTCAACTAAATGTCAAGACTTTTCTCTAAGATTACTTCTACTTGATTTATCAGTGGCCTTTGGCACAATTGCTCATAGGTTTTGTGTGCATATTGCAGCTTATACTCTTTTTTTTGGCTTTGAATTTCACCTTTGAAATACTTCAAATATTTCCTTACAAATGCAAGTTTGGTGTAAAGAGAACTTATCTCAAGTTTACAACAATTTGGATGTGGATGTGATCCAGGTCTCTCTAGTTTGCTCGTTGTTTTGCTTCTATGTACAGTCTGCTAGGAATTAATAAGCACGCACAGGCTAATGATTCCTGCTAGATGTGTTATTCCAAATTAAATCTTTCCCTAAATTAAAGAACAATATTGATGTGCACTGTTAAACAGATGCTCTGATTTGCAGTACTGGTCAAAGTGATTTCTGTTCCTATCTGCTTTTTTTTGTTTCCTTAGGCATACTATACATGTATTTTATAAAGATTGTCAAGATCCTTTGGGATAAAATGAGCTGTATAAATGCAGCTTCATCCTCTCCTCATGCGATACGGTGCTACTTGTGATCAAATAGCAGAACTGCTTAATAATATTGCTATTTCAATTCAGCACAGATTTTTGTAAAAACTGTAATATATATTGTTTCTTGATTTTAGAATAATCCTATCCATTCTTTGATAGAAATTATATTTTTTTATCATCACATCAGACAGCCATAGATCCCTCTTCTCAAGCTTTTCCTTCATTTTGATTAAACATTCTGCCATTTACTCTGTTTTTTTAATGAATAATAGGTACTTTTATAAACAACTGAAATACCATTAAATAATGATTTCCATTTGACAGCATGGCACGATGAAACCATGATTTGGGTTACATGTCATCTGTGCCATTTCACTGGCCATACCAAAACTACCCTCTGTTTCTTGAGACACACATGAGGTGTAACAACCTGGACTTTCTAACACCCACCAAATAAGCCATGTCCACATTCAGCATGCTCGAGACAGAACAATAATCTCTATTTCCATTTTACAGAATCCTTTTCTTATTTCTGAGGGGTTTAGGTGTATAAAATTGAATATTATATTGAATATTATCCACCCTAACAGTGACAAACCTTTTGACTATGGACATTTGCAACAAGTAAACCCGCATTTGTTCTCTTAACAATTTTATGCTTGTTATTTTACATTTCCACCAATTCAGACAATGAGCTACAATAATCCATTTCAGGTCCCTTTAGTTCACATTTTGCTTTCGTTCAAATGCCATAGCACAATATTCTTTCCGTGTTTGGGTTTCCAGTGCTCACAAACTTTATGTAAACATTTCCTGGCAAATACATGGGCAGAACTTGTAATAAGACAAGAGCCTGAGGGTTTCCCTTCTATAATCTGCACTGTTATATTTACATGTTTTAAAAATAAGTTTACACAGACATATTTGGTTGTACTGCTAAAGCATCTTCTTTCATAAAGAAAGTGAAGTTTCTTCATATTTAAGTTCTCTGGCACTGGAAAAACCTGCAGTTGATTAGCTGTGTCCTCATGATGCAGTTGCAAGAGGGCATTGCGTATTGCATTTTATGGTTTCATGGGCTGCATGTTGTGCACTTGCAGTTTAAATCCAAGAAAGTTCTTTTTCATTGCACTATCTGATAAGGAAAAGGAAGAAAAAGGAGTGAACCTAAGACCAATTGTCCTCGAAAATATGCTTATTACACTGTTGAACACTTCTCTAGTTAGAACCGACCAAAGAAATAAGATACAGTGTATAAACACGTGGATTTTCTTTGTAGTATCTCAGTATTTCTACATATAATGATGACATTTACGTGAGTCAGAAACCATGACCAAATCTTCAAGATGAAAATGAAATTCAGTTTGAAACATTTTGGATATGTGGGTCAGCTGACAGATCTGGAAAATTATAGCCATATTTGTACAGAAAATACCCTGTTCTGTTATAATGTGTGTTATGGTTTATATTAAACACAATAGATGTGTTTAATTATTTTGTTTAGATTCCCACAGCCTGAGGATATGCCATTGTATTGCTGTCAAAACAACAACAAAAAAAGAAGTTACTATAACTTATGTTAATGTACATTTTCTGAGTTACGTTAATTGCCTCAGTACCCCTTACACCATAATAGTGAGAAAGAATTACATTGAGAGTCATAAGAGTCTTAGTATTCACTGTAAGGTGGACTATCCTGTACTTAATTTATGAATCTATTTGTTTTGGACGTGGGAGATGTATTTGCCTAGTCATCTGTGAGTTCATGGCAATGAGGAATGGCACCAAACTTGCTAGCATTTCATCCAGGGCAGTACTGAAGGCAGTTTATACCACTTTAGTAGAACCAGCACTTAAAATCGCAGCCAGTTTCCAAATGAGGTCTTATAGCCTGCGTCCATCATGTCTTGCCCCCTGCCACTACTGTACCAGTACTCAGAAATCCCCATCCTGGTGCTGAGTTCAGCAGCTGTTTCCCTCTCTCCTTTTCTCATCCCTGCCTCTTCTAGCTGCTTGGCCCTGAACCACAGCTTTTCTCAACCATGTTTTAAAGTGTGCCAGGTGACAAGCTCCCTCCAATTCCTTTAGGAGGCTCCTGCATAATCTACTGCTTCTCACAGACAGAACGTATTTTCTAATGTGCTAATACTTCCAACTTCATTGCTAACAACTACCTACAACCCCTTTACTGCACATTGTTCCCTTTTCCTTTGTTTATTGCCTTTAGACATAGTAGGTGCGTGGCATGTCCCCATTTTTATTTTCCCAAGCCTAAATTAGTGTGAGATAATCAAAGAAGCTCTTTAAATAGTCTTTTCTCTGTATGAGTGGAATAAAAGCAAGAGCAGAAAGCAGAGAGTGGAGGGCTAGAAGGTGAGAAAGTACATGGGATTCTATTTACAAGAAAAATATGTGCTGAAAATAAATATTTAAGATGGGAATTGGGGAGCCGAAATGAACAGATGTTTGCACAGTTACAAAAGTAGACTGGAGACAAGGAAATGGGATAGTTTTAAAATGTATGCATTTTAAAGTAAGATTTTAAATAAAGGTTAAGCAGCTTGGAAAGGTTACATAGGCTACAAGTTGGAGACCACTATGGTGTGCATAAGATTTCTTTAAAACAATCTAACAAAGCAGCTAGTTCAGTTATTAACAGATGTTAATGATTTGTCAGTGGTATCAAACATTAAGATCACATTCAGGATAGACCATGGTCATGCCTAAATTCTCCATGGACAAAAATTTTGCGTTAGACCACTGTCATGCCTGATTTGTAGCCATGGATGGAACATGCTTAAAATAAAACAAGCAAAGAACTACTTTGTTTAAAAAAAAAAAAAAAAAAAAAAAAGAGGGCAGGGGGAGGGAACCTGTGGCTACTTTTATTAATACTTGGTCGTGTAGTAAAATGAGTGGGAAACAGTTTAAGTATGGAAAATCACCATTTAATGTCTTCATTTACAATTAAGAGAAATTTTCTATCTATTTCCATTTCTTTTTCTTCTTGCTTGTATTTGAGCTAGATTTTAGAATCTATGGATACAAGAGAATGAAGTTGTGTATGTTGGACAATATAACTGTAACATTGCCAATAATTCTCTCAGAGAAGTTGGCCATTAATACTCTTTTTAAGTATGTCCCTAAAATAACTACATTAGACCAGTAAGTGCCAAGTAAATCCATAAATAAATAAAACGAGAGATTATATCTTTATGAACTATGCTTTTTTTGTGTTTTTACAAGCGGATGCATCAGTGTGTATTCTATGTCTAGAGGGGGTTTTGAGAAACAAGAGTCTTCATATTGAGTAGGATGCAAGTAAAATACCATCTCCAAAATAATCTTGGCACAATAGAGCTGTCTTTTGAATTTGTTTCTCAAGGGAGTAAAAAAAAAAAAACCCTAAGGAAATATTTGCAAGTTTTTAGCTGTTGCAATGTTGTAGTAAGCTGATGACTCCCTGGTGAGAAGGCAGTGAGCTAGATTGTGCTTTTACAGCCCCAGTTGAGTCCAGGGCAGAGCTCAGCAGCATCAGCTGTAGAGCAAGCACACAGGAGAAACTGTGCCTCAAAGGCACTGACCTTCTTGGTTTTCCCTTATACCAGGAGTGGATTGTTGATCCACAGTAATACTAATTTCTTGTAACTATAAAAGTACTGCCATTCCTTGTATTCTTTTATCTATTTCACTAAATCTGGAGCAGGGGCAAAATAATGCCTGAGAATCTCCTGTGTACTGGCTGCCTTATACATGTCTGCAGCGGAGTGTTCAGAAAGTGCCGCAAGTGCCCATACATGCAAAATGTAGTTCAGAGTCTGTAACAGAGAGGAGGGAGATATAATTTTGAGTGCTACATGTGATACTACCCATCTAGCATCTGCCCAGATGTAGCAACTTAGATCAAGATGGTTTCTTCCAGGAGGTGCATTGGGTACTTCTTTCTTTATCATGTTAGTTAACTGAATCAACTCAACACAAGAACCAGACAAGTGTCAGATATAGTACAAGGGAGGAAGGAGGACAAGACAAATGGGAACTGGGTTGGTAAGAGTACCTGTAGACAGCAGCAGGTCATTAGATTATTCTGCTGTCTCATGATACTTTTCCCTGATTGAGTCAGCTACAAACTGGAAGGATCAAATTAAATAATTCTGAGATTGCTACATTGGAATGCACATCAGGAAAGGAAAAGCAAAAAGGAAAAAAAAATTTTTACTTTTTTTGTCTCTTAGAAAGAAATTAATGAAGGCGCATTTCATTTGAAAATATAGTTCCACATTTTAAGCTCAGTTGTTATGGAACTACGCTTGTTTTCTTGACACTTAGCTGTACAGTGACAGTTGGGGAGCTAGCACAGTGGAAAACTGATCATTTACAGGTTGGGTTTCTTCTTGACCAGCTTGGTTTCCTGAGCTGATTCCTCGTGCTATTGTGTAACAGGCAATACCAGGACAAAGATGGGGGCAACCCAGACAAGTCATCAGTGTCAATCACTGAACTGTATCCTAAAGGTATGCATGAAAGTCATGTGCATATACACTGTCATTACGGTGGAGTATGATGTTACTTTTAACCTGGTGAAATGGTGGTCTAACACTAAAAGTCCTGCTCCTCATTCTTTGCCACACAACTCTCTTCTCTAGTGTATGCAGTATGGTCATGCCATTTACCTTATGTCAGATCTAGCAGTTGCAAAACTGCGGGAAAAATTGATTCAGCTTGATGATCTTTCAGAAAACTTAGGTATTAAAAAGTATATGTTTTCTGGTGGCTGCATACTAGATCAGCTTTGTGTTAGATCAACTCTGTTGTAATGCAAAACTGCATCCTAACCAAAGATGAATATGTATTTATTTGCCATGTCTCTAATTTAAATATGAACTTTTATTTCTATGATTGGCATTTTTTCTATCTCATCTGATAGAACATATTTCATAGTGTTATATCTTCTCTTACAATATGAAATCCAGTTAGTACAGACAGAAAAGTTCCTCTGAAAGCATAAGCTGAGTTCCACCACAGAGGGAATAAAAAAAATTCAAGAATGATATGTAGGTAAGACTTGCCTAATTTAGCCATTGAAAGGTGAATTTTTAAATGAATAGCAGTGCATTCTTATCATAGTTCTTCCTTTTCTTCTTCTTACATAATTGTTTTATTACCTGTATAGTTTGACCTACCTAAGAGGTGAAACAGCTTACAATTCCATTGTTACAGAGATAATGTGTTGTAACAGATTGTAAAAGATAATGTCATATGTCTCAGGAAATTTAAAAATATACTAAAATTTAGTTTTCAGTTTCTTCAGACAGAAAATTACAATTTTGCAGTTCAAGGACAAGATGCTTCTCTCCCTCGTGTCAGCAAGTCTTTTCCTTACAGAAGCGGTGGACCTTGTTGTAGTTTCCCATTGGCCTCTACAACATATTGTCCTAGTAGACTAATTGTAAGAGTTTGTTATGAATTTGTGATTTGAATCAGCTTGTTAGAAGAGTTCAGTGAACATCAGAACTATCACAAATGAAGAAGCAGGACCACACATGAAAGAAGGAGTATGAACAAGGGAGAAAGAATTGAGAGTGAAACCTCTCTGCTTTGTTTTAGGTCAACTTTTACATTAGTTCAACTGATTATGGAACAGGTTAAGTCAGAGGCATCAAATAATTTAAATCATGGGTAAATTAATTCCTGTTCTTCAGAATATTAATTTATTAGTTCTGCAATACTCTAATACACGTGTCTAAATACTTTGCCAAAACTGAATGAATAAAGGATTCCTGAAGTTGCTTGTTAATAAAATTGCACCATATTGCAAAAGTTGCTTGCTGTTGTTGCAAGACAAATGATTGCACATTACAAAAAGCTGTTGACTTTTCTGTGAAACATGTAATTAGGGTTGAAATTCCATGTTACATCTTCAGCAGATATAATTCATGGCTTCTAAAAGGAGTCTTACACTCCCTTATGCCAGCCCTGCATTCAGCTCTGTAGCTTGGCCAAAAAGTAATTCAATAACAATAAGAAGTTTTTTTTTAAAAAAAAAAAAAGAAAAAGAACAAGCTTCCAGCAAAAAGTATGTGTTGGAGAGAAGAGGAATACATAATGAATTAAATGTCTCTTTCTAGGCAAAGAGAGCCTCCTAGCTATCTTTCAGTATCTTAGTCACTTTCTTGGGTCAAGTGACATAAAGGCATATATGACATAGTTGCCTGTGGTAACACAGGCTGAATTTACTGACTCAGCCAGTCCCTTTCAGTCCACTGTTTGATTTGCATGACAAATCATCAGAAAAGTAATAAAAGAATGATGATTAATGTATCATGCCCACATACATTCTGAGTAACATGAAGAGCATCTCATCAGTTAGAAACAATATAATCCAAGAGAAAATCACCCCTGTGGAAAAAGGTTAATAGTACCAGATATCTTCAGCTGGCTGTGCTACAGAAGTTATTACACCTTAAACCTTTCCCTGATTTGCCAAACAATATTTTAGGATCAATTAGATGCATTAATGGTGCCACATCTATCTACTCACTTAGCAGACTTTGTATAAGTGTATGCAGCAGAAGTATTTATAGCTGATGAAGAGGAAGGGCAAAGTCTTATTCTTGTCTTTTTTATGCTATTCTGACAGCTCAAGGGACCTTGAGGGAGATTTTGGCACTGGAAAATTTTCTTAATGGAACAGAAATCTGTAGGTGGTATAGAGGCAGATTAATGACTCTGCTTCACCTGTTCCTCACAAACTCTTATATGGGAATAGGTAATTCTGGAAAAAAGTCAATGGTCAGAATGTCTTTTATACTTCAGCATTTTGTGGCTGCCAGGACAGACCCTTGTGACTAATAGGAATTCAGCATCAATTAGAACAACTCCCACAGTTGCGTTATGTGTGCTGGGGCTACAACAGTTCCACTGTTCTTGGCTAGCTCGAGTGTAGTGGAACTACACAAAACAGCTCTGAAAAGTTTGGCCCTTGGTCCTTCCTCCACTTAGGCACATTGCTTAAGGATAAAGTAAACTTCAGTCTTGGGCAACAAATCATAAAACTGGTACAGCACAAAACCAATTCACAGGTGCCCTTGAAAGATATAATTTGTGCAGTTGCACCAAATCTCACTTGATATGCATAAATAGCCAGAAGCTTTTGGAAAGAGATTATTTTACCATCTGCAGGCAAGTTAATTTCTAAACAGGAAGCTTTCTTGAAATACTGTGTTTTAAAGCTTCTGTGTTTGAAAAATTAACCACGATTGTTATCCAGAACATGATCAAACTCGAAATAAACAGAACTGTTGTTGGCTAAAGTTTTGATGAGTCAAATTTCAGAAAGCAGAGTCAAATATGTTAGAAGAAAATGTCTTTATGAGATACATCAATTATTAGAATTTTCAGTAGACTTTTCAGATTTCAGAATAAAGCTAATGTGAAACTGCAGAAGTGATAGAGATGCTGGATTCCCCTTGTATCTCATATCTCCTGAAAATTGTACAAGCAGTCTTTGCAGCAGCTCAAAGAATGCCATAGAGGTTTTAATCCCCACTGAACAGCAAAAAAAAGAGAGGAAGAAAACTGGAACGACTTCCCTTAGTGGACAGCAGAGCAAGGACTGAAATTCTCTCAACCTCACATTTTTGTCAGAGAAGGTCTCCTAAATCATACTAGGATTACCAAGGATGTCCTGAAGAACAGCTCAAGCTGTCTCCTTGTGGCAGAGGTTACTGCTCCAGTAGCAGAAGTGTATCTGAAGTGAAAATGTAGTGGCTCTTCATTTACTGCAACTTACAGACCATCAAACTTATTTGACATTACTTCCATTAAGGAAGTAAGTTATTAGCAGAAGTATCTGAGTAACAGTTCATTTCATTCCTTCTGCTACAAAGTGATACACTGGGGCAAGGTGTTGGGACAGATGGGTGAAAGTAATATACCCTTGATTACAACGTTGTTAAATCCATTCCACAAAGTCCTGTGGCTCAGAATAATCAGTTACATACACCAAATATTAGTGGGTAATTTGGCTTGACAACATGAGATATTTTTGGAAATTCAGGGTGATGTATGTCCATGACTTTAAATAGATGAGAAAATGTGAAACATTTTTAAAGAACTGTCTAATTTTACTTTTCACTAGGGCATTGCCACAGGATGGTGCAGCATCCTTCATACACCACTGAGCATTGAAATAGGGCTGGAATATTTCAGATGCTCTGCTCTGACTGTCTGTATAAGCTTGAGTTCATGACATGGAATATATAAGCCAGGTTTTGTTAGAAATTCTTGTATGTTAAGGAAGTAAAGTACAAGTACTTAAAAGCATAGAATTTAATTGCTCTTTCTGTTGTTGTAAATACTTCTGTAATGCAGAAGAATTGCACTGACATTTTAATATGCTGTCACTTTAAGATACTGCATGAAGTGTGAACAGAGCACAGGAGCTTTTAACAGGTGTCTCTAATTGTTAGTTTGTTCCTTAGAAATAGCCATAATGTAAAATTTGGTGAAACATGGAGATCCAAGGTGTTTGGATCCTGCAACATGCTAACCACATTTTCCTTGGGCTGCTGGTAAAAACAAATTGGGCTGTGTAATTGATTTTTTTGTAAGTGAAGCTTTTATGTTTGCTTTGAGTTCAAACTCCATCTTTTTCTTGTTATTTTTTTGTCCCTTAGGAGGGATTGCAACATGGGCTTTTAGAAAAAAAGAGTTCAGTGTATTCATTTATTTTAGCAAATAGGATGTTTCTATTACTTTCAGATTTTGCCAGTCTGTAACTGCAGAAATAATTGTGAAAAGGATGAAAGTCATATCAATTACATTTTTTAAAAGAGTATTTTCACTACATTTTCCAAGTTCCTATTGTGTTCAAAAGGGAGTTTGCGATTGTCTTGTTCACAGAATATTTGAAAAGCCTCTTAAAAGAAACAGATCCTTCCAGAAAAAATGTCTGGATTGTTGGGTTAAATGTCCTTTAAAAAATGGCAAAAACAACACGCATGCAGCCTTTTCAGATTTTCATTGGTTTTAATACTACTCCCAGAAGTTGATATAAAAGACCAGAATACAAACCTGGTAACAAAAGTTAATATTGGATTTTGAAAAGAAAAAAAGCAACCAGTTTTGTTACATAGTAAAATAATTGTGAGCATGCATCTTCAACAAAGTTTACTTAGTTAACAAGGTTTTATTAGAAACAGTTATTCTTTTCCAATTTGGCAGAAAAACAAACTATGTAAGTTCTTCAAAGTTATATACTTAAGATTCAGTGAACATTTCAAGATCAAATGTTTTACTAATTTTGCAAATATATTTAGATCGATTGCAGAAAATTATGTAAGTCTATTTATTAGTTAAGCTGTAGTTAAAGTAAAGGAATTCTGATCAATTTGCTAAGAATTGCCTCCAGCTGTGCTGGTTTCCGTCACATAGTTAAACAGAAGCTCACTATAGTTTGATCTATTTGTCCTCATTTTCATGGTCACTGAAGTAAAGTATGATGGGCTCAGCAGCAGTCATGTGTTTCTTGAGTATTCAGGTGCTAATCCAGAGAGTCAATGAAAACATTCAAGGCCATTGGGGAAATATATATTTATTTATATATGTATGTCTGTCTGAAATTAATATAAATTAATTTGTGCATCAATTATACATTTTAGTATCTATGAAGAAGCCATGTAATAAATTCTTAATTTCAAGTTAGAATTAACAGAGTAAACCTGGAATAGACAATAACCTCATTGTCATAGTACATAGCCAAGAAATCAAAAAAACCAGTTCAAATTCCTCCTTTCCTGAGCTGAGAGTCAGATTTGATCTTCCCAAAACCTACACGGATGCCTTGAGCTCTGAGTCTCTATAGCGTAATTTTTTTATTCAAACCTCAGTAACTACTCTAGGCAAGTCTAAAACTATGAGCTCTGATTATGGTATTCCTCCAACATGATCACTTGCACAAAGGGTTCAACAACAGACTATGTTATAACAAAGTGAGAACTTTAATGTGTCTCTGCTAGATCCCATTGTGAGTACTATAGTCACTAATATCTTCTTCTCCGACAACTACAGCTCTCTTTAATCAAAATAACAAGATAGAAGATGGCATTTTTGCTTTTTCACAGGAAAAGAAAAGAAACTGTGTCAAACAGATTCATTCTTAAAATGATGGCCATATGTACATCTGTGCCCTAGGTATAGAATCATGCACACTTAAGACACAGAATATTTTTATGTCTTAGCACCATCCCTGATGTATTCCTGTACTTCCCCTGTGTGTGACACGTGTAGTATGCTCAAGTGCAGAAGATGAGCTTGCACTTCAGCTGCTGCGCTTGAGAGTGTCATTCCAAACTAGTATTATTCTTGAGGTTTTTCTCTGGATCTCATATCATTTCAACTGTAAGTAGAAAAAATGCTCAATCAGCCTTACTCTTTTAGAAGATACTATTACTCCTTGTGTGGCTGAACCTGGCCTGGTGATTACAGACATTGACCATAGTATGTATGTATTTTGGCATTACGTCTACTCCCTTCAAACAGAGGGAGTCCTATTCTTCACACCCTTTCATATCTCTATTCATTTCTTGACACATATCAAAAGAAGAATCTCCTTCAATACTTATTCTGCTTAAATCTTCAATGTCGCATCTGAAATGAAATACATGATTAACATGAAATACATGGTTACTGCACTGGAGGTCCTTTCACCTTTTATGGTAGATCCTCCAGCCTAAGTCTGACATGTTTTGATAGTCAGCAGCTCCATGTGGGTTATAACTTGGGGTACCTCATGGTCACCTCATGGTGATCAGTGTTTATCCTAAAGACAACATTTTTCCTTTTCTTAGATCATGGTGAAAAACATCATGATTAAGATCAGCAAGGAGTCCTTGTACTTTACCAGGCTACATGTTAAACTTGCATATAGTGTTCAACTCTTGTGCTAATAGAGATTCTTCCCTTCTAGTTTGTTTGATTTTTTTCTGGAACCATAAGAACAGACAAGTATCTATCAGTAGTGAAAGTTTTCTAAATGTTGTATCTTCTTGTCATCGATGTGTATAGCTAGATATTCTTTATTTTCCTTCTCAATACAAACCATGTGATTTTGGTAGAGATGCAGAAAATATTGTACTCAGAGAATGTGTGCAATATGTTTTAAACAAGGAATGTAAAAAAATGTAAAAGTAATGACAAGAACAAAATGAATGGAATGACTGACATTTTTTAAATATGTGAATCATAGAGATCTGGGGAAATTTGAATGTGGGTAATTATTTTTATTCATTTCTCCTATAATCTTTCTGCAAGTGCAGTTATAGATGCTATTGGTCTCTTTTCACAATGGCTTTAGACAGAGTAATGTTTCAACAATCAATCATAGTCATAAATTCAACGGCTTAATATATTTCCTATGATATGTTTTAAACTCAAGTCCACTCTTTCTGATATTTAGCCCTGATATTTTTGCAAGACATATCTTTGTTATGCTTTCAATTGTTATTATTAAAATTTAATTCTGTGATAAATTACTAGATAAATGTACTGCAAGAGGATCATTCTTTTCTTCCTTCCCTAATTTTTGTGAAACACTACTGGTTAACTTTATGGAGGAAACAGTGACAGAGTTTAAACTTTGAAGGATTAAAGACCACTTGAAGAGCTAAGATCAGCTGTGCTGAAAAGGCATGTGCATGGCAGTTTTGTGGTGAATGTCCTGTCTGGGAGGAATTTTTATTTTTCTGATTAAGATAAAAATACCTATTTTCTGAATCACTCTTCCTTGTACAGCTCACCAAACTTAACTCAAACCAGAAGAGTAAACGTCTTGAAAGCAAATCAAATTACAGGCAATACTCCCACAGGGTTCTTGAGCTAATTGTAGGGGATTTTCTTTTGAAATTAGTCCATCCTTAGTATTTTATCAGAATCATGTAGTAGGTAATGTAGCCAGAAATATTGCCAAAGAAGAAGTTGTTCCACACAGATCAGAGGAATATAACTGAAACAGAGAGGGTAGAGCCATGCAGTATGCATGAAGTATCATGTGACTTAGAATGCATGCTGCATTTATCGTTGTTGTAAGAGCTTATGCACAGTATCTCTTCCCCTGACTAGTTTAGAAGAGGTTTTGTCTACAAGGACCTATTGACTTCTGCCATTTCTTTGATTTGAATGCAAACCCAGTCTTCTTAAGGTCCCTACAGCAGAGTTTATCTTTTAAAACAGCAACTAGAAGTCTGATCATGGTTGTGCTTATATATTTAAGCTGGAGGTAGACAAAATCTAAGACGGACAAGACTTGCTTCTAACAGCGAATCTACTACATTCTTCTGTTTAAAGGTACTGGTGCTGACTCTATACCTCATAGAAAAAACAATTATTAAAGTTGGAAACAGAGATAAGACATAATCTAGATAAAACCTAATGTCCAGTAAACTCATTCTTTTAAGTCTCATTCCTGTGTTAAATCTGAGAACTTCCTGCAATCAAAACTCCTTTAAGATATAATTGACATTTGTCCTTGGAAAATCTAGCAGTTTAAATCCTGACTTCTGTTTCACAATCTTTTTGTTTTATCATCCTCTGGGCTGATCTGCCAGCAAATGAAGTCTTTCCGGAAGATCTAATACCATGTTTGTCTTTGTCCCCTGCAAATGGCCTTCATTTTTCAGATGATGAATCCTATTGTCTTAAAACAAAATTAAACAAAGCACTACTAGAATTTTTTTTTAATTATGTGTTTCTTATTGAACCAAATTTTCTGACCTTCAAGTCAAATTTACAGTCTGTTTAGGTCAAGCACAAAGGGAGTAATTATTGCACACTAAGTAGTAGGTTGCATTTGCTTGTGCAGTTACTTGGAAACATTTTACTCATTGAATTTAACCAAGTCTTCAGGTGTTGTGTATGTAAGCCACTGTACTGTTTTACAATACCTGAAGGTTTTAATCTGGACTTTAAATATAACATTATTGATGCATAGTGTGTTCTGTTGCATTTTGAAATCTTTAAAAGGAATGGCAGAGAAGGGATGGCATCACAGAAATGGGCGTGTGCTAGGTGAACCCATTTCAGACTTTCACTGTAATAATAAAGGAGTTGTACCTAATATTACTATGGAAAGTTTTGTAGGTCATGGATAAGATCTTTCTTTCTCCTTTCTCTTGCCTTCTCACTCAATCTCTCTCTCATTCCACCAGGCTTCTGAATTTGCAAGGGCTAGAATTTAGAATCATAGAATCATAGAATAGTTAGAGTTGCAAGGGACCTTAAAGATCATGTAGTTCCAAACCCCCTGCCATGGGTCAATAGGTCAGGTTACTCAAGGCCCCATCCTGGCCTTGAACACCTCCAGGGATCCACAAATTCCCTTGGCAACCTGTTCCAGTGTCTCACCACTCTCATCGTGAAGAAATTCTTCCTAATGTCTAGTCTAAATCTGCCCTTCTCCACTTTATATCCATTCCCCATTATCCTATCACCACAAACCTTTATGAATAGCCTCTCTGCAGCTTTCTTGTAGGCTTCTTTCAGGTACTGGAAGGTCACTATTAGATCTCCTTGGAGCCTTCTCTTCTTCAGGCTGAACAAGCCCAACTCTCTCATGCTGTCCTCATAGGGGAGGTGCTCCAGCCGTTGGATCATCTTTGTATCCCTCCTCTGGACGAGTTCTAACAGTTCCAATTTAGCCCAGGGTGGTTTTAGTCCATAGTGGAGGACAGTGCAGTGTGGTGCTTAGTGTGCAGATTTGCTATTTTTTTCCTGGACACAGCTCATTTTCCACAAAACAACCCCTTATTGCCTCTTCTTTTGCTGCTTGGGCTCTCCCTTTATGTTAGGACAATATCAATGCAAAATCCTTTTGCAGAACCTGTAGACCTTCCTGAGCCTTTGCAAGACAGGACTGCTCTACCCTGACATTTTTCTGAAGGGAGAAGAGGCACTAGAAATGTGGAGCAGTGAGATTATGCATGTGAAGCCAGCTCAGCTCCGAACATAGGAACAGTGGGAAAGAGGAACCATGATGGTCAGAAGAAAAACAAAAAGGGGCCAAGCCTTCTGCAGAGTGGACCCACAGAACTGGGAAAAAAACATTTTCTCCTGTTGGCATTGGGCACTTGTAACATTAGTTTTTAATCAAATGAGCATTCTTGCTTTCGGTTTTTAGTGAATTAAATCTCAGTAATTTTGTGTTTCATGGATGCACTTCTGGGATTAAGCAAAATACACATTGGTGTCTAATGCTGTTGCATTTTTCACCAAGGATTTTGTTATTTTATCTCTCTTTTCCACAAATTCTTTTAGATTGTGGGCAAGTCCAGTCGTTGTACATCAAACCAATGCATTTATTGTAACTGCCTGTTCATGTACATGTGCATGAGTGCTTAAGCCACTGAGGTACTGAGTCTGCCGTCACTGACATTCCTCCTATGCCTGCCTCTATCCTAGATATTCTGCCCCTTTCCTTGTCATCCTGCAGAATCTGGATTATGCCATACAACCTACCCCAGGCATTGCAGTCTTGAGGAGAAAGAGAACAGACCTAAGTGGACTACCTAACTAAATTTCACCATTGCTGCTCCAGTGGTGACTTCTACAAAATACTGGGACACCTGCAGCCATGATGTGTCCTGAGGATATGACCATGGGAGTTTGGGAACACTTGGTAGTAGTTTGATGGCAAGTTTAAGTGACCTGCTCTATACTATGAAAAGTTGGTTGTGTTTTCATGTGAAATATCTCTGTTACTGACCAAAACCCAAACAGCCACCTAAGGAAAACAAACCATTGACAAATGTGTGCTCCCTCTCTAAGGTCACTTGCTGGCACATTGGCAGTGTATCAAAGGTAGACAGCTCCATCTATAGTCAAGGGAAAGAGAGGAACAACTATGCAGGACAAGTAGTTCCATCTGTCCTTGATACCTGTCTTTGCAGGGGATGAATTGGAAATCAGAGATGCGTTTCTCTGTAGTGATTTTCCAGAGCCTAGACAACTGACTTAAACTCAGCACTTAAAGATGGTCAGAAGTAAATGAGATTAATGATACTTAAGAACTCAAAATGTATTAAAGGGTTCTGCTTTAATGTTTATCTAATTCCAACACGCTGTACATAGTTACAAGAGTTTTAGGCAGATTCTAACTCAGTCTAAAGGCAGAGCCCTTCAGTGACACTACAGTGTCTATGCTAGACTTGCTAGGCATGACTTAGTTTCCCCATTCATGGCGGTGACAGAGATGCCCTCTGCCTGCATGTTTGTGGTATGTATCTACGTGGGTGTTGCTGTGTCACACAACCAGAATTGTGTACTCTGTGAAATAACATTAATTGAGGACTACAGTCCTCATATTCTTGATAAAACCATATCTGTATCTCTACTAGAAAATAGTTCATACTTTCTTTAAGATTACCCTTAACCAGTGGTTAGAAGAGCAGTAAATAACTTCACTGGCTTTTTAGCTGTGGTGAACATCATGAAAAACCTCATTTGTTTTGTGTTTTTTGTGTGACAGAGCTGCTTTGTTGCTCTCATATCACCAGTGGGAAGGGTGGGTAGCAGCTGATTAAGTACATTTCTAGTAGACACAAGAACAAGGCTTGAGCTGGGTGGTCAGGAGCCCTTGAGTGGGTAACTGAGATTATGGATTTATGGAAAGATCCTTTTACTGTTGTGATTGCCATTCTCTCACATTCGTAGAATGAAAAGAACCCAGGAATTTAATTTCTTCCCTGCTAGTTAGATTGAACATCCATGTTTTTTCACCCAAGGGATGCATAACACATGATTTACAGAACTGCTGACTGCTGTAGTTGCAATTAAGACAAAACCGCCTTCATAGCTTGAAGAATGAGTGCAAACAGGCTGATAGTTTAATCAATCCATTTTAAAACTTATTAACTAGACCAGCAGTTTACTGTTCTTGTCAAACGCTAAACAACTGTAAATCTTGTTTTCAAAAATCAGCCTGAGAAAACCTAGCACATTAAAAATGAATTAGACACGGTGCACCACCCATAAGCTGTATAATAAACAGATCACAGCCCTATAGTAATAATTGTGATTTCTGGCACGACACTGGAGAAGAACTCATGGGTTTTCAGAACGACCTGTGTCATAAATCATCACACTCCCATTTACACTGAGCACATGTATCTAATTTTTCAAGAGTGGCTTCTGAAATCCTGATGAATGGCTTCAGCACTGATTACTGGAGTGTATGGAAAGTGGTATCACAAATGCCTAATTGAGGAAAGAAAAAAGAGACTAAAAATACATCCAGTGAAATCTGAACACAAAATCATAATATATACAGTAAGAAACTAACAGCCACCCAGGAGATAAGCCTATGACATGACAGATGAGAAATCTGCTGTACTTTTCTTTAAGATAGATAAAGTAAATTAGTATGAATTTCAGTAGAGTTAAAATAATGTAAATGCCCAAGCCAAGCATAGATCATACATGTATTTTTTTGACTATGCAGGCATCAATATCTTGCTGTCAAGTTTAATGTGTTCTCTGTACGTTAGTATGTATATTTTCTTAATATGGAATGCGTCATGTTGGGAAGAATTCTGACATCCCAAACCAGGAAATGTATTCAAACTTATTAATGAAACTCCAGAGATGCAGCGAAGTATTTTTATGTATATCTCATCCACTTCATTTATTTGCATGATCTTTTGTGAGCACATTTGAGCCTCCCACCCCCTTCACATGCAAAGTTTTACAAAAAGCTATGCACTAAGCCTGAATGTATACATCCTGTCTCTCCCTATCTCTCCGCACACGCTACAGACATACTATCAGCACAGTCTTATCTTTTAAGTTACACGTAGAACTGTAGCAGGTAAATGCAATTTTTATTTCCCTTATGTAAAAGAATGCAAATTATACTTTATAATGTAGATTACTTTTATGTTTGGCCCACTTTTAAAGATTTATCTGTCAGCAGCTGGAGCACATGGCCTGAAGTTGAATGTGTTACATGATTGTAGCATGTAGATTCTGATTTGGTGTTGAAAGAAACTCTTTGGCAGATAAGTAATGAAATGAAACAGCGAACATGCCATCACCTAATAAAAACATCAGTTCATAAGAACCATTAACTACCTTTTCCCAAGACATCCTTTTTTAATTGAAATATTTGAATTTGTCATAAGAAAACAAATCCATGTTATTTTAAAAATAAGTGCTAAGCAGCAGTTATAGAATAAGAAGCATTTTTAAAAGAAGCTATTGCCCTTCGTCCAGTCTCTCTTTGTGAGGTTCAAAATGACCAGCATTTGTTAAATTTTATTGCTGAGGTTCATGAAAGTTTCTTTGGATTAGAAAAGCATAACCTTCTGTCCTTATTTAGAATGGTGTTGCAGCTTTTCATTAACCTGGAAACCTCCTATTTACATGGTTCACAGCCTGGTCTCAGCTCACTTGGAGGTAACAAAGGGTGTCGGGACAAGAGTGCAGCAGGGGGCTCATCCTTTAGGGCTGCCATCTGAATTTGATCAGGTCAACTGTTTTAACTCCTACCTCATTAGGCAAAATAAAATGGTGTGTGGAAGGATCACGTTACAGACAGCAAGCTCTGCCTCCTGACACTGTTGATTTTGCATTTTGACAAGACCTTGCTCTCTGTGTTTTCCATTCTGTATTACAGCTGACTTTAAATTATTTTGAAGACAAGATCATTTGTATCCCTTAGCATTTCAGAGCTTAGCCAAGGAGGAGTGAAGTAATAACCAAAGACACATCAGTCTCAGAGGCAGTTTACCTACTGGAGAGATGTCACTGCATAGCACAGGCTTAATTCTGATAGACACATTAATTCAGCTTGTTAAGCAATGCCTAGCTCTCCTCTTTTCAAAGTCTAGTTAGCTGTAAATTTGAAAAAAAAGTCAAGTTTCAGTAGGTAAATTATTATTGTCCTGGCACAGAGAAGTAAATGAGTCATTTCGATTACTTATAATTAACACATTGATTCTAGTCAGTTTCTCTTTAGTTAGTGGTTTCAGCGTTTATAGAAAATTGTAAAAATAGTTTGGAGTTAAATATGTTTGTTCCATTACAGCGCCTGTTAGAGTGGAGATAAGTATAATCTAATACTCATCTCAAAGTGACAATTTTTGCTACCTGGTTGTCCGCTAAAAAGCATTTCCCCACTGACTTCATCTATATGTGTCATGTATTACTAGAAAGTTCTCCATCACTAAAAGGCAAAATATGGTTCAGGATACAAGTTTAGCCAGCTGGCTAATTGTCAGATCTCACATGAGGAAGATGGTTATTATCTGTCACACTCAGTTATGATTTTCTTTGGGAAAAACAGGTGATGCTTAGCAATTAGGTATGTCTCTTCTTTCTCTTCTTTTGTTTGTTGGTAAGATTTTCCTTAAATTCTTCCTTTATAAACTAAGAGTAACAATACATAATCAATGAAGCAAATGTAGAAATATCAAAATTAGAAATAAATTTACATTATTGTTGTGATTAGTCATTTATAAATCAAACTTAAGCAGGAGTACAGACACCACAATGCTGTCAAAACAAGAAACTCCCCTCAGGAAAGGGGGAAAAGAGACAAGTAATATGTGACAGGTGTGACCATAATGCAAAGTAGAATGTTCTCTATTCTATGGTTAGAAGCATAGCATAAATTTTTTTAAGCTAACTTAAGAGCTGTTATTCAGGTAGCGACCAGCTGAGAAATATGCTCTATTGTTATCTTCTAAGTGGATTTAATATGCCTGAATTTAAAGCCACTAGCTTTCAGGAAACTATAGATTGCACAATCCATAATAACGTATCTCTTCCGTAACCGTCACAAATGAGAATTTTTAGGTAAAACTCATATTTAAATAAAAGTGCAACGTAACAGAGTTCAATCATAAGGTCAAGTTCTTACTGCATGGAGGAGACATATGACGGAAAATCAGGTTATTTGTGATTATAGCTAAAGAATTATATGTGCTAAATGATAAAAGCTTATCTTTAGTTCCCTGTGTCACTTAGCTAAGATTTCAAGGCATCACCTTGTATCTCCACCATACTCACCTGGATGTACTGTCGACAGCTGCCAGGAGTGTACACTAACAATTGCCAGGTGTCAGTTCACTCTGAAGTCCAGATCTGAGGTTTTGCAAGGCAGACTCTCAGGCATTAGATTTGATGAAATAAATAATTTAGTGGATGTATACAGCAGCATGGTCAACTCCGCAGAGAGTGACCAACATGAACCAAGAAATCTCTCGGCACTTATACCCTTACAGGGAATTTACACAGTGGTTCGATGCAGTAGTAATTTTTTGGTCTGAGTTCTTCTTATTCCTCATTGGATTCCTTCTTTCAGACACATTGTTTCTTGTCTTGGTGCAGCTGCTGTTGATGATCTGTATCCTTGAAGCCTCTCTGTTTTCCTGGTTTTCATTAGTTCAGGAGGCCATGTTTTGGCTAAACAGGCTGTATGTGTTGGGAAAGTTTTTAACTTGATATTCCCACCTTGTACTCTAGAGTTTAAGAGCAAGTCTTGCTGTTATTCATCCTAAGAAAAATAAGCAAACAGCATACTAAATCTTACAAAATTATAATTCTAGAATCTTATTTAAGCTAATGGTATACTGAGTCACACAATATTAAAACTCCAAATTACTTATTCTACTTAAAGTATTAGTTATTTTGGCTAAACAACTAGTTCCTGCTGAAAAGAGTTGCCTGGTTGTGTAGTCCAGTTGCTACCCAGGGAGAATTCAAATGGGGCTTACTAGCAATCTGTTGTTAGTAAGAGATCTCGTTGCTCCAAGGTGTACTCTTGAGAGGCATCCCAGCACAAGAAGGCATCATTGCCTGCAGTCACACCACCTAGCAGGGAGAGCTCACTTAGGATGTCATATTTATGTGACAACAGTTGTTGACTCATATTCAAATTGCATGTGAGGCTACTTATTGGTGTTCACTGTGTTGCCCAGTCATAAGCAGGCTTTTACCTCCTCTGGAGACTGAACTTAACTACACCTTGAGGAAGGGAGGGGTGTGTAGAATGCATCCGTCGCAGTACATAAGCCATATGACCACACTAAACAACTTCTGCATATTATACACCAGCTTCAATGTCCTTATTCCTGATGCAACCTTATTCACTTGCAGACTACCATGTATCCCATGGACTTAAGGAGGAAGAGCTCTCAAAAAATAAACTTCTTGTTGCACATTTTTGTTTCTGTATATCTGCCGTAAGACTTGTATCTTGTGGGAATGTTTAAAGTTGAACTTTTCTCTAAGAAGTTTCGTAGAATAAACCTCCCACTTCCAAAGACAAACCACAGAGAGTCAGAGAACACGATTTTCATGAAACAATTACCCTCACTGAAGATATTGAAAAGATTTTTATTACAGAATATATCACATATCATGTACACAAATCATTGCAGATCCTTGTGACCCTCATAATGTCATTTACATCTGTTACCAGCCTCCCATTTCTCCTTACTCTTCTTTTCCCCTTCTAGCTCCAAAAATGTCTCTTTTTTTTCTGTTCACCTTACAGCAATGGCTGCCCTTTTCCACCAAATCTGCTCACTGTCTCTTATTTGTCCTTTTTAAAAACCTATCCCAAATTCCTTCTCTCCGATTAATTTCCACTTCACTTGACAACAGTCCTTAACTCACTCTGTTTGCTTTTGACACCTTTAGACAAAGACATTACCTTCTGCTTTGAGCTTAGTACTTGCAGAAACAGGGAGAGTCATACATGTAGTGATATGCCTCTTAGATACTATGCTGACTATAATATCTATGAGATCCTATGCCGTAAAACAAAACAGGTTGCATCAGGAAAATTAAAGTAATTATTTAAAGCAAAGCTGTGTTAAATTTGGTGTGAACTATACACCTCCACCCAAGAGCAGCTTTGAATTTGTTATGAAAAATAAAGCAATCTGGTCTAATAGCAGGGGGGGTTGCTTTTCCTCTACTCATAAACATTTGCATCAGCAAAACAGTCTGGAAAAAAGTAGTGATCTTAAGTTGACTTTGCCATCAGAGGAACCATTCATCCAATTATATCCCAAGAGGAAAATGTAAGACATTTGTGACACCTAACTGTCTTCCTGGTACTAAGGCCACCTGAATCCTAGTAGTCTAGTCTGCAGCACATCCAGTCCTGGAAAAGTATGGAGGGCTGCAGACCATAGGACTCATTACACTGTCCAAGTATTTCTTTAGTACAGAGGAATTCTCAGCTGTCACTTTAATAGGTTTTGTCCTTCATTAAATATAATTTTGGCCGAAGGTCTGGTCCCACTGCGGATGCAGAACAGGCTCAGCTGTGCAGGTAGGTTAAGAGAGGAATTCCCTGGCCCTATGTGATGCCAAGGAGTCAGGATGGCAAATTCTCAAAAGTGAGACATTTATTCCTCTGCATTATGTACCACCTAATACGGTTGTATTATTTGTTGTCCAATTAGAAAGCTGAGAAAAGTGCAGCAAATGCTACTCTTGCCTACTGTAGGCAGTAAAAACCAAAAAATTATACTGATGTATTGCAAGAGCACAATGGCAACATTCCTCTTTCTCTGTTTTTGTTGTCTGAAAACAATACCAGCCACGCAGTAGGCCTGAGTCATCTGGCATAGCTCAGCATGACTCTGGTGGCTGGAGAGCAGCAGTCTGTAACTGCAGCAAGGGAGAGCAAACCTCACTGACTTGCAGAGACAGGAGCAAAGAGGCAAAACTGGACAATTCTACAGCATCATAATCTCACACCTTTGAGGTCCAAGGACAACCCGAAAGGTTGTGTTCCCTCAGAGTGTCTAAGAGAGCATTAGCAAGGGATCATGCCCAGACTGTTTGACAAGAGAAGTAAAAGAAAAAAAAAGAAAAAAATTGTCTGTGCCTATTACAATCTAGCACAAATAATAAATCTCTGATTATTTTAAGATGGGTTATTAGTGTGTAATGATTAGAAGTGATGTGGTGCCACACCCTGGAGATGATTTATCTCAAAGAAACCTTTGGCTTCAAAGGAGGTGGAAAAGCAATGCAGTACAAAAAGTTGTTCTCTGTGGTTGTGCTCAATTGCTCTGAAAGATGCAGCACGGTGAGCTACATTACTAGAACCATACTATCTTTAGGAGTTTCTCTCCCCCTGGGACACATTAGCAGTAATGCTACCATCTCTAAAATTCAGAGCATGCTGTCCTAATCTGATTTGAGTCAGCAAAAGAAGGTTCAGAGTTTGAACTTCTTTCTTGCCTTTCTGTTTATGTGGTACCATGTAAATAAAGGATCCAGTTCATGATGTCAGATTCCTACTTTAACATTTTAATATTGTGCAATTTCACTACCAGTGCATGCCAGCACAGTTTGGCATGGATTGCCTAGAAACTGAGTTGTTTTCTATGGGTAAAAAATAAAAATGAGAAGCTTTTCAAGAAAAGGAAGGAGTAAAGGATCAAATACAGAAAATACCTATATTTGCACCATAAGTATTCCAACTGACCTTAGGCGTAAAATCATTACTGGAACTCCTAATCTAATATGCATACTATAAATTACATATTTGATTTTTTTGTAAATCTGTGGTTTACAGTGAAGCCATGTGATTAACATATTTTATTGGTTGATTTAGACTATTTATGATAGATTTATTCTCTCTAAAATTTTCTCTATTTGTGTTACATTTAATTCCTTTGTGCACATATCTCTATAAGCCATTTTAGACTCAGTCATCTGATATTCTTAAGACAGACTTTATGTACGAATATTTTTCTGGGTCTTGGAGAGATCTGACATAATATGTCTTATGTTCTCACTTCACGACGTCTGGATCTTTCTACCAAATTTAATAGCTGTTTATATCTTGAGAAGATCTTGTCTAATGTACTATTGGTTGAGGGTCATTCATAGCCTTGCATTATATTGAAACATGGACAGAGAGCTTACTTTGTTAATGTCATGAAGGATGAAGTTGGTTAGAAAGGGAAGTGTACACTATTTATAATAACACAAGTGTTTCCTTGCTAATCCCTTGGCAGGTTCATTATCTGTAGAGCCCCAGGCAACAGTTGGCCTATCATGAGAGTGAAATTTAACCCACAGCGTGAAATTAATCCTCAAAGACTTTGGTCTACTCTTTCCAGAAATGATACATTCAAAGTCATTTTCTAATTCTCCTCTCTAACTTTATGCAGGGGTGTTAAATTGGTATCTAAACTCTGTGGCATATGTCAGTCTATTGATTTATGTTTAGTTAACTAACATGCAAGCATATACCAAGTGTAATAAGGAATCTGAAGACCTGAATTAGTGGTGTGTTCATTGATTCTTCCTGAAAACTTTTCTTCTGTGGTAATGCAGAAAGTTATATTCCTTGTAATTACACGGGAAATGAGGAATACATACACATATGCACATATGCAACGAGGTATGCGCATATGTATAAAATCATTCAAATGAACATATCTGAATTTCATAGATCTTCTGGGTTTATGTCTGAAATAACTTGGTGAGGTTTTTCACACCCCGACTTCTTTTGTAAAACTTCTTAGAAGTCTAAGAAGAGTTTATGGCTTGTAAACAAATGTGGGTTTTGTAGGGTTTTGGAAAGTACTTCTTGAATCAGCTCTGTAACTATTGGGTAAACCAGCTGTATTTTATTTCAGAAAGAAGTTTCCTTTTCTTAGCTATGCAAAGTTCTCTCTGCTGAGGAGAGAACAGGTGAAAGTGATTTGTTACTGACTGATTCTGACTCTCCTCTGTGTTTTGTAGAATGTCATTCCTCACTCATAGCACAACCTGGTCTACAGGAGTAGATGAGCAGTTCTAGATACTATTATATGTATCTAGATACTTTCTAGAGATAGTAACTTATACAGGGTAAGGATTTTCCCCACTTTTAGCAAGTATTTACCATATATATATCTATTGCCTAAACACTTTGTATATTTTGGTGCTCATCTTATAGAAAGTTTTTCCACTCCTGAAGGCAGCAAGTCATATTTGATAGATGTTTGTAATTGGCTATATCATCTATGTTGAAGAGCTCCTTCAAGATATTAATTGAAACTCCACACAGTCATAACCCTTGGGACAGAAACCAAATGACAAGAAATGAAGCAGGTTAAGTGTTTCTTAGTACACAGTCCAGACCCTGAGAAGGAAGTTTGCAGACTACTTATATAATTGCAGGCAATTTTATGAGCAGACCTGGAAATACATTACTCCTCCGATTATCCCTCTCGTTCTTCAGACATACTTTATAACAGTAGTGTAGACATTGAGCCATTGTCACTTCACATATTCCTTAAAAGAGAATCAATTTCTCAAGTCATACCATATTTCCTCTGTGTATTTCAGGAAAGTTACTTTTGTTCACACATATGCTCTAGTGGTGAGAAGGAAAGCAGCAGTTGCTGTAGTATCTTAAACAGAACAGTGAGCAGAGGAGTGTCTTTGATCCTTAGAAAAGACTTCAAGACATCTTAAAAATGCTGCTTGATAGTAAGTAGAGATGAAACTGTAATGTAGGTCTAGAAAACCTCTGAAAACTATATAGCTTTTTGTAATATTTGTTGCTGAGGATAGAAAGTCCTACTGAAGTACCTCATATAAAGTTAAAACATAAGCTTCTAATCTGTACTGTAAATCAATACCATATAGTAATTCAGATATCATTTATGTCTACATTATCACTGTCTCTTCAATGCAGTAGCAGTAGAGAGAGGGGAAAATTGCAGAATTTCAGTGCTTGGTTATAGATGTTAGACATGACAAGGAAGGAGCAGAGGAAATGATGACATTGCTCATTGTTTGACCAATGACTACCTCAAAGGTTTCCATCTGCTTAATATACAGTGTTTCTTCAGGACCCACTTTTCTCTCTCCCACCTTTTTTTGTGATTCTGCTCATTCCCTGTACACCTATCAGTCGTTCGACTTTTCCTATTTGCCCTTTTCACAGACCACAGGCTCATAGTGAAAACTTGCAACAAAAGCAACAGTATTTGTTGATTGTGAGACTGCAATTTCTGCTGCCAGTTGCAATGACAAGTTGGCATCTTGTGTCCTCTAATAAATGATATCTAATAAATAGCAGGTGATAACTTAGCTGTTAGGCATGATGGCTGTTTGCATTTTCAAGAGAACCTTGAAACAGAAAAAGGCTAAAAACTCTCCCCTACATGTAACGAAATTAGGGATTCCTTTCTGCAGACCTTTAAGATCAGCTTCATCCTTGGGAGGTGTTCAGGCAGTAGATTTTTAACAAGCATAATACCAGTGTACTCTGCTACGTTTAGGTGTGTTAAGTTCTTCACCTACCTTAGTGTGGGCACCTTTCAGGCTCCATAGCAGGGAAAGTTGGAGCCTGGGGATCCTTGTATTCCTATTTATGTGCACAGACTGTATTGCACAAAGATTAGGCTTACAATGGAGCAGCTCCTGCCAGCATAATGTCACACAGCAAACCAGGAGCACACACTACATGGCTAGCTCTTTGGAAGTATATTTGCTTCTCCCATTGGCTAGTATATATGATGAGAAATAGTGAGCGAGAGCTAACATGCCTACGTTTTGTACATTGAAGCTTTTATTCATTGTACTCTTACTCAGTCTGGCATTTGGCAACAGCAATATATGGACTAACAAAGGCATAATACTACTCATGATATGTAATAATATATAAAGTAATTACCCATTAATTCTGTATAAGCATGCAGAAGCACTTTTTCCAGCAGTCATTTTTCAACAAGCCATTTTGTTTATGAGTAGGCATTAAATAATTCAATAATTCAAGTAGTTTTATCTCTGACTCCATTTAGCACTACAAAGACTTGACTAAGTGGTTTATGGAAGGGGTACCGAACATAGTGAGGAAATAAAGCAGCAGTTCCTGAGAAATACTGCATGGCAACATCCGAACTGCCTTTCCTTGTGCCTATTTTTCAGCCATAGGGCTCAATAGCTGAGTAAAATCAGCCATGTTAACGCAGGACACTTGCCTACCTGCCCGGAGAACAAAGTGAGCAAAATGCTTTTGAAAGACTTCAGTGACTACAAAATGAAAGGAGGAGTTTTTCTAGCTTCCAACTGGTGGTTAGTGAAACAATTTGTTTTCCGAGTTAGACATCACCGTAATAGAACCTGAAGATACTTCCTCAATTTGAAGATTTTTATGAAATCAAAAGGAATAATTTACCATTTCTTTCTGGAAAAGCAAACTTTAAAAGCAGTGAAATCTGCTGAAAAGTAAACGCTCCACACTACTGCACTGCCTGCTACCCACAGTTTTCTGAAATCCTCTCTCTTTTTCAGCAGTTACCTTGCTTTGTACATTTAGCACTAGGAAAAGTCCTGTTAGATCTGAAAAAAGTCATTTTTCTTTAGAATTAACAATGTTCCAGATACTGATTAAAAAGGGAACTCTCCCTTTATTCCTGAAGTCAAAAAGAAATATTATGGAAAATTGCATTAACTCTTGCAAATCCCTCTACAACTATAAAAGTACAAATGAGATCGTCCCTGCTGTTTCAGTCAGGCCTATGAACCTCAGAGCAATAGGATATTTATAAGAAAATTCCAGACATAGCAGTGGTGCCGTGATCCATATGACCCAAAGTTTCCAGTCTTTGTCTATCCTCCTGTCTTTAAGGAAAAACAGAGGGGCATAAAATGAAAACTTGGAAGATCACAAATCATTGTTATGACTCATTCTAATGAATGATTTGTGCATTACTTTATGGAGTAGTTAGGTCGAGTTTGGAGGAAAAAAGAAACCTACCTTTTTAATTTTCACCACTTTACACTGATTTTCAAGCAACTGTCTCTCCTAAAATAATAGCGCTCTTTTTTCCACCCTATCCTGGATAACTACTGAGTTTTTTCAGCTGCATTGAGTGTGTTGTGATACAAAGGTGCAGCCTTGTACTGCTGTTGTCAATAGACTGTTAGTGTTTCCATTACAATATTAAGTCTTATTTTCTGGTGTTTAAAACTGAGCCATAAAATACTTGAAGTTGAATGCTGGTAGTTTCCTAAATGTATTTACAAATAAGAAAAGTAATCTCATTTGATGGGGCTTTCTAATTCTGTGAAAAAACAGAATCCTGACAGCTTTGTAGCAACTGTGAGTCAGTTTTGGATTCTCACAATCAGGCTTCTGACCACTGCACACAACCTGGATTCTAGAATCTTCTGAGTTTTGTTTAGCATTATTTTTTGTTGTTAACTATTGATAGTATAGGAATTATTAGGAAAATAAAAAAAATAAATCTACTGAAGTCTGAAAATGGCTGCTGTTTTTTTCTGATAGATTGAATCTGTGAGAACTCATCTTCATTATTTTGCAATATTTTTATACAGTGAATTAATAAGGTATATTCCCAGGTGTCAAAGGTTTCTTTTTGCTTCCTAGGATAACTTTGAAAGTTACACAAGAATTTGCTGAAAGTGTGGTGATGTATCTGTGGACTCTAAAAGACATTGGCAAGCTACCATTGCAACACAGCAAACTTTCCTTCAAGTTATGGATTTACATTTTTATTTTGCTTTTTACGGAGGGAAGTGCACTATTTCAAATAAATTGTATTACAGAAAACAAGAGTGTTCCCATATTTTACTAGTTTTACTTTAAGTCACCACAGCAGAGAAAGTCATAGAACTTTAGGGGAAATTTCATCCTTAACTTGCCTCATTATGCCATCCTGTATGTTAAGAGTTGCTGAGGTTAGTAATGAATTCCATGTAAGCTGTAATATTAGGGCACAGCTGGGTGGGCAAGAGTTGAGTTTCAGTCTTTGACTAAGAATTTCCTTGTTTTAGTAGTTTAATTTCAAAAGGTAATGCTGCTTTAAGGTTGTACAGTTTCTGTCATTTAGCCATACAATCTAATAGAAAAAAAGTAATTTTTACATGGAATCACCATATGCATAATAGGTAATGTCCATGTTATGTATATTAGCTAATGTCCATGTTATGTATATTAGCTATGAGTCACTTTACATATTTTGTCTGTTAATAAGAAAGGGCATGAGAGTTATGGTTTTCAATGCAGAATATTTAGCTGTACTTTTCAGTAGAGTAAGTCTGGTTATGTCCCTTTCAGTATTTCAAAAATTTCAGTCACAGCATCATAATGAAATTGTTTCTGTATTAAATATTTTCAAGCACAAGCATAGGAAGCTGGGTGAACATTCAAAACTAGCACTTCTTTCAGCAACTTGAAACTTTATTTTGGCTATTTTCCACTGAAAATTAATTTGTATTTCTGAATTTGCCTATTTCCTTCCTTTGGGAGGAAAGATATTTTTGGTTATCATTCCTACTTCAACTGTAGGGAGTGAGCGTAATGTATATTTTGTTGCAGTTTGCAAAATTTTTGGTGTTAAATCATTTTGATACAAAAAAAAAAATATATAATATGCTATGATGGGATTGATCTCACTTAGAATGCTAATGAATACTGAAAAGTATTGAACAACCCTCAAAAAATCCTCCCCCAAAGTCTACTTGCCAGAAAGCCGCAACATTTTTCCTGCCTTCTCAGAAGAAAAAGTGTTGTGTTATCACCATAGGGGACACAGAAAGCAAAGCTATGTTGAGAAAAGTATGTAGAAGTATTTGGCTCTTGCTATAGGAATTGTTGAAGAAAAAACTTACTTTTTTTGTTGTGTGATATAGATCTTAATTACATTTCCTAAACTGGAAGAGTTTTAGAACGATGCTTACAGCTTGTATTTCAGATATGGTACAGTGATGACCAGTAGTAATTATTCATTTGAAGCCTTCCTGTGGCTTATCAGATACATGTTTTAGCTTACAAAGCTGCATTAAGGTTTGCCTTTGTATATTTTTGAAGTAATAGAGAATACCATTACTTTTTAAAGGCAGCAAAATTGTTTCTCTAGACTTGTATCCTTGATATCATAACAATTTTAACTGCTGGCTGACATTTTCAGACTTAGATTTAAATTTTTTGAAGTCTCCAGTTTGCAGAGACTCAGTAATGAATTCATAGATCACAGTAATGTCACAGGACACAAGAATGGCTCTATGGAGTTAGACTAGAGATCCTCTAGTCCAGCAGAGAAAGGTCAAGGGAGGATATACATTTTTGTGATAGAAGTTAAGCTGAGATAAGAAACTGGAGAGTTTTTAAGCAGGCACATGTTACACACTGATATCAGCCAAACCACATTCTCATTTTTCCTTGGACTGTGACTGAAAAGTGAAGCCTTTATGTAATACAATCTAACATATGATTTCTTGTGAAATGTCTTCTAGTCATTAGTTTATATTCCTCCTCACTTTGTCTGTTGTTTCTCTATAAGCTGTTTAAAAGCAAACTCATAAGACTTCTATCAAAAACTAATGAAAACCAGACTTCTATTGATGAGGCCACGAGTGAATATCTGTATTTAAATTCATGAAAAATAGCCCTATCATCTCTAACAATACAGAAGTATTCTTAATGGTGCCATTTTCAATCATTTGTCCAGTTTAGATAAAGAGAAAAAAAATCTGTAGATTTTTGGTGGTTCTTTTTGCTTAGGAAATAGAGATTACGTGGAGTTTCAGAAATAGACTACCATCACTGTAAAAAAAAACCTGCAGGGTTTGCCAATGCTGGTTTATGCATGTTTTTTCATCATTGTTACTAAGTGCTTTATACACAAGAAGATGTAGACAAGAAAAACAAGCGTGTTTAAATTTGCCTATTGCTTTTACAGTGGTTGCTTTCTAGCCGATCTCATCTTTATGAGATCGTTAAGGTCATACATATTGCACCATCTTTAGCTGTCTCTTTATGATCATTGCTGTCATCTTAAGTTGTGCTCTGAAGTTGTTTCCAGGCAACCAAAGCTAAGTTTCAAGGACAAAATTGTACCTTCGAGGTATGCACAATGCTGGCAAAGAGGCCCGCAGAGCTGTCCCTGCTCTCACAGATCTTGTAGACAGGCTTTACAGACAGAACATTGGAACAATTTCTGATTGGTAATACAAATGTGTGCTGTTTACAGTTCCATAACTGAGAGGAAGGGCTGTACTGTGTGAGGAGCATGCTGGCCACCCATAGCTGCCAGTACTATTTGGGACCCGAGAAACACAAGAGCATAACAGGACTTGAAGGCTGGTAGCTGGAGACTGGAAACACTTGCTGTATATGTGCAGAAGGTGGAGTGGACACCAGCTTGGAGCCTCATTCCATAGTTTTACCTTGCCTTGAAATATGCAAGTGTTCTCAGTATTTTCATCCTTGAAATACAAGGGAATTTGCACAGCATCATAGCTATGAGTATGCATGATGTCCCTCTGAACAGTTTTTAGAGTGGAATGGAAAAATGGTAGTTTTCACTAAATTTGTTGTTGATGTTTTGAACTCCCCTTCCACACATATATTCATTGATGGAATTAGGTTATTAAAAATATTTATGGTTTGAACTTACTTTCTGCTGTATTTCTTTCTTGGAAGGCACTAAATTATTTGTATGTAACTGCTATGACTAGTTATTTTTATTATTCATTAGCAAAATGAATAATCTACCAGAGTAGATTTACATGAAATAGGTACATGGGTTAATTTTACCTGCTTACAGTCAAATTTAATTTTGCTAAATATTCTCTTCTAAACCTACATGTAAAGGAAAATTTCTTTCTAACATTATAGCTACTGTATATCAGTCCCTTGCACATAATGGAAAAATAACTGCAGGAGAAAAAAAGTAGCGTAGTTCTTCATTAGTAGCTGTCAAAATACAGCTTTCATTCCTAAACCACTTTATTACACTCTTGGTATATATAGTACTGCTTTATTTTTCCCCACTGATATTTTTTGATGGAATAATGTGTTTGATTATGAAAGCGACAAATAGAGGAAAGTAATCAATAGAAGGGACAGGGTGCACAGAAAAAATGAAGTTATTTTTCGGATTAGTGCACTTCTATCTGATCTAAAAATAAGACTCACATTCAGAGAACTGACCAAGAGGACCAATGAACTACCTATGCCATTTTGTCCTGTTTAGAATTTTGCTGTTTCTCTGTTTGATGATGCAGTGTATTTAGGGAAAATATTTTCAAAACGAAATTGTAAGCTCAGACTAAGCTGCACATGGGAAGTTCTCATCATCAAGGCTGAAAGAGTTTAGTCCAATAGTTTCATAAACATTTAAATAAATTGCTTTTAGCTAACCTAAAGGGAAGTGGCTACTGATGAAGATCTTACTGGATTCAAATTTTGATCAGAATAGCCAATATGGTCTATCTAAATTCTACAGTAATCTGTATCTAAATTCTAGTGTAAATTGCTAAATCTTATGTTGATCTACCTCTAACTTTTACTGTGAATGTACTCCTTATTCAAATGTAGGTAAGTGCTTGCTTCTTTCATGTCCACTGGTAATGTTTCCTCCTTTTGGCCTACTTATATTTCCTAGCAGTTTCTGAGATTTTTTTGTCACAGACAAAGTAGAAATTGCTGGATAACCAGTCAGATAGGGCGAGGATAGAAGGAATGGATCAGAATTGTGGTAAGGCAGAGGTCAGGTATGGAATAGACGAATTTATGAGTTGCAGTGTTTGATAAGCACTTTGATAAATGTGATAATTCATCTCTTTGTGTATCGTATTTTTTTTATTTGACCATCATACCGGGTAGTTGATGTTCTAACTCACATAAAATTCTCTGCAGAGAATTTTGAGTTTTCAGGGTATATTTGAGTTTATTTCCGTGATTATTATTCATTTCTTTCTTCTTCTTCAAAAAGACCATGTTTCTCCAAAATTTATAGAGGCAAATCAACTCAAAAGCATCATGAATTCCAAAAAAGTAGAATTAATTTAGATTAATTTTGAAATATTTTTTGGCAGTGCTTCTCTGCCATGGTTCTGGTTTATTACTTTTAAAGAAAATATGAACAGTATGAAAGTAGATAGTAAATTCTGTGAATAGGTGGAGCAAATCTATGTCTGCTATGGAAAATGATTGCAATAAGTTCTGATCTTTGTCAGTTGTCTATGCTAGTACTTTATTGGATTCTTACATGTTTTTTGCAGTTAAATAATCATCACAGCAATTCTATAATACTTTATATACGAACACCTACACTAGCAAAATTTATATGTTTGGCTTAAAATAATTAGTTGGGTTTTTTTTTAATTTTAATATTCGGTTCTTCAACAGCTCATATTATTTACTGTTAAAATATGTGACAGGATTATACTCTGAAATTAATTATTATCCTCTAAGTAACATTAGCAACTCAAAGAACTTCAGCCAAAAAAAGTTAAATAAATTATATTATCAAGGTCCATTTTGCCGTGCAAGTTTTTTGCATGAAATGTAAGCATCAGTAGATAGCACTAACTAGTAGCAACACCTGAATAAATGTTTAAGTTAGCAAATAAAGATCTTTTTAAATTACAATCCAGTTATTTTTCATTATAATCAGGTGAACTGTTAAATAGTGTATATTTATATAAAGCTCCAGACTATACATTTTGTGTCAGCTTATGTTGATAATGGTAACTACAGCTAAGAGTGTCTGGAATCATGGGAATTACTGAAAGTGCAAAGAAGCTATAAACATTGTTTTCAGTTTTCCAGCTGAATCTTTTATTTAAAAGTTGCTTTAAATTTAGCATTGCACAGATAATTAAATTTGCTTTGTTGTCATGCCACATAACTCTTCTTTTCTTTATAGCATCTAAACACCTCAGTACCTGGGATTATTTGTTTTGGTACTGCTTAAGTCCTGATCGTGAAGGAAAACATTAGGAGCTTTATTCAAAATAGAGTAGAACACATGATAAAATCCTAATAAGACATGTGAAGAGGAGGAAAATACAGCTAAGACTGCCACTAGTTGGCAAGCACTGCAACATGGTATAAAGCCTGTTTCTCTGAGTCAGTGTTTTTCTTTCCCTCTGAATTCTGTGGTTGAGGAACTAGTCAGCAGCACAGTATAAAGCCAGCAAGAAATTCTGGAATTTATGCATGAGGGTATGGCCTTCACAAACCCAGTGGCAAGAATTTGATGAGTCTAATCTGCTCCACATCACATTGTGGTTGTCCAACATAGCTGGGATTTAACTGCTTGCTATCTACTTGAACTTAGATATGAAAATGCAAGTTTCTTCCTTTTAGATCTTAAGATGACTAAAACAATTTCAGCATGAACTGGAAATCTTTCTGCAGCCCAGATCAGTAAATAAAAGGTGGAGGTAACATTGTGGTGAACTGATTTTAAGCACTAAATACCTAGATACTGTAGTGGCTGACATCCACAAAACTTTGATGAGACATTCAGCAAGCAGGAGCAAAAAATTTTGCATCTGATAGAAGGAGAAAAAGGACACACCATTTGCTTGCCTGCTTGTCATCCTATAAACATTCTGTGAGAAAAAACTACTTAGAGGACTTTTGCAATAGGAAGAGGGGCAGGAAAGCACCCTGTGGACTCAGAATTTTGTAATACTTGGAATGAAATACTGGCTATTATAAAACCAACAAGAACTGTAAGTTAGACATTGGAAACAGATACACGTATTTCTGTAGAGTCATTGCTCCACAATATGACATATCACTTGTTAAATGTTAAGTGGTTTGAAGAACTGATGAAAGGACTCAAGTATCTGCATGGTGGGATTTTAGGCCAAGCCCATTGAGAATTACTGATCAAGGACTGCTATAGCCTTAAATATTACTCTGTGTCACGCTGTCAAAATAAGAATGATTTAGATTTATTCATTTCACAAATAGGAGTTGTAGTGCTAATTAGTGTGGATAAGTTAAAATATTTTCATGGTTTTAGATCATGCAGTGTTTAAATGAATATATTGCCTTTTGAACCTACCCCAAAACCTCAAATGTTTCTGCGTGATTTAGACATTTTGAGATCCCAACCATGCATCTTCTGGAGTAAACAGGGAACACTGATATTCATTTCTTAAACAATATCAGGACACTTGTATCTAACAAAGAAACTGCAAAGGTAGTGTTGAGTCAAACGGGGTATAAAAAGCCAAGCCCTGTGGGTTGCTGCTACAAGCCAGAAAGGGAGATTGCAAGGTCCCCTGAGGTGTGGGAGCTGGAGGTAGGACCTAGGAGGAGAAGTTGAGAAGGCAGGCAGTAGGTGCCAGGGGCACATGGAAGATCCCAGGTAAGGAAGAGGTAACCTGGGGGGCCAAAGTGCCTTCCACAGCTCTGTGAGCAGTCCCTGGGTGGGTGTGCACAGTACCACAGCCTTTTGGCCAGAAAGCCGAGAATCAGGAAAGTAAGAGTGGAAGCAAGTTAGCCTCATGATCATTTTTAGAGTGATAAAGCTCTTGGTAAACAGATTGGTGTGTCTGATAACTTCTGGTGCTTGTTGTATGCTAGTAGTGAGTAGGAAGTTATTCATCTCAGTCCAGGAAAACTCTCTCTGCTCATGTGTCCATTCAGCATGTCTCTGAATGCTGCCTGCATGTTTTGCTTTTCAGACTTCAAAATAATAAAGCAGATCGGAAGTTAATGCTCTGATGGTATTTATAGGCAAAATATGGTTTTTTGTTCTAGAAAAGCTAATAACATACAAGGCAGACATCCAGGTTTCAAAAATGCCTGAAATTCAGTGTTTTATAATGCTTTTAGAAAGGAATGGATTTGAAGCAGAGAAACCCATTATGTATCCCCAGTTGTGTCCATTCCTCTAAACAGTCATTAAAAACAGGCCAGGTTGTTTTTTGAGGTGAATGCGTTCACTCTTCTATATTATTAAGATTTCTAATACAGCCAACTGCTGCCACTGCCTCCAGAAAAATAAACATTTTTTCAGCTCTTCCCTGAGCTTCTTGTAACAAGTGTTGGTGATCAATTAGCTAGTTCATTAAAAAGTTACACATGATTTTATTGAGGCAAGCAATTCTGAATCAAAGAACCTAATTCGCAGATCTCGGTTGAAGCACATAATTGGCACGTATTTTAGGATCACTGTTAAAGCTATAAAAAGATTTACTAGGGAAGGAACAGATCCAAAAACCCTAAAGGAACAAATATGGGGTGTGTGTGATGCAGTGTTACAAATGGACTTATTTAATACTAAGGTCTTATCTATATTAAGACAAAAAAACTGAAATAAATGTAAACCTCCTTCGGCTTACTTCTTTATCAAGAAATTCTCCTTCATTTGATACACATAAATTAAATATGGTATTATTACATTTCTTCTGCTACAATTTTTACTATTGCTATCAAATATGCATTTTTATTAAATCATTTAAATTTAGTTGAGAATTTGAAACAGTGTAACTAGAAAACAAGATTATGTAAGGTTTATTCACCATGCTGTTGAGTTCCACAGTGAGCTGGGGTTAAAGTCGCAGTTCTACAAACAGTTGTGCATGCACAACTTAGTGGGGAACCCTACACATGTGCAGGTAGGACGTGCTTTAGCATTTGCAGGGTGAAAGAGGGGGAAGGAGCATTATTCAGAGGATATTTTAGAAAGAGTGAAGTTTGTTCTGTGTTTACAAGTGGGACAGATTTTGGAAACTGAAGAAAAGGCTTCGGGTTAAGAAAGATTTTTTTTTTTACATACTTGGAAAAAGTTATTTACTAGTGAGTTTTTGCAAGGCTTCTTTAAACAAAAGATGATTACTTTTGTATTTTAACTAAGAAGTGTAAATAGTCAAGTCTTACATATATTAGGACCTGCATAGTATCTACTTTCTGTTGCAATTTTGATTACTTGATTGCCACAATGTAAAATCTTCTGTAGCTGATATTAGTGCTGGACTTTGTATGATGGCATTGAGGAATTTTCAACTATTAGCCTTCCCAAGGGTTCTTTTCAGACAAAATGTTATGCATCAGCTCTTATTTGAGTATAAGCCTATTGAATAGCATTCTCCTTTCTGCCAACTTGGCAGCAAGTTCTTGCGCTAATAAAAGAGGTTACCCCAGATAGAGATCCCAGATGTGCCTGAACTGCTTTTATTAGGACTATTGAGGGGTTGTGTTTCCTTCTAACTGTTTTCAAAAAAGGTTTGGGCTTGCCTCTATAATTGTCCAAAGAAATGTATTACATCACTGAAATTTTTTTCCTTAAATTAAATAAAATGCTAGATGTGTTACCACAAAATATAGCTTAAGAAATACTGATGTTCAAAACAGTGAACACCTTTTGCCACAATACAAAGCTCAATTTAATCGTACTGAATTCTGTTGAGAAACAGGAAAACTCTTGAGTTAAAAGTACCTTTGTTTGTTACATATTAATAAGATCCAATATGGTGATTAGAATAAGTAAAAATAGGTGTTTCTCAGAACAGCAACACACTGGTGGTATATGACATACTTGACTGTAACATCAGTTATTCCTTGAAAATTTGAAACACTATTTATTCTGTAGAATTATTATTGTGCTTGTTGATAAAGCCAATTTAGTGAATGTCCGATACAGAGCTGTTATAGACTAGAATAGCTAACATTAATATTCTATTTTTTTGAGTGCTATATAGTAATTAGAAGTTTAAAAAGAAATTTTATTGCTAAAAATACATTCAAAATTTCTCCATACTATTTTGTTGAATGTGTTTGCTGCAGTTTTAAAACTGCCAGAAACAGGAGAACCTATCTGAGATACTTAGTAAAATAAACTAGTTTGTTAAACTTACTTTTGCTATCCATAGATAATAACTAATAAGATGTTTACAATCTTAAATCACAATTTGATTTTCCTTTCAAGAACACATGCTTCCTGTTGAAATCTTTATTGTTGTCAAAATGTGAACTGAAAAACAAGGTTTTAATTAAAATAATCCATTGCTTGCTTTTATTGTTCATTTTATTGCTAGATTATGAAAAATGAATGGTTCTCTAATTTCTCTTTATGTCTCTAGTTGATTTTTATTATAATTGCATCAGATATAAAAAGAAAAAAAAACCTACGTAGTGGATTCATTTCTTAGTGAAACACATGGTACTATTCCATTTCAGATTTTAAAAAACAGGGTTTGACTCAAAACTCCCATTAGTTTCAATGAGCTTTGGATCAGACACAGGGTTAACAGCTTATTTTTCAAACAACTAGAAAGAGGTGTAAATGTCAAAGGTGATAGCTATACTGTGAGTTCCATAAACTACAAAAAAAGTTACTACTAAAGCTCTATTTTTCCTTAGTTTAACAGCTTCTATGAAAACAGTGTTAATAAGTATATCAGGAACAGTATATAATAATGAACCAGATACATAAAGAACCCTTTAAAACTCCTTTTATATAATAATTGGAAAGTTAAAAGTTACTTAAAATCCCTTACTTCTCATGCTGTGATGTAAATTGTATTTTTTTAGGTTCCAAATTCAAAGAGGGAAAACTGATCCGACCAGTTACAAGAGCCTTGGGGACTGTTTTAGGACAATTTTCCACCGAGAAGGGTAAGAGTATGTGTTTTTAAAATTGTCAATTTTATGTGACCTGTTTTAATTACCCATTTTCCAGACATTAGATCCTCTTTATATTCCGCTCTTTTGCAATTGCCAGAATTTGGCAAGAGTAGTCTTACATAATGAGCACAATTTGAAAAGTCTTTGCATTATTTACCCTCACAATACCAAATTTTGCTATTAGGACACGTTTAAAGACCAGAATGCACAGCTGTGTGGAAACACTGGGGCAAGCTCTGTTTCAGTACTGGGAGCAGGATACCCACATCTGCGTAGATCAGTATCTAGGCTCTGGTATCTTCTTGTCCTTGTTTTCTGAACTAGCCCAGACTGAGCTATTAGCAGTTCCGTTTCCAAGCTCTGATGAATTGACATTCCCAGTTAGTTGTGGTAGGTATTTCCAGGATCTGTGAGAGTAAAATTTCACAGCTTTCAGTTTGATGGACTAAATAAATGGATTTAAGGTCCTTAGTCACCTGAATTGTACTGGTTTCAGAAGGTACCATTGCTCCAAGCCTGAGCTCCAGCAGGGGACTTGGGATCTGATAAAGAGAGGCACTTAAATACACACTTAATTTTGTGAGCAGTCCAGGTAAACTCTATGAATGTAATTGGACTGGTCATGTTCTTAATGTTAAACCTGTTATCAACAGGAGCTATTTGGGACCTAGCCTTTAATCAAGGTAACTCTCATTAGTAACTGGCAGGTTTTCCATAAGAACTTCATTAATACAATAGCAACCCATTTTTGTCCATATATTCTTCAAAATGGAACTGTTCTTACATATAGTGACATAGATACCCCGTATGGAGACAGCATAGGTGCAGTGGGGCACAGGCTTCTCATGCCCACAAGCCAAACTGGAAAAACAGAGATGGAAGACTAATGCTGTGCATTATCAGTACAAGGCATTAAAAAGCTTAAAAGCTGAAAAGATTTCACAAAAATTACATTTGGTAGCTTCTGGGGTTTTCTGAAGGTATGTTACTTTTTATTGCCTCTTGAAAACAATGTTTTCTCAATAGGACAGCATTAATATTACAATCGTGTCAATTTGTTTTTAAATGCAGCGCTAATTTCATTATTTAAGTCACTGAGCATTAAAACTCTGTTTATCTTATCCAAACTCACTGGTATTTCTTGAGTTTCTGGTATTTATGAGTTGTTGTACTACTCATAAAATAAAATTAACAAAGGGTAGACATATCTGGAGCAGATATGAACCAAAAGACATCTTCCCAGTTAATTGATTATAGTGTCTTATTTTATTACCTATAAGATTATATTGTGTCACTGGATATTTGTGCTTAAAGAAAATAGTAGCAGGACACTGCAAACTTCAATGTACCATACAATACACAGTTCCCTTATTATTTTGGGGAGGGGAGAAAGGAAACAAATACTCTTTATTCCAACTGTTCTACATGTTGTACTTTTCAAATTCTTCTGAAAGACATAGCTATGACTTATTCTATGAGTTTAACTCCATTATTATTTTCACAGTGTTCAGACTATGTGCGCCCTAACATATAAACTGTTTGACTGTGGAGAAACAATGAAGATTGTGAGCTCAGTAGTGGTCTGTGAATGAACTTCAGAAAAGAAAGATGAAGATTTTTGGGTTGGGTTGGTTTGTTTTTTTTTTCTGTAGAAGTCTTATGCCTCAATACTGAACCCAAATCAGAATAATGTCTTATATTTATACCAAGGCATGACTAAGCAGAAAGATGGCTACATTAAATTTTTATACATTTAAATCACAGTTTAGCAGTGGATTGCACTACATTTCTGTCAGGCTAGAGCCTGAATACAGAATTTTACTTGCTTGTTGCAAAAGCAGTCAATGTCGGTCTAAACAAAAAGCAAATCTTATGAGTACCTATTTTTCTCCAGGAAGACACAGGAATAAGGGCACATTAAAGCAGTCATCAGCAGTAAGCACGAGGAAAAAGAAGAGACAAAGAATCTCAGATACAATATTATCCTATATTTTGGATAAAAACAAAGAAGAAATCCACTAATCCTGAAAAAAACTGTTTGAGTCCACAAGTCTTGCATTCCCATCTGCACAAGTTGTGCAGTTTCTGGAGCGTGGTGATTATGACACTTCTGAGGGAAGTGAGAGAGGTGACTGTGAAGTCTTTAAAGTGGAAACCTTGAATCCTGATAACCCCCTCCTTGGCTGACCACTAAAATATGCAGAAGACAACGCCAAGAAAGAGCTTCACATTTAAATACCAAGCAAACAAAAACAATTTATGAGGTGTTCAGATTCAAGTGTGAAAATCTTGGAGAAAGATTTAGGGAAGTCTTTCATGACCCATGTTTATTTCATATTGGCAATATGAAATAACCTCATCAGTGTGTGGCATTTTAGACTGATCTTCTGAGATATCTAGTACACTGTACACTGACTGTAAAGAGTCTAGTCACCTCTCTTTAGCACTCGGATTCCTTACTGTTGTATGTGATTTTATGTTGACTACAAAGCAAACCAATTAAAGAAAGAAACACAGTGGGAAAAGAAATGTTACTAATGGCCTGCTCTTGAAAATGTCTACATTTGGGAATAGCTCTTATAGTCATGTGAACTTGTATTTTCAATACTAGCAGCTACACTGGGCTAGAATGTCAGAGCCCAGTTCAGACAAGATGCTTCCTAATGCCTTATATTTTTTTTGACCTTGTTATGTTGAGATTGAGTATGCAGAGTCAGCCTGGGAGGTACTTATTTTTATGAATACATATGCAACTGTTTCATTTGCTGCAACCCTCTTACTGAGGAGTAACCAGTTTTATGTTGCTACAGTATAACGGTAGCAAGCTAGTGATTTCATGGAAAGCTGCTTCATCATAAATAGTGGCCAGGATTTCTTTAACCATCCCTCTAATTTTCTTCTCATTATAATGAAAAGGACAGAGGAAACAGTTCCAGTCTACCACTAATAGAACACTGTCCTTTTCGAATAAATTGAAGACCCCTTTATCTTCAAAAAATACTAGAAATTTTTTAACCAAAGAAAATCACAGAAAGAAAAAGAAACTACAAAAGCTCCATTCCCCCAGACTCTGAGCAGCTCTTTGGATGGAAATAAATTTTCTCCACAGGGAATTAAATTCTTCAAAGAAGAATCCATCCCTTGAACTCTTTTCTTGTCTTACAAGAAAATGGGAGCCACCAAACATAAAATTTAATTGAGACTCACTAAAGGAAGGCTCGGTCAAGCAGAGCATTAAAGGTCACATAGCTTTCTATTAAAGCAAGGCACGAGTCTTAACTTCAGGGCTTTCACAAACTTGTGTTGGGAGCATTCAGTCACTGCTAGGTGCAAAAGGGCTACAGCACTACAAATCCCTCAAATCACAGAATCACCAGGTTGGAAAAGACCTCTTGGATCATCACAGAATCACAGAATCACTAGATTGGAAAAGACCCACAGGATCATTGAGTCCAACCATTTCTCTCTGCGACTAAACCATGTCCCTGACCACCTCATCTACCCATCTTTTAAATACCTCCTAGGGATGGTGACTCAACCACCTCCCTGGGCAGTCTGTTCCAGTGCCCGATGACCCTTTCTGTGAAATTTTTTTTCCTGACATCCAGTCGGAACCTCCCCTGGTGGAGCTTGAGGCCATTCCCCCTTGTCCTATCACCTGTCATTTGGGAAACGAGGCCAGCACACTCCTCTCTACTACTTCCTTTCAGGTAGTTGTAGAGAGCAATAAGGTCTCCCCTCGCCTCCTCTTATGGTGAGCAACCTCTGCTCAGCTGGATTCACTAGTAGCCATGCATCCGAGCTTCTCTGATTTTGCTTATGAGATGATGCATGTATTGCAGATCTTTGACAGCACAGGTAAACCCATCAGGAACATATCTGTTTATTGATGAGTAACAGCTTTATAGCCAGCATAAAAATAATCTGATGTTTATTGCGTAAAATATTTGAATAGAGGATTAACTGAAACCATTAACAGAGAAAATTTTTCATTCTTTTTATGTTCTACAAATAAGAGGTTAGACCATGTTGCATGAGCAAATTTTGTATCATTGTCATCTTTACTGCATTTGTATTCACTCACTTTTTCTTTGATAATGGCTTAGGTTTGAATATGAAACATAAGCATAAACCAACAGTCTTGCTGAATGACTATGTTGCATTTATATTAAAGACACGTGGTGTTGTGTCTTATATTAAGAATGGAAAAATATGCCCATCTGCACTGCCTTAATTTGCAGTTACAGCATTAAAATGATGGATGCTGTTATTTCGAGTCTGTAAACAACTTTGTTCTTATAAACTTGGATTTTCATGGGCTCATAATTTTAACAGTAAGTGTTCTGGGTTACAGTTGGCTTTTCTGGTAGGCACTCAGTCAAGAAAACTCTTACTTTTTCATTTGTCCATTAACTTGCCTGAAAACAGAAAGGGCAGTAGAGTCCTTGTTTCCAATTTTATACCTCAAAACTTGAATAAGTTACAGTTTAAAGTGCTGTTAACCTCTCTCAGAACAAGATGGTCCTGGGAAAATGCAAAATACAATTGTCATTGATTATTTGAGACTTCATTGCTTCTACTGAGTTATTTGATTTTTTTTTTTTTAATTTGGTTTAGGAAGGAGCAATTACATCCATGTTTACACAGCTCAGTATCTTTACAACTATTACCTTCTTGTTCTCAGCACCACCTTACCGCTCTCTTGTGCCTGTAATTGTTTGTATGACCACACACCTTTTTTAATAAGCAACACTGACTCATACATTAGCAGGTTTAGGTTATAAAGGTGCACAAGTCTTGTCAGCTATGGATAGAGTCAGTGGGAGAACAGCCAAGACTAAGCAGGAGCGTGGAGTTGTCAGCAAACATGCAAAGGCTAGAGGGTTCCTGTTTTATGTGATATTGATTGCTCATCAATTAAGGAATTTGCTAGCTTCTTTGTCCTGTTTCTATCTGTTGGCCACCTGTGATGGTAACAAGTGCCTGAGAGACTTACAGCAGTACTGTTGAGGTCTGGCTCTCCCAGCTGGCTGCAGATAATATTCTGCTGCTTCTAACTGCCCACAGGTCAGAGAAGGATACTTGCAGGATTGCCAGCCCTGCAGGCAAGCACCAGCCTCTGGCACTCACCAGCAATCACCATTGCCCATTCCTGAGGTCCAGATGGATGTGTGCTCTTCCAGATGGGCTGAGGAGAGCTATCAAAATGCTGCCAAATAAGTGTTATGCAAGATACAGATACTTGGCTACCCTGTGCCTTAATCCTTCAATGAAATTTCTGACCAGGGAAGTGTGATATTGTGAGTCATGCCAAAAAAAACTTTTTCCAGTGAGCAGTTATGAAGCAGAGATTAATTTCCACTTACAGGAGGCATAAATCCCTGTGGTATCAAAAGAACAGACTTCAGTCTCTGAGGCAACCAGAAGTGGCAGATAAAGATATTACTTCCCCTCACAGCTACCTGCCCCACTCTTTGGTTTCTTGTCAGCACTTCATACCTGGAAGAGTGGAAGTGAACTTGAACCCATGCTTGCTTGCTACCTTCTAGAATTTTGTTTCTTAGTAGAGACCTATCTGCACTGCCAGTTTCAGAAACTGTGATCTGCAAACTGAAGGCACCTTTTCTACAGGCACCTTTTCTCTTCTTCCCCTGCAACAGGAGCAGTAACTTATGGTTGAATACTGAGGAAGGTCTGCTAGCACTCATACTCCAGAAATATGCCTGCTTTGCCTATCTTTAAAGAAGAAATGCACGTGTTAGTAAAGCTAGAATTTGCATAGTTTCAGGGAGCATGAGCTTGCAAAATTTGGATGCAGATATGGCAAGTTCTTGTAATACACATTAAAATTATAGACCATTTAATCTGTCCATTCACTTTTGGAACTGAGCACTTCCATTTCCTTCACCATTTTTTCTGTTGATTGAGAACTGGCTCTTACAGTCCCTCTTCAGCCAAACTGTGACACCCAACAAGCACCGTCATGCCTGTGCATTTTGGAAGACAGGATTCAAATGGCACTGGGGGAAAAGGGCTCACAGATTGCCAGTGAAAGGAGAATGATGGTCTAGCATAGACTTTCGCCTCAAGGTGCACCATGATGAATTTCAGATTTTTTCTCTGAGTAATTAGTGAGAGTTTCTTCTTTGTAATCTGTGATGTATATATGAAGAGTAACAGATCTGCTTTCCATGTAACTCTTCTTGGTGCCACTTACTCTCACTCTACCCCACATCTTACTCTTCATAAACCTATGCACAATGTCTGGTCTTACTATTTTCAGTTGAATTTGGTTGGTTTTGTTTGTTTTGACTTGTGTCGCAAACCCATCATTTTTATTCTTACGTCAGTAAGACGTAAGATGTTGAGCCATAAAATTTAAATTATAGACTTGAGTCGAGTCATCCTCAAGACACAGCTTAAGGCCTTTCCCTCTTGTCCTATCACCTATCACTTGGGAGAAGAGACCAACACCTTCCTCTCTACAACCTCCTTTAAGGTAGTTGTAGAGAGCAATAAGGTCCTCCTGTTCTCCAGGCTTAACAACCCCAGTTCCCTCAGCCACTCCTCATAAGGCTTGTTCTCCAACCCCTTCACCAGCTTTGTTGCCCTTCTCTGGGCACGCTCCAGAGCCTCACTGTCTTTCTTGTAGTGAGGGGCCCAAAACTGAACGCAGTACTTGAGGTGCAGCCTCAGCAGTGCTGAGTACAAGGGCAAAATCACTTCCCTGGACCTGCTGGCCGCACCATTTCTGATACAAGCCAAGATGCTATTGGTCTTCTTGGCCACCTGGGCACACTGCTGGCTTATGTTCAATTGGCTGTTGATCAGCACCCCCAGGTCCTTCTCTGCCAGGCAGTTTTCCAGCCACTCTTCCCCAAGCCTGTAGTGCTGCACAGGGTTATTATGTCCCAAGTGCAGGACCTGGCATTTGGCCTTGTTAAATCTCATCCCATTGGCCACAGCCCATCAGTCCAGCCTGTTCAGATCCCTCTGTAGAGCCTTCCTACCCTCCAGCAGATGAACACTTCCTCCCACTTTAGTGTCATTCGCAAACTTGCTAAGAGTGCGCTCAATGCCCTCGTCCAGGTCATTGATAAAGATATTGAACAGGGCTGGACCCAGCACTGAGCCCTGGGGAACACCACCTGTGACTGGCCTCCAGCTAGAGTTAACTCCGTTTGCCACCACCCTCTGGGCCCAGCCATAGAGCCATTTTTTTACCCAGTAGAGGGTACCACCTGTCCAGGCCAGTGGAAGCCAGTTTCTCAGGTAGGATACTGTGAGAAACAGTGTCAAAGGTTTTACTAAAGCCCAGGTATGCTGCATCCACAGCTTCTCCCTCATCCATCAAAAAGGTCACCTTGTCATAGAAGGCGATCAAGTTAGTATGGCAAGACCTGCCTTTCATAAACCCATGCTGAGTGGGCCTGATCACCCAGTTGTCCTGTGTGTGTTGAGATGGACCAAGACCTTCCCTGGCACTGAGGTCAGACTGGCAGGCCCATAGTCCCCTGGATCCTCTATCCAGCCCTTCTTGTAAATGGGTGTAATATCTGCCAGCCCCCAGTCCAATGGAACTTCTTCATTCAGCCAGACCTGCTGGTAGATGATGGAAAGTGGTTTAGCAAGCACCTCCACCAGGTGGATATCCTGATATCCAATCTGAACCTCCCCTGGTGCAGCTTGAGGCCATTCCCCCTTGTCCTATCACCTGTCACTTGGGAGAAGAGGCCAGCACCCTTCTCTCTACAACCTCCTTTCAGGTAGTTGTGGAGAGCAATAAGGTCTCCCCTCAGACTTCTTTACTCCAGACTAAAAAGCCCCAGTTCCCTCAGCTGCTCCTCGTAAGACTCTTCACTATCTTCATTGCCCTTATTTGGATGTACTCTGGTACCTCAATGTCTTTCTTGTAGCAAGGTCCCAAACTGAACACAGTATTCAGGTGCAGCCTAACCAGTGGCGAGTACAGGGGGCAATCACTTCCCTAGCCCTGCTGACCACAGTTTCTGATATGAGCCAGGGTCCTACTGGCCTCCTTGGCCACCTGGGCATACTGCTGGCTCCTGTTCAACAAACACCCCGGGTCCTTTTCCAGCCACTCTTCCTCGAGCCTGTAGCATTGCATGGTTTTGTTGTGGCCAGGGTCAGGACTCAGCACCTGACCTTGTTGTAACTCATATAATTGGCCTCAGCCTATCAATCCAGCCTCTCCACATCCCTCTGTAGAGACTTCCTGTTCTCGAGCAGGTCAACACTCTTGCACAATTTGGTGTCATCTACAAACTTAATGAGGGAGCACTCAATCCCCTCATCCAGGTCATTGATAAAGATATTAAATAGAGCTGGCCCAAATACTGAGCCATAGAGCCATAGAGAACACAGCTTGTGACTGGCCACCAACTGGATTTAACTCCATTTACCACAGCATATAATATCAGAGCTCTGAGGAATATGTGTTTTGGACATAATTGCATTCTTCAATACCAGCTCCTAAGTTAGAAGGGGTCTGATTCAGCAATCCATTTTGTGAAGTAGTTTGTCTGAGATCATACATGGGGGTAGTGGAAGTTTAAAGCCAAAAGTTGGATGTCCTGACTGTAAGGCTAGTGCCCTGTTCAGTGGACTGCCCTGTCTCCGGATAGTCAGCAGTATTTACAGTGATGTTGCTGTCATGAGGTTTTCATCATCCCCTTCCAGCAGGAATTCTCTGTTCATGACTCAAGGTTCCCTACCCCCATCTTCATATGTTAACACTTGAACACATAAGAAATGGCTCTGGAACGCGAAAAACTTCTATTCCCGGTTTTATGTGTGTAGCTTTCTGCAGTACAATGAGGTTGTACTGATGTAACTAAGGGCAGTATTTGGCTAACCACATTTTTATTGGTAATAGACACACATTTTACTTGCAAAATTTATATATATGATAGCACAGTAAACAAGGACACTCTTTTAGAGATTCACTTCTGAGAATCATATGCTTTAAAGATTAAACGTATGCTTATTTATCTCCCGTAGGAGCAGAATACAATAAAATCATGTCAATTTTATAAGCATCTTAGAGGTAAACAGGCCAGACCTTAACTGGCATTAGTCATTAGTCATCATCCTATTAGATAAGTCCACTGAAGGTACGTGTCTGTTCTGTATTTTATAAAGGTCCAATTTGCATTTTTTTTAAAGTTTGAAATGCTTCCATAATCAGATTGTTTTAATCTTAAAGTTATGATTTCTTGATTGTCTATATTTTCTAGTAATAGAACATAAATAGAAATCATTATAGAATTGGTGTTTATAGCAGTAGCTCCTGCAGGCCTCAGTTTGGAATCAGATGACTGCGTTATAAATGCTTATACTTACAGTAGTAAGAAGATACCTACAAGACTACTTTACAAACCATTTTTGTCTGTCTACTCTTGTTAGCAAAAGATCAGCAGAGCTTTAATTTTTAGTCCTTATGATTTTAACATTCAAGCATATTTATCATCTTACCACATTAGGTTCAAGTTGATTTCAAGCATCATGTTTAAATAGATCAGTGTAATAATCATGCCTCTAAAAAATAAACCCTTTTAGTCTATAGTGTATGGAAAATATCATACTATGCTGTATCATTGGGTTCTCTGATGTGTTTATGTTCCCTGAAAATGAAGCACATATCTGCCATATTTGGTAGACCAGGAATTTCTCCTAGTTTAGCAATTGGTTCAGCACGAGGGTCTGCAGTATTTTGCAGCAGTGACAGTGACATTCCCCAGCGCTCCAAGCAGAGGTTTACACCTTGAGTCCTGGTGGGGACATTCCTGACCCACACCATTTGCCCATCTTCGGGCAGCAATGTGGTGCCACAGCTGAGCCCTGAAACCTCCCATGTCTTCGAGTGCAGTCCCTGATGTGCAGAGTGACAGGGTGCTCCGTGGGCAGCTAAGCTGCTGAGCCAGGAGACATCTAGAGTCAGAAAGCTGGCAAGAGATCGCGTACAGTGTGTACACTTCTCCATGGCTTCCTTGGCTCACCCAAGGAAAATTTCCAGACAGCAAGAAGCTTTCGGGTCAAGAATCAAAATTAGTCATAGCCAGGGCTGCTTATCTTCTCAGCGAGAATTTATTGAATTATTGTTTTAAGGTTAGATGGGTAAATTAAGCTTAAGTCATACATTTGGATCATCCTTACTTTGGGGATCTGTTCCTACACAAGTTGCTTGTTCTGAAATTGTTTATATATAGATATAGTCCCATCAGAGCCTCCGAAAGTGAAACCTGTATTTAAAAAGGAGAAAAATTCTTCGAGCTCTGACTTGGGGATTGGGAGGAGGATCTCCCAAATCTGACCTGATGCAAGGCTGTCATGTCCAGCTGCAGGCAGATGAAAGAATCAGGAATCTATCTGAAACCTCTTTCTTTTCAAACGTAGTCGCTCAAATCTGATGATGAAGTTTTCAACAGTCAGCTCTCAGAATTGACTGTTATCTGTTGTGTACATCTAGCTATTAACGTTTAAAATTTCATAAACAACATCGGATGCATTGTGAGATGCAAAAGTAATTACAATTACGTGTCATGGTTCTTTAAAAGGCAAATTGTTATTTACTTCTCTGTAATTTGGGATTATAGAAGTAAGTAATTATTGACCTGTTCTTTAAAAGAAAAATTCCACTGTATCAAAGAAAAAAACAGTGAGTAGAGAACAGATAAATCACTTTTATGTCCTTAGAACAGCTGACTTTACACTTTTATTACGTTGTTTGAAAAAGCATCTTTTCATCTGGAAGGAATCAGTTTGAAATGTGATTGTCAACACAATGAAACCAGCTTCCTCTTTAAAATGGCTGCTCGTGAAGCTTAGAACTATAGTTTTGCCAGGATTTTCTTTCAGATGTCTGTTAGTTACTAGAACCAAGAGATTTTAGATGGGATGTTCACAGGAAATACCTGGTAGACAGCATAAAATGCAAAGTAAAGCATTTTTATTTAAGTTGTAGGAAGCATGCATGTGATAATGAGCAACAGTGTTTCAGGTCAAAAGCCTTATTTTTAAAATAGAAGTTTGGAAGTTGTAGTTTGAAAGGGCAAGAGAAAAAATCCTTGTTAATTTTTTCATGTCTTGACAACATATATTTAGCATATTTCTTACATTATTTCATGCTTATTTATAATTATACTGTTATACCTCTCTCTAATCTGCATTTCTTTACCACATCTAATTTCATTTCCTTCACTGGTTAAATCTGAAAACATAGCTTTGTCTCCAATGCCAATCCTTTTAATGTATTCCTCATTTGTTTACTTATATATAATTCTCCTCAATTTGACCTCCTATGGTTTTGAAATCTGTAAATAATGCAGATGAAGACCCTATGTAAGATAAAGTATTGTATTCAGTACTAGAACATTTTCACTCCAGAAATAGTTGAGCTTTACATGTATAAATTAGCTTATTATTCTAACTGTAAATTATGAAGATGCAGTAAGATAATATCTACCTATTAGAATAGGTAGAATTTTTTCAAAACTCATATTTTTCTTGTTTTCAGGGTAGGTTAATTATATGTTACTGGTAATATTTTTATTAACAACTTCATATTGTGCCATACATTGAAAATATATGTATCCTCCATTATTTTTCCTTAATAAATTACTTAGGTTTGCTTTTTTTAATGTTGGAAGATGAATAGCATTGTATGAGGAACTTCTAAAATGCATCCGAGTTAGAAGAAGAGTCTCTTTCCCTGACAGGCTTCCTTATGTTGAGGCATAGAGCTGCCACTGCAGGATAACTGCTACGTATGCAGATCGTTCATCTCTTGACACCATTATGAACCGCTGTTCTCTTTGCAATATTCTTTACTCAAACTGAAGTCTTCTTATATATCATTCTTCAAATTCTGAAAGTAATGTAGTAAACTAGATGTTGAGACTATCTATGCTTGACCATAGAGGAGAAGCTATTCATCAAATTCAATGCACCAACTTGAAATAAAAAGGCAGTGTAAATAGCTATGAATATTTGACAGTTATGTAGATTTTCCATGGAATATATCTTAAGAAAAACGAGGTAAAATGAGGAATGGAAATTTCTTAGACAAGTGTATTTCTGTATGGTACTAACTCATCTTTCAGGGCACATTGCTTCCATATGATTCTGAGAATCAAAACGTGAAAAATAGTTTATTTTGCCTGTTATGCTATTTGCTTCTTCAAAGAAAATAAAATTCTATATACATATGAGGTTGGCTTGTTAGTTTTCAAATTTTTTGCTTATGCAACTTTACCTATGGTTTGTTGTGATTCTTTGCTATAGCTTTAATACAATGGAAATAATTTTATTTAATTATACATAGGTCTACATCAAGTGCAGTGCGTGTTTTAATCACTGCATCATCTTACATGAATGTATACATATAAGCACAGGTAAACTCTACCGCTGCATTCTGTCTCGTGTAGAAAGCTTCTTCCACAGTAACCCGTAGGCACTTCATAGTAATTTCTGAAGCTTTCGTGTAGCATATGGGGCAGTAACTCTAACTGAAGCATTGACTCCAATTATGAATACAAGATTAATTCCCATGCCTTTTTTTTTTTTTTACAGCTTGCCTTCAGTGTTTGTGTATTTTTGCATATTTTGGCTTTGTCTGAACTTGCATATACGCTGTTTTATATCTGATTATCATGCACTGGGTGTCTCAAGTTAAGAATGTTTTTGGGGGGTTTATTTTAATCTGATAAATGGAATTTTCCACAATAAGCAAACACTTCTGCATCTTAGGAATTTGGTAGCCAAACCTAACACATCTATTAGTTGTTCCTTGTAGCAGTTGAACTCTGTAGCAGGCACAAATACTTCTACATTCCTGATGCCTCTTAATCTAGGTAGGAGCTCAGATTTCTTTCTGTTAAAACATTTCTTAATGTAACTAATTTTTTTCAGTATTTGAATCTCACAGAAAATATTTTTATATCTTGATTTAATAAAAGTCAGGCTTTGATCAGTGTACCTTCTTTTATTTGCAAAATCCCATTTTATAACAAATTAAATATTCCACTTATGTTTTCACATGAAAAAATAAGTTCAAATAAAATACCTTTAAATATCAAAAAATATCTTAGATATTTTAAGAACTGATTTTTTTATGCCACTTTTATTTGGAAATATTATCTATCTCCAGCATGAATTACCATTTAGTATATAGGTAATACTTATTCTTTTGATTGCCACTGTGATTTAGAAGAATCCATTTTGTGGATAAAAGTAAAGTACTAACTAATAAGCATTTGAGCATTTACTATATTCTCACATAATATGTCTTTACCTTTGAAAATGCAAAATAATATACATATTATTTAGATTTTCATATGTTTATTGGGTCAAAACACATTTAAGTATTTCATCTCAATTTTTTCATCTTTTCTTAATAAATGGGTAATTTAATTAAAATATCAAAACTAATTTAGGATATCATTAGGAAACCTAAATGCAAACCAGAGCTTTTAGTTACATTTTAAAAGAACCTGTGCAAATCACATATGACACAATTTTGAGTACAATAAAATGTCTCCAGCAGTGTTTCAACACCTCATTGTTAATAATAGCAAATAATATTTTTCAAAGCTGTAATAGTACAACCACAAAAGTAACAGTATGGTTTTGTACAAATATCAGTTTCATAGGCTTTCTCAAAAATCTTATAATAGTAATTTTATCTAGCACAACATAAAGAAAAAGGGAAAAAGGCAAAGGTATTTGATGTATTCCTGAAAATAAGTATAGTAGTGTAAAAGGTGAAAAGTAACTAGTGAGCATTTTAATGTAAGGAGACTTAGCTGTCAATGCAGAATGCTGGGAACCAGTGGCAAGAAAGTTTTCCTCAGCATCCTGTTTGGGAAAATGCTGTTTTAGAAGTAGGTCTTTCTAAGTTATCATGAGGGAATGCTTGGAATTTTGTCTTTCCACCAAAAAGGATTGGTTTTCACTTGATAATCATCAGTTTGCTAGGTTGTCCTGCTACTTAAGCTATTAAAGACTGGTGTGCTGCTTGGTCTCAGGTGATCCATAAAAAGGAATGAAGGCTTGGGAAGGTAAACCATCACCAGACTGGCTCAGTGTATCAGCCTTCCATGACGGAAGCTCTTTGTTGAGAATAGTTGGCAATTGCAGCAGTTTCCAATCGAAGATAAGAGCCAGCGTTCTCGGATAATGCCCTCGATCACACACCTGATGACAGACTCCTGCATGCAAGTTTTTTCAGGTGCTATGTTTGCTCAGTAATCCTTCAGGGCCAGTCTTTTCTAAATGGTGAGCAGGTCCCATCAGTAATGGACATCAGCCATTAAGCTTGTAATATTTGTCAAATATCAGGTTACGTCTTTGTTACTGCAGTGTGATGAATGGGTGCTGTTATGCTTAGAGAAATAAAGAAGTGCTATAAATTTAGCAGTCAGTATTAAATGAGCTGCTACTTTAAGGGCCTGATTCACATCCTTCTGGAGGCAGTGTAAAGTGTTCTGTTGGCTAAAGCTTTTGTATCGGGCCTTTATTTTTTTTTTTCTCTTTCAAAAACAGAAGCCAGGGCTGTATTTAAAATACATTTCCCCATTTCTCACTATCTATAATATTACACATAATTAGTAATTTTAATGTAACTCTTAATTTATGGCTTAATGTCTATGTTCTGTGCAAATGTTTTGATTAGATGTGGAGGCATACAGACTGTTGATCACAGAACTGGGTGGATCACTCATGAAATACTCAAAACTGAGACTGGGGTGTTAAAAAATCATAGAGGATTTATTATATCTGTGGGTTTTTGTGATCCTACTAATTCCTGTTCCAGATTTTGAAGACTATGCTCTGACATTACGCTTTATTTACTTGTTGCCATTATTCTGGAAGTTATTTTAAATGAAGACAGAGTTAAAAAATTATCAAGGAAATTAGAATCTGTGCATGGCAAAGGCTGAATTGTGTTGCAAGCTGTTTGCAGGTTTTTTTAGGAAGTTCACATAAAGATAATTAATTTCCTTTTTATATTCCAGCACTTAAATAAGCTTACTACTGATGAAAAATAAGGCTGTTCCAAGGTATAAGCCGTACAAGTTTTAACCTTTGTTACTAGCCTTGTATGCACAAGAGTTTAAGCATACTAGGGGCTACTAAAATGTTAATTCTAGGCGCATCCATAAAAATTCTGTATAATTGTTTACTTACTAGTTAGCATGTTTGCTATAGCAACTCCAATTTCAAATGACACTATGGATATCCTGCTTCTGGGAAACAGAATATCATCTTACCATAAAGTAGATGGCAATATGTGCTGCTTAAATGCATATGCTTATTTTTAAATTATAATTAATCCCCTCAATCTTAACCCATAATTACTATACAGCCTTCATTTTCATACTGACGCTAGTGGTAATATTATACAAAAATTCACTCTTTCCCATTGTTTTTTAAATGTTAGCACTCTCATTTGTGCTGTCAGTGAGATTAATTAAATCAGCTATAAAAAGGAAAGAGAGTAGAAGTTGCAAAAAAATAAAAAGAGAAGTCACTCAGGAAAACTACTCTGAAACTTGTTCAGTTTGGGGTGTTGATGCTGAGAGACCTCTTCTATCCTTAGCGGATATTTGACATGGAAAGGGTCTGGGGAATGGTGGTAGTTAGAGAAGCAACAGGGGAAAGAAAGAGTTCCATACCAGAAGACATAAAGACAGGAGGGGAAGAATAAAAAAATTTCCAAAAGTAGGTATGCAAGGGTACATCTTAATACAGTCTTAAAGCTGTAATGTATGCCTTTTGGTTTATGGGAGCAGTACTATTTGTTTTTCAGTAGAGGAAATGAGTAAATTTGAATGCAAACTACTCAAAGTTTGCAGATCCTGCTTCTTATTGCTTTGATTATACAAACACATTAAAACCCTTTTTTTCCAAAAAAAGAAATCCAAGGTCTTTGGCTAGTGCTACTGCTTATCTACTCCTAAGGGCCTTCCTTGATTCCTTCTGTGCTAGGTAAGTAATTTCATTCAAAATGAAGCTCGTATTTCCTTCCAGAGCCTTGCATGTAAATTTGTTACTGTCCTATTGTGTGATCATTATAGTCTGCAGTGTTGCAGGCTCTATATAGAGAGTACACTCTTTCCCCTTTAATTAGTGATCTGTAGAATTACAGGTTATTTACCAAGTTCTTCTGCACTGCCTTTGTAACTCCTTTCTGGCACTTTACCTAAACCTATGTTTTAGACAACATATTTAATTACACACTTTCTGATTTTACGGTTGCCCTAGGTTTTAAGATACCCAGCATGGAAAGCAGAATTTATACACCTATAATTCCGTCATGTAAGTAATATGCATGTATAGTGCCAACAGGTGTCTAAAAGGCATTAAATACAAATCAGTGGAATTGTATTTAATTTGAATTCAGATAAAATTGTATAGACAGTGCCTGAAATATATGGATTAGTCATCATCTATTATAGTATTTTTATTAATATTTTTTTTTTAAAATGCAATTATTTTCATTTGTGAAGGATCTTAATCTCAGATAGAGTTTTCATAGTCAGAGAAAATGTTGTAGACAGCAACAGTGAAATGCCTGATAGCATTCCAGATACCCTCGGATGTCTACATTTCCTATCTTAACTGATGCGTGACCGAAGCTTCTGCTTGTATGATTCATCTGAGACCACTTTATAAACACCTGTGAATAAAAACATCTCTCACAGAACGATGTTAATTATAAAGAACTTATACAATTCTGTGTGTAATTCTAACAGAATTATTGAAATGGCAGTTCTTGCCCATCACTGAAAAACAGCTGAAAAATTCTGTTAACCCTCAGGGTTTGCCACTGATTTCATATCTGTGCCTGATAGTCATTTTATCAGGAAAATTAATCACTTATTTGTGTAGCAGAACTTCGAAATCCTCATTAAACATGTAGGACAAAATCTGCTTTGTCATCAGAGCCAACTACAACACCTGCTTAGCAGCCTACCAAAGATCATCCTATACGTTTTATACTTATATGATAAATCTGGCCAAGCTGGTATAGGGAGAAAGATGTGACCAGAACACCACTGTGTGTGTCCGCATATCTCTAGAAAGTCCTGTTGGGGTAGACTCTGGGACGAAGGGCAATGTGTTGCAATCTAGACTGTGGACAAGACCCCAGGATTTGGAAACTGCAGAACAGCTATAGCATAGATTGCATGTGAATAAAGCTACTTATAAAACTAGCTCTGCATGGATACGTTGTATTAAAACCATAAAATCTGTACCAGTGGTTATAGTGTCATTAAAACTGATGTATTGTTCCATTAAAAAACTACAAAGGTATAATTTTTCCAAATTGTGATTATTCTTTTAAATTAGAAAATCAGAATTAACCCAAGTTAAACTACTCTTTCTGAACCATACCAGAAAGTTTGGCCTGATATTGATAAGACAAATAAAAAAGCCATATCCAGAAAAAAATATTATAACCAAAATCTAAAACTCTTACTGTAAGAAAGCTTACACGGTTGCCAGCTGGAGACACCTGGTAGGCTAAATCAAATTCTAGACATTTCCAGACTGTGCCTAAGCCACTCTCATAGGATTGGGCACCTCATAAAATACGTTTGTGTCTGCTACCTTGTTTTTGAAAAATAAAGGCCTCTGAAAGGTATTTTCATTTTTACAATGGCTTAAACGGCTCGCCCAGGAACTGGAGATTCCTACTCCAACAGTACCCACTGTTGGGTAGAAATCCATATCGTTAGCTCCCACTTGCTGGAGTGTGGTCTAACCATCGTTTTACAGCCTCTCTTAGTAATCACAAAGGAGGGAGAGTAGGGATGTGAATAGTTACTTTACATTTCTGTTGCCGCTGTGTGTTTCACAGTACAGTATCAGTTCAGAGGGCATGGCCTGTGACTCCGTGATAGTGCACATGGATGGAGTCATGGCTTCTGATTTTTTTCCCCAAACTATTTATGACTAAGAATTTATTTTAAAAAAAAATCCCTTGCAGATGTGGAAAAGTGCAAGTGAACCTGTCTTTCTGGTAACTAATTCCTACTGCCATTTCCCTGCAAAATAATAGGTGTTTATTCTCTTGACTTCAAGAGACCTAGATGTCTGTTTTTGAGGGGTGACCACAAGTCATAAATGAAGGAAAGTGCTACCCACTAGGCCACTTATGTAGCAATTACAGTGGGGAATTAAAGCTTCTGTAGTTGAAGTCAAGTGACTGCTCTGCAGAGTGAATCTGAGCTTTGCAGTACCTTGTGCGGGGAAGCTTATGCTTTGCAGCACCATTTCTGCTTGTGAAACCCAGTTCTCCTCTGCTGTATAAAACAGCTGTCCCTTAGCTTGACCCTGTGGAGTTTAGTCAAGCTGTTTCTCCCCTAGCTTAACAGCACATCAGATGCTTGATATTATACTACCTTTAACAGTTACAGCATCCTGAAGTAGACATTCAATCCTCACTTCTCTCTCTATTGTCAACCTTCCCTGGGAGGGTAGTCACTATAAAATCTCGAGTATATAACTAAGCATGTCTACCCAAAACTGTATAGAGGTGGTGTTGGGATTGGAAAGCAGGCAGGATGTCTTACTACAGGCCTTCTGCTTTGAGAGGCTATGGCTTGTTATGATATATTCTCCTATTAAGAGTTTCAACTTTGAACTTAGGTTCCCTGTAACTGAATAATGAAGCACATCAAGCTTGTAACACAACACAGTGCATCAACTCCATAAATGCTGAGATTTAGGATGCTGAATGAGGTGCCCCACAGTAGCAGGATTTGAGAGAGGAGGGTCCTGTAAAGTGATATTTTGGGACTACAGGAGCTGGCAGTGGGACTGCAGCACTGTGGGGGTGTTTACAGCCTCTGAAGAGGAATTTCTGATTTTTCTGGGAAAGAAAACAGGCTGTAAAAACAGATCTGTACTGCAGGGATAGCACTGACTACAGAAGTAAAGGGAGAAGCCTCTGGAAAAGTTTTTATAGATGTTGCTGAGGCAGGGCAGGAGCATATCTATTTATTTTGCTAGAAGATGCATGCAGCCTGATATGATTTTAGAAGGATAATTATGCGGCTTTAGTTCTCCCATTAGCATACCTTGGGGCTATGCTGGCTCTTGTGCAGGATAAAGGGCATGTTCCACTGCTGTACAACTTGACCTGATTTAGTCAGGGCTGCATCTGCCACTGCACCTTTGCGAGACACATAATATGTGTCTACAAAACTGTTAACCTAATATTTTATTGCTCAGAAATAAAGAAATGGTGAGTAACTCAGAGTTCACATAAGTTAGGGTCAGAGGCATCTGGTTTGGAGTCTTGTAGGCACCAAGTAGTAAATTGGAATAAAGAAAGTTATTCTAGTTAATTTGTTTCCTGTTTTTACATATTTGACCTGACTTATGGAGAAAAATTGAATTTAAAACAGACCGTTATGATGGATCTGATCTTGTTGTAACTACTTTTTGGAACAGTTTGGTCTTTCTTTTACTGTAACTTGTTTGTATTTATATTTATGTTTCATTATTGGAAAAAGAACTTCAGAAATGACTGATAAGGAGATGATCATCAGTGTCTTCAGTACTCACAGGAAAAGCATTCAATTAAAGAGAAAAAAAGGTTATAAGAAACATTGCACATTTCTTTAATCGATTATTTATGCATTTTTTACTGGAAGTTAACCACAGTCTTTTTTCAGAAGTATTTTGTTCTGAGTTTTGTTTATTTAGCTGTAGGATTTCCTTAGGCATCTAGATTTTGAACCAGATATTTAACTTAGACCATGTATTGCCAGGGATGACTACATCAGTTACTGAGCGATAACCAAAATTTTAAGTCAAGATTACTGGAAAAATAAAAGAATGACACAATGACAGTGCACTTGCAGGATCAAGCAAGCTTATTGCTGATTCCTGTGGAAAGGGGACTTGTACAGAAAAGGCAGATCCTCAGAGTTGATAAAAAATAAATGCTCAGTATCCACCAGCTTCTCATATCACAGTAGAAGTTTTTCATTTAGAAGCCAATAGAATAGTTATAAAAATTTCGTTCTGTTACTAGCTACGCTAAAACACTACATTCACTCATAATTTCATATAATTCTTTTTTAGATGCAGCTAATGTTTTTCTTCATGATCTTGTACTGTAATGTCATGACATTCCCACAGTGACATTCCTCCCACTGGAGGAATATATATTTTACTGTAAAGAGATCAACTATTGTTGCTTGTGGAATTATGAACTGCACATTCTTCTGATTAGTCATTTTTCACTAAAAGGATATCCAATAGATACAGTTTCTCATTTACAGTCCACACATTCCTTCTGAAATCCCAGAAAAGAAAGATTCCTTTAAATATTCCCCGTAGTCTAGGAGTATATCACTGTAAATCTCACAGACTTCAACAACTGGAATAGAAAGAGTCTTGAGGTCACACCTGAAACAGAGTTTTGGGGAGTAACATATTTTATTACTAAATGAGTCAGTGGACCAGCTGTGTTTATATGTATTGTGCAATTAAAAGTTAGTGATCTTTCTCCTTATAACAATGGGATATGCTACATGCTGAATGTACTCTGAATTCATGAGTCACATGGAGAAAAATCTACTGTTTGGCCTTTATCCAAAAATGACAATGACAAGTACATGAGCAAGTGGTGATTTGTCTTGCTCAGTCTCTGGAAGACTTTTTTTTTTTTTTTTGAGTTCTATTATTTACAAAGTAATAGAAATGTTGAGCAATAATCAAACGTAGAGAGCTGACAGTATTAATATGGCATTGATGGACTGGAAACCAGATGGTCTGCCAGATAATGAAGTATTATCTGGCAAGAGATTGTTCCTAAAAGCCAACATCCTCACCTATTTAGCACTCTGGAATGTTGACATATCAGTTTCTGCTTTCATGAGGTGGTATGTGTTGTACTTTAGAAACGATTCCTAGAATAGGCCTTTTAATTCAAAATTACTGCCTGATGAGAGGATAAAAGTGCCATTATTATAGCACAGCTGGATGAGTATAATGCACAGCAAGATGTGAACCATACATAAAAAAATCAAGTTAAAGAGGAACACATAATAGGCCACATCCTGATTTCTGTCTAACCAAAGCCATAGTTTTAAACCAGCTCTGCCACCAGAAGGAGCAATGGTGTATGCGTGCGTGCCCAGAACCATTACGTTCCTGCTTTTATGCTGCACTATCCTTTGTGCCAGCACATACATTTCTGCACCTGGTCAGGAGTTTTTATTACTTTTTTTAATGCCATTTTTACTGCTTTCATGAATACTTGATTGAAAACTAGCTGACCACATATTGTCGCTTCAACTCCTGCCCATTCTAGATAGTTAATATTTTCATAAGGCATTTTCTGTAATCATGACAAGGAAGTCCTCTGCTCACACGAAGGAGGAAAAATGGTACATATTACTATTGGACAGAAAGAAAATAGTTAGACTCTGTCAAGATCTGTAATAAATATTCTGAAGATGTCTGATATCTCCTGTTAAAGAGTTGATATATTTTGCCATAATTCTTGGCATTATTAATTTATGACACCTAGAAAATAACATAAATCTGAGAAAAAGGCTTCCCTTTCATGCTTTCAGTGCTATAACATTCAATACTGATTATATAAATATTTTTTTTAAAAAGTCCACTCCACTCAGCGAACTGATATACAGAATGAAGCTTCAAATGAGTTAAAGTGGATTTGTGGTATCGCCAGGCCTAGTTATCTCAGCAGGGTGAATGCTTCAAAGCCATTGTTAGCTGTAGTATCAAATATGTAATTCAGCCCAGCCTTTAATATTTTTTAATCAAGTAGAGAAGAGCTCCATATAAATAAAAATGAAGAAGCCACACACAGAAAGGAGAAATTAAAATAAACATTTAAAATCAGTGTTATGTTTTCTTCCCAGTGAACATTTAATGAAGTCGTTAAATGTTTCAGTTAACACAAAAACTGGTGGGGCAGCAAATGAGAACAGATCATTGCTTTAGAATTACATCCAATTTCATGGTCACCATGCAACTAAAGGCATTTTCATATGGCCAAATACAAAGTAATTCAAGGGGGAATCAAAATTCAGATTATACTTGCTGTATTAACAATGCAAAAGACAACGTCTTGGGAAGTGATAACACCGAAGAAATCAGTTGTTAAAGATAACGGCATTAACATGAGCTCATAGGACTGTACCACAGCAAAAAGGGTAGTGCAGTCCTAAAGCATACAAAAGAAAAGTACTATGAGTAACTAAAGAACAATAAGGAAGTACAGAATTTTACCTCCATATATAACTTTGATAAAGAAACTGATAAAATACTGAATTAAGTCAACACTTCAAAGAAAACCTGGAGATACTGAAGAAATTTGAGATTTCCACAAGGAAAATAAACTTTGTGTCATAAATTTCAAGGGATTAAGTTTTTCTGGTTGTGAAAGAGACTATTGAAAAGTTACTTGATTGCTATGCATAGATATATTTTTCACCTATGGAAAAAAGTTTTTGGCACCTGTGAGTTCAAGGATTTTCAGCCTTGCTCACCACAGCCAGTGCCTGGAATGTGATGTTAAGCAAATGCAGCCTTTCTCTGAATGTAGAAAAGCACTGGAACAATCATCTGCAAGGCTTTTGTTGGAGGGCTCTTACTTAAGTCTTTCCAAATATTATTTAATGTAGTTTCTAAAAAGCTTGTATCAGTAAAGTGATGTATCCTGAAGAGTCCCTTCTGAGTTTATAGTTCAGTCTCATAATTCATAACTCATTCCTTGTCTTGTATTAAGCTTTGAGAACAGGAAACCTTGCACTGCCCTAAACCTACTACAACACTTGGACATTTGTTTTATAGTAGTGACTGTACTTACATCATGGTTGGGAGGTTTATCAAGTCACTGTCAGGGATCTTAACGTGCAATTGACTAGATCCATGATAGGGGAGTTTCCTTCCTTTTAAGCATGATTGGATACAGATGAAGATTGGATTAGTCCTTTGAGGTTCAAAGGAAAGCCATTTGGGGGAGGTGGGGTTTTTTTGGAGGCTCAGTGTCTTACCTATTTACAATTTGCTGGTAAGGAAGGAATTTCTGTCTCAGTCTGGTAGAGAATATCATAAATTTCCTGTTCCATTCATACTCCTTGTCTCTTTCTGGCCATTCTCCCCATTCCACCTAACCTATTGTTCAGTTTCGCTACCTTTAAGACCAATGTATGAGAACAAATACAGCAAAATATAAGGCTTTTTTATCCCTATTGAACATCCCTTCAGTCAACCTGAACAGAATTTCAAACCATAAATGCTCTGGTTACGCATCAGTCACAGTTTTGACATTTTAGCCTCTTTTGCTCTTACCGTGTCATCTCCACTTGTCCTGTCACTTCCACGTACATTTCATTCTTTCAGAACATTGTGACAGATTTTTAGAAAGACTTTCACTGTTCCCAGCATTTCCATTTCTGAATTCCTTTAGTCACTCTTCACTGATCTTGTATATGACGCAATTTCACTGATAATTGTATAATATTAGGACACATGAGAGTGGAAGACCATGGTATGGAGATGGTATGAGCATCTGGGGAAAGGTTTGTTAAGAAGGTGTAGGATATCTTAAACCAGGTACATCGCTGAAGAATGCTTACCCTATAACAAGCAGTTACTAAATGCAGCTGTTTGTGCACTTATTAAATGTGTTTTACATTTATTTCCTGTCATAGATCCTCGCTTGTATGTTAGGCACCCTTGTGCTGTCTCCTCCAAGTTGTGTTATCCATATATACAGGTTGTCCAGTTCTTTGCCTCTCTTGCTTATCATTGCTTATTGTTGCTCACCCTTGCTATACATCCAAATGATCCTCTTGGCATATTCCATTTTCTTTTGTAAAATTACTTCTGAAGCCTCCTCTGAGGCTGAAAAAACTCTATAGGCTAACTCACTGTTACCACAGCATAAGCCTCCTTTAGTATCTTTACTAATATGCTAATTCTTAAGAATTTAGCATTTAATTCAGATTAGGATTTAGGCTGAGATATAGATGGGATTTCACCTGTCGAATATTTTAAGTGCATACAACAAGAAATGCTTGGTGACTCAGCAAATAACAGATCAAATTTAGTTTACTCATCTGATGACTTAGTAAGGGATGTGTTACACTACTGGAAAGAAAGCTAGTGGGAGACTTGTTAAATTTTACTTATTATTCTTGTCAGCTCTTGTAGCTTAGGCTTTGTTTACAGTTCTCAGAATTTCCAGTGGCAGTAGACCAGTTCCACAATGCATCAATCCACCCCCTTGGTGGACTTGGAAAATGTTTCCAAAGGCTGTGTGTGCTTCTGAAAACACAAAAACTAAGGCACCACTGTTTCCTTTAACAACTGATGAAAGTAAAATGTTAGCAATTAGAATCGGCGTGGCTTTACTCAATTTGGGTGTATTCCATGGAAGATTAAAAAAAATATATATTTCTAAAAGATGATCCATTACAAGTGGGTAGTTTTCTGGACACTGAAATGCAAAAGATCCAAGAACATTCTGTAGCTCCTCACAATTCTCTATGTGTGGAACTGTGCACAGCTACAGATGTTTCCACTGCCACAGGATTCACTAAAAACTGCCAGGGTATTTGCCCCATATGTGTTATAGAATTACAGTGACCCTTGTAACACTGAAACTTTAAGCAGCAAATGCCAGATGTCCAGTAAAACAGTTAAAACAGATCCAAAGCATGTTTTTACCACATTATCACAAATAAATATGGAGTGAATAAGCTGAAAATCTCAGGTAATACTTCATTATTCATCATTTCTAAGCTGATTTTATGTGCTTGACTTGTGATACTGTTGTGACTGTTTTGAGTATAATGCCTTGTATGAAGGCTGTGTTAGCAGAGGCTTAAATAATTTTGTAAAATTAATTAATTAATTAGACAGGCATATACATCAAACTTAATACAAGGTTGTATTTTACTCCTTACTTCCTTTCTCTACTCATTTTGCCTGAAAAGTGATTCTGGCTGTTTGTGTGCTGTGCTGCCTTATGACAGCTTGCCCACAGGCAGGATAAATGAACTGCTGTTTGTTAGTGCCAGGTAATGTAGTACTGCTTTTACTCAAACAGTAGCACACTCGAGCTGCAGTACCAAGGCCCCATGCACTGCTACTCTGTGTCTGTATGCATAGTAAATGTGCTTTTCCTTCAAATTACTGTTATTCTTTACACTACGAGGCACTGCTTTAAACTTTGTGGTTTCTGAAAGGTCTATTGGTAGGTCACACTCCAGAGATGATAGAAAGTACTTCTTTTTCCATTCTCTATTGATTATTTATGAGTTTTTATAACCTCAAGATTAACTTTTATGTAGTTATTATCAGAATGTACATTTAGCCATTTTTAAGTGTCTCTGAATCAAAAAATAATGTTACAAATCCTGAATCAGAATGTACAATGTTATTTGTGGAAACCTGGTTGTGTTTGTTAGTGGTATAGATCTGTATAGGGCAATAGACATAGATCAGTATTCATAAATCAGAATCAATGTTTTTGCTTAAAGCTTGAACGCAACAGTAGTCTGCCCTGTTTTGTCTCTACAAAACTAATGGTACTGAGCTTTTTTACTTGGAACTGAGATCATAAGCTCCATAGATAAAAACTGAAGAAAAATAGGAAGAAAGTACCGCAGGTACAAAAGGGTCTTGTATGCTTTGAGCAAAAAGCAAAGAAAATGTAGTTTTCCAAACTCTCTTAAATCTTTGAAAAAGATGTAATATAAACCCTACTAAAATAAAGAGAACCGCTTTGACTGCAGTAGGAGCTTAATCAGTGAAGAAGAGTCCGTAGTTCTGTTACTGTTAATCACTTTCGCAGAAGAAAGTGTAAAAATTTGTTTACTAACAAAGTATGCTCTTCCCCAGAAGAAAAATTCATAATTAATCAACATGCACACTGTGGCAGAAAGTAAGTTAAGTTAAACTACTGCTTTCAGAAATACTGCTGCTCAAGAGTCTGTGATTTATTTCTTTTTTATTTTTTTTTGTAATAATAGAATCATAGAATCAACAGGTTGGAAAAGATGTCTTGGATCATCAAGTCCAACCATTCCTATCTGCCATTAAACCATGTCCCTGAGCACCTCATCAACCCATCTTTTAAATACCTCCAGTAATGGTGACTCAACCACCTCCCTGGGCAGCCAATGTCCAATGACCCTTTCTGTGAAAATTTTTTTCCTGATATACAATCTGAACCTCCCCTGGTGCAGCTTGAGGCCACTCCCCCTTGCCCTATCACCTGTCACTTGGGAGAAGAGGCCAGCACCCTCCTCTCTACAACCTCCTTTCAGGTAGTTGTAGAGAACAATGAGGTCTCCCCTCAGTCTCCTCTTCTCTAGGCTAAATAACCCCAATTCCCTCAGCCGCTCCTCATAATATTTGTTCTTCAGCCCCTTCACCAGCTTCATTGCTTTTCTTTGGACATGCTCCAGAGCCTCAACATCCTTCTTGTAGCAAGGGGCCCAGAACTGAACACAGAATTTGAGGTGCGAACTCACCAGTGCCAAGTACAGAGGGAGAATAACCTCCCTGGACCTGCTGGTCACACCGTTTACAAGCCAAGATGCCATTGGCCTTCGTGGCCCCCTGGGCACACTGCCGGCTCACGTTCAGCAGGCTATCAGTCAACACATCCATATTCTTCTCCTCCAGGTAGCTTTCTAGCTAGTCTGTAGCTCTGCATAGGGTTGTTGTGCCCCAAGTGCAGGACCCAGCATTTGGCCTTTTTAAACCTCATCCCATTGGTCTCAGCCCATCAGTCCAGACTGTTCAGATCCCTTTGGAGCCTCCCTACCCTCAAGCAGATTGACACTTCCTCCCAGCTTAGTGTCACCTGCAAACTTGTTAAGGGTGCAATCAATGCCTTCATTAAGGTCACTGATAAAGATATTGAACAGGGCTGGACCCAGCACTGAGCCTTGGGAAACACCACTTGTGACTGGCCTCCAGCTAGAGTTAACTCGATTTACCACAACTCTTTATGCAGCTGTTCAGATCATTTTCAGCTGGCCTCAGGTAATGTCATTGTGTGAATTTTTGTAAACAAAAAGGAGAACACAAGGTTGTTGAAAACACTGTTGAGTTTCTCTCTCTCTCTCTTGTTTTTTACTGTATTGCTGATTTTACATAGTTTCAGTAGAAAATCATAAATTGTGTCATTTGCTCTTGAAGTGCCAACAGCACATATTTTGTTAAAAGCTCACTGACACTTGTGGGCTTTTCGGGATTTTTAACTTACAGCAAAACACAACCCGCAGAAGAACCTGCTGTGTTGTGTATCACACAACATGTTGTGTATGCCTTCCTTGGATTGTTGCCTCAGGGAACCCAGTGCTTCAAATGACTTTAGCACCTGTTCCTTCAATACCAGCTACAATTACAGCAGAAATCATTGCAGCTGGAGCTTTCTGCCCACCCTTGCCTCACAAGTCTGCTTGCAGCACAGACTTCCTTGTCTTCCACAGGAGTTTGCTAGGCACAGGTCTGCAAGGAAACTGCAGTTCTGACTGCTTGTTACCCCACTTAAAATAATATAAATGTGTTCTTATGTCCTTGCTGGTTTTGTTGATTGTAGAGACGTTTCTAAATCAACTCTGTAGGTAATCATTTTGTCATGCCTAGTGAAATGTTGTTTATATTGACTTTGTAATCCTCTCTGATGATGTTGAACAAGGAAGTAGTGTGGTTGCAAATTGTAGTTATGCATAAAGTGTGTGAGGTCATGTCAAATCATACTGCTGTAGAAGTGGGTAATAATCTCTGGGTAATCTGGCTGAGTTCTAAGTGCTTAGAGCTGGTTACTGAGCAAGCCTCATGGACTGCAAGAAAAATGGTTTCTTTTCTGCAAATTCAGATAAAATCTAGAAGTAAAGCAAATTTGACCCAAATTTGCTTTCTTTTTGACATATTGATGGTTATAAAGGTATTATTATTTTAAGTAATAAAATGCAGAAAGGTTTGAACAAAAAATTATGCTGTCTGCTGTAAAATAAATTGTGTAGTATTACTTGGACTGCTATGTGAAATGCTTTGTTCATTTGTGAAGTAAAATACTCTGCATGCTTTTAAAAGTAAGTTGAGAAAAAGGGTTCATTTGTTTTGTTTATTCAGTGCTGAAGTGGCAAAATTTCTTTTCTGCAGAAGAATTCAAGTTGAGAAGGGTGATGGATCAGAAGAGTATATTGAGGAAAAGAAAACATTTCAAAAGAGATGTTCGAGTTAAACCTGCTGAGGCAGGTTTGCTGCTCAAAGAACACATTGCAAGGGTTTTTTAAAAATAAATAATCTAGTAGAAACTGCCACATTATTGAGACACTGACTCTATTACTTTTTTGAAAAAAAAACCCAACAAACTGCCAGGTTTCTTCACAAATGTCTATGAGGATGAGGAGACTACTGGCAGGTGAGACATGGCTACATAGAACAATTAGATCACTGAATCATAAGTAGCAGTAATAATTAGGGCAGCTACTTCTACACGATTCTTCCTTTCACACATTTGTGTTGCCTGTTGATCTGGTTTCAAAAAGTATTTATGTATCTCTGCATCACAATCTTGTAGCATGTTTTTCATCAGTAGCTATACTGAAGTGTATCACTGTTGTAAAGCCTTGCAAAATGTGTTTCTAATTGCTTACCAGCCAGCTTTGATTGGAATCCTTTGGTAAATCCTTTGGTATAACACAGATCTTCATCTGACAGAGATTTTCTTAAGTAGTGTAAACTGGACTGGAGTGGGCTGGTGGGAACAAAGGTCTGGAGTTTGGTTTCACACCCATACCTTGTCTGTATCACACTGGTATTGCATGATGACACTCAAGAGGTGGAGGAAAGGATCTGGGGCATTGTGTCCCTGTGCCTAGGGACAGTACCTGTAACTGCAAGAATTTTATGCTTTTTTGAGGAATAATTTTCTAGCTCCCAAGTACATAAAAGTCTGTATAATAACTTTCTTAGTGAAAAAAATCTGTTAATGATTTCCCTTATAATGATTAGCACTTTCTGAGTGAAAAGAGGCTTGAGACCAAATTTGGTTTCAGTGACATACAGAGGTATTTTGTCTGTCTTCGGGCAGGTAGTTGTCATTTATGTAAGTTTCCTCACAAATCTGTGTAATGATATCTCTTACTCTGATGGTGTGTCTATGTACAACAACTGTCTGCCAGATGGAAATTTAAGTGCCAGCATGTATATGTACTCATAGTGCCATTCACTACCTAAGTAGTGCTACAAATTCTGCATACTTTGATCTCTGTGTGTATGACTCTTGCTCTCTACTGATGCAACTATCAGCAGTATTAGTGCTACAAAATCATGAATCTTTTATGATTTCCTGGTAAAGATACCGTAAAGAGAATAAGCAAAATACCTCAAAGGTCAAGATGCTAGAAATGGAACCAAATTAATTTTTATGTGCGTGTTTGTATATTTTTAGTTATATTCTTTTTAATGCTAAAAAGTGCTGCCTTGATATTTTTTGAGAAATGGAAAAAATATGTAAGACTTTTAGTTTAGTAAAAGCACTATAAAACCACTACTGGCCTAGTTTTATTTTAGACTTCAGAAGATTGATGTATTTATTAATCCAAGTCATTGCAGACAAAATTTTGCACCTGCAGTTATGGTTGCCTGCAGTTCAGTTCAGTTTAAGTATCTACATCACTGATTGCATCTATAAATTAAAAACATCTAAGTAACCTAAATGACAAGCACAAATAATTGCAGGTGCAAAACTCATGCAAACACAAAATGATGTCTGAAAGCTGGTCTTCTAAATCTTATTGTAAGTTATTCACTGTATCATGAACGTAGAGTCCTCTTGGGAGAGTCACTAATGGGTATAATGACACTGAAAGCCTCTTGAATCTCATATTTAACTAGCAGATGGGAAAGAATATGTGTAGTCATATAACTCTCTAGGGATTACACATGTGGATTTTGAAGATTATAACTTATTCCAATGAAGGCTAACATTAACTTGCAATCAAAATTTCCTTCCTGAGCCACATTTTTTTCTGATGAAATTAAAACAACTTAATGTCATATTTTTATAAAGTCACAACCAATCTGAGCAGGACATACTACCCAGGCAAGCACAGAAGTTTTGCTAATCCCATGATTTTCATTTAATGAATCATTATAATTTTTGTTTAGTTTAACTCAGAGAAATGCTGTCAATCTTTTTCCAGAAAGTACATCTAGTTATCCTCTTTAGGATTTTTTTTTTCTAAATGCAAAGCTACAGAAGGTATCAGAAAAGCTACACTGGTATCAAAATTAATAATGAATAATTTTCTTGCATTCTTTAGCTTCAATAGACGTAGGTGTGGAGCTACTTTAAAACAGTGACTGGTTCCTGTCATACCAGTTACAGCAGTATTGTTAGCAAAAGGGGAAAAAAACAACCCTTAAATTCTCTTCTAGTGTTTGAACAACTAAACCTCCTACTGAACAAATGAAGCATTCTGCCAGTTCTGACAATCCAAAATGCAGTGAAGAATTCTTCTGTTGCAGAAGCTCTAGGCAAAGCTGTTTTGGCATGTCTGCAGCTTATTCCTATTGCAAACAAAGGGGCAGCTAGAGGGAAAGTCTTTGGGGGAAGAAAATGCTGTCAGAGATACAAAATTAGAAATGCAGACCTATTCTACAGCCCAGCTAGTGATTATATGCAGGCAATTTTATAAAAGACTAGACCTGCTGCCAGTGATAATAATGTTGCCATTTGCTCTGGTTTTAACAGGAATTATATCAAGCAGACCATCTTAAGGCTTCTCAGAAGCATAGGCAAAGTTGGTATTTTGTTCATTGGCCATGGGGGCAGACCATAAGTGTTAAGAAGGAACAGGCAAAGGTGGCAGGGAGCCCTGCAGTGTGAGTGTTGCTGCTGCTACTGGGCTGGCAGCAGTGGGAGCAAGAAGTGCTTGCTGCAGCTGTCAGGGAACACCAGCAGTCCCCATCCTTCCAGGTTGCCTGATTCCTCCCTCATCAGCAGCAGTGAGACCAGCACGCATGCCCCTGCCATTGGAATGTTAAGTGGCAGAGGTGTAAGCATATCTACATTTTTAAAAATCCCAATTAATGTAATACACCTGTTACTCAAGCAGTACATGGTAACAATGTACTACTTAACTAATTCATTTATAATAATCCTTGGAGAAAAAAGCCAGAACAGGGTGGGATTTTTTATGCACAGGCAACTGTTGAGGCTGTATTGTGTATTACAACGCAAGGCTCCAACTTCACCTTCCTAGAATTTTTTTAGATTTATAGCAAAACAGAAAAAGCATAATCCAAGAGAAAGCTAGATCCTCATTTGAATAGAGAGAAATTTTAACAGGGATTTCTTTTCTTTTACTTTCACTTTTTAGTGCACAAGGCACAGGAAAGGAAGGAGAAGGTTTCATCTTTCCCTCTCATGGGGGATTTATGTTTAGGTTTGTCCTGTAACATATATTCAGAGTACAGACTAGAAAGCCAAAAATTAGCAAGGATTTTGATGAAGAGATTGAGGTGATTAAAAGTCATGGAAGAAAGACTCATTTATCAGTGAGAATAATGAAGTCATATGGATGATGGCTCATAATAACTTCATAATCTGACCCACATGCAGTAAATAAGGTGATGACTGTCATTTTGAATAAATGAGGTAAATTGATGTTGATTATTAATCCATTTCTTGGCCAATCTGATTGTTTCTGAGCCAGATCCTCCACTGTTTAGTATTTTTCTGAAGTATCTTAAGATTACCTTTCACTGACAGTCTCTTGCTTTGTAACCAGTTATTTTCATATTCTGTGTTGCCTTAACCTATTTGATGGATTTCTTTCATGAGTCGGTCTGCTTTTAGTATTCTCATAGCTGCACACTTGGTCTTGTAGCATGTATCATAACATCAATGTTACTACAGGCAAGTGTTAACATATAATTCTGTGTTATATTTACACGCTGTGAACAAAAATTCTGGTTTCCTTAATTCTCATGAGTTGCAGCTGATGGTGATTTACATGAATGCACACTCAGTGAAAAAAATGAAATATATTATGAAAATAAGTACTTAGTATTTAGTACTGATATCTAAAATGTCAGGTATCTGTATAGTTGACACAGAACAGACAAAGAAATATATTGCATAACAGAAATTCAGAAGCTAGCTTGGCTAAGTGTGTCATTGCTAGTTTTTTTATATGAGGTTCCTGTAGGGACATGTGTTTAACATTTGCAGCAGGACAATATACATAACATGCTTCACAAGAAAAAAGCTTTCTGGAAAGCAAAGGAATGTCCAAGCCCGGTCTTCTGTGAATATGTCTAACCTTTGATATCTTTTCAACTCTGTGCAACCTTCCCTACAGCAAACCCCTTCAGCTGGTCAAATGGTTGTAGACTCTGTGATTAAGGGTGAACTACATGTGTGAGCGGGCTAGCAGCCTACTGCTGTCAAAATAAATGGCTAAATTGTAAGTCCCTTTTTCTTAGCAGTAGGTACTAATTTATGCCTGCCTTCACTAAGCACTCTCTAGTTTTCTTGAAGCTTCTGGGAATTTAAAATCTTTTCAGTCTCCAGCTAGGTCAACATAAAGATCACTTCACACGAATAACTATATTAAAATAATTTTGCCCTGGTTTCAATTGTTTTGCTTTGTGTTAGTAATAAATTCACAACATGCTATATACCAAGAAATAAAAAAAAATTACCTTTTTCCCAGTAAAAATGAAACTCTAAGCAAATTGTATTATATTTAAACATACTTTCTTCCTCTTTTCAAACACCAACCCTTCTACCAGCTGCATCTTAAAAATTTCTTCCTTCTGTTGAAATAAAAAAATCTGTAAAATCATGCATTTGTTTAGTGCAACTGACATGGTCATGAAACCCAGGTCTTTTTTTATTTATACTCAGGATAACATGGAGGTAATGAAAGCAGAATTGAACCTTAGAGATTTTTGTTTCAATTATAAAACAATGTGGGTAAGAGACTTGGATTTGACAGCAACACAAGAAAGGGAATATTGTGCTCATGCCTTCAATCAACTTTATTAGATCCTTAAAGGGAAAATTATGTGAAAGACAGAGGAAGAAAACAACAAACTAAGCAAGATCCCAGTTTTAGTATAATTTGGAGAAAATAAATGATTTAGGCTGGTCATCTTGCCAGAGTGAATGACTCAAGGCTTCCAAACAAGAAATAGAAACCAGAAGGATAGCAAAAGCCTGAAAGAACAAATTGAGAAGATATGATTGACTATAATGTTTCGAAATCAGCTGCTGCAAAGATGAGTTTGGGCTGTTGCCCAGAATACAATTGAATGGTGATGTTCATTTAGACCCTTAATGTTAAAACAAAATAAGATGTAGCTGTGTTTCTGTTAGAGATTTTCTTGTTCTTTCCAGTGTGTCTAGCTAGGGATATGATGTCACATTCTCTTCTATGACACTCTGCAGTGATTGCTGCCACTATTCCATAGTTTTTCTGAAGAACAGTTTTCTGAAGGAAGGTCTGAATCCGGGTGATAATATCTTTCAAATGTGAAATGTCATCACCATTCACTGTGTGACTTCGAAAAATTTTATACACCATGTACAATAGGCTACCTCAATATTATTGTCCAAGGAAAACCAAAGTATAAGGTTGCTGTGTGTATGTACTTGCTGACTGACAGAGCCATTCAAGTTTTTGTTACTATCATGCTATTTAAAAAAAAAAGTAAAGAGCTCATTCTGCAAAGTTTTCAAATAGTTTTATCTTTAATGGGCATAATTTGTAAAGCATTATTCAGAAAAGTTTGGGGCAGCTGCTTGTCCTCCACCTCAGGCACAGAAGGTTCTAAAAGAGACTACACTTTATGCAAAAAAATAGTCAGTTGACAATAGGCAGTGATGAGATGGGATTGCCTTCTACTTCCTCCTTTCCTTTATTCCTTTCATCTCACTGTCCATACTTGCTAACCTTTTTTCTGTTTCTATTTCAAATGAGGAAGATAAAAAGAAACCAAACCGCAGCTCATAATTAAATACTGAACTATTTCTTACCATGTTTACTGAATTACATATTGCATATATGGATGTATATCCTGAAAATTTTCCTGTGTTTTTAGATTTCTAAACTTAATGCGTTCCATAGGAATAGACCTTAACTCTTTCCTGTCTGTTTTTCGTGATGAGATTTGCCTCTACAGAGGAAAGGAGGAGTAAAACAGTGAAACCCAGTTATAGATCCCTTAAAATTTTAGGGGTTTGCAGAGCCATGAATATAGTTGCTGAGCTCTGTGGATTCTCCTGATTTGCAATAGAGATTCCTCCAGCAGAAAATCTTCAGTGTTGACCTTACAGCTGCAATAAGCAGATCAGCTTGGCATGACATGCACAGTGATGTCTTTGCACAGGTATGTCTGCCACAGGGTGGCTGACCTGGAAAGAGGGCTTTAAACCCGGAACCGGGAGGGAGAGGTAGAGTTACTGCAGCTCTGAGAGAGCAAAAGACAGGCTGACAGGCAAGGCATGTGGGATGATGTAAATCATGAGGAACACAATATGAATAAAAGAGGGCTTAAGTGGCATTGCCTCAAGCATTTGCATGTAAACAAACAAGTCTCTCCAAAATTCCTGCACATGGAGGCATGCCGTGTGGGGCATAGAGACAATGAATTAAAAATCTATGTGTAGCTGCAGCGATAGGAACTTGTTGGGTTCCCAGTGATGCAGTGGACGTCTTGCATGCCTGGAGTGCTGCAACACAGGGATGCAGACTCTTTAGGAAGGACAGGCCAGGAAGACAAGAAGGAGGAGTTGCCCTTTATGGGAGAGAGTAGTTGGAGTGCCTGAAGTTCTGCATGAGGGTGAATGATAATAGCTTATGGGTAAGGATTAAAGAGCTGGTTACTTTGTAGTAGGTGTCTGCTGTGGGCTGCCTGACCAGGAAGAAGCGGCTGAGGCCCTCTACAGTCAACTAGAAGCAGACCCTGATTCTCGTGGGGACTTCAACCACCTTGATACCTTCTGGGGGGACAACATAGCAGGGCATATACAATCCAGGAGGTTGCTGAAGAGCCTCAATGATAACTTCTTACACAAATGAAAAAGGAGCCAATGAGGAGAGGTGCTCTGCTGGACCTCGTACTGACAAATGAGGAAGAACTCATTGAGGATGTGAACATTGAAAGGAGCCTAGGTTGTTGTGACTCTGAGATTGTGAAGGTCAAGATTGTGAGAGGAGGGAGCAGGAGCAGGGTAAGAAGCAATATCACAACCCTGGATTTCATGAGAACAGACTGTAGCCTCTTCAGAGATTGCTTGGAAAAGTCACATAATAGAATTGCTTTTCATATTTTCAGTTCCCATTTCTCTAGAATTTTCAAATAATCCGCAGCCTAGTCTGTTGATCATCTGAGTCACTGGTATTTCAACATTTCAACCACAAGCTGTAATGGAATGATGGATTCTCTTTGCAAGTGATTACCTGCCTTGCAAGATTGCTGAGATGCTAGATCTGCTGGTCAAAGTCTTGGTATATCCTTCCCCTCTATGTTCTCTCTGAAAAGTTTCACCTGAGATCCTCAGAGACCATGGGAACGTTACCAGGCTTGTATTTTCAAAGCCGTATACACTTGAGTATATAACGAAACAACCTGCAAAACCAGTTTATACTGCTCTATAAGGCTAGGAAATGCGGCTGTGTCTTTTTAGAACTGAATTATTGCTTTACACTGCATATTTCTGTGCTTATGCATCTTTTATTAATGAGAAAATCTGGACCAAATTTGAGTCTCAATTTTTTTTTTAGTCAGAGCTGTGAGTAGAGCAGTGGAGCACTTTTCATTTTTGAATTCAACTCATGCTGGACTACTAGAAATGCCAAGTGGAATACTTGTTGTAGATATGTTTGCATGTGTTTTAGACTGTGAAAGGAAGAAAGTGTTTATAGGGGGCTGTGTTCTTGTAGCTGATCCTACTTGGAGCTCAGTTTCAGTTTGAACTCACATTAAACTATGAATTACATGCTTCAAGTTATTCAACATTTCAGTAGCTTGCTGAATCAGCAAGAATACTCTGAATATCTATGAACATTTAAAGACTTAAGGCTGGATCTAGTATATCTATACTGTTATATATAGATATCTGTAGTCATACCCATATTTGTGTGGATAGATATAGATATATGTATATATGTATATCTGTTTATCCTTGGAAAGTGAGATTTGGGGAAAAACAACCATCTGATAACTCAAATGAATTCCCGAAATCTCCTTCTCAGTGACTTTCAGTGTTTTGTTATTAAACCATAATTTGCAAAGTACTCAAAGTTTCCTTTTATCATGGACTGGAATTAATAACTTCTTTATTTCAGAGGATGGATCCTCATATCACTTACGTGATATTCCCACTCTGGAGCATCTTACAAAGCCTAAATTATTTTATTTATATTGGAACAGCTTAAGAAAAGAACTCCAATGAGGCATTAGGAGAAGGGTAGATAAAGTGCTATACCATTTGTGGTATTTTACATTCACACTGGGAATATGAATTTTTTTCTTTGACTTGTACAGGATAACTGTAGGAGAATGTGTTGATGTGATGACTGTACCACGCCCTGCAAGAAAGTTTCTTATTCCAAGTAATAGGCTGTTTTAGAAATGTGAATCGCCACCTTTCAATGACAACACTTTTTCAACATTTTAAAAAGACGCAAATACTTTGTTTTAAGAAGTAATTTCTTCTGCAGATGGAATCCTCTTACAGTCCTGAAAGTGTATACTAAAGGTGGATAAGTTGTAAGATACACCCTTGTTGGCTGACAAGTTAGCTTCTTGCTGATTGCATTATACACCTTTGTGAACTCTGGCGATGCACTGTCTAGGTTAATGTAGAGACCCAGCAGACTGTGATTTAAAGTATGCCCAAGACACAGCATTATGCATCTACTTTGGTCTTATAAGCAGAGCTCAGGCTGGCTACAAATGCCGTGTGTGCTTGTAGAAGACTATATGTATACGTATGTGTATGTGTATGTATATGTATAATTTAGATGTTGCAAAGCAAAACATTGGCCTCAGGAGAGCTCCAAATGTCAGCAGCTACTGTAAACTCCTTAGATGTTTATGCAGCCAGGCAAGACAAGGGACAAAGACTTGAATGAGTATGGTAGCAAGATATTGCCCAAGTGTTTTTTTCTAGGATGAAATACAAAGTTTCTTTTATGGCTCTCTGCTAGCAAGCTTGTGTTAAAATGGAGCTGTCAAAAAAATACTTAACTATTAGGCATATTTAGAACTAAACTTTAAAAGATGCCTTAACCAAGCATCTGAAGATGAGCCTGCTGGTTTTTTGTGTGCAACTTGCTGAAGTTAGAGTTTTTTTCCAAAACTCTATTTTGTGACTTCAGTTTTTAATATTATCATTGATATGTCAAGAAAATTAAAACAATAAATATTAATTCCTCTTCATTGTCAAAATTATTCCTCTTCCTTTAAATATAATTTCTTGTCTACTCTGAAAAAATGAATTTTTACTTATTGATTGCTGGGTTATTTTATATCATCTCACCAGCACATAATAGAATCGGTAGCTCATTAGTTACTTAGAAAGCAAGCAGAGTGTCATTATTTGTCTGCATGCTTGTCAATGCTGAAGGTTTAGTTGCTTTACGCAAAAGTGAAAATAGAATTGGCAATATGGTAAAGATATCTTGTTTATCTGTATGAAAATAATTTCTTTTTTCTTCAATAGATTGCTTGGCTTCTACAAAGGAATATTTCCTCCCATCTTGGCTGAGACACCCAAAAGGGCAGTGAAGGTAAAACTCCCAGTCTTCTTCTTTTAAAAATATGAGTAGGAGCAGTGGCAGCTGTAAACCATTTTATTTCTCCCCCGCTGATTAACATTAGAATTTTAAACTTATTTTGGCTTATTAATCCTCTGATTTTTACTAGGAGAAAACTTTCTTGTTGATAGCACAATAAAACTGTGCTTGATAAAAAGATGTAGCGTAAGGTTCTTAAATGCTAGGTTATTTTTGACCTGTATGTCTAATATAACTGAAAACCAAATTGCAATTAGTTTATACAATCAAATTTAATAAAATACTTTAAGTGATAGTTTAGCCTCATAAGTACCTCTAGCTTAGACTTTTTTTTATTGAAAATGCCTAGCAACTGGCAAAACCACTAAGAATAACTTAATAAATTAACACAAAAAGTCATTGAAGAAGCCACTCCTAATAAGTACATACTCGGTAACTTGAAATTGTATATTTGTAGGTCTGAAGTGCTGCCCAGAGTTTTCTTGTACTCCAAAGAGTACTTAACTCTGTGCTATCACTTTTTTACAGATTAAACATAGTAATAGTACAACTCTTCATCATGCAAAGAACATTTTGCTGCAGCTCTCCTGCAGCTGAAATAGATGCTACTCTATCAAAAGTGATTTACTGTCAGATGTTGATCTTTTATTATCTTTTAAGTTCATTTGTGGAGCATTATTCTAGTAACATTCCTAAGCAAAATACATGAATACATCAATATTTTTCAGTTAAGTTAAAACCTAGTAGTTAAGCATCTCATCTTAATGTTCTAAAACTATCAAAGTATCTATTGTGTTATGAGCAATTGTTTGTCTTTTACTTAAGAACTCTGAAGTTTCCCGCAGTTGTACCAAATATGTCTAAAAGCAGTTACTACACAGAATGTCTTGATTTTCCTTTCTTTCTTTTTCAGTTCTTTCTAAAAAGGCAGCATACGATTCTTGTCCTTAGTCTGCAATTAATCATTCACATTCCAATTCCTTTACAGTGGAATAATATTTGTATAAAGTGACAGGATGTGACCCTGTAATAGAATCCTAAAGGAGTTCTGGTAATGTCATCTTCTTGTTTGCACTGGCAGTTTAGATGCAATTGACATATGTCAGCTATCTCAAAATTATTTCATACAACTAAGAAAACTAAAGTTCAATATAATAGAGAAGTAGCAGTGATTAATAGATGCATGATATTTAGAAGATTCCTAATAACTAATTTTCTTTGGACTCTGATGTCTGAAAAGGTTGGTAAGCACTAGAACAAGCTGCCCAGGGAAGTGGTAACATCACCATCCCTGGAGGTATTTAGAAGACATATAGATGTGGCACTTAGGGACATGGATTAGTGGTGGGCTTGGCAGTTTAAAACTTATGGTTGGACTAGATCTTAAAGGTCTTTTCCAATGTAAATGATTCTGTGATTCTGTTTCTTCTGTCTTTCCATTTAATTTCATTTGAAATAGGTCCATCTGATGATGCTTTTTAGATTCCAGTGTATAGTTAGTTAAAATAAAACCCCAGGTTTTATGTCTGTCCTACCATCATTCAAAAATCTTGAGTTACTTTCCCTTACTCAATTTGATTAAATTGGCTTAAAACCCACAATATTCAATAAAGTTGTTGAATCATAGAAAGATTTAAGTTGGAAGGGATCTGGTAAACCTCATGCTCAAAGCAGAGTTGTCTTCATGGTTAGATCACGTTGCTCATTTTGTCTTGTCTTCAGTGATGGAGTCTGCATCCTCTCTGTGCTCCTGCTCCAGTGTTTAATTACTTTCACTGTGTAAAGTTTTGTCTTATATTTATTCCAAACTCCCCTGTTGCAGCTTTTGCCTACTGTCTCTCGTGCTTCTATTGTGGACCTCTGAGAAAGTCTAACTTTGTCCTTTGTATAACCTTTAGAAGGTGGAAGACAGGAAATAGATCCCTTAGCCTTGTCATCTCCCGGCTAAACACACTCAATTCTCTCAGCCTTTTGTTGTACATCCCAAGCTCACAGGTCCTTAAATGTCTTACTGGTGCTCCCTTAGTGTGCATTTACATGAGGCTCGGTAGTGTTTCTGCAGCCATAAGAATCAAGTTTAAATACTAAACATTTTCTTAATTAAATATTTTAATTCTTTAATTCTCTACACTACTCCTTTAGATTTTATGCTGATTCTAGGACACTAGGAGGACTGAGATATGGTCTATAATCTACATTAAAAGAATTCAGTGACAGAATAAATCAGGACAGTAACATCCTTGTAAGTATCCGCATACTGAATCAATTCAATGTGACATGTTATGTGCCAGCACAATTTCTAACATCCAAAGTGGAGTTTATACCCAGGCTTTGATATGAGCAGAATCTAGCTTGTCTCAAATTTCCTCCAACCTTATTTGAGTATCACCCCAATGAAAACATCGCTGCTTCCTGTGTCTCACTCTCCATCTTTTATTCATCTAATAGTTTTCCTCATTTTAACAAGCCCTGAGATGTCCCCTGGCCACTGCCAAATTGACTAGTGAGATATAGGGGAAGGCTATGTCCATCCCTGTGGCTTAGAGACTTCAGAATCACAAAAGGTAGGGAGGCGATTTCTAGGTTTCAACAGCCTTGGTTTGTGTTTGTGATGAAAATTTCTAGTGTAGTATCTTTTATATCTCATAAATTTATAGAGAATGGACAAGGTAGATTGTACTAAGGAGAAATGTGCTTCTGCTACTGGTATATTGTGTTACTGGTATATTGTATTAATCTGGTGTGGATATTTGCAAATAAAAATAAAGCTACTAAAATGAGATTATTTAGACACAGTTATTCAGCTAAATGTTGAAGATGTATCTTCTCTTTTAGTCAACTATTTTCTCATGTCTGTCTTGCTACTTTTTTTTTGTCTCTCTTTATGTCCCTTCTAAATAGAAAGCTGGTATTTCTGGAAGATGAAAAGTCAAAGTTTATAACTCTGTTAGGTTGAACTTGGAGGAAAGAAGTGATGATGCCAATACAATGGTTAACAGATGAACGTTTGGGGCAAACTTATATTGTTCATGTGTTGCCAGACATCTTGTTTCAGGCATATATTTTTACCTTAGAGTTATTGAGACATCTGGTAAGTACCTTGGCTATTTTCTGTATAACGAATTAAAATGTATCTTTGCCAGATGGACAATATTCATTATTGTATACAGAAAAGCATGTTTTAAATACATTAATTCTGGGTTGGTTTTTTTAAATACAAAGCTATTAACTTAATAAAGTTGTACAGAAAAAGACAAATAATGCTGTATTTTTAAACATATTGGGTAGATGTACATGATATAAATCCATATGATACCACTAGACATTTTTTGGCAAATTGGCATGTATGCTAGCCACTCTAGTACACCCAGCAATATTTATATTGAGTTTTATTGCTGTTGATTTGTTTTCTTTAAAAGATTTTGTAAAGCAGAGTTACTATTGAGTAGTTATTTTATTTATAACTCTGGGAAGCTATTGATTTTTTAGGTAACATTTTTAAGACCAAACAATTGCTAGGCAATATATTTCTGCCTTTATTACAATCATTTTACAGATCTGTAACACTATGGAAAACATTAAGGAATACCAGAAATTCCATTAAAGGTTAAGAGGGTAACAATGAGTAGAACGATGCTGGAGAGAGAATAAAGTAAACCTTATCACAATAAGAAATTAATTTAGTTCAGTGAAGTAACTCACCCACCCACAACTGGCACTTTCTCAGAGACTTCCTCTTACCTGTAAAGTATCTTCAGTTATCCAAAATGACAGGCCTAGAGTTCAAGTAACGCTTCTATCTTTTCTGATTTGCAAGTTCAGGACAACAATTTTAAACATATTTGCAGGATATTTGCAAGATTAGTGTTCAGTCTGTACACTGTTTGGAGAACAGTTAAAATCTGGGCCCCCATCCTAGGACTTTTCCTACAAAATGAGATAATAATCACTACAGAAGATTAAAAAAAAAGTACCTATCCACTGGCCAGAGTATCAGTCCTTCAGTTTTCAGAACTTAACATCCTAATTTTGCGCTATGTATGCATATTCCCTTCTGCTTTAAATGTGGTAACATCATTAACATATTAACACCTGTTTCTCTGATGGTTTTCAAGTGATTCTAGAGACCTTCCATTTGAAGCAAGTCCTGACTGAAGAATGATATTGACTTCACCTTATAATGGAGTTCAAAACAAGATAAAATGACAATATAGGGCTTATTACTTGTGTTCCTGTGCACATAGTATATGGAAAAGCTGTTTTGTTCTGATAGGTCTGTGGTAACTGAGTCCTTAGGGACTGAGCTTGACTTCCTTGGCTGAGACCCAGCATAGGTCACACAGACTTTCTGTTTTGTCTGAAAAACTCTATTTTCCTATGTTTCTTATAATTCCCACATCTCCATTGACCTCATTTCCCATTGCCTTGCTCTTGTGGTGAAACAGTTTGATAGGCATATGTGTGGGCAGGTGCTATGTGGAGGGATCACAGCCTCATGTGGGCGCAAAATGTACAGACTTTCAGAGGATTCCATCTTCATTTGAATCAGCTTGCTTTAAATTAATCAAGTGTTACAGGTCAACTTTGGAAAGTAGCCAGGAAAGTCAGAGGTCCTAGTTATCTACTTTTGCTGTGGAGGGATGTGACAGTACTTGCTGTGGAGATCTCCACCTGTACTGATGCAGTCTTTGTGCAGCTGTGACAGGTATTTGTAGTTCAATCCCATAATACTGGACATGCTGTGTAAAAGCCACTTTGGTTTTGCATGCAAAGTTGTGAATACATCTTGGACAGATTACAGGATTCACAAACAGTGAACTGTAGTTGCAGGTCTCGTGTTGCTTCATATGTCAAACTTCTGTGGAATAACACCTCCAATATCTTTTAGTTTACCTAGAATTCAGATATCTACTCTTTATAACTCAAAAGATTTTTTGCTGTCCTCATTTCTCGTGCTAGATCATCTTTACTCTCCTCAGAATTGTCTTATTTGGCATGAATCTGAAGTCCTTTTTCAGTGGCTTCAGCAATATATTTGCAGAATGTGAATTTGAAACAGTATGAGTTCTGGGGAGATTTGCTGAATGTGGAAGCACTGGACTAGAAAGGATCTCCTAGGTCAGCAAGCCTAGTCCCCTGCTAATCTATGATATCCTTAATAAACTTACCAAACTCTCATTTACAAGTGAATAAGATTTCCCTGCATTATTCTTATTGGAATTTTGTTTCAGGACTCCACACCTTCGGTTGTAGGAAAGCTTCATCCGGTCTCAAGCCACATTCTATTTATGGAATCATAGAATCACAGAATTATGGGATGTTTTGGGTTTGAGTTGGAAGGGACCTTAAAAATCATCTAACTCCAACCCCTCCGCCATGGGCCGGGACACATCCCACCAGCCCAGGCTGCCCAAGGCCCCATCCAACCTGGCCTTGAACACCTCCAGGGATGGGGCAGCCACAGCTTCCCTGAGCAACCTGTGCCAGTGCCTCACCGCTCTCATGGTGAAGAAATTCTTCCTTATGTCTAGTTATGAGTCATCTTCAGTCTTAAAACATTTTCTAAGTTTTTGTTATGGTCCTGGTATCCCTGTTTTGAATATACTGTAGTCAGAGCTTATCTTTTTTGAACAAAGGTGGCCAGGATTGTGTGCTGTTTTTCAGACGGCATCTTACCAATTATTTGTAAAAAGTCATGACTACTCTTTCTTTAGAGAATAACTTCACTGATGCATCTCTCAGACTTTATGTCCTCAGACAAGGAAATAGGCAGTGAAAGTTCATCTGCCTATGTCAGTGGGAAGCTTCTTACCGACTTCAGTGCAGTCAGGATATTCTCTACGGTTTTCCTGGAGGAGCAAATCCATTAATTTATTCTGCTTTGATTTTTAGAACATTTCACGAAAATTATTCTGAAAATTGGTGGCTTTCGGTGGCAAGAAATGTAAGGCTGCAAAACAAACCATTTATGAATTATTACCTTTTCTGTGTTGGTGCAGGTGAAACTACTCATTTTTTTCTTGGAGTTCAAACACCCTTTCCATCAGCTTTCAAAACTCATGCTCTAAGGAACTGCAGGTGCTCATAACTTCTGAGCAGTCAATTGATGAAGTCTCTATTTTTAAGGAGAAAACTAAAAGAAATGTACCTATTCACAGTAAAAGGTTATAAAAATCTGCAGACTTTCCATCTTAAAATCTGCAATTACATCTCTCTGATGAGAATTAGACTAGTATCTGAGAAATCAGAAAATGATTGCAGTATATTATCTTAAAGATGTGGGGGTGATTTCCTGAAAGAAATTCTAGTATCTGCTACTACATTTATACCAGTATCTGAATGTTCAGTCTAGAGGAAAAGTTTATAAATTAAAAGCACAAACTGCTACTGAGAGTGTGAAACAAAAGTGGCTTATATTTCTTTTTGCAGAACTGCACACAACTGCTCATGACATGAGGTAGTGAAACCCCATTGCAGTTTGGTTTTTCTAATTTGCCTAAGTAACTCGTAATTTTTTTCAATGCAATTTCAGTCTAACTTTTATTTACAGTTTTTCACCTTCGAACAATACAAGAAGCTTCTAGGATATGCATCACTACCACCAGGACTGGTATGTATGGATAAAGAAATTTATGTTTTCTTTTGATATGTGTATACTGAGCAGTCCTATCTGTTTCCTCCCATAAGAGCCCAAAATTAAAGGGGCCACTTCAACCAACAGTTCTTCAGAAGAGGCTTGAAAACATTGATAAAAGAATTTAGCAAAAAGATAATTACATTAATTTTTACATCAAATATCTTCAAAATAATTCTCTATAATGTCATAACAGTTATTAACATGGATAGCAGCAGTCACTATCAAAGAGTCTGTGTGCAGCTTGTTATTCTTTATTCTTGAATAAAAAAATATTGAAGATACTCTACTTTTTTTTGTTGTTTTGCAAGAATAAAGAATAACATAGTTGTCAGAGACCTCAACTAGGTATCAAAGTGCTATTCTGCAAGGCGCAGTGCAGCTAAAAAATAGTATAGACTTCAGTCTTATTCTAAAGACTTTATAACAGAAACAAACTATTGATAAGAAACTGCTGTCTCCTTTGAAATCAATGGCAAAACTCTTTTATACATCAGTGGAGTGAGGATTTCATTTCAAGAATGTAACTGTTTTAAAAGCAAAATACACGTACACAAAAATGTTTTAATGCTGAAATGTAGTTTACATACGCTTTCACTATTCTCACATATAGGGCTTAATTCTGCTATCATATAATTTGGAATAAAAAACTTTTTATAAGATTTATAAGTATGTAATAGTAAATATATGTTTTCACAGTAATGGCATAACAACTGCAGGAAACAATTGACATCTTTATGGATATGCTACAAAAGGTTTTGGTAATTAATGTTTCTGAGTACTGATTTTGGTAGTATTTTTCAGAAAAATCTTGAAAAAGAGCACACGTAACATTATGGGAGATGCCAGCCAATTTTCCCAGCAAGCATAATATTTTGTTTAAAGATCATTTTAAACTAGCAAGTTGTTTCTTTCTTGAAAATTTTCAGTAAATTCTCATTCAATGTTTCCACTTTGATCTGTTCCTTCCTTCCAGTTTACTTACTTTGGCATTTGTTAAACATCTTTGCTCTTTAGCAGCTCCTGCATTTTTCTTATCATTGTCAATGTATCTAAGCATTAAGTAAGACTAAAAGTGTGAATTATCTGGAAGAAGGTAAATACCCTCCTTGCTTGTTAAATAACAAACAATAAAATCCTGGATACTTGTATTATAATTTTCTTGATCAAATTGGTTTTGAATTGGACTTTTTTTTAATAGTTTAGGCTTTCAAGAGAGAAGTTTATGATGACTGAAAATCATCACATCTTGTAAGAACAAGTAACTCCACACAGTGTGAGCCAAAATGACATCAGGAAAAAGAAAAAATATAGATTTGTTTTATCATTATTTCAGATCTCTTTCAAATAGCAAGCATTACTGCCATTTATGTTTGCCTTCCATTGCAGCAACTGAATGGTCATGGAAGCATGCTAATTGGTTTACAGCAAATTTTTTTTTCTTTTTAATTACTCCACTGGCCATATAGTAGTTTACAGTATCTCCTGTTTTCTTGGGTTTTTTTCAGTAGACTCTTCTTTTCCTTAGATGCAAATAGAAAAGCTGGTACTTATTTTCTAGCAATTGGAAGGGGCGGAGTTTAAGTTCCATAGTACAGCTTCACTTCTTTGGAGGAAAATATGTTGGAAAACTGTAAACATGCAATAGCTGACCAAAACTTCCTCTGAATTGTATAACAGATGCAGCAACTACCAGACACCTCTGACATTTTTAGTGCAATTCTGTTACCATAGAGGCATTTTTGCCTCTAACTTACCCACAGTAGTGAGGGAAAAAGAAGACTGAGAGGGATTCTGGTCCAAGGTAGGCAGAATGCTTCTAGGTGCCTCAGCAGACCTCATGTCAAGATAACATTTATTTTTAAGAGATGCATACATTAGCAAGGTCTTCCTGCTCGCTTCAGTCTCATGGTTGGTGATAAAAGCAGTAGGTTATGTTCCGATGTCATTTCGGAAAAATAGATTTGTTGGTAACACAGTGTTCCCCAAAGACAGTAAGGCTGCAGCTTGCCACTGCTCTCTTAACTTACCACTCTTCACTTTCTTGAGCTCTCAAGAGTCCCTGTTGTAATTCCTCTCTATTGAATAAGTTATTTTTCTCACTATTGTTTTTTCATTGGTTTCCTTGAATTTCAGCAGAACTCAGTGTATTGTAATATAGTCCAGCAACTCTTTTCAGCCTCTAGAAGGTTTGGACATGTAAATAGAGGCAATAAGTGTGTAAAATGATGACAAAAATCAACCCCCCTGAATTTTCTCAATTGACCTAAATATTTCGGTATTATTTTTCTGTTAAAAACAAATTGAGGTATTTTTAAACCCTGTGCTATGACAGAAATCAAAACTGTGAATATCTCCATTTCTGTGGGTGTAATGTACCATCAGCTTCTATGTAAATGGATTTAATTCATTCTTGCAGAGGATGCTGACATTGCCATGTGTGTCACTCATCCCTCTATAAACCTTTTCAGGATTGATATTTTCTTAGGAGGACTTACTTGTGTAATTCACTTAAGTACTGTGCTATTTTAATTTCTTGTATTTATTTACCTTTTTTTTAAGTTGTGGTGTTCCTGTTATATGCTTAATCCTCAATGCAGAGGTTTTATTTTTTCCAGTGCTGCATAACTGCATATATATTTGTGGTTTTATTCAGACTCCACCCAATGATAACATAAGAACATGGCATTTCCATGTTTTTGTAATCAATTGGTACCACAATTTTTCTTCAGGCTGAAAAGAGAATTCATTGGCAATGCTATGACATTTTATTTTGTATTTTTGAATGTGGTTTATGGCTATTGTCATGTTGTCTTCATGAGCTGTCAGCATCTAATCAAGGACTAAAGTTGCTCAGTAACAGAATACTGCTGCATTGCTGTGATCTTGCAGTTTGCATTGTATTATTTAGTTGCATAATCAGATATAAGGGAAATTTTACTTCTTAATTTTTCAGTATTGATTGATTTAACTTTCCTAGGCATTTGCTGTTGCTGGCTTGGGATCTGGGTTGACAGAGGCGGTTGTGGTTAACCCTTTTGAAGTAGTAAAGGTTACCTTACAGACAAATCGGAATGCCTTCACAGAGGTATGTCAATGGCTCCATTCTTCTTTTTCTGCTTTATTAAGCATAACACACTTAAAAGGCTGTATTTACAGCAGAATATCTGTAATGTATGAGTTCAACACAAATTATTTTCCCACAAGCTTAACAGAAATGGAAAAAAGAAAAGACTCAGTAGACAATATCTTCAGATATGCGTAAGAGTCGTACAGTATTGTCAGCGGTGTCAGCATCTCCGTTGTAAACATTCTGTGCCTGAAGCGCACCTTCGTCCCTCCAGAGTAGCCAGCAGCCCAGCACTGTGAGGAACAGTAATCCAGGAGCACAAGCCTGAGCCCCTTGAACACAATTCATTTGCCCCAGCAGGCTCCAGATTAAAGAGAGTATCGAAGGTTAGCATAAAACATCACAGCCACATGCCTTAGTCAGGGTTCAGCTAGTGTATTTTATGTTAAAAATGTAGATTTTGGAGTCTTGGATGAAATTATTTATGTTATAGGTCTCTGCATTTATAAGCACAAACCAGGAAGTAGTTATATGGTAAAGCACACCAATAATTTAAATTCCTGTTTCATTTCAGAGTTTTATTATTCAAATATTGTTTCATTCAAATAAGCCAGTGTGCAAAACTGACTTTATCCGTGTTTCTCAGCACTGCTGAAAAGAGAAAATGATTAAACTGGAAATGAAGGGTACCTGGGAACATACCAGATTAGGTTGATTTTAATGCAGAAAATGTTCCAGCCAAAGTGAAGGCAGTCAGTCACACAGTTCCTTCTTTTCTCAGGGCATCAAGCTAACAATTGTCAAATCAAATATTTCAAAATCTTTTGAGAAATCAGCTGTATGATGATAGAAGTACCAAATCCCATAAGCATGGCACGAAAAGGTCGGCTGAATCCCTGGTGAGATGGGATTTTTTACATTCTGCTATTCAGTTTTAACTGAGTTAATACTTGCATGCCTTGTAGCACTCATCTGCACAAACTAAACCCTTTTGGGGGATGCACAGTAAAGATATTTATCACCTGGCCATTTATATAAGCTGTTTGGACCAAGCTCCCAGGTACACTCTGGCAAAATACTGCAACTGATTTCCAGGTGTCGTAGCCTAGATGGTATCTAGTCCATAACTCATACAGAGAAGCATTCTCTTTCAGAATAAATTTTAAAACATTTGGTAAATTTCTGTTCAATTCTGCATGTATGCAAAAGAGGTGTTTGGTCACTCCAGGTCTCCAACTTGGACATTTTTTAACCATAGGCAGCAAAGCCACTGAAACAGAGAGCTAATACCGTGCAGGGCTAAAAAGTTTAGGATCCTTGAAGGAGAGAGACTGAAAGTGGGAGAAATCAATGACTGAGGAAGTCTCTCTCTGAGGAAGGTGCTATGAAAAAAATATGGACTAATACTGCTCCAGTAGTAGTAATATAAGCAGATACTCTGGATCTTTCTGCCTCACAGTTGTGAAGATATAATTAACCTTGTCATAAAACTTCTATTTTTGAGTGTAAATACACCAATATTATGTTTTCAGCAAACTAGTTCCTGTAAAGTTGTTTCGTGCACTCAACAAAGTCTGGGGTGTTTTAGTTCATAAATTTTATGCAATTGCTTACTTTAACTACAGCATCCTTTCCTTGGTGACCTTCAGAATACTCCATTGTTCACAGTGTAGCTGTCCAAAAGCATTCTGAGTTGTTTTGTTCTAGGCAAATAATCCTTGAATTTAATTTAAATACAAATTTCCACAAAATACAAATAATAAAACATTATCATACAAATAAAATTGTAGGAGAATGCTATTGGTACTGAAAGTGTCTATTTGCCCTAATGAAAAAATCCAAAGGATTGAAGTTCTTAAACTACAAAGATAGTTAAATCATAGACATAACAATTTTCAATACAACTTAAAAAAAAATTGTTAGACTTTCACATTTTGCTGTAAATCAGAAAATCTCCAGTGACTTCATTACCATGATCTCAAGTTCTCATTAATAATGTGTTAAAGAACATTCCACACTGAAGCATGTAAACTCAAGCCTACTAGGAGAAGCATGTTCCTGTTATATTGTCGAGCGTAAGGCAATGGTACACTCATTTCATTACCATGCACTGTTTTTCTAAAAGGTTTAAGTAAGGTATGTGCCTGTCCCATTGTGTGGCTTTCATACTATATGATGAAATCTAAGGCAGTTCACATATTTTTCTGACTGTTGTGTTGAAATAATAAACATATCTTATTTGAAAGGAACAAGGAAGAGTATGAACACATACGCCCACACCCAGGCTTCTGCACTCCCCCAAAGCAAATATTCACACACTGTGGTGACAGCTGAGTTATTCTATAGTACCAGATCATCTTTCTAGGGATGATAGGTTTAAAGAGGAAGATCACTATAAATCATGTATCGGCACCTTTGTAATGTGGATTGCTACAGGTAAAAATAACGGTGACTTTTTGGTAAGGTAAACTGTTACAGCCTAACACCTTCTTATTTGGGTTTCTTTTGTTGGTTTTATTTTCTTTTCCTTATAGCCATGGCTGACTTACTGGCTATTGAAGCTAGTGTGGTAATAAAAATCTTCTTCTGACTTAAGAGTTGTGATTAATTAAACAAATAAAAGTTTCTGCTCTATGATGAGAAGAATCTGAATCTGTATTCCATTGACTAGGTTTCTATTAAGTATATGTCAACAGTTGTGTGAAATGAATTAAACTCCAGATGTTTATACAACAATTCCTACATCTGAATTAATCATTTTAAGGTCTTTCCATCATCTATGATGAAATAAAAACTTTCTATGGCTTGATCAGCTGACATTTTAGATGACTACTTTGGATGAAGTGCTGTCTAGGAGAGCCCTCGTTACTGCTAAAGAACCTCAAAAAAGAAGTCTTTTTGAGTAGCTCAGATGTAGATGTAGACATTGCAGGTATCTACATTTGGACAGATGACTCATATCTCAGGTGTTCAGCAAATGATAGGCTTCCCTCTGAGTCATTAGTAAATCCATTCTCAAGGTGAGACTAGAAGATACCTTACTGTTGAAAGTTGCTTCATTCAGCTTAAATCACTTTATTCGGGACCACTAGTTATTTTTTAAAGATCTAACCCTCATTTTTTTGTGCATAAGAAAAGGTGTCTTTATCAATGACCTGGATGAAGGCATTGACTGCACCCTTAGCAAGTTTGCAGATGACACTAAGCTGGGTGGAAGTGTGGATCTGCTGGAGGGTAGGGAGGCTCTGCAAAGGGATCTGAACAGGCTGGACAGCTGGGCAGAGTCCAATGGCATGAGGTTTAACAAGGCCAAATGCCGGGTCCTGCACTTGGGGCACAACAACCCTATGCAGTGCTACAGATTAGGAGAAGTCTGTCTAGAAAGCTGCCTGGAGGAGAGGGACCTGGGGGTGTTGGTTGACAGCCGACTGAACATGAGCCAGCAGTGTGCCCAGGTGGCCAAGAAGGCCAATGGTATCTTGGCTTGTATCAGAAACGGCATGATCAGCAGGTCCAGGGAGGTTATTCTCCCTCTGTACTCAGCACTGGTGAGACCGCTCCTTGAATACTGTGTTCATTTCTGGGCCCCTCACCACAAGAAGGATGTTGAGGTTCTGGAGCGAGTCCAGAGAAGAGCAACAAAGCTCATGAAGGGGCTGGAGAACAGGTCTTACGAGGAGTGGCTGAGAGAGCTGGGGTTGTTTATCCTGGAGAAGAGGAGGCTGAGGGGTGACTTCATTGCTTTCTACAACTACCTGAAAGGAGGTTGTGGAGAGGAGGGTGCTGGCCTCTTCTCCCAAGTGACAGGGGACAGGACAAGAGGGAATGGCCTCAAGCTCTGCCAGGGGAGATTTAGGCTGGACATTAGGAAAAAATTCTTCACAGAAAGGGTCATTGGGCACTGGAACAGGCTGCCCAGGGAGGTGGTTGAGTCACCTTCCCAGGAGGTGTTTAAGGCAGGGGTGGACCAGGTGCTAAGGGGCATGGTTTAGTGTTTGATAGGAATGGTTGGACTCAATGATCCGGTGGTCTCTTCCAACCTGGTTATTCTATGTTAGTGCTAATATCTGGACTATATTCCATGTTGAGTATCTACATTTCAGTATAGTTTCTGATTTTAATAGCTGGAGATTGTCAGAAAAGTAAACTACAGTAAGATATCTGCAGAGCATTAACAGGATAATATTAGTTACCAAAAAATAGAATGAAACATAACATTAAAGACTGAACTTGTCAGTCACCTAAAGTGACAGTCATATGCTGTGTCAGATATAATAGGCATGATTTGGCTGATGCTGTTGATCTGCTACGATGATATTTTGAAATGGAAAGCTATTAAACAAATAGGTATATTGAAATTAGTAGTGTTCACTACGCTGTAGTCAAAATTCTTCTGTATTTTCATGTTTGAGCCTCCTAGTGGAAGTCATGTTTTGCATTTCTAATTAAATATTTGGTTACCCAGAGCTGTCTTTGTGCTTTGGAGAAAGCCAGACTCAAGTCAACAACCTTTTGAAGGGAACTTTTCTGTAATTCTGCTAAAAAACATCTAAAATGTTCAGAAAGGGAACACTTGATTCTGTGTATCACAGTATATTGGAAAATAAATCAAATGTACATGTAGTTAAGTAGATCCTGCCTGAGGAACTGGTCACTATGAAACTGGACTCTGAGGAAGTTTCTTCTGCCTTTTATTAAATGGAAGTTGGCTGACTAAAATTATTTCTATGTTTTTTGGGCATTATTTTCAAAACAGGCAATTTTGTAGATATGTAACTTGGAATTTAAATCAGTTCTGATTTTCAAAATCTAACTACACTTTGAAAGTCAAATGATTCATTAGGAGGGCAAAACAGGATTTACAGTTTCCAGTTTATAGAATCATAGAATCATAGAATAACCAGGTTGGAAGAGACCCACCGGATCATCGAGTCCAACCATTCCTATCAAACACTAAACCATGCCCCTTAGCACCTGGTCCACCCCTGCCTTAAACACCTCCTGGGAAGGTGACTCAACCACCTCCCTGGGCAGCCTGTTCCAGTGCCCAATGACCTTTTCTGCAAAAAATTTTTTCCTAATGTCCAGCCTAAACCTCCCCTGGCGGAGCTTGAGGCCATTCCCTCTTGTCCTGTCCCCCATCACTTGGGAGAAGAGGCCAGCACCCTCCTCTCTACAACTTCCTTTCAGGTAGTTATGGAAAAAAAATAAAAACTAATACCTTCTTTTCAAGACTTTTAACACTAAAAGAAGAAAGCTAAGCATGTGATGTGGTTTTAAAAATGTCTGCCTACCAAATAATTCCCTCAAAAGCGAGTGCCTTAAAGAAGTACTTTGCATTCCCATCAGCCTGAAGAGAATCAGAGGGCTCCCAGACAATATATGTGCCTTTTGGCTTCTGTCAGCCTTATTCCTAACATTGAATATGGAAAGTGCAAAACTGATCTTCAACACAAATATTTATAGCCTGCCTTGCTGCTCTAATTTGTGGCTCCCAAGGTCTCACTTCCCTATCCTTAAATGCTCAAAAAATTCCTGTTCCAGTTATGTCCCATTTCTCATGTTCCTGTCCCACTGTTTTCACTAGACAAGATGTTCTTATCTCCTTATTGTCCAGATCTCTTATGATCTTAAGTGCACATCATCAGTGATAAAAAACTATTGCCAAATTCGCACATTCAAAGCCACGTGTTGCTCTATAGAATCTATTTTTTAAGACTATTTCCTTTACTTTAGGGATCTTTAGTCTTTTATAGTACTAAAGTCATGCTTTCATCTTCTTCCTACAATCAGAAAAATGAGGAATTTCTTTTAAATGAAAATAACAAATGTGGTGGTATGGATAAAATGACAAGAATTTGTAATACTATGTGTCAACAGGGTTGAAATGATGCTACAGTTATTGTTTTCTTTTTGTAAAGATGATCTCTTCCTTTTCTTAACTTGTGTAGCAACCATCTAGCTTTGTGCAAGCTCGGGAGATCATTAAAACCCATGGGCTGGGCTTCCAAGGACTCAACAAAGGTCTTACTGCAACACTGGGCCGTCACGGAGTTTTTAACATGGTTTATTTTGGATTCTACTTCAATGTGAAAAACATTCTTCCAGTCAATAAAGTAAGTTCTTCAGACAATGTGATAGACAAACAGATAAGAGGTTTGGCAATTTAATCAACATTGTATTTTTCTGGGAAAAGCTGTGGGTTTTAGTAATAAATAGTGACTAACTTAGCTCTCTATTTTGCAGAAATCTGTAGCATTTTAATGGAAGTAAACCAGATAAATAAAGTAGTCATGCTTGAATTCTCATTTTTACAAATTTCCCCTTATACCATGGTAGCAATGTAAACAGGCAGAAATCAGGATATAGGTATGTTATGCTTATTTTAAATACGTATGCACTTTTTCATAGCCAGCATATGTAAGCTGGCTTAGAAGAGAAAAAACAGTTTCTAGAACTTTTTTCAGCATTCACAAAGCAAGAGCAAAGCTTGAGGAAGTGGCAGAGCTACAGTACGTAGGGCATTGTGGCCATGTATTGGGCCTATTTACTCAAAGGAGACTTCAAACTAGCATTGAAGTATCACAGGGCAGATTTATCCAGCCAGCCCAAAACAGGACTTCAAAGGGTCAAGCACAGGGACTTATGTAGTTTGTAAGTTAAAAAAAAAATAAACTTTATGGCTGTAATTTCACTTGCAGCAATTTTATACGATAGTCTTCTATTCCTTTACACAACAAAGAAAACATTTCCCTTTACTACAAAGGGGAATTTTACTAATGAAAACGTGCTAATACCAACAACTTTCTAAGTGACTGTGTGAGCAAGAGCTAATGGTTTATTAATGACTCTAGTATGTTACTTACTGAACTGTGTTTTCACTAATGTGATTTTTAGATGATGACAGTTAAACAGTCATAGGTGTAATATGTAGTGATATTCATATAAGAAGCTGCAGTTTACGTCAAAAGGGATCAGTTTCTATTCCCAGATGAAGTAACACCTCCTTTTTTTCTGAACTTCTGAATAGCCTGGTATTTTTGTTGGCAACATTGTGTAAATGGCGAAAAGCTCGACTTGTTATTTACAGATCATTATAGTAAATTGAATTGTTCAAAAGTAGCTAACCCAAAAGTTTCTACAAGTTTCTTTTAGTGTATTTAAGAATACTTTACAATGTATTCTGAAAACTCAAGACACAAGCATAGCTTGATACTAAGCTAGTAAACACAGTTATGTTGATCAAAAGTTGAAAAAAAAATAGTTACTATGCAGAACAGTCACAATCATATGCAGGTAAGGACAAAAAGGCTTGTGTGCAACTTCTATGGTAATGCTGAAGTGGTCTTGCATAGAAATTGAAGAATAGTAATAGCATTTCACATAAACATGCCTTCCCAGGCTTTCCAGATTAAAAAAGGGGGGAGGGGTTATTATATTATTAGAAAGATTGAGAGCTTTATGATCTGAAAGAAATTAGAACTTTATACAGATTTTGTGTGAGAGAATTGTTAATGTCTACAACATAGATTTGAATACATCTAGAAAATGATACGGAAATTATAATACTTCAGTGGTGTCAGCCAGTGGCCCAGTTGTCCTGTACATACTGTGAAAAGCAAAAGACAATCAATGTAGGATTAGATTGCGTTACTGCAAATAAGTGGAAAGGTTTGCCTTGTGGCTTGCACGGTGGCTATATCTGTGCTAGTAAATTGAACAGCGTCACTGAAACTCAGTCATCTGTGCTGTTGAATGTTCCTTGGCACAGCTTTGGCCCACGCCAGCCAACACTGTTCCTGGGTACAGCTTAGGAGCTACCACAGACAAGGAACCATTCCCACTACGCACATTTTGTGCAGCCAGCCAGTTTTGAACAGTAATAGCAATTAATATTACTGATAAAGCTAATAGGACACTAGACCACCTGGCTTCAGTGCCACGGACAGTTCTGTACTTACCCTGAATTTAACAGGGTAAAGGTCAGACCTCATCTGGCTTATTTGGCTTGTTCTAGCCAATAGTACATCTCAGACATCTACTTGCATTGAACTTCACTTCAGTGACTAGAAAATACAAGCCTTCAACAATACTTGGTGATATTTAACTTAAGCCTTTTCTGTCAGTGGGCAGGTACTAGAGGCTAAGAGTTATCAAACCCGTACAAGGAATTTGATAGAAACTGTTTTGCAGTCAGTCTGAAAAATATTAGGCAGGTGTAACTTTTCAAGATTTCTCACATACTTGATTTCGTTACTAAATGTAATTTGTCTGCTTTGTATATTTTGCCAAAAAAGAAAATCTTAAAGTCAGCCTTGTGACATTGACAAACATAAAAATTGTGAAATAAGAATACTACACTTTTGAAATACTTTTGGCTCTTGATCACGTATCTGCTGTTCAACATCTGTAACGTAAGTGGAAAAATGTATGGAAACTTCCGTATGAGCCTTTTAGCTGTCAACAGTGCTAAACTGTGCATTAAATTTGCATCCCAATTAAGGATGTTTGCAGTTTATTTTGCCAAAAGCAATAAACCTTTCATGTTGAGTGGTCAAATTATATAAATGACATGTGTGAGTTGTAAATGTTTGTAATGAATAATTTTTCATATGTTCGATCTATTCTACTAAACAGACCATTTACAGACAACCTGGTGCTCTGTTTACTGAAAGTGGAATAAGCTGGGCTTGTTTCAGTTACCACTTATATAGGAACCATAGAGCATTAACAGGTATGCATCTGCACTAGCAATCAAATTAGTCTGAAAATTTATATCGTCCCAGTTTTATGGCACCTGCTTTTATAGCGCATTTCATAGGCATCCAGCAGTTTTTGCTTTTCAATTTTTTATCATGGTTAGGTTTCATTGTAAATGTTAGTTTCATTAAAACCTTTGCCTACTACCACCTCCAAGTGGCTGTCATGTTTCTTAACGATACGAAATTTCCTTACTGTTTGTTAAAAACACTCTTTGAAATGTGGCCAACTGTAAAACTCATTTCAAGTCAGGCACTGGCTGACCCAGCTGCCACAGATGTGCCTGTTGTTAAAACGGTTGCTGTATCAGACAGTGGGAGCTGAGAGGTATGGATTTTTGGCAGAGAAAGGGCCCTAAACATCTATAGGGAAAGAAGAAGAACAGATGGGAAACCAAAACTGGCTATTCAGCTTGGCAAAAAAAGTAAGATTGTAAACAACAATTTAGTTTTTAGTCATTTTCAGATCTTTACCAACATAGAAGACACATGTAGGAACAGACAGTGAATAGGACATACAGTGCAACATAGTTGAAAAACTAGTAAACGAAGATGATTTAGGAGAAGGCTGGCTCAGAGTGGAAAGTAGAATAACCTCAGAGCTAACATCCAAGATCAAGTTTCAGAATGACTTGTGAACTGGAAAAAAAAAAATCCAATACGGTCTTACAAGCCACCTTTCGATCAATACTCTCCAATCTGAGGTGTTCTGCAACTGTTGAAACTACAGCCTATGCTGTTTAAACACTTCAATGCAGGCCATTTTCACCAAAAGATGTATCAAAGGAGGAGAGTCTGTTGCTACCTCACATGTTCCTGTTCTGTGATATCCCTGTAGGCAAGACAGATATCAATTTTCAGGAAAGGAATCTTTGTTCAAAATAAAAATGTAAAGAAGAAAAAAAGAAATTTCTTCTGTTTTCCTACAGAAATTAGGGTAATGCTGAAACTAATAATCAGGTTCGACCATAGCTGACAGAAAGGCAGATTTAAAATAGCTTAGTTCTTGCAAAACATGCAGACATCATCCTGCAAGTCCCCCAGATAAGGGAAATTTTCAGTGGGAACTTATGTGTTATTAAACACTGAACTGCATGGGGAAAAGTCCATGTAAGGCTTAGTCTGAGCTTCCATCTCTCCAGACATCAGTATCAATCAGTCACAAGAACCCACATGACATCATACTTCTTTAGTTCTAATATTCATGGGGTTACTCTTTTTGCCTATTTGATAAGTTACTGCATAACTGAGACTGAAGATGGATAGTACAGACTAAGGTACTGGATGCAGGGGTAAGCAATAAGATATCCATTTCTGAGTGCCTTTCTCTGCATAGTTAGTGTCTAAAGGATGCCATGGAAAGGTGACCTACTTGTAACCCCAACAGTTTATGAACAGTCTGACCATATGTGTAGACTAGCTCTATGTGGGAGAGCTAAGTCTCCAGAATTCTGTACATTTTGTATTTAGTTACCACATTTATTGTTGCCTCCTGCCTTTTTTTATTTATATCAAAATTTATTTGGTGCAAATGTTTGGTTTAGGACTAAATGAAGTCCTAGCCTGTTCCTATAGGTCCAAAAAGCTATAGCAAAAGAGTAAATAATTCTACTTATAAATCTGAAGTAGGATTAATAATTTTATCAGGAAATTGTATTGCGAGAAAAACAAATCACTGAGAGGATTGCAGACTGTTTGAGAATGTATACCCTGTACAGCAGACAGACATGTCTTTCTGGAGACTAGCCAGGACATTTATCATAGTGTCTGTCATTCATCTTCTGATGCTGTCAGACATCTCACAGGTGGATTTTAAAAAGTTAAATAAATGTCTGCTGCAATGAGATTGCACTCAAGGAGGAATCTGATATACTAGCAGTGTGTAAAAGCACATTTAATTAAAGTGCAGCTGTGACTATGCAGATTGGAATATCTTTCCTGATCATCAATATGTTATTATAGTTGTAATTTCAGCATTTCCTATGCATCTTGACAAAGATAAGACCACCATTGTACTAATCAACAGCAATCTGTTGTTTACAGTAAGCAATTTACTATGTGTATGCATGAGATGGACAGAAGTTCAGGGTGAATAAAACTACAAAGCTGTTCCTTAAGCTGTGGTCAGATCTTGATTAAGTCACAAACAAAACCTGTGAATATCCTTTAAAAGAATCAAAGCATGATGTTTCATCACAACTGTAATGAGACTCACTTTCATCTTTTCATCTTCACCCTTTCTTAGATCCTTGCAGTGAATCCACATCATTTTCTCCTCCTTACTGCTGATTTCTGCCAGGTGTTTAGATGCCTCCAAACCATCTGATCACTTCTATACCAGCCTCTCCCTCTCCAAGAGTAGAATTTGACAGATTTTCTTCCCAGTTCTCTAGGATTCAGCAGGAAGACCCAAACACTCTGTCTCCTCTGGGTTCTGGTTCAGTGTCTGTGTTTTAAGCAACTCATTTGAGTTTTTCATCTGTTCCTTGTTACTATCCTGAGAGCTGTCTCCCACCTTGCCTCTCTCTAAATATACCTTTCTTCTCTGTCTTGGAAGCTTCTCTTCCTGAGACTCACATGTTCCTTTCTTCCACTGTCTGTTGCCAGAGGAATCTTTTTTAGGTGGTTAAAACCAATTATCAGGCTGGTTAAAGCAGTTCCTTACAGCCTGTTTTGCTGCCAGACACTTGATAATAGTCAACATAGCTTAGGTCAGGTCTTGTGGCACCTCTTAGCCTGCATACGAGTTCCTATGCTATTCCAGTTTACCTTAGCCAAAAAGGCCAAGATGCAACTCTACCTCTTATTCCTGGCCTATGTCCTTCTGTAGTCTCATTATTCCTAGGTATACTGGACAGAACCGGAGCTGGCAAAACTAAAGCTTTGACTTTCAAAGTCTCTCTTGTCATACACAGGGAGGTAGAATGTACAACACACAGTGCAAAGTATCACAGCTCCATTCCTGGCTTCTCTGCTGACCCGCTGTGTGACCTTGAGCAAACTTTTTTAAAATTTAGTGGTCATTTCAAATCACTTTTGGCATTTTTGTGTCACGTGTTACTCATTTACAAAACTAATATAATGACTAACACTTTCAAACTAGTTTAAGGAACTGTTGGAACAGGTCTAGAGGAGGGCTAAAAGGATGATTAGAGGGCTGGAGCACCTCCAGTATGATGACAGGCTGAGAGAGTTGGGATTGTTCAGCCTGGAGAAGAGAAGGCTCCGAGGAGACCTTATAGCAACCTTCCAGTACCTGAAGGGGCTACAAGAAAATTGGAGAGGTGCTTTTCACAAAGGCTTGTAGTGATAGGATTGGGGGGAATGGCTATAAATTGAAGAGGGGAAGATTTAGACTAGGCGTTAGAAGGGAATTCTTCACAGTGAGGGTGGTGAGACACTGGAACAGGTTGCCTAGGGAAATTGTGGATGCCCCATCCCTCAAGATGTTCAGGGCCAGGTTGGATGGGGCCTTAGGATGTCCCTGCCCATCGCAAGGGGGTTGGAATTAGATGAGCTTTAAGGTCCCTTCCAACCTAAACCATTCTGTGATTCTATGATTCTATAATTCTATGATTCTTCTCTGAGCATCAGTTGTGGACTAACTTCACTAGGCTGCTTTTCAATTACCAACTTCAAGCATTATTCTATTATTTTTTATTCTCCATTAAAATTGTTAGGAATTGGCAGTCTTCTTATCCAGCAAGCGTTAGTCTTTTATAGAAAACTTATCTACGAGGTGCTCAGAAGTACTAAAACTTTATAGAAGTATTCTTTCACATCTCAACCTCAAGCAACAAGGAAAAAAAGAAAATATCTCAAGGTAAACATCCAAATATTGAAGCAAACTAACTTCTAAAAATAGCTTCAGTTAGACAAATCAGTATTTATTGAACTTTTTATGTTATTGGGGCTTTTTCCTTAAAAATAGGGTTAATTTTTTTTTTTCATGAAAGTCTGCCATTTCTATTCAGACTGAACAGGGAAAAACAAGTAGTGTTCCTAAGTGTTTCTGTGGTCAGGTTTCTAAACACTATCATGCGTCTCAGTGGACTGAACACATTATATATTTTTGTTAACGTCAAACAACCTAACTTGAGTACTTTGAGCTGTTCCTTTGAAAGTACCTACCTCTTTTCACTGCATATGTGAGTGTGATGTCCTACCTTTGAACCATTGGATTGCATCTAAGATGGGTGTCCAGATCAGTACAAATACATCTTCTATAGTGAGTCATTTTTCTAAACTTATTTTTTAGTTAATCTGAAAAAAATAAATTGAGTTCCAAGCATACTTGCCTTTACCAAAGGGTTATTTCATGGCTGGATTAATATCCATGCTTCTTATTGAATTAAGTGACCTTCCTTCAATGTGGATGAAGATAGTCTGGAAGCTTTTGACTGAGGTCAAAGATATAAACAGAGATTTTGAGAAAGTGCCTAGCGAATAAACAAGTGAATTAAGTGATAGGGAAAGGAAAGCCTGGGGCTTTGTAGACTGAAACTGATAAATTAAAACTGTCTCCAGTGGGTGACACTCTTGTACATGGGTGTGTATGTGCTAGATTTAAGGCTAGAGTTTGTTGCTAGAAATTAAGGAATGTAAAAGAAGGAATTAAGCAACATATGGTTCAGGAGGAACTTACAGAGTCTCTACTTATTTAAAAGTGTTATGATAGGAGTAATGAAGTAAAAAAAAGCAGAGAGATACAATCTCAATTTTTTTCTTCCAAATGAAGTAGGGAAATTCAGCAAGACATGCATAGATATGGCATTTATTAGTGATGCCTACTTCTCTTGATTTTTCATGGCTGGTGGTGCTCACATGGCAGGGACTCAGGTGTACAGGAAATGTGATTGTGATGAGCGTGGTAAAAAGGTGAGATGATCACAGATTACATTATCCAAACACAGCAGAGTTACTCCATTGTGAATAAGTAAACAGATATTTCATTTTCTTGTGGTATATTACACTGTGCTATGGCACCATCCAAGATCAAGTTTCTGTTCTATACCTTGTGCTCATACTACAAAAAAATTGCCTTTGTTTAAAAAAAGAATTCACACGTGTTTTTCCTCCAATTCTCTCGTTTACGAAAGCAAAAGGAGCTCGTCAGAAACTTTTTTTCTAATGTAAGACATATGGAACATATAATATTTGGTCAGCGAACTGCATAATGCAGAAGTTAGTGACTATAACATCATGATAGCTGCCTCTGCTAGGCAGTTGCAGCGTTAGCACTAGATAGATACTTCATCCTCGTGTCTGCTTTCATGGAATCCTAGACTGTTAGGAATATTTTTACATTGTCCCTCGGTCAGGAAAAGGACAGATTATGATGTAAAAAGACACTGCTCCCTGATAGTACCCACTTGCACCTACCCGACAGACAACCAATGTTCTTTTTTCCACGTAAGCATTGTAGACAGAGTCATAAATCATGTTTGAAATTCTCTTTTCAGTTGGAAGCATTCACACAGTAAAATGTCACAGTTCTGCTGTTGGAAAAAAATAGCTTTTTAATTATTTTTAACAGCTAAATTTATTTTTAATCTGTTATACAAATTAAATGACCCAGATACTACAATGATGAATGCCATAGAAAAACCTTTCCCATGAGATATATAATAAAAAATCAAGTTACATAGCAAACCCAGTGTGTACCATAGCACATTTGGTTAGAATCCATTTTTTTTGAATGGGCAAAATGCTGACTTTCAACTTTTCTTGTGTTATAAATACTGGAATAGAAATAAAACAATTTGGTTTAATGTCCCTTTAGTTGTGTTAGTGCAGTCTCAGATTTTAATAAATACTCACTTGATCGGACATCCACTGTATCTTCTACTCCTTGGCACTCTCAGTCATAAAGCAGGCAATGTTGGCATTGGGAATTCACCAAAATAGGAAAACATTCAATCATTCAAATATAAAGGATTTGTCAGGAGCAGCAAGGCTTGAAATTTAATCTTTAACAACTAAATATTTTTGCCTGACATATATTGCCTAGCCCAGAGGACAGCCCACTGTGCTTGGTGCTGTGGAGGAATTGCCCTTGTGCCAAGTTGCGTGATAAAAATACTTCAGTCCATTCTGGACTGTGAAAAGTCAACAGAGAAGTGGTAGCCTCCTCACTGCAGCCTGGTTTGAAGAGGTTAGTACAATCTGGAATAGTACTTAGCTCTCAGGTGTGGGTATAATCATACGCGTGCTACCTAGAGCTGGGTAGGCACCATGTTCAAACAGGGCTGCCGTGCTGCTGCCCTACAAACTTCAAAAGGGGTCCTTTTTTCTTCTCTGAATAGAGAGAAGAAAGAAACATTTGATTTATGTTGTTTCCATTTAAACTACTGTCAGGACGTTCAGAATAAACAGAAGTTTGCTTCTAAGGTTTTTACTAATAAAGTCTTGCAATTCAGTATGTACCACAAACCATTCTAATTTTAAGAAGCATTACCAGTATGTTTCATGCTTTGTGAAATCAAAGTGTTGAGTTTTTCTGCGAGTATGAAAAGGCTCTGTTGATTTTGACATTTCTCTCTGAACACCTGTATGGACTTTGTCCAATGCATATTATGGAAGTTTTAATTTATGTTCCTTGTTGCTAATCTTCATTATTCCTTTTCTCAGTCACAAAAGCACAAGTTGAATTAACAAAGAACTCTTTTTTGTTTTAATATTGTATTGATGGTATAACATGGAAAGATTATCTGTTATTTTACTGATTAAGTACCTTCATGAAAAATATGAAATTGCATATATATGGTCTGCTATAGTGAAAAAAAAAGGGTAATTTATGTTGAAGACCAATAGTAAAAAAAAATAATGTATATAGGAAATGCACTGGAACACGCTTCCACTGCTTAGAAAAATAGGATTAGACTTGCTTCAGGAGTCTTTGACTCCCAGATAAACTCTGAGTTCTTTGATGTCATAGAAAATGCCAAAGTAGGAGGTCTTTCTAAAAGATCAAATAAAACCCCGTTGGACTGTGAACTGAGTGTGAGCAAAGAAGGTTTTAGATGCACTTCTAACCTGCTTTTTTTACTCTGAATATATAGTAGGTTTCAGAAGCAATCTGTTGTAAATTCTTCAGCCAATTAGCTGAGTGAGTTACCACCGTTTATAATGCACAGAACATGGAGTCTCTTTTGCAGTTGCACCGAGTTGGATTGTTAATAACAGGAAGCTAGCACTTCTCAGTACAGTGGATCAGCTACATGTGAAAATAAATGTAAAAAACCTGGAGGGGAATGGCAGCAGACTGAGATTAGCCTTTATTTAATTTAGCATTTGGGGGTCCAACACACAAATGAGCGTTTTAGTAGGCTTCATGGTGGAAGTTGTTGTCATTTGTAAAATATTCTGGCCAATTAGTTAATAGTGTGCTTGGATTTCTCCTGTTTTGATACAGTAATACTAAGTACATTGTGAAGCCCAATTATACAAATCATCCCCATATGCCATACCAGTCTTTCTTTATGAACTGTGTTTATAAATCCTGTGTGAGGAAATGTGTACTTCAGCAATTTAGACCATGTGTAAAAACATAGCCAATAGGATTGTCAAGAAAACAAGTTCCAGCATAGGAAATCCTAATGTGTTCCGCTAAAATAACATGAGTGTGTTGTGTTGTGTGAGTTTTCTGATTAAATACATATTACTTTATAGTGCTTAACCTGCACAGGTCCTTCTGCTTCCCTTTTGATTCTTTTTTTCTCTCTTTTTTTTTGTAGGATCCAAATTTGGAGTTTTTGAGGAAATTCGGAATTGGGCTAGTCTCAGGAACAATAGCCTCAATTATTAACATTCCTTTTGATGTTGCAAAAAGTAGGATTCAAGGACCACAGCCAGTTCCTGGAGAGATCAAGTACAGAACCTGTTTTAAAACTATGGCAACAGTCTATAAAGAGGAAGGGTAAAACATTCTTATTTTAATAAATGTCCAGACCTATGTTTTAGTTCATATAGATCCATAAACCCATGTTGTTACATTTCAGATTTGATGAGGAGCATTAAGCCACTCTGAATTCACAAATCAGAAGAGCATAATGTAACATTTTTTAAATGTATTTAATAATTACAAGGAGATATCCTCCTACTCCATGTGAACTTTTACAAAAGACTTACAAGGTGATTATTGGGTTGTCAAAATATATGTTCCATAAAAAATTACTTGTTTATCTTATGTAATTTTTTCAATTCTTCATTTTATAAAAGGAAAATATCAACAGAAAACAGAATATTTTCCAGTTAATTCTGATTGCAGTTATACAGACCTCTGTATCTTTAAAATGACTGCTGAAATAATTAAATTGGGGACAGATCCTTGTGGCAATAATGTTTTCCAACTTTTTAAAATATTTCTCAAGTGAGGACTGAGTTGTAGCTTTGATTTCAATTATAGCAGTCATTTTCTCCATGTATGCAGCTGTTGTTAACAGTCTTGTCTTGAAAGCAAAACCATCTCACTGATTAAAGTCATATTTCTGATTGGCTAAGCTTACAACATAGCTTTTGTAACTGAGCATTGATTAACTTTTTCTCTTCATCTGATCTGCCTCTGTAAATGTTAAAATCCAGATACAGCCTGCTATTGAACATGTGTAATTTATAATAATTGCTTCGAAGTGCTTTGCCAGCATTTTAACAAACACATGCTAAAATTCCATTCTTCTTTTAGAGCAAGAATATTGTTTAAAATGTTTTGTTTGTTTTTCTTCTGCTACAGATTTCTGGCTTTGTACAAAGGCTTGGTTCCCAAGATCATGAGGCTTGGTCCAGGTAATTTTCCCTCTGTCATTTCTATAGTGATTTTGTTCTTGCTTTCTCTTCCCATTTCTCTGTTTCTTTACAAAATGTAGTAAGCATCAGTCAAATAAATGAAACTGTGCACCAGAAATCATCAAAGTATCTTTCATCTTGGAATGATTTCTTTTAACAATAGCATCATCTAATAGTGTATTTGGCTGACTATGTGTCTAAAAAAATCATATACACAAACACATAGATCCAAGTAACTGCTAGTTTGTGCTTTATTTGTGAACAAGCCAAATGCATCCATGCAAATGCCAGAACGATAAAACCTTCTGAAGCCTTTCTTAAAGCTTGACTTATTCCTTCCATTGTCTTTTTTTGTTCCACTACGACTATTCTGTACCAATGTAAAGTCACCTTAAACCGCAGGTTAGAGTCTCTCCAGTATAAATGCTCTCAACTAGTCAAGGCATGGCCCAAGAATATTGAATTCCAGTTACTTCTGTGCCCTGCACAGGGGGATCTGTAAAGTACAGATCCTAAAAGGCCAATAGCATGAGCTGGCATGACTTGCATAGCCCTAGAAGACTACAAGGAGAAGGAAAGTTTAAAATTCAGTTTATTGATTGACCCTTTCCCACTTGTTGATACCCCAAATGCAGGAGCACAGTGTTTGAGAACTACATCATCTTTGACTTTTGGACTATTTTTCCCTGACTGGTTTTGATTTATCATGAAAGCAGAGCACTGGGCCCTTAGACTTGGCCAGCCCACAAATGCAGTCTGTGTCAAAAACAGCTGAAGCCCAAATTTGAACAGTATCCCATTCCTGGGAAATTGTATTTCCAATTATGCAGGGTGGTTTAATAGACAAGAATGCACATGGTTAAAAGCAAGTAAGTACAGACTCTGTTCTGCAGTATAAAGGAGGCACTAGGTTTGTCTGTAAATGTTTGCAAATCCAGTCTGTCTGGCTAAGTGCTAGAACATGCCTAGTTAAGGTCAAAGAAAGAAGGTGAGCAAGGGAAACAAGGAAGCTAGGCATAACTCTGGAGCTAAAAGCCTTTTCCGTCATACTCCAAATATACTAAATTACACATAGACAAAAAGAAGGCAGGGTTTCACTTCCCCAGTACCCATTAGTACAACAGATTTTGGAATAAAATTTTATCTCGCAAGTGACTATTCGTTCTGGCCCTGATCCAGTGAGTCAGTTAAGTGTGCACTTAGGTTTAAAAACTTTTGTAGTCCCATTGACTAATATATAGATTTGGCTTTCTGGTGAAACAATAATGCATTCTTTATGGTGACTGGAAAGGTAATTCCTTTTTTCAACATGTGAATGCTTTCAGAAAACGAGATACCCAAACAAATCACACAGTATAAGAATTGGAATCTATCTTGATTCCATTCTTGTCTATGATTTGTTTGTTGGTCAAAGGCTTTTGCAAACTTTTGCTCTGTCTAGCTGTTCATAGAGTATTTCAAGTCTGATAATGGTTCACTTGTATAAGTAACATGGGAAAACTCCTGTAGTAGTTGTGTTCCTGGTTGTCTGAGCCTATCCCATCTACCTAGAAAGATGAGCCCAGTTCAGCAGAAGACTTGTTAGAGGTGCCACTCTGACCTGCTAACTGAGCCAACAGGCAAAGGCAAAGGAAAAAGAAAATATTTGTGTCCCAGTGCTGGCACCTACAAGTAACACATTGTAACGCACTTCTACTCATGCAGCCTGGAATCAGATTTTCTTTCACCGTCTTCTCCAACTAGAAGCTTTTCTATATGCTTAGTGTTTTTTATATATATATATATACACACACACACACACACATATGTATGTACACACATACATAAACTTTCTGAAATGTTCCCTTCTTTAGCTCCTGAAGTAATTACAGCCCAGTTACAGAAGGGTTTTAGTCTTGCTTCGCTAACAGTAAAGATAGATTATAGCATCAAGCTGGGATTTTATACTGTTATCAGTTCTAGCAGATAATGTCATTTCATCAGATCAAAACTTTGCCTGTGGATTCATAGCCAGGTACAGGCACAGCACAAGAATACTCATTTCAATAGTGTGATCTTCTGCTTTAGATGTGGTAAACAAGCAGCTGAAAACTTTTCTTGAATCTTACTTGAAAACATTTTCATCACCCTGGTGATGAATTTTTGTCATTCCACTACTGAAGCTGCTCTTTCATGGCCAAATCTAACTCTAAACAAACACACAAATATATACATATTCATATTAATAACTTCACTTGTAAAAGAACAAAGAAAAATATTAATCTTGAAAAACTGTTAAGAGAACTCACACTGAGAGTGATTTTGATTTAATATACAAGCTTTTTACATCAACATTATGGCCTAATATTAAGTAAAATTGGTATGGTTTAAGAATTAGTGAATTTTTAACCAGTTAGGGAATTAGTAGAATTATTCATTTTGCAAATAAAGCTTTGGCATATCCTGGTTTAGATTGCACACTACAAATACTCTACAATATCTTGAAATATTGAATTTTCAATGTAATAAAATAATATCTTTTCTTCCAGGTGGTGCAGTGATGCTTTTGGTTTATGAATATGTTTATGCATGGCTTCAGGATACAGCTGATCATAAGTAGCACTTCTTAAAAATGTACTCTCTAAAATTATGTGCATTCTGCAATACACTTCAATAAAGTAAAATAGATTCAATCCTTTATGGTGTTGGATGCCCTCAGATTACACTGATATTAATACGGTCCAAAACAAATTTGGTCTTCAGGTCCTGGTCTTGATATTTTGAATTGTTTTACTGGATCAAGAAAAAATATGAAAGAGACATAGAAACAAGATAATTTTCCAAGGATAAACTGAAAATTCTGGATACTGAGTTATGCTATGCAGTCAATACACTTAAAAAACTAGCTGTAATGGCAAGATAGTAACTTTCAGGAGAATGTGAAGAAAAAAAATAAAATAATCCTGTGGGGATAGATACTAAGCTAGTGCAAACTGACAGTGCCATGGTCTCCAAGTTAAGAATATGACCCATACTCTGAAAACTCTTGTGTCAATCTTGGGTCCAGTTTCAATTCAACCAGTACAATTTCCACATTGATATAAGACCTTCTTAAGCTCTTGGGAGTTAGGGATAGGTGAGGAACATCACAACTAGCCATTAGCTTAAAAATACACTTATTGTTAAATGTTCTACTTGCTCTTAGCCATATGTGTCATATAAATCTTACTCTGGTCAGAGAAGATATGGGAAGTAATTAGTCTGAATCAAGCTACATAAAAGTGCAAAACAATTGTGGGAATCATAGAAGAAATGAGCAAATACATGAACAGAAAAAATATTTTCAGGCATGTGAGATTTTACAGTGGATTTTTTTATCCACCTTCATATACTATTGCTTAAAGAGCTGTCCTGTGATAAAAATACTCAATGCCCTCCGTTTCCACCATGGGATGGAGAAACAATGTTCTAGACTGACAGTGCATATGCAGTCTTAATTAGCTAGTCATACACCTCAAAGGAATGCACCTTTCCACAATTAAAAAAAAATGTTGCTCTAAAGCTAACATTGTTACTTGTCTCATTCACTATAAATATAAATATTTCAGTGGTGTACTCCTGTCTTTACTAGCCATTCTAACTAGCTCTGTGCAATAATTTCTGCTATGCTTATTGAAGACATAGTTTCAGTTCATGCAGTTGTGCCACTCAACAGTTTCTTTTCAAGAGCTCTTTAAGAACTTAAAATGACACATTATTGTGAAAATTTTCCCATTATCTAAACCTGGCTGTTTGTCAAATGAATGCATATCTTGCAATTGCTGAAAGTTTCTGTATCATCCCATACTACATTCACACCATTGACTTTAAATGTTCTTCCTCTTAAGGAGATACAAACCTTTTTCCCAACAATGCAAAAGAAATATCTTTCCAGATTGTTACTTGAAAATGACAGGTCACATGTGAAATCTCGTCTCACAAGTGTTTTTAATGCGCTAGAAAAGCAACAAAAAAGCTAAAATAGAAATGCTTTCACAGCACTTTAAAGGATCCTTGTACTGACATGCTAAATAAATCTCTTTTTTGTCTCAATCTCACAACAGTGACTTATACTTATTCTACTTCACAGCTAAAAATCAATAAAATTAGCTCTGTTACAGCTTATAATTTTAAGGCAAACGTTTGTTCCATTTCATTATTGGTACCTAGCCAAAGAGAAGACACTACCAAGATAATTGTGAAAATTAGATGCAAAATGCTTTATAATTAGTCTTTATTAATTTAGAGAATTCAAAATATAAAAATAAAAGGCTTTGAACATACTGTATATACATATATAGCCTTTGGGTTTACATCCTTTCCAACGTTATTCTTTCCAGAATGATCTATGATAAAAAGAGAACTATTAGAAAGCAGAAAACACAGCATTGTTTTAGAAAACAAACCTATGAATGTGCCTGCCCAAGCCCCCAGCACTCCTAGTTTAATATGGGGTCTAATTCAGTTTTACGCTGGAGACCATCTTTACTAGGACAATGAAAACAGTGGGACTGTCATAGATGGGAGTCCTAGGCTTCACTGATTTGTTTGGAAACGTTTGACACTCTGGGAACAGAGCATAGGCTTTTCAGGTTAAAACCTTAAATTCTGCACGCACACATACTGCATATTTCCCATGTTAATCCATTCACGTCTGTGGATTCACTCTAGATTTATACTCCTGTACCTGACTGCAGCAGTGGACCCTTGTTTATTATTTAAGAAACAAAACAAAACAAAGCACGATTCCCTATTTCTCTTTTGTTTATTGCAAAGGGGCTGAAAATTTTGAGGCTAATATGTTGTGGGTTTCAGTTTACCCATGAGTATAAGCATAAAAAAAACTTCTGTTTCACAGGTTTGTAGTTAAAAAAAAATTGTTATGAAAATTCACACAAAAAAAAGTCCATCACAGTCAGTTCCCCAAGGGCCAAGGTAAGGCATCTTTGCTCACTCTGAACAAGGCTTTCTGCACACAGCCCCACTTACCCTCCACTCGGGGGGTAAGGTATTATATAAAGCAGGCAGAAGCACAAAGAGCAGTACCTAAATAAACACAAAACAAAAATGGTTCACGATGGTGTGTCCCCATGTGAGAAATAATTAATGTCATATCTTGTCCTTGCCATAAATTATGCTAATTTAACTGAAGACAAGATAATGCAAACAGCTCATACAAGTTAAGGATCTGTCTCTCTAAGTAACTCCCAAAACACACTAGTTCCTCATAGGAATGTCAGAAAAGATGATCTTTATTCCAGAAATGACCTCTTGTTGCCTGGGAGAGATTTAAATTTCAGTATAGACATACCTTGTTACAGGCTTGTCAATTCTTGGAGCTTATAAAGCTGTGCTATGGAAGGCTTCTCTTTGTTTTTCTGTTGTGGTTTTTTTTTTTCCTTTTATGTACCTTGTGTTGTATGGGTAACAACAAGTAGACTTACTCAATAATTCTATAATCCAGTAAAATAACTAGGTTGAAAGCTAAAATCCTGTTACTGATTTAATATCTTTTTCCCTTTTTTGAGCTTTTACTTATCTTTTATTTTCTCCATGTTCTTTTTAGTGCAGAGATTGTCTAGAATTAAACCAATTTCTTTTTCATAGTGTTAAAGTTCATCTTATTTCAGCTGCAAGTGCATAATGGAGAATAACATCCTTATATCACTAACAGAGTGGCAGAGTGGAAATGCATAGGTGTGTACATTACCTTCAGTGGTTTCAAAGATACAGTCTTTAAAAAATGTTCTGCTGAATAACAAGGGGCTCAGCATCTCGTTAAAACTAAACAGCAGTCAAATGCCCTTGCTGTATTGAGGCTGAAGAATACACGACCACATCCAAGATCAGATCTTTCTTTCCTTAGGGCCATAATACAATTCCTGTGTTCCTTACAGAAATACAGTTCCATTAACTACTTTTTAATGCTAAACGCAAAGGTGGAAGCAGCTAGTTGAGTCCTCTTATATTTCAGTGGTTATACTGTACACAACATATGTACTGGTTACTTAGATTATATACAAAAATTTACCCACTGTCTCAGTGACAAAAGCTGGAAATCCACAAAGAGAGGACTGTATTTCAAGAGGGGACTGTATTTTACTTTCTCACTGAGTTAATGTTTAATATGGTATGTAGATAGAGCAATATTTGAAGAATGAAATTTTCTCCTCTGGCTTAACTACCTCTGGTGTGATTTAGGTTATTGCACAACATTTAGAAAAATGCACAATATATTAATATTCTATGACGGATATGACATCACACCTGGCTTAATTTTTTTTTTCCCGCATTCATATTCTGAACATACCTATAGCATGTGGAAAGCATTCTGGAGTAATAGTCAGAACTTTATTATTGCCCAAGCTAAACAAGTAAATTTTCAAAGATCAGAACATTAGCTGTCTCAGGATTAAAGTTGAAAGCAAGATAACTGGCGCGGAGTATTTGTCACTGGATACAGAAATGTAAAAAGGGAATTTGTTAATATTAAATAATATCTGTGTTTGTAGCACCACCACCAGTATACCTAAAAGGGAAAAAAATGCTTCGGGACAATAATGTAAACTTTACCAGGAGCCATATTTTACATTCATTAAAGCAGAAATTAGAGACAACTTCCTCTTAAAAAATTACAACATAATCTTGGGGCTAAAAATGCTGGACATAAGTGAGCTGACAATGATGGTGCAATTCTGGTTTTCAGTGACTTAGTTGGCTAACATGGCTTTATAAGCATCTCTACTCAGGTTTCACAGCATTTTTCTCTACAGTTTTCAGTTTTGTTCAGAATATTTTCTGCTCATGTCGGTTCATACTCTGAACATAGACATGATGTTCCATGAATCTAAGAGGCTGGCTATAGCTGGGGAGGGTTACTTGGCTAGATTTCTGCCTTTGAATCTTCTGCTAAAGAAATAATTGTATCATGAGATGTTGAAGCCTCCACTGTAGGCACAAAAAAAAATATGAAACAACTATACGTAAACCTCATCACCTGAGGCTATCACTCCACCATGCAAACACACAGCAAAGAACTAGAAAGTCACCTTTTTAACTCAAAAAAAAAAAAAGTAGAAGTAAACGTACTGGAAGGTGAAAACAAATGCCATCAATCAAAAACCTATATTTACAAATGGATAAAAACACTACTGCCTAACCGATGTCGACATGCCAGAAGAATCTGAGAGCTGCACGTTGTCTTGGTTCTATATTTGAATATCAAAATCCAACAAAACAACCCAAAAGTGAGCTCTAAGTTGCAGTGTATTGTATAACCTCATCTATGAAAGGGTTGTTCTCTAGGCAGTAGGCAAATGCCTCCATTTAGCTGCCTTTGCTAATTCAAGGCATAGCAGGATTTTCTGTGGTGACTTTTCTTTATTGACTTTTTAAACAAATCTTAATAACAATTGCACATTTAGAAAGTCTGTGATGATTAAGAATAAATACATATGGTTTGACCAAGAGAGAATGGGGCAAGGCTCCGTGAGCCCTTGGAGGGGTGCAAGGTCTTTACTTAAAGAGCGCAACTTCTCTCAGTTTCTGATGTTGTCTTCAGCTCTTTGAATCCCAAAAGCCTTACAGGAGATAAGTCATGAGGAGGAATGCCAGATATAGGTGGCTCAAAGGGAACAGTTCATCAGGCAGGCTCAGGGAACGGCCAGTCAGCGGGCTCATGGTGGTCCTGGACAAGCTCCTGCATCAGAGAGCAGAGGCTGTGACTGAGTGGCTGCCCTCCCTGGCCGTTTGCATGCCTTTGAATGCCAGCGAGGCAGGGATGTCACAGCTGTGAGGGGACAGTGGGGTGCCTCCAGTGTGCTGCCACCCATGACTGGCCATGTAGCTGGATGGGGCAGCGCTGTATGTCATGTAAGGTGACACTTGGGCTGGCGTGGCATAGGGAGGCATAGCTGGTGAAGAAACAAAACTGCTGACAGCTGGGAGGCCATTGGGTCCCTGAAATGAAAAGGAAAAAAATTCCTTAGTAAGACAGCAGACCTGCTATAAGATACCCTGCCCTCAGATGCTGCGTGGGCTTTGTACAAGAACCAGGGCCAGCGGGGACACACAGAGAGCCACCCATAACCATTCCCTTGGATTTCAGGGGAAGTGGTCCCGTTGTTTTTTGGTTTTAAGACCAGCTACTCTGTGTGAGCCCTACGCACCTCTCCCAGCAGCCTGTCCCAGAAAGGGACCAGCAGCAGATGTTTAAGGAACACACACTGAGAGCAGGCAGGAACCGTCAAACCCCCTTGTACAACCGCCTAGCTTCCTGCAAGCTGTTGTTCAGTGACACCTTAAGCCCATGGTTGCATTTAATCATTACATTTGAGAACTACTGCTGGAAGTATTTGTGATGAGTTTGTCCCATCTCTCTCACTGAGCACCTTCTTCCTCTTGACAGTGAGTCCCATGGGCTGTAACGTTTACCCAGCTTTCCCAAATTTTGCACAGGGTGTTGGCCACTGTCCCCCTGGCACATAGTGTTGTGGCAACTTAGGTGTACAGTGACCACATCCATACCAGCAGCAGGAGAGGCAGACCCATCCCAGAGCCTTTGCCTACTCTGTCCCTGAAGGAGGGTGGGCTCAGTCCAGGCTGCAGTGGGAAGGCATGGGCATGGATCATGAAGCAATGCTACCCAGAGCAGAGGGGTGACAAGCAGCTCTCAGGAGGTGGGAACATCTTAAGCTCTTTGGTAACTGTTTACTCAGAGCATGAGTCAGTACTATACTATTATTATTGATGATGTCTTTTTAAAAATCTGTTTTCTAGGTACTTGGGGATATAATCTTGCAAATGTTCTTTGCTCATGGCTTCTCCTGGTTTCAATAGAGTTTCTGTGTACAAAACAATTGCAGGGCTGGGTCCTTTCCTGCAAGCTATTTTCCTAGGTCATTCTGTAGGCTGGAGAGACGCATTTCTGTTTAAATAGAAAGGGGAGAGTCCTTCAGTCTGCCGTGGTAGGATTTCACAATGAATGACTCCTTATTTAAATAAAAAATGTTTGGTGGTTTATTTCACACCCCGTGAACACTTCTTCAGCAGAACAGGTACAAACGAAGATCATTTATCTTGCTTAAGTTTTGGTTTCTGCAGTGTTTATGTTTTAGGGTTTGGGTGATATTTTTTCCCAGAAACATTTCATATCTGAGTATGAAAGAGCAAGTATCAATTCAGCAAATCATGTAGCGTCTGCCATTTTTAATCACCTCATGGAACTGGGTCTGGTCTGAATACTGTGGAATTAACAAATTAAACAAACTTTTGTTTCTGCTCAATCTTCATATGGAGTAACATTTCACCTGTTCAATTCCTGCCTGGATTGCACCTGCCTAAATTTCCAGTATTTACCTCCATAAATGGCAAAGGCCTGCTTTCAGGCTCATGAGTTGCCTACCAATGTAGCTCACAGTTCCACTGGCTGGACTGTCATCTCTTGCCACTTGGGAAACCAAGCAGTAATATTGCTGGAGTCAGTATAAATCTGTACAGCAATCTAAAACAGCAGGAGACAGTGATAGGATCACAGCCACAAGCCTCCAATAGGTACATTAATTAATACAAAACTTACAGCTGCAGCAACAATGTAATTGTCATTCCAAATCCATAAACACTTTCTTGAAGCTGAACTTGCCTTATTCTTTTGAAAATCCAAATATGTGGTTTGACCTTCACCTCCAATTACACATTCCCTACTGTGTCTCAGAATTACACTTTAGCCTCAACTCTAAATATCGATGTTTGCAACAATGTTAATTAATGCAAACATTCAAAGAATTGCACTGTAAATTAGTACACTTCTTAAATCACATAGAAAATTATTTCACTGAATTTACCAGAAAGTAAAAACTGCGAAAGGACCTAAAAAGCTGCTGTTCTCTAAGATCCCTGCTTCATCCAGTGCATAGAGCATTTTTCAGAAGAATGCAAAACAAGAAAAGAGCACCTTTCTTTTTTTTTTCTAACAAACAGCAATAAAAAGCTTTTCACAGAGGCCCTAGAGCCAGGTTCTAGCACTGGGACATCAAAGCCACAACCCAAAGGTATCTTGCACAGAGAACTACCGAAACCTCAAAGGGATGCTGGGAAGGAGAAAAGACCTGGACCAAGCACCTGAGGAGTCTCATGTCTGTTGTGGCAGCAAAGGGCAGCCAAATGACTAGCCTCTGAGGCTGAGAAGAGGGTTTTTTTTCGACTCTGCAAGGCCACCCTGCTCCTTCAGGTTTGCCCACTCCAAGCAGGCTGGTACCAAGCTGTGAGTTCAAGGATGTGCCTGGAAGGCCCATTTTAACAAGGATTCCTCACTGTGAGTGACCATGCCCTATGAACCCTTGCCTGTGCTTTTGAAAGGATTCCTCCTAGGCTGCAGAGGAGGCACATGTCTCTCCAGACTCCTGCATTGTCACTCCCTCTACCACATGTGGCTCTGGGGAAAGCCAGAGTCCTCATTTGCCACAGAGAAGAGAAAATCCTTCCCATATGCTGTACAGACTGCCATGCTGTAGGATACTCTCCAACTCCTGGCACTTCCTCTTAGAGCTCTTTTTGAAAAGGCAGACGCTATAACAACATCTCGTCTGAGGAAGAATAAGACTGTAAATGCATCCTTCGTAGTTGTGCATTGTGCAGTATTACGCCAAGGCAAAATAGTTGAGGCAATCACTTTTGCCAAGCACTTCTCCGCACCCCACCACCACAGGCCAAGAGTATATAGGTAGAGAAAGGCAATTTTGGTCCTCAAGAGATTAATTCCTGCCACATCTGATGCTTTATTCAGTCAAAAAAAGTCACTGAAGCTGATGGCTCTGCCTGCACTTTTAAGTGAAACAGATCTTTACAAACTTTTTGGCCCTGAGTATGAGCAGCATAGTACAATACCCAACCTTCTGCTTCTCCTCTATTCTGCCAGAAACAGAACGGTCTCTCCTCAGAACAGCAGGGCCCAGGGCTGTGCCCTGCGTGACCCCATGCTGGGGCAACAGCTGTCAGTGTGTTTGTGGGCACAGGCTAGTTCTGTGCCAGGCGATGTACCAACAAACCATCTCTTTGCTGGTCCACCAGTACCTGAACCCATGTCCTGGCCTCCTGTAGCTCCTACAAACAAGGCTGCCAGGAGACAAGGCACTGGAGAGTGATCACTTTGCATGATTCAGGGCAAATCTGAGCTCCTGAGCAGCTCAGGTTAACTCAGATATTGTTGATGAATATTTAATTCAATCATATATATGTTCCTCTACTTCTATTTATCATTTTGCACCCTTCCTTAATACAATCTTATGGAATGAAGGAAAAAGAAAGTCTGTGTATTATAATTACTGGAGAAGCCTAATTTGTTACTGAATTACATTGAAGGTGCTGCTTTGGTTGTTAGTCATAAAATACAGGACTGGACTAAAAATTAATTAGTTTGTGTAAAAGCTTACTTTAAAAGAATAACTATCCCGATTTATAACAGACAGAACAACCCTTTTATACCCCAACGTCACTGCTTTGGTAAAGTGCAACTGAAATAACTGATGTTTTTATGAGGACTAACTGTTTTGAATGTGACAAAGATCTTGCCCTAACTACTAAGGGCAGGATGTGGACGTAGTTGTGTAGGTACCAACAGTTGCGACCTGCCAGAAGCCACAGATGCTGGAAAGCTATTGTCGCTGAATAATTGAACCATTCTTATTTTAACTCCAGTACTACAAAGCTTTACTGCTCAAAACCATGATGATGTGGATCCCAGCAGGTACCTTCAGCCAAGAAGGCAGCACAGGGATGAATAAGGACTGGCTCAGCCCAGAGAATGTCCCTGCTTCAGATGAGGTTTCAGCCGCACCTGCAAAGCAGCCATAGGTCTCCTCTGGCCCAGATTTAACGTTGAGGGAATAGGGAAACCTTCACCTTAAGTGATTTAAAACTATGCTACTCAAAAAAAAACCAACTGATTTTCATCTCTGACTTTCATCAGTCGAGGACTTGACCCAATGATTTTAACCACAAGGGGTTTTACTTCTAAATGGCTTTACATACAATAGGTAGGTTATCAGAAGGGTTGAATCTTGTCTGTCAGTCTGGCAGTTTTTACAAACATGACATTCACTTAAAATAAATGGAGGGGATTAAGTTCCATGACCCCGTATATACTGGATGAATAATTCATCCTGCAGTATTTCAATCAGAGGAAATGAACACCAAAATCTAAACATTCATAATTAGGAGTGCGAGAACCCCACAGTGTTTATGGATTTTTAAAGTCCTTAGAACTTGTTTTAAGTGCAGAGCTTCTTGAACCTGGTTTTTAAGTTTTGTAAATATTTTTTTAATTTAAACCACTGCTTTTCAAGGGAAATCTGATTTTTTAAAACAAACAAATATACACATAGTTCTAACTGAACAAGAACCTCTGCTGTGCAAATGATAAGGGTTTCTGTTTGAGAGCACTTACTGTCCAGCATCCAAAAAGACCAGAGAGAAATAGTTGCTCTGAATTGCTGCTTCTATCAGTGTTTTGAGACAACTGATGGAGAAGTATTTCCAGATTTTAGAGCTTTGTTCTAAACATAGAACATGACCTCCCACCGATTTGCTAATTTGGTTAAACATGTTCTTGCAAAGATACCTGCAAAACAGCAGTGGTTGTGTCATGGTCACGGGTTGGGTCTGGTGCCTTTTTACTGAGTTACTGCTGCTACACACCAATGGCACTAAAAGGAGTATCGAAGCCAGAATTCAAAGCCAAGGTGAACATAAAGTCTTACTTTAGGTCACATTAAATGACGCTGCTGAAGCCAATAGACTGTGTGTATTTTCACCAGTGAGGGAGTTGGTTCAGTAGTCTTAATGGAGGGAATTTTTAGTTTTAGACACTTCAGGTACAATACTAAATTTTTGTTAATTTTCAGTCTGTTTCAGATTTATGACACAGAGGGGTTGGGTGGATGAAAAGTAAATCTAGAACCAAGCTTATGTGGGATTGTCTCTGGACCTAGTGATTTCCATTAGCTGTTCGGACTCTTAAAAATCAGAAAAGTTCCTTTCCAAACCAGAGATGCCACACATCGACACCCCCTTGATTTCTGTTATGAAGGTCATACTGATATAATCTGTTATACAACTGCAAACTCCTCTCTCCTGCATGGTGAAAAAAGACAAGGTGCAAGCTTTCTGGACAAACTTATCATCAGTCTGTCAGACTAACTACCTGACTTTATTTTCCTGCCTTCATCATGTTAATACCAGAGAAACACACGAGCTAGGAATATCAGAATTAGACCATTTCCTGTGATCCTTTCCCATGTGGCTTCTAAATATTTCAGAAAATTACCCAGAACCACAGCATTAAATATCACAGATCTGCATTTCTGTTAGCTATCACTAATAAAAATAATGCAAATTATCTCATTTCAGGTTTACATGAATACAAACAAGAGCAGATGTGATGCCACAGGTGAATGTCAGCTCAGTTTTATAGTCTATCTCTAAAGTAAATGTCCCAAGGAATGTAAATCATCCTTCTTATTTTAAAATTATTATTTCCAATTATTTAAATTGTTTGCTCATTGTAATGGGCGTTGTAATATTTTATTAAATAGAAAATTTATTGCCTAGACCAAAAGCTTGTGTTTTGTAGAATTATTCTAGATGTCTATAAAAAAACCTTTCTGGAGAAAAAACATAGGCTTTAAGTTTGAGTTACCCAATTCACTAGCCCTAATGAGCTTGGACAGTGACTCAGCCCGAAATCCCCTGCTGGAATCAGCAGAAGTTCAGCATGTGTCAGGACTTGGGCAACACACCTTTGGTGAATGAGGTTGCTGTTTCATTTGTATTTCTCAAGTCTAACACTGACTTGGACGGAACTAATGCTTCCTGCCCTTGATTCGGCAAGCCCAGTGCAAGGCATTGATCCTCCAACATAGAGCCGTTTCCCAAGAGCAAGCAAAACAAATCTGCAGAGGTATCGCAACCATCTTTCTGAGCAGAGTGCTGGCAGTACCTTTAGCTGCAAGAACACTACTGTGGCTCTGCAGACAGACACTCTAGTGCTGTTGATTTTTCGAAATGAAATTAAAAAAAAAAAACAAACAACCAAAAACCAGAACCATTTCTGGAAATGCTGAATCTTTTCTGAATGTCCTGAAAACAGGACAAAGTAGCTACTAGAGAAGTCATTTTTAACACAGCAAGGGAAAAGCATAGCAAAGAGCAGAGCTGAATATCTAGTCCTTCAATCAGAAAAGCAAATTACCTTAAAAACCCAGAGGATACCCCAGGTTCTTAGTGACATACACATAATCAGTCAAAAAGGTTACAGCAACAAGACTGGGAGCAATCAAACAAACTGCAAACATAAAGGAAGCAAACAGGCTAAATTTCTCTTTTTAATTGGAGGTTAAATATGATTTATAAATCAAACCAACATATGGGATCCCAAGGGAAGAGTAAACAAAATTTCCAAGTAAAACATCAGCAGCAGGTCTGTAATGGAAATCTCATTTAGGAAAATGGCATTACCTAAAGTTGTAAGTAACACACCTATGAAGAACCTTAAATAATATTTTGGCTAGAAATGTTAGTTAACTAAATTAGAGCTAGATTCTGAAACTGCTACTCAGCGCTACAGCGTCAATGAGAAAAATTACATGATCCCTCAAACAGTGATTAAGATCAGTGTCCCACTGAAATTAACATGTCTACACAGGTAAGTCAGAGTCACCTAAAAAATAAGGCTGACAAAAGTGAGCACTGAGTAAATTTCTGCAGCTTACAATAATGCTTTTTAATTTTTTTTAAGAAAAATGTAATAAAACTCCTCAGATGGCAAGATGTATGTGAATAAGCTAGTCAGAGATGAATCTGCAAACCAGAGTTTGCTGACTTTTTAAAATGCTAGAAAAATTTCTTGAAAAAAAACTTTTCACAGCTCACATTAGACCATGTATCTGCAATTTTAGATGAATGAACTTCTTTTACTGAATGTATTCCAGCTTCCATTTTACATTAATTTCACTGCAGACAGAAAAGAATAGAGCAGATTCTGAAAAGTGAGGACACTCATTAAATAATTTTGACATCCAAAAAGCCTTGAACAGAAGAGGGAACATTTTCTAGGTAGGATATTACTTTGAAACATATGCCTTAATTTGAAGAAAGACTGGACAGTGGTAATACTTTGGAATTTAGAACCTTTTAAAATAGCACATGGGAAAGAGTTTTACAGTCAGTCTGTTGCTTAGCTGAACTGGGTTGATTCCCAGAAGACTGAGCTTTGAAAAAAGGAAAGACACCTTTCAGGAATGGAGAATTACAGTATTTCTCTTTCAGTGTAAGTCATATGAAGCAATGTTGGTATTCTAGTTGAAGCCACAGTTAAAAAATAGTTATTTGCATGCTTGAGTGCTTTAGGATTCCAAACGCAATTAACTACCTTACCCTATACGGGGTCTTTTACAAAGATGCCATTTTTTTACAGTTATTTCTCCTGTTACTGAATTCAATGTATTACAAGGTACTGCATGAGAAAATCACACTACTTCCTTCTGAAAAAATGTTCATTCCCTTAATAACGAGCAGATCCTATTCCCTGTATTTAATGTGGTTTTTTATTAACTTAAAGTTGTTTCCTTTACTATAGGCATACTCAGCTGCACTGAATATCGCAGAATTTAGATAACATCAATTGAGTATTCTAACTATAGCTGCAACATGCATTGAGATCGGTCTTAACTATATTTTCTTATCAAATTTTAAATCTTGACTTCTTTGGGGAAATAAAACTCCGCTTTTGGAAACAATAATAGTAACTTGAATTTACACACCATCACCAATCCTTTCCTAAGGAGCTAGGGGCATTTTATGTCTTTTCCAAAACACACTATCGTAGAAATAAATTTTAAAAAAAAAAAATCAAACACTCTTCCTTAGAGACTGAGGAATCCACTACAAAAACAACAGAGAAGAAAATAAGTAAAAGATAAAAGCATGATGATGACAAGGGAAAAGAGGTTGATGTAAATTCTAAGCGCACTCAAGTGTTTCCAATGCTTCTTCATGGAATGGATGGGTTTAGATGGTTTTCACAGTGAAGTGAGATCTCCCACACAGGGCACATGCTAATACGTCTACCTAAAATGTCTCCTAAATGTAGATGATTGAGCAAGATCTACACATTCACTGAATGGTTACTTTCCATTCATAATCTAGTTTAGGAAAGTTATAAATGGAAGTCACTGCCTTCCCAGTGAAGTTGCTGGGTCTTGGGATAAATTCTATTATTAAAAAAACCCTCACAATCAGACTACTGCAAAGTGAAGTGAAAACATGTTCTCTTTGTTGTGAGTATAAAGCTTAATTTTGATGATGAAGGTGCAACTACAGCCTCTCTTTGACAGATATGCTGTGCTTATGAGAAGGAAAGGAAATTTCAGGAAAAAAAATCATGCTGTATAAGCAAACTCTCTAGTTCCTCTCTTGAGTAGGAACTAACAACAGAATCCCATAAATTTAGAAAAGATTCGCATAATAATTCCTTCTAGGTATTTTGGCAAAATCTCTAGTCAGGCAGGGCACTCAAGGACATCAAACAAGCAAATACACTGAAAGGAATAAACATTTGTTCTTTCTATGCTGATGGTTAAAACTATAATGTGTTTGCAAAATCTTCAATCAAAAATGGCTTCTTAATATAATATATTTAACAATATATTGCAATTTCAATATGATGTTATTTAAATGAGACTGATGTTGGAGGAAGGAGACATTGGAGACAGGAAGACATCAAAGGATTTCTTGATGGCTAGAAGCTGGGCAAAGAGGGGGTCAAACTGGTAAAATCCCCACTTTGTCCTCTTCAGGGAGAGACAAAACAGTGGGCCCCTTGGTCTAACAAATCTCTGATGCTGCAGAGGCAATTACTGGGAAGCTGTATTAATTAACAGAGTGAAACCAGAGCCCATTGATTGTTGAGTAACCATCAGCATTATTACTAGGTATGCTGAGAATTCCAAAGAGCTGATAAATTGCTGCAACAGACAAATTCAATCACACCATATAGTCTGCAAGCATTGGAAGACTGAACAGATCAAGTCCTATCTAATCCCCCTGCCCCTGGCACTCTGCTCCTTGGTTGTGAAGGTATCTCCCACCACTCTCACTTTTCAGGCCCTGGTCCTGCTTGTTATGGCAGAGCTCCTGGTGGGTTGGGGTCCTTTGAGCAGAGGGTGCTGGGAGTGTAGTTGGAGTGTCATTATACCATTCACTCACCTCTCTGACTTTCTTTATTAGTTTCATCCAGGTGGAGTGCCCTGAAGCCATGTGGGTTGGTGGGCAGGGGACTGTGTTTTGGCTGTGGAAGCAGGTGGCCAGTAAGAGGCAGGTCTCACAAATGGGGTTCGAATGGGGTGCCATCCAGATCACCTGGGAAGGAATCGGGTGCATGTAGTGGGATCAGCTCATGCCCCTCACCCACAACATGCAATGACATGGATGCCTCGACCTCGAGCAAGCCATCTTAGTGACAGTATTGTAATAATAGGCACTGGTCTGGAGATCCTAATGGGACTGACACAGAACCAGACAGTCTCCAAGACAAGGTCTGAACCCCTGCACCAAACAGGAACTCTGCTAACAATTCTGCTAGGTACTAGAGCAAGAAAGAAATAAAAACCTCTCCTCAACACCTTCCCCCCTCCCCACTATGAGTGAGGAGCAGGAGGTCAGGACCTTTATCACTGATGGATTTTGCATACACTCATAGCAGAAATTCAACTGCCTGGATTCTTAGAATATAAAAAGACAGGTAAGTAATCTGCTAATTAATTTTTTCAATAAATAATCTTTGTAGGAGGATTATGTACTTGGCCATAACATTTAAGGTTACATTTTCAACGTGTTCCCAGGGAAGTTACCATATATTGCAAGTTCTAAACACTGCAGATAAAAACAATTACAGATGCTTTGGCCACTGCATATGCAGTTCATTGTTCATCTACAATCAAACATCAGGAACTAAATATCTACGTTGCTTACATTTTCTGTGCAAATAATTGTCCAGAATTGCACCCACAATTATTTGCAATCACTTGCCCTAAATGGAGCCTTCCCTTTACGTGCTCACAGTCCATAGAGCTCATGACCCCTAATCAGAATGCAGCAGAAGGACAGGGAGTGCTATCCCAGCTAAGCCAAAAAGTCAAGCCACTAACAGCTGATGAAGTTCAGATGAGACATAGTTGAACCAGTCGATACTTTGCGGTCTGTCCAGTATGTCAGAGAAAGACTTCCCTCAAACCATGTTCACAAGCCCCTCTGAATCAGGATGTTTTCAGCAAATCTGGAAGGTTTGGGGTCAGGCCTCCAAAGTGTACCCTTGCGAGCTTGCAATAACCACTTTCTCCTAGACATACATACACCCTAGCTACGAACTTTTTCCCGTTAATGAGTATCAGCTCTCTTTGCCAGTGTGCACATCTGCTTCTTGCAATGCACAGAGCAAATAATTCCGAAAGAAAAAACTCTTTACAAAGCTATTTGCATATCAACAAATCATATAGACATATGACAGATCTTCTGCATTTACACGTGTAAACAGAGACCACAATTTTTTCACTTTGCACATTCATGACTTTAGTCCAGAAAATCACAAGCAACAGTTGTCTGAAACCTGCATTTTTAAATATGATATATATTTATTAATTTTTTTTTATTTCAAATGCAGGATACAAATGGGTTTGGTTTTCAGTGATTTCAGCTATTTTTTTGCCTAAGGTGTCTGTCAGTATAAGCCACGTAAAGCATGAAATACACTATTTATCCTTCATATTAATAGTATATAATTATCAGGAGAAGCCGTCCCCCCAAACCACCTTGAATGTGCCTCTCTGTACAAATACTGCAGTGCAACTGAGCTCCGTATGAAATGTGTATGAACCAAAACTGTCCAGCTCTCAGAAAAACCTATTTTCCTTTTCAGTTTCTCTGGTTCACAGTCATTCTCTTTGCAAAGTTCTATGAGAAATGTGTGACTATGATGCACTGGGAAATATAATGCAATTACTTATGTATAAACAACTTGCGACATCGAGTATTTAAAAATGGATAGAAACTTGACAAGGAATCTCTGTGATTTCCTGAGGAACATTTGGTACAGAAACACAGTCTGCCAGGCAGAGCTTTCAACTCCCCAAACCCAAATACTGAATAACGTCGCAACAAAGGCCCCAGGAACACCAGAAAACTCATAATATATAAAATGAAAACTATTCTACGTACAGATGTTCAGTTTTGTGTTAAACAAAAAGTGTGTTAAACAAAAGTTTAGCTAAACATTAAGAGACTAAACATTCTTGAAGCAAAAATCTGAAGTCTTCCTGCCTCTTTTGTGGAGTCCTTTCCCAAGCTGAATTCCCACCAATGTGTAGGACAGGGGGTGAAATGCAGCCGTTCAAACCCATCAAAAAGATCAGCCTTGGCTGCTGACTGACAAGTCTTGGAAGTCAATAAGAGTTTTGTCCCCCAAAAAAGGCTACGCGATCTTGTGTGTTGAAACAAATGTATATCATTTGAAAGGATGGATCAAATAGATACAGTTTAAAAGTACATAAGACCTTACTCTTGAGACTCGATTTTTCAAGTCTTTCTCATGCAAAGGGAATTTCCAGAGGTTTTCTTGAGAAGTAAAATATTGTCTTCCATAATTAATCCTGGGGGAAACAAGTCCTTCACTTGGCTATCAGCTATGGAGCAATTTGCAAGCTGCATACAGGTGAACTTTTGTCTTAAATGTTGCTGACGCTTAAAATCTGTGGCTGATATCTGTTGGAAATAGCAGAATTCCCTGTCACTCACACAAAATCTTTTACTGACGTGCTTTAGAGCACATGCATTCTGCTCCTGTTGTATAATTGGAAAGCCTAAGTAAAACACGCACACTTGATTCCCTGCTGCTCTAATCCTCTTGTAGGCACTGCTGACTTTGATATTACAGACATAAAACTGGAATATTACAGAACAGAAATTTCTCTTCTCTGAGGAAAACCTGCTGCTTGCCTTGTTAAAACCCACCTTTTGTAATGAGCTTTCCCCAAAGGAGATGAGGAAAATACCCTGAAGTCCAAAGACAGAGCCTATTTCACTGTAGTCCCTCTGGCACTTAAATTATGTCTGTAGCTTCCCCATTTTTCCACTGCTCCAGATACCCTTTTGCTACATTCACTTAGATGAACCAATGTTCTCTCTTGTCCCCTGATCATCTATTTACATCCAAAGCAGCACACATTGCAGGAGATTACGAAAAGATCCAAGGAAATCGGAGACCTTTAGTGAGACTTTATTCTCACAGACCATCACCCCAAACACACTACACTTTAGCAAATATGCATCCAGTAAGTTAATGCTATGTGCAGCAAGACCTTGGTTCATATATGTCACTTTGCGCCTTGTCAGAATGAATTTTATGGCAAAATGAATGTCATCAAAACTGCAAAAGGTCACATTTCCACATCCTTATTTGACATTACTTTTTTCCAGAAAACATTCTAAATTATCAAGGTAGTAAATTTGTGACATATGAAGCAACTAACGTACATGTGAATGGATTCTCTGGTAAGCAAGTCTGAATACTACAAGAATAGACTGGTCTATATGTTACACATTTCGGAAGCCAAATTCTCTTTACACGTATTATTACGGGGATGGCGGGAATCACCTCTGTGTCTTCTTTTAGTGAGCAGAGTTCCAAAAATGACCTTTTGGATAAATACTTCTTCACTTTTCTGCCCTAAAAACTCTCTGGACAATATATTTTGATAAATGAATTCCTTTTTATTAATAGCAATTTGCTGCATTTTTAAATAGCAAATGTGTTTATATTACATTTATCAGGTGATTTTTCAGGTTGAACAGAACTTTAAAGTAAGTCTGCTAATGACAGTAGAACAGTGATATATTATGAAGATGAAAGCGTGCATATTGAAGGCATGAAAAGAAAAGATAAAAAAATAGTTTCCAACACCAGCATTGAAAATAACCAGGTTTACATAACGTTGTTCCTCCACACGTCCGTCGAGGTAAATGAGATACCAACATAGGCAATGTTTTACAGCGTATAAGCGGGATCGTGTGAAGGCCCAGCTTGGAATCTAGGACAGCACAGCCGTGGTACAGCTGTTCTGAACAGAATAATGACAAGCTATTTCCATCATTTTTAATAAGTCTGCTAACACAACTTTTAAAGAAAATTGTGGAAGAATTAACATTAACTCTAAATCTAAGTCTAATTCTATCTTTAACCATACAGTAATGCCTAAACTACAGTGCACATTATTTATGATGTGAAATGAACAGCATAATAATGGGATAATAGAAAAATATCATACACTATGAATAGGACAGCTTTAAGAGTGCTATCTTGTTGGTAAGACAAAGTATGGAATAAAGTAGTTGTTCACTTTTGAGGTCTAGGACATTTCCTACTCTGTCTCATTCACCTTTTTCCAAACACTACCACAGTTTGTACTCCACATCTTGAATTTGAAAGGGTCTGATTCAGCTACTCTCAGCACTAAATATGAGCTACAAAGGTCTCCTCGACATGGCATCCAAAACCAGATGCAGAGCTCGAAAAATATGTCCAAACCTTCTATCTTTGAACGAGAACACACTGAACACACATTTTTTTCCTCGGCTTTGTTATTAGTATTAACAGATGAAGGGCTGGGAAGACAGTGCATCTGAGAAACCAGCGATATATTTTGAAATGTTTCCATCCCACAGAAAAAAAGTTTTCAAAAACCTGGGCTTTCCCAACTAGCAACAGTTGAGTCTTTTATAGCTTTTCTCCCGGCATGGGATTTGATTAGCAAGTACAAAGATTTAGACAGAGATTTATTAAGTAACAGTTATATTGTGTTGTAATTAAAACGTAGGAAATTCGCCGTCTACTTAAGCGTTTAAAAATGCTTAATGTAGGAAGCAATTACACCTAATTTTCAAATTATTCCCCTGCCTGCGGAGCGCGCCGCGGACAGGGGGGTGGCGGAGGTGCCGCTCCCACGGCCCGGGGCTGAGCGGCCCGGCCTGGGGCCGCGGGGTCCGGTCGCCGGGCGGCTTGGCGGCGATTCTCGGGTGTCTGCCTGGCGGGCTGTGCCGCGGCGGCGGGGGCATCTCGGCGGGGAGAAAGGAGGGGTTAGGGGCCGCCGGGGAGGCTGCGGCGGCCGTGCTGAGGGAGGGAGCGGAGAGAGGAGCTGAGCGAGGAACGGGGCTCTTTCCAGATGTCGGCGGACTCGTTTGCAAATCAAAACCGATGGAAAGCCGGCACCGGCTCCGAACCGAGACCCCCAGGCAAGGGGCAGAAGGCCGGGGCCGAGCTCAGGGACCCCGCGCATCACCGCCCTCCCCCGCGTCTCTCTTTACCTGGCTGTACTTGGCCTCTTGCTCCAGGGAGCTCTTCTCCAGCCCGTTCACGGCGTGCTGCGCCGGAGGGGGGAAGCTGTTTCGGCCAAGACTGCTCCATTCCTCCACCTTGGGGCTGGGGTAAGGCGAGGTGTCGCTCACTGCTGGGAAACACGGAGGGAAACGGAGGTCAAGGGCAGGGAGCGAGATGCGGAGCGCTTCGCTTCGGGACAGAGACGGCTCCCCCTCCCCACCAGACAGAGCTACGGGGAAGCCTGCCCCTCGCCCGCAACACCTCCCTCATCCTCCCGGGAGCCGCTAGAGAGGCCGATACGGCGGGGGAAAGGAGTCGGATCCCTCCGTGCAGCTAGTGGCAGCGATCGCCAGCCGAGCCCGGAGCGGGCGAGTCGCTCGTCCCTGCACTGACGGGACGGAGCTGCTCCCGCGGCATCTCCCAAGGGGGATTTACGGGAATCACTTTTTGCGTCCGAATATGTGGATACCCCCTGTTAGAAACGTCCCTGACACGGCTACAGATGAACCAGGCTCCAAACATTTTTGGGGAAGGAAAAAAGGGAGAAAAAAAAAAGAAAGAAAACAAAACAAATAAAATACGAAAAGAAAGGGGGGGGGGGTGTTAATGAAAGAAATGTGAAAGGAAAATAAAAGGGAAAAAATGAGGAAGAGACTAAAGAGGGTACCGGGATCATAAAAGTCCTGTTCTTTACAGCCGCGGCAGGGGAATAGCAGGCTCTTTTCCAGAGGGACGGATTCTCCGGGCACCAGCGGGGATCCCGGCGGGATGCCTCCCCGCGCCTGGCCGCAGGGGAGCCTGCGGGGCAGCGGGCAGCCCGAGGAGCGGGGTTCCCATCACCCCCTCCGGCTCCGCGCCGGGGCCGGGGAAAGGCACAAATCTTAAGTTGTCTTAAGAAATGGAACTCTCTCGGTGAGCGCCCTTTTCTGCTGATCTCACACTTTCCCATGAATAGGGGCTTCCTTTCCGTGTCAGCAAGGTCAGTTTATCCTATAAATCAAGGGCGAGCAGCCCCCATCTGCGGCATCGGCCGCTCAGCAGCCCCGGCTCTGCTGGGAAGGGGAGGGGGGAGATTTAACACTGCAGAAAGATGTGTGCAGCTCAGAGGGAGACGGGGCAGATACCGAGGCACCCGGCAGGACCGTCAGAGGCCTGCCTGCCTGCCAATATGGTGTTAATAAAAGAGGAACTCGCTTGGAAAAAAAAGAATACCAAAAGTCAGTTTCTCGTGTGATTGTAATGTTTTCGTTCTTTCAATGTTCTTTGCCAACACTACCTCTCTCTCACACACAGGGCGGAGATTGCCAGGCATGTAATTCTTAAATTCGACTCAGAAATACGTTTCTTTGTGCCAGCGAGGTCTGAGGATAAAATTTATACCGTGAAGTAGAGGGTGAAGGGCAAAACTATATATTTTTGTATGTATAAATATAAATAGAGCATAGTTATGTGTGTGTTGCTTGAAAAAGTAGCACTTTTTTTGAGGAAGGAAAAAAGGGGGGGGGGAACCCCAGAAAATTATTTTGAAAGGCCTAAAGGATCAATTTGCATTTGAAGTGCTGCTTGTTGCTGGAACCGGGTTGTTGCCGTTAAAAACGCAAAGAAAACAGAAATCATGGCCCTCCCCCTCCGCTAATTGGGATGGAAGAGTGGGACACAGAGATCGCTGTAGGCGAAGGTTATTTTAGACTGTTGTTTTAACCACATTCACTGTTAGTTCTCTGGCAGAGGCCGAAATGGAAAAAATGTCCCTTTCTTTGCGGCAAAGCGTAGCGAGCGGCTGGAAGACAAGACGCAGTTTTCTGACGGAGAAACAGAAAGAAGGTGGAAGGGATAAAAGAAGGAAATCTTGGGGTTCCTGGACCACCGCTTCGGAGGAAAATACAGCATCAGAATGAAAGCAATTAGGTGACATTTGAACTTCCTGCCGGAGCAAATTTGGCCTGATTGCGAAAACTAGGGAAAATTGACTTCTCGGTAACGCCAAGGCGGCGCCTGCGCCTGGAGGGCGGCAGCGAGCCTCAGCCGGGACCGGGACCGGGGCGGGAGTGGGGCCGGGGCTGAGCGCACCCTCGGGCCGCCGCACCCCGGGCCGCCCCCTCCGGGCAAGGTCGCCGCTTCTCGGGTCGCAGGGCAGCGGTGACGGCTGAGCAGCACCGTTTGGCGGCCCGTCGGGCGCTCCGATGCGCGCGCGTGCCGAGGAGCATCCTCCGGTAAGCTCCGTACCCAGCTCGGCCTGGGAAACGCGAGAGGTTTCCCGAGGCGTCCCACGAAACAGCCTCCCGACCCTGGGAGAGAAAGGAGCCCGGGAGCAGGGGACCCAAACGCTGCCCCCGCTGCGGCCCCGGATCCCCCCTTCTCACCTTGGTCTGTGATGGATCGGATCCCTAGGATGTCTGTCACCGAGTGGGAGGACGGCCACGTCCTGGGCATGGCCATGGAGCTGGGGATCGCCGGCACCCCGGGAGGGGTGGGCACCTTGGCTCCCGCGGCAGCGATGGGGCTGGGGTAGGAGTAGATGTGGTTGTAAGGCAGAGCGGGCTGTGGGGGCGGCTGGTGCTGCTTGTAGGACTCGTAGTGACTCTGCTGAGACAGGTTTCCGATTTTGTTCCGAAGGATGCGGCTGATGGAGCTGACCGACGGCACGTTGTACTTGTCACACACGCCGTCGGCCAACAGGCGATCCCGGATCTCCCAGGCGAAGATGCCCGGATCCCTTTGTTTGTAGGTCCGGATATGTTTTACCACCGTGGGGGTGGTGACCCGAGGCTTGCTGCCTCCGATAGCCCCCGGTAGGATGGAGCCAGTCTCGTTGTAGCGAGCCAGGATTTTGCTGACACAGCCGTGAGAAACGCGGAGCTGACGGCTGATGTCACACGGCCTGATACCCAGTTGTGCCAGTTCCACAATCCGCAGCCTGATGGCATTGGGCAGGGGTCTCCCGTTGACAAACACCCCCCCGAGCTGGTTCACTTCCCCGAAGGCAGGTTCTGCAAGTAAGCACACAAACACCCCCGTCAGAAGCGGCGAATGGCTCAGAAGAGGGCGTCTGAACTGCTTCTCATCACAAGGTAGATGTCACGGCTCGGGGACCCCCCAGCCGCGCCACGCACGCTTCTTTCTCATAGTGAGATGCTCTCGAAACTGAGGGGGACAGTGAAGACAAGAAAGAAAAGGAAAAAAAAATCGGGAAAAACAAGAACATAGGAAAAAATATAGAAGAAAGAAAAAAACTCGTGGCAACTCATGTGGAAGCATTTCGGACTGTGCATCACGCATATTCCAAAAAGGCACGTTCCGAAGATGAAAAACGAGATCGTCCCAATAGCTTTATTGCCACAGGAAAAAGGAAACCGAAGAGAAGAAAAAGAAAAGAAAAACATTTTTGAAGTCGTGGGGGAAGGGGAGGAAGGAAAAGAGGTCGAGGAAATTCTTTTACATCTTTAGAGAGGCAAGGGCAACGCGGTGCTTCTGAATCGCGACTAACATTTTAAAGACTGTTTCTGGTGCTGTTAGCGCCTCTCGCTTAACAGCACAATTACACCAGGCTGTAAAACAAACGTGCTAAAACGTTAACCGCTAAAACCGTGTCAGGAATAATATACAACGTGCCTCAGGCTCCAGCCATCCACTCGGCTGCGATCCTGCCTCGCGCTCGCCTAATAACATTAATAATAAACCGAGCAGTCATTAGCTTTCTCTCTCTTCCCGGCTCCTGACCCCTAACGTGTTCTTACAACTTGTAGGAACACGAGCAAAGTCAATAAGGGAGCCGCGCCGCGGCACGGGGCGCGCACGGGTGCTCCCCGTCTCTTGACAGCACTTGAACCCTCCTGCGGCTCCCAGGCACTTACCCATATTCCTCTGAGCAGGACACCTCTGGGGCCGCCCCGAATCCCAAACGGAGACCTGCGCCCGGAGACAGGCTCCCGGCCTCCCGCGCTGGCGCCCGAGGCTCTCCGACCTCCAGCGAGGAGACGGCAGGGGCGTGAGGGAAAAGGGCTACGAGGAAATGCGCTTCGCGGCGAGAGAGCCTTGACTCGTGCATTTCAACCTCGGGGCAACGTGGGCAGGGCCGGGCTGGGCAGGGCGCCGCAGCCCCTCGCTCCCCGATCCCGCCCCCGGGGGCGGCCCCGCCGCCCGGCCGCCCTCCCAGTGGCCGCGGGAGATGACGGACAGCGCGGGGCCGGCGGCCCTTCCGCTCTCCCCCGCGGGCGCGCTCGGCACCTGGGCGTCCGCCACGATGGAAACGACCGTTTCCTACCTGCCCGGCGGTGAGTTGCGCGGGAAGCGCAGCGGCTGCCGCGGCGGCGCCGACCGGGACGGCGCTCGGGCTCGGGACCCCGCGGGCGGCGGGCGCGGGGCGGCCCTCCCAGCCCTTTCCCCGGTCCGCGGGCGCGGAGGGGCCGCGGGGGGCTGGCAGAGACGCCGCCCCTTCCCCTGGCAGGAGCAGTCTTGCCACAGGCGCGGGTTCCCCGCGGTGACTCGGCAGCCGCGGGAGACGAGCTTTTCGTCCCTTACGGTTGTCTAATAGTAATAAAGCACCTTTCCACGAACGACTGTTTCACGAGGCTGGGGGAGCGGTGGGTACCAGAAGGCTGTGAGCGACGAGACTTGAGTTATTCCTGATAGAAACCGCAAACCGGGAGCGAAATAAGCTGCGGATTCGCTTGGAAAAGACGGGAGGGGGCTTACGGCGTCCGGGCATCGCGGTGCTGATATTCCCCGGCGTCAAAGACCGGCTCCGCCTTTGTTTTAATCCAAACACTAAATACTGCACCGCTCTGAACTGTAAAATGTCAACGCCTCGCAACTGACTTCGACTTTGTCAAAGACACTGATACATATTAACAGTTAAAAGAAAAACACACAAAGCTGGTAGGAATTAAAGCATGCGTGGGTCACGGCGTGTTTGCTTATGTGGAAGAAGTGTTTGGGTTGGCATTAGGTGTACAGGTCCCGATCTGTGAGCTCGTGTATGTGCCTTTCCCGTACATCCCATTTAAATCATGTGGCACACGGACATCATGGGCTTCCCGGCTCCAGACTAGCATTTATCATGTGTTTCATCCTCCTTTTTTTTAATTTTTTTTGGTTTTTTTTATTCTGAGAGTCTTTTTTTGTTTCTTTTGTTTGGGTGAGATTTGATTTTGTGGTTGTTTTTTTTTTTTAATAAAGCCTCGAAGGTACAGGCTATATAAATGAAATAAAACCTGAAAAAAAATTATATGATGATCGGAGTGCACGAAATATCAGCAAACAAAAAGATGTCGTTGGTGTGTATAAAATTACTGTTTCGCGTTAAATATTTGTAAAATGTTTTCAGGAAAAAAAATAAAATTAATTGAGCTACATTTCAGAGCCTGCACGTATCGCTGTGAACGGGCGTAGTTTGCAATAAGTAGGATGTTGCGGGAGATTGCCCAGAAGTTAATGGCATGTTGCAAGTCGCTTTGTGGTGGAAAGAAAGTGATCATGGTTCTTTCGCAGGTAACTCTTCATTTGATTGGAATACCGGCGGATACTTCTGTTCACTTCACAGGGATTAAAACCAAGCAAACCCAACAATAATAATTTTTCTATAGTATTTTTGTGGTTATTTCAGAAACGTGAGTTGCCTGTTTAGAATATCGCACTTGTAAATCGTGATGCTTCCTCAACCTAGAAGAAATGACCTCTGGGGCAGGGGATCTCCTCCCTCCGCGCAGAGAGCGATGGCTCATGCTGCGCAGGCAGCGCTCGCCGGCATCTCTCGAATCCTTTTCGGCGCGGTGAGCTGACCTGCTTTGGATATTTTTAAGGCAGGCGGCACGAGACTAGAGGGACCCAGACGCAGCCTTTAATTAATTTAATTATGTCATTAAACAATGGAAGGGGGTGCGCGGCCGTAAAACTTCCGATCGGCATTAGCCGCGTCCCGCTGCCGGGAGCGGAGCCGCTCAGAGGGATTCCGGCCCGGGGCAGCCCGCGGCGCTCTGCCAGCCGCCCCGACCCCGCCGCTCCCGGCCGCCTCCCCGCACGTCCCCTCCCTCCGGTCGGCCCGGCCCGGCCCGGTGGCGTGTGGCCGGGGCCTATCTTCGGGCGCACGGCCGGTGCGAGTCCGGCCCCGCGACTCCCGGCCCCGCTCGGCGCCCCCGAAGCTCCCCCGGGGTCGCTGGGATGTTCGGGGTTGACCCCGCGCTGCGCTCCCACGCTTCCCGGGCAGTTTCTCTCCCCATCTGCGCCCATTGTGTGCACAGTTGTGTCTTTTTCTCCCCCCTCCGCCATGTCCTCCAACCTGTCTGCTCCCCCTCCTTCCCTCTACTACCCCTCCACCCTCGAGCCCGCCTCTGATCTCCTGGATATTTGGTTTCTTTCCCTTTCTCAATGTGTGTTCCTGATGTGGTCCTGTCGGAAAAGCTCGTTTACTCTGCTCGGGTCTCCAGTGGTTTAAGGATAATGTTTATCAGAAGTGAACGTGCTCAACTTGTTTCCATTCAACTGCTGAGTGTGGGCTGAAATACCAAAGGTCACATCTACAGTGAGTCGGTAGAGGGCAGGGGGAGCCGAGAGGAATATGAAAACATTATAATATACAACAGCCTGTCGATCGCTTCTGGCCTGCCTGGCAAAAAGATTAATTTTTTTTTTTTTTTGTGTAGGAAATCACTGAAGAATCGGAGGAGCAAGGCGGCGGGGAGAGGAGGGCGGGAGGTGCGGGCCGGGGGGTCTCCGCCTGGGGAAGGACACGCGTGGCCGGGACTCGCCCCGAGGTGCGGGACAGCCCGCCGCGGGGTCCCCCCGGCTGGGCAAAGCAGAGCCGGGGCGGGGTGGCGGGGAAGGCTCGGGCAAGAGGCAGCCAAGAGCCGCGTTTCCCCTCCCGCTCCTTCCCGTCCGTGCCGAGGAGGGACTGAGCCGTGTCGTCCCGCACGATGCTGCCGGCGCCCCTCCGAGGTCCCTGCCTCTGCCTGCCTCCCCCAGCACTGCGGCACCGCAGAGGGGAGCTAGGGGCTGCCCCTCCCCTTCCCTCAAACGCGTCCCTCTCGCACCCGTCTCCCCCACGAAATGGACTTGGCCTAAGTTTTCTGCAGCAAATCGCCTGTACGGCGGCAGCCCCGGTGCCGGCAGCTCCTGGGTCCCCCCGCTCACGATCCGGGGCCGGGGATCCTCCAGAGAGCGCCCGGTCTCGCTTCAGACCCTCCCGAAGCTGGGAGCGGGGTCCCGGCTCGGCAGCATCCCGCCCCTCGGCCGGGCTCCGTTCTGGGAGGGGACCGAGGTCCCCAGCCGCCGCCGAGCTCCCCTCGGCGTGCCCGGCCCCGGGGTCCCTGAGCCGCCCTCGGGGAGAACTTGTCCTCCCGGGGGGCTCGGCGGGATGCGGGGCCTCGCTGATCCCCAGCTTCCTCCGCTCTCCCGCTGTAGGGAGAAATCAGCGAAATAAAAGGCGGCAAGCACTCCCAGACCCTCTTTGAAGCTGCGAATTTTAAATGATTTTTTTTTTTTCCCTGAAAGGAAGCGAAACTCCTCTCCTTTCCCTAGGGGAGGTGGCTACTGAGGAGCTGTTAAGGCAGAAGGATGGACTCCACATCTTGTAAGTAGAAGCCTTTCCTCCCCTTTACACCCCCAATCCTTTCCTAAGGACGAAGAGCCCCCACACTCCGTGTATATATTCGAGTGACCGTGTTTCTCGGTGTGGGGAAGATGTAGGTCTGGGGTGGTGGAGGTTAGAGCCCCACAAAGCGGTGCAGCTGTCACAAACTGCCCGGCCTTCCCGCTCCCAGCCCCTGCCGTGCCACGCAAAGCCGTGGAATTTCCCCCGGGAAGAGATGGGATGATTTGGAGGGCAAAGAGCCAGAGAAGGGCCGGGCAGCAATGCGATGGTGGTGGGGGAGAAGCTTTTGGACACCTCTGAAAGAAGGCAGGGCAAAGCAAAACATAGGCAGGTGGAAGGGCAGCGGCAACCTTAGAGTGCAGCTGGAGGTGACTCGTCCCGCAGCAACCGTGCTGTGCGATGAGAGATGAGACCCACGGAGCTTTCAAACGGGGCTTTCGTTTTGCACGGAGCTATTCCCACATGAGGGCTTATAGTAACCCACGGGATCTCCCGGGATCGGTCCCGGTTTCTGTGCTGTGTGTAAGGAATTAAATGCAGGATGAAGGGGCTTTCGCGTATCGCTGACTTCCATGTACATTTCCTCATGCGAGAGAATAGCTGAGCCCAGCAGGCTGGTGAGAAATTACTCGGTCTGACCCCCAGGTGTGCGGTGTGCTGACCCTTCCGCGTAGCCGAGGACAGGCGCACTCCAAACAAGCTCCCCCGGCAGATGTTTGCTTGGAAGCGGCTGCGATATAAAGGAGATTTTCCATGGGAGATGCGCCTTTTGGCCAGCGGGCAGCTGCAGGCAGGGACAGCCGCCTCCCCACAGCCCCCGATCCCCTTGGCGACCCCCAGACCCTTCTGCACGGGCAGGCCCGGTTTTCCACTTGCTCTCCCCTCTTTGGGGGGAAATGCTTTGTGAGAACGATCCTGGGACGCGTTGCCGATCCTTCGTGGACCTTATTGCTGCCCGCTGCCTTATTTTAGCTCGCTAAGAGACACAAGCTTGTACGTTTGTGCTCACATAAACTGCCCACCTGCATGTAAGAAAGTACATGCGAATCCACGATGGGAGGTTTTTACGTTAATTGAATTAATATAATATTCAAACGTGCGCGGAAATGCACCAACAACTCCGAAACTCCTATAAAACATTTTTTTTTTTATTTTGCCCTGTCCTCTGGATGGACAGACAGCTGGATGGGAAACTAGGGGGGAGTGGAGGGGGACGCAGTGCGATGTGTGAGTGTGATTTCAGTTTTGAGAAATCGATTTGACGTCAGGGACAGGACGGAGAACGGAAATGGAGCAGGGATGAAGTTTTATTTAACAAAGTTTCATCGGGTACAAACAAGCCATGTCTGAACATTTCCTGCACGCTTTGAAGCAACGGCGGACAAAATGCAGTCAGGTCTTGGAGTCACCTTACCGGTGACAGACTCCAAAATCTGAAGGCAAACGGAAGACAGGAAGAAATCGAGGCACGAGGCTTTCGAGGGCGATGCATTTGGGGCAAGGACGCAGCCTGCTACAAATCTTCCTGGTGCGCACGAGCCGGGAAGCTCCGTTTCAGCAGTTAAGTGACGTCCACGCAGAGTGGGGCTGTCTGGGCAGCTTGGCTGGAGGGCGAGACCCTCTCCTGTGCTGGGTGAGCGGCTCCCTGCAGCTCGGCCCCGGCTGGATCCCCGTGCTCGGCCACAACTCCCAGCCCCTGGGGATGCCGCGGGGAGCCGCCTCCCGGCACGGTGGAAAAAGGACCTTGGCAAGCTTAGGCGAACCGTGGCGAGTGCGTCTGGGCATTTGGCCCCTTCCCAGGAGAGAGGAGAGGACAGACAGACCCGGCTGCCTTGTTCTGTTTGACCTACCCCCTGCCCCCACCCCCCGTCTCACATGCTTTCCAGGGAAAGCAAGAGCAGACGCCTGCACTTTATTGGAATACACTGAAGACGGGTGAACAGGTGAAATAAATGTACAGCAGTGCGAAAACGGGAGAAGAGCAGACCGAGCTTCCCCTCCAAACCCTGCAGCGCCTTTCCCCGCTGCCGAGCACCGGGAACGCCCCAGGCCACCCCCCATGCGGGGCGAGGGGCATCCCACCCTGCCCGTGGCCCTGGTGCCAACGTTCTGCTCCTTCCACCCTCGGCTGAATATTCAGATCGAGGTTAGGAGGGTTAGGTGGGTGTCTTAATGACGTGTTAGTTGCTTGGACATTAAATGACTTCGTCGCCACTTGTTCTTAGCAACCCCTCTGGAAACCAGACAGTGCCTCATTAGGGCTTTCCTGGTGCAAACATTTGACTTGAATGAGCGGTGCTGAGTTAATTTCTCTTTGCACTAGGATTTGTTTAATGACATATAGGGTAATAGACAAATCTCGTGGACGAGGCCATAAAGCTACAGAGGACCAGATTTTAAAAGCATATTTTGTTCTAATAAAGCAATCGGGTTTTCATTTGTCACGTTACATGAATTTAGAGTAAACGAAAAAAATACCTCTACTGTTCTGCATTAAATTATCGGAACCAATTGGGAATTCCTAGGTGGTTTTCTCCACGTCTACCTTCGTTTCTGCAATACCTAGTACCAGTGCCACCTACAGGAATACTTGCATTTTAGAGCTATTTTCAAGCAACCAGAAGCGTTTGAGAGTCCTAGAAGCTCTGTCGGCTTCCTGATCAAAGAGCAGAGAGTCTGACTCTGAAAGTCATAGTTTTTCTTCGTGATTTTAGTTAGACGTTATCCCCAGCCTAGTGTGCAAATGCAGGCAGGCTCCCCCGTGCCGCGGCAGGGGGAGGGACGGAGCTGGGCAGGAGATGGAGCAAGCACAGGTGAGGGGCAGCACGGTGCTCACAGTGTTTCTCAGTGTCCCTGCCATGGCCCGCTCGATGCCGGAGGGGTGGCCCCCTGAGCGCTCGTGCTTTCCCCGGCAGAGGCCAACACATCTAAAGGCATGGAGAATTGTGGAGTTTGCCTTCACAGCGACCCAGCCCGGTGCCACTTTATCTCCTGGAAGTGTTTTTATGAGGCTACAAGCCCAGCGCGGCTCTGCCTTGTTCTCCTGCACACCTCGGGTCTTTACCTTCGCCGGACAATTTCTAACGAATGTCTCCCGATTTCGACGGGAGGAATAATTATCCCCTCGCCCTGCTCTTTAGTTGAGAAGGCCTTGCCTGTCCGAGGGATTCCTCCTGGGCTGCAGCCGCGTAGTGAGGCCGAGGGGGCTGCCCGAGCTGGGGAAAGGGTGGCCGGGGGCGGCGGCGAGGGCTGCGCTCCCGCAGGTGCCTGAGCTGGGGAGGAAGTTTCCTCGCTTGTCTTTGTGTTCACTAATCCTTTCGCACGGTTAAACCGACCCCATAAATATTTGTCTTTGAGACTGAACGGCGGTGGTGCTCCTTCCTGATCAGGTTTGAAAACGCGCTCTTTTGCTCTTGATCCTTTCTGTTTAAGGGTTTTCAGTTCCTATAGCTCTACGTGGGCATAAGGCCCTTAATAAAAAACGTGCATATGGATACGTTCGTACTACGCATTGTACTCGTTGATGCCCCGTTGGTCTGGAACGGAGATACCTTCGAGGTGACATAAGGTTTGTCTGCAGGTGGGGACATTGGTGTCTGCGGCAGCCAGCCCAGGTGGAAAGGTGGGACACGCAGGGCCCCGACTCCCCAGGCCGGAGTTAGTGCTGGAGGCATTTCCAAAGGAAAAGGGCTGTTAGCGCTTTCCTCCCAAACTTTGTCTCTCCTTACGCTGCACAGTCGCAAAACCCGGAGCTATTTTTTTTCCGGATAGGTCAGGAAATACGATCACATTTGTGAACGAAAGCAAGCTTTTTGGTCTACGCTGTAAAATTTGTAGCTATTTTAATGTTTTGCAGCCTAGAGAAAGCTCGATTGCTCCCGCCCTGAGGGTTTCCTTTCGTTGTGAGAATGAAACCGGGGAGAGAGAGACGCGGAGAATCTTTCTCCTTACCTTTCTCCTTTTATCCCCTCCTGCTTTGCACGGGTCCGAGCTGCTGTCGGTCCCCGGGGGGACCCAGTGCTGCCTCTCACCCCTCTCTCTAAGGGGCCGGCGACATTATCGATGCCCGTGGAAACAAATGATTTGCGACGTGAAATAGTAAAGACTTAATCGGTCACAGAGTTCACTATCGGTTGCTGGTTTTTATAAGGTAAACGAAAATTTCTACCTCCGGGGCTTAAAGTTTCTGCCGCTAAAGTCAGTGTTTTCCACGCGGCAGGTGCCCGCTTACTCCACGCGTGTCAATAAGAACGTTTCACCGACGCTCGGCACCGCCAAGGGCCAGACCGGGGTTACCCCGGCACCTTGCGCTGCCGCTTCTCCGACCGAAGCCCCGCGCCGGCGGAGCCCCGGGGCAGCACAGCCCGGTCCCCCGGGGCGTCACAGCCCGGCCCCCCGGGGCAGGACAGCCCGGTCCCGCCAGGAGCCGCTGCCCCCGGGCGTACGGAGCTCGGGGTCCGGGTTCTGCCCCGCGCCGCCTCGATTTCGTTTGCCAAAAATTTCTCTCCCGCAACTGCGATGTAAATAACTGAGAGGATGAAACCCACCCAGCACATGTACAACGTTCAGACGCCACCGCGTTTAATGCACTAATTGTGCTGTAACTATACATATTTTCTTGCCTTTGGAACGGCTATTTCGAGGGAAGACTCCTCAACACTGCCCTCCTAACGTGATTCCGCTGCCGGGGAGAGGTAGATGCTGGCTCGGCGCTGAGTATTTTATTTTCCTCGGGCTTCTGGCGCCATCGGAAACTGCATTTAACAGTGGCTTCTTGGTGGGTTTTCTTCCAAACGCAGCAATGATGAATAAAGCGGGGTCGGTGCGGGGCTGAAAGGCGTTTTGGCTTCCCCCGTACTGCTGTGATTTTGCAGCGCCTGTTCTTCCAGGGGCTGTAAGCGCTGATGCCCGAGCCCAAGAGACGGTAGGTGCCCCCTAAAGGGATGATTCCGTGCTGGGACCCCTGCCCAGCCCCGAGAGAACTGCGAGAAGGGCAGCCTGCAGCCAGCAGCCCTGCACGTCGGGGCGTCCCCTTGCACCGTCCTGCAGCTGTCCTCTTCCAGCCCCATATCCCGGGCTACCCCTAGGGAGACGGCGCAGCAGGACCAGCTCCTGGGATGCTTAAGTGCCCCACTCCTGGCAAGGGAAACCCGGAGCATCCCCCGAGGGAGGGAGCTTCCAGGCTGAGGAGCCGGATCCGGCCTCTGTCGTTCATGCACTAGTCTGGGATTACTCCCAGTGGCAGAGCTGGAGGGAGGAAGGTGAGGAAATCTTGCTATGTACAGCCCTGTTCTGAGCGTCGAGACATCGGCTATGGGTGGCTCCTCACTGACAGATAGACAGGGTTACTTGCTGCCTGGCTCCGGCTCTGACTCCCTCGGGACATCCCAGTGCCAGCGACTCGACCCCCAGGGTAAATGTCAGGGCCCCGTGTCGCATCGGGCTGCTGCTCACCGCCTGCCTCCATACACGCCCCGGGACTGATGTGTGCTGCGTCCTCCCGGCATCACCAGTGCTTCCCTTGACAGTTTTCCTCTTCTCCAAGGATGAGATCTGAGATATACCCATTTGGAACATTTTTTCCTCGGGGTGTTTTAGGTCATCTCAGACTGCCCAATAGGCAAAAGGTGCTCAGCGATGGGGCAGGGGAACAGAAGGGCCTTGGAAAGCGTGGGCTTTTTCCTGCTTCTTGTGGGGTACTAGGAGTTATATGATAGGAGGAAAGGTGATGCCAAGGCCTTCAGAGAAATTTTGCAGACAAGACCTTTAAGTGTAGCTGCTGCTGGAGATGCTGCTACTAGCAACTCTCCTGTACAGGGGCACAAGGGTACCAGGACTTCTCTGTATGACAAAGATCAGTGCTCATCCAAAAACAGGCAAACCACCGGTGCCCAGTCAGAAGCTCTGTGTGGTGCAGCGTGAGGTTTAGTGCATCTCTGCCACTTCCAGGTATCAGACCAGTCCTTAACACAGGCAAGTGACCCTTTACTGCAAACACCTGCTGCTGGTCTCTGGGCAGAGGCAGCAGGAGGTGGCTTAGGTGGGTCCTGTGCACAAATTCATAGATCAGTGTCCATATCTATGAATTCAGCAATTGTTCAAGAAATTAAACCCAGCTGCTTTCATTCATTGTGAAAAACTGCAGATATTTATTCCATCAGAGTTCTGTGAACAGCCTCTTAGTCAGGGTATAAACCACATAGTATCTCTCCTCACTTACGTACAAACAATTTCCACTTACATTAGAAGCAATAGATGAAATGTCACTTCAGAAAAAAAAAAAGCAAATAACACTCCATTGTTCTTCATATTTGAAGGTTTTGTTTTTACTTTGTGTACTCACAATTTAAGATGAAGGCAGGGGCTTCCACTGGACTTGAACAAGATGCTCTTTTTACCTTGTAGTTTTTAACCTACATCCTCCACTAGTAAATTGTGACTATCAAAAGAAAAAGGCTGTTATAAATCCCAGTCCTGTTCAGTATAGTTGCAAGACCAAATAATTTTGATGTCTCAAATGGAAAATTAATTTAAAATAATAAAATAATTGTAGATTAATTATTAATGTATCAGTAGGTAAATTAACAATTACTACACATTTGGGCAGCTGCAGCACCATTGAGGACACACAACACTGTCAAGATCAGCTTTCTATATTAATAACCATACAACATTCTTTTAAAAATTGTGGATCGTTTTTTGTCAGAAACAAAAATGGCTTAAAACTTTTGAACTTATTACCTTTAGTATTTCTGTGCTTATACACTTACAAACAAATCTGAGCACATTGTTCCAAGAAACAATGCAAAAGAGGTAGGATTACCCTGGGAATGTGTTGCGGATTTAGACAATAAGATGAATTTCAGCTTGGCTTTCAGAAATGCTTTTAGTAAAAGTCAGATAACTTTTTCATGCTCATATTGCCTGGTTAGTATTTTATTTTTAATGTACACATGCTCATTAAAATCAGTTTCCTCTTATATACAGATGTGGCTATGTGCTCACTCGCTGAACTAAGGGAAAAGGGTTAGGCTGTTCGGACACCCAGATTCAGTGGCAGCAGGGAAAGATCCTCTGTACCGCCGTGGCAAGGAGCCCGAGCGCCAGGGTGGGGTGGGAGCCTGGCTCCTATCCTGACACCGTTTCTTAGCCCTGGGAGGAGAGATGCCCAGCCCCTGGAGCACCCCCTGATCTCCACGGGGCTGCAGCTCCTGATTTCAGTGGCGCCTTTGTAGTCCTCACCCGCAGAGAGGGGACACCGTGAGGCAACACCGCAGCTGATATTCTGGGTTGATATTTGCAATAGCCCAGTGACAGTTTTATCACTTTCAAGGCACCAGCTTTTTGACCGGGAAGCTGTAAGGCAGGTGGTTTCAGTTGCCCACCTCATCCTTCCTCTTCAGTCGGGGCACCCGTCGGAAAGGAGGAGGGGGATGCTCTGAGCTGAGCGCAGGGAGCACGGATGCCCTCAAGCAGTGTTTGCCCGGCTCCTGTCAGGAGAGCAAGGAAAGCCCCTGAGTCCCAGAAATACTCAGACTGCCATAAGCACGTGGCACAATCCATATATAGTCTTTTATATTTATATATACATATGTATGCACACACACACATGTGCGTATATATGTATATACTTGCTTTGAGCGTAGTAGTGCCTTATATGAACAAGAATGTTTTCTGGGAGAGGGAGGCGCTTCCATCCCCAGGACTTTGCTGGAGTAACCAGAGCAGTGTTTGCCCCCGGCTCTTGCGCTTATGCTCCCCAACTGCGTGCTTAAACCTAACACGTTTTTTCCTGCTCATTTATTTTTCTCTTGGTGTGCTTTGGGACTTTCTGAATAAGCTGCTGGTAATATCTCTAAATCCCTTCTGGCGTCAGAAGCGAATGCAGCAAATGCAGGCCCTACTGTGTTTCTTTTTTCCATCTCTCCTTCAGCCTCTGAGCCTGATGGGGAAGGAGTGCGGGGGAGACGACACCACGGCGACATCGAAAAAGCTTGAGAGAGAAATATACTTGTTGAGTTTGGAGAGAAGCGTTTCTCCCTGCCAGAGCCCAGAGTACGCACAGGGAAATACTGGGCAGAGATACAGCTCTGCCCACCACCCACCGTATTTGGGGCTGTTTGAATATGCTGGGAGGGGAGGCAGGAGCTGTGGGTGCATGGCATCTTTGTTTCTTAGGCAATTCTAGGGTTTTCTTCTCTTGTCAGGTTGATGTTAAAAGCCAGTAGCAATTTGGAGGAATGCTCTCCTCATCCTGCTTAACAGAGATCACTCCGGGAGCAGTCACCCTTGCCTCTGAAACATCCACTGTGTGAATCTGGTACTGGGGAACCTGGAGGGAGTTGGACCTTGGTGCTGGACACCAGCCATCCCAGAGGGAAGATATGCCCACCAGCAGCAGTGGTTTTATTTTTTTTTTCTAGGTCTTGGGAAAGCACTGCCAGGGGAGAAAAAAGCAGGCAGGTACAAAAGGTCTCTGTCCAGGCTTTGAATTATAGTCAGCATGCCTGCCTCATGAAAACCATCATGCTACAGCCTTTACCCTACCAGCCAGTCTCTGGGGCCAGGATCAGAGCCAGAACAGAGGGTGACCCCGTCGTCTAGTGTTGGCTGAGTCGTGGTCTGATCTCTATTACTCCTGCAGCCAATGCCGTCAGGCTTCCCCTTCTGTCTGCTAACCATCCTTTTAAATTGCAGCTTCTCATTTAAAATAGCTCAGCAGCCTCCCTCAAGTTGATGTGATGTGTGGTTAGAGTAACCCTTACTTGCTAGACTGTTGGGGTATAGGAAAGTCTCTGAGCTTAACTGTACTGGAAATTTTCCACTTTCATTTCAGTCACAGAAACTGGTTGTTTCCAATTTGGAAAGTGCTCCAGGCCTCTGTGTGATTAAATTCATCTGCAGCATTTGGGATGGGGCATTGCAGTGACAGAAAGGGAGACTGCAACTTTCTGCTGTGTCACAAGACTGCAAGCATAATTCAGACAGTATTTATACACCTAAGGGTTATCCTTCCCTCTCGCACCTTCTCTATCTCCCCTTTGAGCATGAAGGTAGTCCTTGGCTAAGTGCAGTGTTTATACCAGCACTCCCTTGCAAGTTTGAGTCAGTCACAGAGTTCTGAGAATAGCTAGTAAGTTATAAGACAGATTCAAGAATTATTATTCATCCAGCTCATGGTGGCATCTGCTTGAAAGAAGGCGAATCTCATGTTGATAGCAGTGATGATGATTGCTTCATTTACTGCAGTGCAAGACCACAGGAAACAAGACAAATATAATTTAAAGTAACAGGGTTGCTTTCACTGACAGCTGGTTTCTTTTTTTTTCATCCTGCCTCTGCTACTCCCAGGATTACAGTTTTAACTTTATGCTTTCCCTCCTTCTCTGGTATCAATATTGTACTTGAATGAGATTACTCACCACAGAACAAAGGCTTCTCTCGTAGTAGTCTCTGTCCTTGAAGCCCTTTTTTACCTTACCAGCCCTTCAATACTAAGGAAGTCCTGTCATGCTTCCTGAGATCTAGTCAGCCATCTGATCCCTCTTGAAGGATTTAAGAAATCTTCTCTGATTTCTTCCTTTTCCTTTAGATCATTATGTTTACCTGCAAAACATTTCCACTAATCTATGGAGCAACAGTCCCCAGTTTATCACAGTGCATGGAAAGAACAAGTCCTCTCAGACAAATCAGTGTGTTAAAGCCACCAAGATGGGCTGCTCTCACCAGCTGTGGGCAGAACTCAGCCTTCCCTGGGCTGCCAGTGGGTGTGGAAGCTGCCTGGCGCCGGCATGCCTGGAATTTCACATGCTATGCTTGACACTTGCACAGTCAAGTCCAGGTTTCCAAGTATATTCTTTCTGGGCTTAATTCTGCCATCATGCACCAGAGCAAGTAATATCTTATTTCTCAATGAGTTTCACTCAGTCTTAGTCATGAAGATGGAATTGGTCCTACAACAACAACAATAACAGCTCTTTACCTGTGTCATTTCCAACACTCCCTACATGGCCTTCCCATCACAAAAGCAAACAGAAGGTCCCAGAAAGCAGCAGCAAATTCAGAGAGATCTGGCTCCTCACCACTTCAAATTTGACCAGGTGGTGCTTGCTCCATAATACTGAGCTATAGCATATCCTTTCCAGTGTTGAACTCCTGGGAAGACGTGAACTCTTTTATGCAATGGAAAAATAAACACCTTTAAATAAACTTATCTAATAGTTAACAGTACTGACTTTTGTGTATGTTGCTTCTAACATGAATCTACCTAGCCGCAGCTTTCAGGAAAAAAAAATTACTTCATTTTCTAGACAAAAAGTCTTTATATTTGATAACAGGAGTGTTTTACACCTCCTGGCTCAATATTCTGCTCTTGCTCCCTCTTACGGTTCCTGTAATGAAGTTTGTGAGAGATATGTGTGGGCACTGGGGAAAAGGTCTTATGCCTATTGGCAACTATAATTACTTGAGTACCTCAGCCTGATGCAAGGTAAGCCAAATTGGGCCACGTGTTACAACTGAATAGCTGGGTAGAGCACCTTAGTGGCAGCTTGCTTTGTGCATCGTTATTCATACCAGGTACTTCTGAAATGATTTTCTGATTCTTTTTTTCATCTTCCTGTTTGGTCACATCCAACTCCATATGATAAGATGCTGAGTAATAGCTGATGAACCCTGTCAAGTGATGGCTCCAGGGTTTGTTTACCAACATCCAGTAGAGATTCTAGCTTTTTTGTAGAAACAGAAACTGAGCCCAGGCTTATCCAGGTATCAAGCTGTCACATTCCTTGGGGCCTGCAGAGCAAACTGGCCTTTGTGAAGAATGTTTACTGTGACTGTAAGGCAGCTGTGTTTAGAGAGTTATTTCAGGAAAGTCTAGAAATAGCCAGCTGAATTTTCATAACAGATTCATAACTAATTGTAGGGGAAGAACTACCATTCATCAGCTGGAGATTTGCATCCATCACAGGTAATAAAATGAAATGGCAGTGACAAGATTCAGAGTCAGAATCAGACAAGGATGCAGGGAAGTCTCCAGGGCCTAGATGTCACTTAGGTCTAACTCAGGTTTTAATTTATGAATTATTTCAGGATCTGTTCCCAAAACAGTAATAGAGGAGCCAATTAGCAGAGTCCTGATCTCTGTGCTAGTGGCAAGTATTCCTGCTCAGTGGGACTGTAATTAGCTTTAGATTCTTGCTGTGCAAGCACTGTGCCTACAGCCCATTTGCTCAGTAGTTGTGGAAAAATTTGCTGTTGAACCTAGCACACAGGAGAAAGCTGATCACAGAGGCTTATCCCAACTTCATGACAAGATTTAGGTTTTGCTATAAATGATATCCCACATGTAAAGAATTATATCCATATTTTTCTAAATTGCTGCACCTCTCCTCTCCAAACATTTCCTTTTCCATGCCACTACTGGGACCAGAGGTAGCCACACACAGGATATAGAGGAGGACTGAGCAAGCCATGAGGGAGCTTATTATAGATGTACAATTAACTTTATACTTCCGTGGAGCACTGACTCTGGAGTATACTGCCTTGAACACGCTCACATAGATACTATTTAACCCAGGCAGAACAGGTCCTTTTAACTGGACAAATAGACTAGTTGTGTTTTGTTTTCCCTGGGAGATTTGTTTTTTTCTACAAATAGATTCTCTTTGTCAATGAGACTATAGTCAAGGTGAATATTGTAAATCTTATATTAATCACCTCATGTCAAAGATGAAACTCCTCTCTTCTCCTGTAATGAACCCAAGCTTTCAAAATATTCCAGACCAGAATGTTGCAGAAAATTCTAAGCTATGAATTCTTAGTTATTCTATCAAATCATTTGTTTGTTCACTTCCATTTTTAGCCTCACTGATGATGAAGATTCTTGTCTCCTGTGACCTTATTTGCTACTTTTGCTGCTGGCATTTATTTGTGTCTGAAACTTTAAGTTATGATTACAGAAAAATTGGTTATACTAACTGAAAAAATTATATTTATTAATTAAATGGATTAAATATCCAGCTATGGTAATAAACAGATGGAGTAACTCAGACAAAAGATTTGTTTCCTCTGTATGTCTGCAAAGTGTAATATTTTCTAAGACTTAAGGCCTTGCAAGTTCTGCCTATGATTCACCTGCCGTGCTTTCCAGAGAGGGAAGGAGTTACCAGAAGATATGAAAGAGGCCTTATACTCTATAGCAGATGACAATTGTCTTGTTAGCTCAAATTTTAGCAGCTTATGCTTTCACTCCAGAGTTCCTTGAGACAGTTCCTTGATTTATTACAGCCCAAATGGTAACTGGCAAATGCACACAGGCAAAAGAGCCACAGAAGCCAGCAGCAGCCAAACACAGACGTCTGAAGGCAGAAGTTTGTTTATGAAGTAAAACTGCAAATAATCCAGCCTGTTTGGGTTTTTTTCCTCCCCCTTCCCTTAAGGAACTGCAGTTCAAGAGGTGATGGAAATACTGGAAGAGAAGAAAATTAGTTCTCAACTGTTTGTGCAGGGTTTCACTAGGAGGAGCCTTACCATAAATAATGAATGTGTAGAGCTGTTTGCAATTAGTACGCATCAGAACTGCTCCCAGGGCAGCATTTATGCTATTGCCATTTATCTTTTTAATAAAGACTTTTGAAATAGATCAGAAGGTAAAATTGGCTCCAGTTACTGTGATCCTTTGATTTCTCAGTATGTTATTTTTATAGACTTCATTCTGCCACCAAGAGGATAGTAACTATAACTACCACATCACGTACACACTTCTATTAGAACTGCAGTATTTTGTAGAATGTTTCTATATCTTCTTGTACATTTTGTACAACCATGAGCACAACTGGACATGATCCTGCCTGGTGTTTCACCTGCAGTAGAAACGATAAGCAATAACAACGCTGTGGGGAGTCAGGAGTGTGAGTGTGACTTATTACTTGAATTCTACAGATGTTCATCCCTAGGAAAAGCACAACCGTATCTTTGAGATACTGAAAATGGCACAGAGCCACCCTGCTCCAGGTTGGAAAATGTAAGAAAAGAAAGACAAGTAATGAGGCAGACTGCCTTTGGGAGAGGTCTCTAGGATTGTTGTCACTGCCATGTTTTTTCAGGAAGCCCAGAAGTCTCTCTGTGGGCTTGTCCTTGGAGAAGACAGCTACAGCTCAGCCTCCTGTTTTACCTCTTGGAATGATTCATGCCCCTGAGGTGTGAAATGCTGCATGCCTGCTTCTAGGTACAGGAGTAAAGGTCCATAATACCTCCCACTTCTGCTTAGAAATCTTTCTTCAGGCAAGAAAAACAATTTTTCCCAGCCAATACAATCTTGAAATATCACAGTAGACAACTGGCAATACTGTATACTAGAATTACAGCATACAGTATTTCTAACCTTGCAACTAACACACTGACATCTTCCTGTGTCTGATACCTTCAAGGCACATACTATACTCTTCGGAGAGAGGTGGGTAGATTCCTCTGTTGGAGTGATCCATAGTGATGGTAAAGGTTCATTTACTTGTATGAGGTAGGAGTTGAACCTGTGCAGGCAGCTGACCCTACAGAGGACCAACAGATATCAGCATCAGAAGCCCTTGCTGGGTCACCTCTGCCCACCATAAGGGATTTGGAAAGTGCAGTGGATTCTCCATCACTATCATTCCGCATTTCTCTGTCATAGCAACCACAGCTGATCTGTTCAAAATCACTGAAGAGCTTACTTTTCAATTCTGTACTGTATTATGGGTCCAAGCTAGGCTAAAAATGATGTAAGAGAACAAAAAAACTAATATCCCATTTGCACATTTCCAATATGTATAAAGTTACAAAGTTTCTTGCATGAGTAGACTTTGGTTCTTTGCATCTGTTTTTAACAGAAAAAATGTTGCAACTTTCTTCAAAGGTGGCATTCAAACATTCTGCTTACAGTGTGTTCCTTGCAAAAGCAGGCTGGAGTCTTACACGTCACCCTGCTTAAACCTACTATACTAATTTTTTTTTGCAGACTGAATCTATTTAGATCTCTGTGAAATGAGAGATCAACAGCATCAAAGGATCTGTTGCAACAGAAATGTTGCAAAAATACTAGCAAGGCACTGGAATATAGGAGGGACTAGAGAAGGGAAGGTTTTATCCCAGTGATAGAAAATATATTTGTGTTATTATTTTAACACAAGTGCCTTCTATAATGCTAAAGTTTGCAATCAAATAAAATATAAATTGCACATCTGGTTGGAGGAAATAAATGTACTAATGCTTCAAAGACTATCTGTCAGGCTTAAAAAGAAAAGACATGAGGATTTATTGGTGTTTTTATTATTAACAGAATGGCCTGAGGATCTCAAAATAGATCAGGGTTATAGGTAAAAGTGGGTTCTCTTTTCTTCTTTGTTCACCCTAACAAGCAATTAACACAAAGCTAAAATAGTATCATCTGAATACTAGTATGTTGTCTATGTTCTTTTGGATTATATTAGTTTAATCAACACATAGATGAAAAAGAAAAAAAATGTAGAGAAAAATATATGTTACAGGCAAATCTTAAGCATTTCACTCAGTGTGCCATTCTGGGGACATTATTTGCTTAAGAAACCCCAGTCTTATCCTTTTCCAGTCTTGCAAGACCTTTGGGAAGAAAGAGTGGGCTACTTCCACACCAAGGCTTAGAATGAATGTCTATTTGCAACAGATGAATGATGAAGGAAAGAGTAACTTCTAAAATATATGTCTTCTAAAATCACAGTTAGAGAGATTTGAGCTAAAAATAGCATTTCCAAATTAGCAAATCAAAAGCAGTTTGAAGGCACACACATAAGATTTCCTGCCTGAGTTGTTTGTGACTTCAGCCTCCTTTCCAGAAGTACATTGTTCCACTTGATGCTGGTTAAGGCCTTGTAAGACTCACTGTGAGGTCCTGGCGACAGCTGTGCAAATCCTGGCCTGCTCTTTCTCCTAAACATTATCTGCAAGACCTTCTCTTCTGCTCAGCTATGTAGGTCTGGGTTGAATCTTTCCTGAAATTTAAATTAAATTCTTACAGCAGCCTCTTTATCAATTTTATAACAAAATCTGACTCATGCTGTGTTAAAGTGAGGATACCCTTTGTTTTGTTGGGTTATTGCTTAATTACTAAGTAAAGAAATATTATGTACAAATTTGATGACTCATACAATATTTCAAAATGACATGTAATGCAAAGTCCAATTTACATCTACCACGTTAGCATTTAACTCACTTTCTGTTATTCTTGAGGTTATTAACGTCAGTAATTATGGGAGGTAACGTGTCTGATTGACAATATTGTGGAATAAAACAATGCTGAGCTGCTAGAAGATGTTTTGTGTTAAGTATAAAAAGCTTCTGATACAGATATGTAACTATAAACCTTAACTAAAATGCTTATATGTTTCCCTTATGACCTGAATAAACTCAGGTATAAGCAGGGCAACTGAATAGCTGCTTTCTGCCTAACCCCATATTCAGCTGAATGTGCACTTACAATATCCTTTTCATATTGAATAATAACTGAAAGGCAGAAAATGGGCTGAATATTTTCTTTAAATGAAGTATTTTTTTTCCAGAACACTTAGTTCAGTGTAAGAAAAATCCCTGAATAAACACATTAATAAGACATAAACCAATCAAAATAATGTGCTGTTGTTTGTTTTTTCCTCCCAGCAGAAATCTAGTCTGTGCTTATGATAAGAGGTTCTCTGCAGGGTTTGGTGTGTTAAATATTGAATACCAGTGCACCATGCCTCTTGAGGACTGTGCATCTTTCTACCCCTTTGGGGAGGCTGCCGGGTGTGGAGGTCCCCTGGAAGGCCCGGCATTCACTCTTTGTGCGAACAGCTGAAGGATGTATGAGAGGTGAGGGTAAGGAACAGTTTGGGAGGTTGTGCCAGACATAGCTGATAATGTAGTTTGACTTGGCTTTGTGCTTGCTTGCACTTGCTGATCCCACTCCACCAAGCAGAAAGCTCAAGCAGCAAAAGCACCCGCCAAAGACAGTGTAAAGACCAGGTAAGACCCTGCCACAGCTCGGGCTTCCAACCTCATGCCCTGGGCACTGCAACACCCATGTATTTCCAAGATATGAGTACACTTTTATTGAGGTTTCAGCCCAAGTACCTGCAGTTTGAGGGTGGCTGCAACATGGAAGACTGCAGGGTGAAACAGGGAGTGATCTAATTTGACCCCAAAAAATAAGATTTAAGTACAAGTTGCACTGAAAAACACAGAATTAAGCCCAGAGAGACATCAGCTACCAGAAAACACAAGCCGTACCTCAACCAGTTCCCACAGAAATTTGGTCCTTTAAATGGGAAGTTCTCCTTAAGGACCTTTGGAACAATATGACCCTTTAATATTAAGCATGTCAACATTTAAATTGATGGTGCTAATATTTTAGAACTGTTTACAAGGGGAGTGTTTCCCTCTGAATTTGTAATAAATCATGCAAGACATCTTTTAATTCCATTTCCGTTTAAAAATAAATATTTGGTAGTTTAAAATGTTTAATGTAGTGGAAAATCTAAAGGGGAAAATAAAGCATCAATAGGCTTTTTCAGCAGCAGAAACCATTTGGGACTAGCTTAACCTCCTAAACTCTTCTCCAAATTTATTTGGAAAGGGGCATATAAAGAGCTCAATACTTTCCACCTCCATTTTCATGTGTAGAGCGTACAAAATAGTTTAGCTTCATACTCTTACTCCAAGTTGATATTGACAGCGGGCTGAAGTAATTTGAGATCACTACTTCTTCCTCCTTATGACAGTTCTGGAACATTTGTTTGACTAATTACCTTGTTACTAGTCAGCATTATTTTTATAATTGACTTTATTTATGAAGGTACGTGTCTGTATGGGTAAGAGACACACACACAGGATACCATTTTAAACCAGAGATTATTACAACACCATGTCCCTGGGCTTCCCCCATGCTTGTGATAGGAAAACCACACAGCCAAGAGAAAACTTCACCAATGTCCAGTACTTCGCACTGTCCATTGCTTAGTACAGAAAAAAATGAAGGACTGACATAAAAATGGGATCAAGATCTTCTCCTGACTTCAAGGGTTGAGGGACTAAACTTGAAATCACAGAGATTATGGTGCATCAGGCAGCGCAGGACATCACCACCTCCTCCCTCTTATTAATTTGTAATTAATAAATCTGTAAGAAAATGTTCTTCAAAACCCTTCCAAACATAACAGCCAAATTCTGCATCTGCTGAAGGACTTGACAGAGTACTCCTTTTGCAGTCAACACTCCAATTATGTCAATAACAACCAACCAAGCAAAAACTGTAGATTTAAAGCATAAATTAATTATAAGGATGCTTGTGCATCAGTGGCTGGCAGTATCTGCATCCGTATCAGTGTCTCTGTATATATATAAGCTTACCTCCTGCGCTAAAGATAAAGGCTTTTTAGCATGCTGAAAATTGAAAGGATTACATTTAAAAGTTGAACCCCATAAACAGCAGCATGTATTTTCCCCCTACTCTCTCCTTTCTATTTCTTTTTTCAGCACTGTCTGACTTGGCAGACCCTTGCAGGAGTATCAACTCTCTCCTCCAAACCCCTGCTGAAAGCCTGGTAAAATGCTACATAACACTGAAAAACAGCATTGGCGTTAACACTACATACATAAGCATTCATACAGCCAGAGAAAATTATGTTCCCTAGAGAAATGATTGCTAGCTTCTATAGCGTTAAGTCACATCAGCCTGACAGACTGCTTCCGGAAAGATCAGCATAACTATAAGGGTAAAAAATGTCTCATTTATTTATCGTAAAAATGTAAGTGGACCCTCCTGAAGGGAAGTAATTAAAAAAAAAAAATGTAGGTGGAGGACGGAGAGCAGACATGCTGGATGATGACGGGCAGTTTTGTCCCAGTAGAAGGATTTTCACTTCAGCACTTCCTGGGAGACTCTGTGGCTGCAGGAGAACAAAAGCAGAAGAGGATGATGAGAGAGGAATACAGACCAGGTATCAAATGTGACTAGAGAGCAGCTAAGGAGACAGGGATAAGGTTTTGATAGTAAGGACATATGCAAAAATCTGGAGCTAAAAGGTTGCATTCAGGGGGTGGAGAGCTGGGTCTGAGGACCCAAGGGGATGAGGACTTGGTATTCAGGTGGGAGAGACTGGCACCTTCAGGTAAGAGACTGGCAGCAGGAAAGGCAGAGCAGTTGGTACTGCTTGGGAAATGGGAACAACAACTGGCTGAGATAGAAAACAGTGACTGGAAGCAAGGAGCCAGAGATGAGGAAGGAACAGGACTGGGACAGAGATGGTCACAGGGGAGTAAGACAGAGCTAGAGGAGGAAAACTTTCATTAGTGACAACAGCTCCTTCACTGGTTGTTCCAAGGCAGGCAATGGAGTGTGAGGACCCTGCGTCACAGCACTGCTCTTGTCTCAACTCCTAGCAAAAGTGTCCTATGGAGAAGCTGCCAGTTCATTATTGCTACAAATTAGTCTATTAGCTGAGAGGGCAGAAGTCCATATGGAGAAGCTAAAAGTTAACCTCTATAGCATGAGGCATAGAGGTGTTAATATGATGCCACATAATAGATTTTTTGTTTTTCCACTTTGCTTCATTAAGAACCTAGGAAATTACCTACAAGCACTCTCTTAAAAGAACTCTGTGAGCTGCCAAAGCAAACACACAGAAGTTGGAAAGCATCAGAGCTGAAGTTATCTGTGCAGGTTTTCTCCTTTTACACATACGCATTGGAAATAGAATAAGCCGTACTCTTTTCCCACAGATGTGTCAACCTGTACTCAGTCCTGGTCCTGTTCAAGATGAGTCAGAATTGTGCAAGGACAGATGCTCAGCCCCGTCTCTGTTCTTTTGTTTCAGGTTGGAAGGTGTGTTTTAAATACTTGAGGACTTGGGGAAAACAATTACATCTATCTGGCTTAAAGCTATTGAAAGTCAATCTGAAGAACGGTATGTATCCCTCCCTACTTGTGTCATGTATCTCTTATACAACATCAATAAGTTCTTACACCAAATTCTGCACGCATGGTCACTGTTTACGTGCTCCCAGTTATATGAACACCTGACTTGAGACTCTGGAGTCTGATTTGGAGAAGTGCTGAGCACTTACAGCTGCAGCACGAGTCAATGGGAGCTCTTCTCTGAATATCTGAAGAATTACATAATGGTAAGTGCCCTGACAAATTAGGTCCTGAAGTCTTAAACCGGGTACCCAAAATCACTGCACTTCTCTGTTCTTCTGCTTTCCAGCTGTAAAATGGGAATTATAATCATAGGGGAGATCTGAAAATAAATACACATTTGTGAACTGCCTAGAGACTACAGTCATTAAGACCATGGGAAGCTTCCCAAATTAAATTAAAAACTCTTTCTTCAGATCAAGATTGACTGGTCTGTGGTAAATAGGGCGGTTGACCACATGTTTTAAACACATGGAGAAAGAAGAATATAGAATGATTTTTCAATAAACGAATACCACCCATCCTAAGCAGTGAATGAAGCAGGAACCTTGTGGGAAAGGCATGAAGTGGTCATGTAATTAAAGATGACATCACAAGCATGCGTGTGGAGGGAGCATATTTAGACTGTATGTTCCAAAGGTTGGCCATTCAAACTGCTGTACACTTAATGTCACAACAAAAATTGCTAATAAAATTTCTATGTGTGGAGGGTTAGGACTAATAGATGCTTTACAATTGTCTTTCCTTTTTGGGGAGAGATTTTCTGATAGTAATCCAGCTAAATATTGAATGTATGTGTCATTAGCCAACCCTACTCCAGCTCAAAAAAAAAAAAAGAATATGTGTATATACTGTTACAAAAACCTAATAGGAACTGGGTGACTGCCATATATTACCTGGCACATTGAAACTGTAAAGTCTGTTTTCACCATCAGTGAGTGACTTATCATCTGGAAGTGATTTAGTTGTGTGGTTACCTTTGGACTGCTGTTCTTTTTGGTTCTTTGCTAGCAAGCAAATAACAATGGAGAATAAGACTTTAGCAACAGCAAGTAAACAAATAATTGGGCTGAAGATTTCAAAACCAGAGTTGAGAAGTGATTTTGAAGTTAGTCAAAACTCTGCAGGTTTTATCCTACATGGTTGTTATTAAAACTAGTTACAGAATCCAGATCTTTACCCTCCCTCGCTCGCCAGCTCCTTTCCCCTTTACTATGCGGTATGCAGGGAGCATTGCTTGAAATATACTGCCACTCAGCTCTGCACAGTCCATGTCCATAAACTGTGGGGCTTTTTTTCTGCAGTAATTTGCACAGTGTAGATCTATATTCTTTTCTAAGTGCACACACCTGTTGTTTCCATCAGCATCGCTAGAAGCTACTTGTATGTAATGAAGAGAAAATATGTGCTGCACTGGGGACTTTGCACAAGAATCTCCAAATGGGCTTGTGTTACCTCCTTCTGACTGAAAAAGTAATGAAAAGCACCTCTGATAGATTTCCTATGATTGGTTCACATGGCAGGTGGCCCTCCACTAGAAATAGAATAGTTATACCTAATGTCCCTGATATTTCTGAATCAAGGATAGAAATTGCATGAGCCTATCAGCCCAAAGGTGTCATTCTGTGAGGGATCACAGCTTTCATGCTGAATCCCAAAATTTTTTGTAGAGTTAATGGGCACTGTTTGTTTAGCAATAAATAAATGCACAAGAAGACAGAAATTAAAAGGTGATGATATCTGAGAAGATATTTACTCATAGTCAAGGTTAAATTTGGTCAAAATGGAGAAATATTAGAAGGCAGTTTGGAAGGCCACTGTTTGTCTTTGACACCAGCAACCAACAGAAAAATTATTTTGAAATACATTCTGTGAGAAAATATCACTGATTTTAGGGGAGAAATTTGACAAATTTATTAGCTAATATGTTTCACATTTGCTTTCAAGGTTATGGCTAATCAGAATCACAGAATAACCAGGTTGGAAGAGACCCACCGGATCATCGAGTCCAACCGTTCCTATCAAACACTAAACCATATCCCTCAAATGAATGACTGCTTCAGTTTTGCAAAGTATTTAACATAGGCCCAGCATTAACGAAGGGTCCTTGAGACTGGCAGCACCAAGAATGGTAATACTGTCTCAGGCCCTCCCCATGCCTGAAAGAGGTCAGGAATGCCAGGCAATATAGGCAGAGGAATGCTTGGTCTGTGAATCCTGTGGGACTTACATGGGAGCTACTTCCTTACAGAATAGCTTTCACCTTCTCTTCATGTGCCCAGCAAGAGAAGTGTGTGCGTGCAAGTGCAAGACATACCTCCAGGATAAGGTGCCAGCTGTGAAGGTATGGAGCAGGGGTATTGTGAAAGCCAGGATAGGGGCTGCTGGACACAGGAGCTTAAATGGACAGAAATGCACTTACATGCTTACAGTCTTTTGAAAGTCTTGCTCCACATAGCTAATATTTAATACAAATCTGTTCTGGGAGAATTTTTCATAAATTATCACAGAATCATAGAATTATTTGAGTCAAAAGGGACCTTAAAGATCATCTAGTTTCAAGCCCCCTGCCACGGACAGGGACACCTTCTACTAGATCAGGTTGCTCGAGTCATCCAACCTGACCTTGAATACCTCCAGGGATGGGACATCCATGACTTCTCTGGGTGACCTGTTCAAATGCCTCACCACCCTCACAGTAAAAAAATTTCTTCGTAATACGTAATCTAAATCTATCCTTTTTCAGCTTAAAACCATTACCCCTTATCCTATCATTGCATTCCCCGATAAAAAGCTCCTTCTCAGCTCTCCTGTAGGTTCCCTTTCAGTACTGCAAAGCTGATCTAAGGTATCCCTGGAGCCTTCTCTTCTCTAGGCTGAACAAGCCCAACTTTCTTAGCCTGTCCTCATATGTCTTTGCACAGACCAGAGCCCGGGAGACATTATGGCATGATGAGTCCAGTGTGTGAGACAGCAGGGCTGTGGTGAACAGGTACAAGTTGGGCCCATGGAAACTCACACCCAGAGCATGGGCCTTACCCTGTGTATCTGTGACTGGCAGGACAAATAGGGTTTTATTTTCAGGCTTTCAAAAGCAGAGGAATCCGTAAGTCAGACTTATGACTGGGTTTGGACAGGCAGTTGCACAGTTTAAAGCGCTGAGTAAAATTGACATCCCATCAACTGAGCTGCCGCAGCTGAGTGTACAAGTGCTCTTAGCACACTCCAGCTGCAAGGGATGCTGTGTTAGGTGTTAAGAAACCCTTGTGAATATATGCAGGGCTTCAGCAGCAAACTGGAAATCACTCCATTCTTCCTCCCAGCATTAAAGACAGGAGACTGGCAGGTACAAGGAGACAACTCATTTATGACTAATTGACTAATTGAATTATGATATGGTTTACTTTATCTTGCAGATCGAGAAAAGAGTAAGGCGGTTTAACACATCTCACCCACCCCTCACACCCAAGTACAATTTTAAGTTTCTATTTATTATAAAGCCGGAATAGGATCTTTGATTAAGTGGCTTAACAAAGCTACAGAAATAGCAACACTGGGTTGGTTATTTAGAAAAAAAATACCCAAGCTTGGCACAATGCAAGTACTAACTCTATTATATTTTAGTGCTTCCCACACCTATGTAAGATATTGCAGCCATAATACCAAGACATGAAAACAAATTTTTATGAAAACTATTCATAATACACAGAAAGCGACTAAAGAGGGACGATGCCATAGATTACCTTTGTCAAATTAATATTGTAGGGCAAGCCCTGATACTTACAACATTGGCCCTAATTTGCTTGATGAACCTTAACTACATGTAGCAGTGTGTAAGGTTATGTCTAAAACTTCTTTCCCTCTTCCCTGCTGCAAGCAGACACTGGCTGATATCATCAGAACATCTGTGTGTTGCCAGCTTCTGCACTTTTAGTGACCAGGGAGAATTCCAGACATGTCCTTTCTGCACTTTTTTATTGGTTAAGTTCACAGAAAGCCCACTTAATTATTGCATAATGCCTTCATGAATCAAGCTTTTACCGTGCAATTCAAGTTGCAGTAAAATAAGTGTGCTTCATATGTTAACAATTATGGGCTAGATTTATAAAAGCATCACACACTGTTTGCACTGGCTTTTCTAACTACTTTATTCATAAAATAGTGTTAATGCACCTAAAATAAATTTACCTTCTTTCTGAAACTCATTAAACTCTCATGTCTCTGCACAGATGACTCTTTAGTCCCCACATACTTTAGGAATGCATCATGTAAAGTAAAGATGGTATGCTCCTGCTCACACCCTTTTACTGTTCAACCAAACAAGCGTGTGAGTTCATTGTGGCTGGAGCCAGGTCTGCGCTGCATCTCAGAGAGTTTGAAGTTACAGATATGAAGGATCATCCATAATTGACTCAGTCCTAAAGAGAAAATGAGTGAATTACAGTAAGGATCTAGCCCACTATAGAAGGACACCAAGAATAATTTTGCTTCCAATCTGTGCTGCAAGTTCAAGTTTGTTCTGCTTCCACTGGCTTCAATGAATGTCATCTGTACTCTCACAGCTGTAAAATGTTATTTATACCTGCAAGTCTAGCGAGGTCAGAGCAACATAGAACTGGTGTGAGAGAAGAAGCAAGCGTGTTGCCTTGTTGTTAAGTGACTGCAGGATTGTCTGCGATACAAAGCAGTCCTCCAGCAATAGATCTTTCTTTTTACAAATCATGTTTTGTCTGGATGGAAACTAAAATTACATTAATTTTGTAAGAAACATTTCTTTCCTTACTTAATGCAATCTGACCTTTTAACAGTAATTTTTGGTTTTACACTAATAAGACAAAATAATTGCTTTCCAACTGATCTCTTGGTCTTTTTTAAACAAAGTTTGTTCTGGTTTGGTTTTTTTAATATGGACATGTACATACATATAAATGTATTTATCATGTTGTAGAATATGGTTTTTAAAAGATGTGGTGAGGAAGAATTTATTGATGGAGAGGACTCTGTGTAAGCAAAACACAACTGCTTTTTGACTCAGCCTTCTTCTGGAGATCCATAGAAACCATAGCATTTTTTTACAAAATACCAAGTGAATTTCATGATTGGAACATGTGATCAGCTTGGAAAATTGTGGTTTTGTGCAATCTGTTTCCTGCCCAAGTATAACTTTGCCTTTGGCTAAACTAGCACCACAAGTCATAATCAATTAAAGTTCTTGTTTTTCCTTTTAGAACCAAGCACTCAAGCTTTTCATGTGAAAGTCTTAATGGTAGGTATATGTGTAAGTGTGAATGTTTTCCTATGTTATTCATATTAATGAAGGCCTGCAGGTGTATTTGGAACACATTTTCTGAAGTAACTTGCAGAAAATATTTTTTTCTTTTCTTTTTTTTCTGGAGAGGCCCATCGTCTGCATATAGAATCACATTTTGTAGCTAATCTGGGATTCCATAGACCATGAATTTGTACCTACTTTAATCTCTTCTCTGCAAAAATGCTATAGGAAAAGACTCAAACAATTTATTCTCCATTACAGAAGAAATGCACTACTTAATGGGATGTAAAAATACTCCTTCAAATTGATCTAACCAAAATGAATTTGTTTCATCCTCCTACATTTGAGTAACAGGTGTTGACAAAGCTACTGAATTATTTGGCTCTAAGTCTAGCTGAAACTTCTCTTAAAGGCGAACATGAGAGGAATTTTACACATGTTGCTCAGCCTTGAGCAGCAAGCTGAGAATTCCTTGTTAATTGATGATGAAGTCACTCTTGTTACTCCAATTTCTGAAGTTTTCTTAAAAAAAAACCACACAGAAATCTGATTGGAAAGCACACAGTATTTGCCAGAATGAGTCTCCGAGAACACACTAAGCCTGCTGAAGTCAATTGACAGATTTTTCATCTTTTCTCTAGGATTTGTGTCAGTGCTCACTTTTTCCCACAAGTATTGTGATTCAAAGCCTAGGAACACCTCATCCTGGACTATTAGGAAATCTTAGACCATGAATTTGGGGGCAGTAACTCAAAGGTTTTCACCTAGTGAGATTCTTCTGCAGAGCATTGATAAAACAAGTCTCACTGTTTAAAACCCAGAGATTAACAAATAATTAAATCCCAGGTGGAAGCAAACCAGCAAAATGAACCTCCCTTTGGAGAGCTGAGATCTAATGGTGGTTTAACAGCATTTACAGGCTGCAACCATGACCTCAGCGAGCTAAGCACTCTGCAAACACAGTTTTCCTAAAGCCCTTGCAGAAACACTCTTACTTTGGACTGCCCAGGTTGGGGCAGCATGCCTGTATGGACTCTTTTCTTCCTTCAGAGCTGGCTTTGTTGGAACACATGATGGGCTTTTGGTTCCAGCTGTGGTTTAATGGTCTTCATGGTTTCCTGGTCTTGCAGTACACTGAGTCAGTGGCGTTATATTTTCTGGAGCTTTTAAGAGCATGAGGAAAAACAATTTTGCATTAGACCAAGTGCCCAAACCTCCACAAAGTATCGTGTCTTCAGCAGTGGCCCAAAATAGCTATGTGTGGAGGAACACAGGAAGACAGAGAACACATGTGAGAACAGAGAACACATGTGAGAACATGTACCCAGAAGACTCATCAGATCTTGAGCAATCTTTGGGTTAGGAGTTCTCTTGTTAGCAGTGATGCCTTGTTTTGAATAATGATCATAATTAAACACATAAGAAAGATTTACAGAGTTAACTGTGAGCATTTACACACAACTTGTGGAAAAATAGCACCATGAAGGACTCTAATATATACAACTTTAACATGAAAGAGACAGATGTGTGATGAGCAGCTGTGTCAAATCTTTCCTTTCCTCTGACTAGACTTTTTTCTTTATAGTCTTTTCCTCACAAATGTCTTGTAGTGGTAAAAGTAACATCAGCACCCTGTTTCATCTTTGCACTGCAACAATTGAAATGCAGGAATTTCTGTTTAAACATAAGAAAATAAATTACTGTGAATGTAATCAAAAAGGGAAACAGGTTGCCTGGAGAGACAATGGATTCTCTGGAATGGTACCTTCTCCCCACTCACTTTGAACTTTCTGAACCTATGAAAGCAGGGAGAGTAAGGCCCTGTGACCCATGCTCACGCACCTACACACTTTAATTACATGGCCATAGTGAATTCCTGCATTGTCAGGACAATATGCAAATGAAAACTCACACCAAAAGTTTTTCAAATGGATTGCACACTTGTATGTTTGTGATTGCATAATTCCACTTTCAGAATAAAATTTGCAGATACTTTCAATGCCTTTCTGCCCTTCTGTTCATGATTTCCCTGTCTGTGCCCCCCAAACTAACTTCACGCCTTAACACTGTAACCATGCTTATTTACTTTCATCCTAATGGAATCATAGAATCACAGCAGAGCCTTCTGGAAAAAAAAAATAAAACCCAAAACCAACTCAAAAGCTTAAAATCAACATCTGTTGATTGTCTTTTGGACAAATCAGTTTTAACACATTATTTTTATTTTTTTGCATTACATTATTCCTCATGTTTTAGGGAAGGTGTATTATGGAGTAAAACATCTTGTGCCTATAACATTTTCCAGCCCACCATCTTCAGATGGGTCAGGTGAATTTCAACAATTATATAGGCCTGACATGTGTGTGCATAGACATTGTGAGAAGTGCGGATTTTCTGTGCCATTCCAGGGTCTCTATGAGATGCTGATTTGTCTGGTAGAGTAGATCTCAGAACATCTCAGGTATAGGGGAGTTGATTGATGAGAAGTTCAATATGAGCCAGCAAAGTGCACTTGCAGCCCAGAATGCCAACAGTATCCTGGGCTGCATCAAAAGAAGCATGGCCAGCAGGGTGAGGGAGATGATTCTGCCCATCTGTTCCTCTCTTGTGAGAGCCCACCTGGAGTATTGTGTCCAGTTCTGAAATCCTTAGCATAAGAAGGATATAGAAGCATTGGAACAGGTCCAGAGGAGGGCTACAAAGATGATTTGAAGTCTGGAGCACCTCCTGTATGAGGACAGGCTGAGAGAGTTGTGCTTGTTCAGCCTGGAGAAGAAAAGGCTCCAATGAGACCATATAGTGACCTTCCAGTACCTGAAGGGGGCCTACAAGAAAGCTGGGGAGGGACTGTTTGCAAAGATTTGTAGTGATAGGACTAGAGTCAGTGGGTATAAACTAGAGAGGAGCAGATTTAGACTATACATAAGGAGGAATTTCTTCAGTATGAGAGCAGTGAGACACTGGCACAGGCTGCCCAGGGAAGCTGTGGCTGCCCCATCCCTGGAGGTGTTCAAGGCCAGGTTGGATGTAGCCTTGAGCAGCCTGATCTGGTGGGAGATGTCCCTGCCCATGGCAGGGGGGTTGGAACTGGATGATCTTTAAGGTTCCATCCAACCCAAACTATTCTATGATTCTATAGGGCTTTGCATATACGTGTGTGTGTGTGTGTGTGTGCGCGCGCTGCATTTCTTAAGAGTTTGTCAAAACTGCAGTCTTGTAATTCATGTGCAAAAAACCTCAAATATAATTATTCCCTTCTGACATAGGCAATGATTGTAAGATTTACACTGAAACAAAAAAGGCAAAATATTAAGAAATGTTTTAAAACCCCACTATTTATGACGGATGTATTTCTGTGCAGTGAACATTGAGTTAGAAGCCTGATTTCTCCACCACCTCGTACTTTTTATTTTTTCTTACACCTGAGCAGAGGTCTGTAATTTACGATCCCACTGAACCAGCAAGTTTGTACCCACTTCATAGAATCATAGAATCATAGAATAACCAGGTTGGAAGAGACCCACCGGATCATCGAGTCCAACCCTTCCTATCAAACACTAAACCATGCCCCTTAGCACCTCATCCACCCGTGCCTTAAACACCTCCAGGGAAGGTGAATCAACCACCTCCCTGGGCAGCCTGTTCCAGTGCCCAATCAAAGAGGTATACCGGGTTTCTACAGAAGGGAAACGTTGAAGATGTGAGCATTCAACCCCCATATCAAGCGATATGACCTAAGACACGGCCATAGTGGTTCTGCGGCAGCCAGGAGAGCCTGGGACTCTACTTTTGGTTCAAACCAGGGAAGTGGTTTTGCTTTTGAAACAGATGCTTCAGACTTTTACCTCTAGAGGGGGGTAGATACCTATGTACTTGCTTCCAGCCTGCGGCGGGGACCGCTCTGCTGGGCTCCACAGTCACAGCATCTTCTGTGAACTTCTCTGTACGCGTTACTGAGTCATCCGGCAAATACAGGACAGTTTTTAAGGAGCTGGAGGCCCTATGAGGAAGCCTTGTAGCAATCCATGTTCTGACACCATCTGAGGGCTCTTCAGAATTACTTGGAATTAGAGCACAACTGCTGGCTTTGAAACTGGGCAGAGCTGAAGAGGGGGGCAATGAATTGTCCCTATAATCTACTCACTTATAATTGCTTCTGTGCACTTCTCTCGGCTCCCCTTCACTGGGACACTACAAAGGCCAGAACACACCATACATTCTCCTGCAATGGGAAAAAGGCAAAAAAATTAGGTTAAGACCCCGCATTTGCAGATTGCCAGTTTGCCTACGCAGGTGATCTGGGAGTGAGGCATTGAGGTAAAAATGGGGGTTATGGAAAGCAGAGCAGAGGAAGTGTTGCTCCTGTGGGAAGGTGTGACCCACAGCTCCACAGAAATCCAGAGTTTCAGTAATGTAAAATATTCAGTTTATTCAGAATACAAGCAAAAATAATCAATATAAATAATTCCTCTTGCCTCTCCCATTCTTGCCTGTCATTTGAGAGATGAGGGAACAGCATGACAGCTAGTGTGGATGTTGTGTATAAATGGTCTCCAGATGGAAAAGGAATTTAGCCACTTATTTGGAGTTTCCAGAAGTTTTGAAACCCTGGACAACTCACGTGTGCATTAAGAGCACAGACCATGCACATCACGGAGCTGAACTGCAGTATTGGTGGTACCAGTCAATATCCAAAATGAGAGATGTCTCAGAAGTTGAAGATACTGAAAATTTTTTTCACCTTTTTCTGCCCCAGGGGAAAAAAAAAAACATTGAGAGAAAAATATTTTTTAAACAATTAAATCAGGAATTTTTTTTTCTTTTTTTTTTTTTTTTTTGCCTCTTCAGGCACAGAAAGTGGATTATGCATAATTTAAGTAGAATTTAGAAATTTCTGCAAGATATAGTTTTAAAATAAATGAACATTATACAATGTAAAATGACTTGGGACTGTGGAAAGAGTTACCCTGCATGTGAAAGCACATCAATAAATTCTTTTTCTTATGCCAAAAATTAGAATATTAGTCTGCTCCTTTCCAACAACCTTCATATACTTTGTACATTCAGACCATGGTCCTCTCACTGGCAATGGGAACTTTCTGCCCATGTAAGAAAGTGAAGCTGATGTATAACGCATGCCAGTTAGTGTTAGTATTTTCTAAGTCCATCTTCAGGATATCTTTCTGCCTTTATTTGCACCCTTCCCTCACCAATTCTGCGCCCCCGCCTACCCCCCCTGCAAAGGGCTTGAGCTTCTTGCATCAATGAGGAAGTAGGTTCTATGGCTTTAAACTGATTTTATTAAGACATGTGCAGAACCAAGGATGTCTCCCTGATTTTTGTACTGAGGCTTTCATACTTAGTAGTTCTCTCACTTGTGCAGTATATTCAGCTGGTTTTGGACATAGCAAGATTTCAAAGCAATGATCTGTATCCACAACGCAAAGTTTTCCCACCTTGTCTATGTAACTGATGCTTCAGCTGATTCCTCTTTCAAAGGTCATGAATTACATTACAGAAGTCAGGATAGATCTTTGGTTCCATTCACTCTCTTGATTTCAGTCTGCCATGTTGAAAATCTGGGTTGCAGAGAACGGGATGACTGTTGAAGTTGCAGAAATACACAATATCCCTTTGACATTTATTTTTGTGACCTGGAAATGCCAAGAAGACACTTAGAAATCAACCAGAACAAGATTTCCTAACCTTGTGTTTTGGTCATATATGCTTTTTTGACATGAAAAGTGACTTGAGGTAAATAGAAATCAAACAGATAAATGTGGTCCAATTTATTTTAAAGTAGTTCTGATTTCATAGAAGATATAACTGCAGTTAAGATTTCAATGTGCTTTATTTTATATAATGTTTGCTGGATTGAGTCATGGTGAAACTAGAAGGGCAGGAATCAGATGAGGAAAAACATCATTCTTCACTTATTCGCAAAAAGGCTTTTCACCCCTATGAAGCTTAACGAGCTGCAGTCAAGAACTCAGCTTCAGACAGTAGGTTATCTTAAAGTACTAGGTTCTTACTGGAGTATTTTCTTTTTTTTCTAGAGAGAAGAGTCTAGAAAAGGTTGGATGTGTAGGTTTAGCTTATTCTGGGCTGTGGGACAAGCCTGGTGGCCTGCATTACTCATCTATGTAGCTTTTCTTGTTTGAGGGCAAAAAACAAATTAAATCTGTGTTCTGGCTCTGAAGGAACTTACGGACTACGGGGATAACATGGATTGCCTTAAAATTCAGGTAGCAGATAATTTCATATGACTCAATTGCAACCTCTAGACCCTTCTTGGGTAGAAGTGCCATTACTGAATGAGGCTGGTTTTGACTCCGGCATGTGCTCTTGAGCTCTGTATTTGTTCTGTTAATTACAAAGACTTTTCAGGTGTCAGGCATGGACTTTGCTGTTTACACAGAGTTACCCTACCTGCATCTGTACAGCCTCACACAGGGATTGGGAGGAGAGATGTTCTGGCAGGCCCACGTAGTAGCATCATGGCACAGAGATGGGTCATGGGGAGTTGGACATTGTTATGGGGACAAGGCTAAAACTGAAAGGAAAGGCCATTCTCTTTGCCCTGGATAATTTCTTATGGTTTGGGAACCCTGTGACCAGACAATATGGGAGAGGAGCAGGTGGCACCCTACTGTGGCGGGTGTTGGGGGGGCAGACTACGGGGTGTTTTGAATCTCACGCTGACTCGGGAAGTCTGAACCAGCCTTTAGCCGCCCATCTGGATGAACTGAAAGATCAGGCTACCTTAGGGTTCATTTTGTTGAATGACCTCAGTTTTAAGTACTATTTTAAATCCAAGAGGAGTGTGACCAGGCAAAGACAACTGCAAATTTCCATGATCGTTAAAACTGGAGGTAAATCTCTCAGGTGCTCTGTGGAGAGCAGTTCTCTTACAGGAACTTGTCAATCTATATACTACAGTCTGGCCAATGATAACCAAAAGACTAAATTCTGGAGGAAGAAACCACATTTTTGGTGTGAGCAATCATTAGTTGAACAATTTTTATTAGAACAGAACAAATTTGGAAATTTCTATTTCAAACTTTTGGGGAAACTTCTTCTCTTTCCTCCCATCCTGCGCCCCCACCAAAAAAAAAAAAAAAAGAAAAAAAAAGCAATAAAAAAATACTCATGCTTAGAATCAGGATAAAAAGTCAAAATTGCTCATGACATGAAATACCTCAAAAAGACACCCACAGCAAGCTTTGCTCTTTTTGCATTGATTTCATTGCTTGCAGTTTAAAGTATTTTGTTATTTTGCCAAAGTCAAAATATTACAGCTAAATTGAAGTGCTTCAACTGTAGAGAAGCAAAGCACTTCAAGCTGATGAAATGAAATATTCTGATATTTTTCTACCGAGCAATTCAGGTAAAATGTTAGAATCATAATGAATTGTCAGGCAGCAAAGAACCAGCAGTAGCCTGCAGAAGGATGCAAGGAGGGAGAGCACATTGTGGAACCATGGGAGTAAATGGAGTGGAAGATTGACGAGAGCCTTTTATTTGCCAGTCTTAAAGGACCTTGTGCGGGAAGGAAAGACACTTTTACAGTAAGCATTGCTAGAATTCTCTTTTTACGTTGTAATCTTTTTGCTGCCTTGAAATATTTCAGGCTGTTACAAAGACAGAAATGCAGGAAGGGTGTAAACAAACTGTTCTCATGTTGACATCCCAGCAGCTTACTTGTCATAGGATCATACAATCATTGAATCATAGAATCATAGAATAGTTTTGGTCAGAAGAGACCTTAAGGATCATCCAATTCCCACCCCCTGCCATGGGCAGGGACACCTCCCACTAGCTCAGGCTGCCCAAGGCCCCATCCAACCTGGCCTTGAACACCTCCAGGGACGGGGCAGCCACAGCTTCCCTGGGCAACCTCTGCCAGTGCCTCACATTGAGTTGAAAAACCTCCATAACCTTCTCATGTTGAGGATTCCAGAACTGGACTGAATACTCCAAGTGGGGTCTCACAAGATAGGAATAATAGGGCAGAATCCCTTCCCTTGACCTGCTGGCCACGCTTCTTTTGATGCAGCCTAGGGTATGGTTGGCCTTCTGGGCTGCGAGTACACATATCAAGCTTCTCATCAACCAGCATCCCCAAGTCCTTCTTTGCAGAGCCGCTCCCAACCACATCATTCCTCATCATGTACTGAAATTGAGCATTGCCCCAACCCAGGTAGGACCTTGCACTTGGCCTTGTTGAACCTCATGAGGTTCTCACAGGCCCACTTCTCCAGCCTTTCCAGGTCCCTCAGGATGACATCCCATCCTTCTAGCGTGGCAACTGCCCCACTCAGCTTGGTGTCATCTGCAAACTTGCTGAGGGTGCACTCAATCTCACTGTCAATATCATTGATGAAGATATTAAACAGCACTGGTCCCAGTACGGACCCCTGAGGGACGCCACTTGTCATGGATCTCCACCTGGACTTTGAGCCATTGTCCTACAAATGAACCTCTAACAAAATCTACATGACTTTTTTTACTGTTTCTGTCAATTGGCCTACCCTAGAGAAGTTGGTATAATACCTACATACAAAACACAAACAGTGAAAACCTTGATACATTTCCACAAGCCTTCATTCTCTGAGCTCCTTACTGACTTCTGGTAAAGGGGGGTTAGTAAGTAGCGTATATGCTACTGGTTCCAGTATTCATGGGGCCATTAACCCTCCACTTGCCAGGAAAAGGACTGTTTCCATCAACTAATTTACCTGAAGATCTTAAACATTTACTGTTTAGTTTCAAATCACTGTCAGACTGAATTGATATCCTTCATCCTACTTGACATGGGACTGAGTATCAGAGGATTGCCAGTGAGCTTCATTCCCTGAAGGATTTAATGTTGCTGCTGTGGGTTCAAGCCAGCAGACTTAACAAGGACTGATATTTTTCTCAACATAAGACTTTAGAGGTCTTAAAATCACTTGTTAGTTCAGTTTGTCTTTCTGTCTTTCTAAACAGGACAAATGGCCAAGCTGCAAGAAAACTTCAGCCAAGCTTTTCTTTCCCAAAACCATAGACCCCCATTGAAAAGTCTCTCATGGTATTTAGGGCTCAGCCAACATTTCTGATTCTCCACTACCTTTTAATTTCAGCCTCCTGAACTATGTTTATTCTTCAAGGCTGGAATGTGATACTATAAAAGATGGAAGTGCAGATTTTTATTTAAACTAAGGGCCTCACTTTGCCAATAAACATCAAAGTATGTTAAAGTGGATACAAACACAATGCAGATGCCCTGGAAAGGCATTTTATATCATCAGACGAAAGGGATGAGGCCTTTGTAGGGTCGATTAGTCTCACAGATTTATAGTAATTTGACTTTTTCCTTATAAATCCCCTAGTCCTGACATCATATGAACATAAAGGAAACTCAGCTGTCAAAAAAGGTTAATTTCTAGCTTTTGTTTTAGGAGGATATAATTTCCCAAAAGGATCTCAGAAGACATTATATCAATTTTTTGCATTATATCTGAAAAAACACATGCTGATAATACTTGAAAATATTTGTTTATGTGGTGGCCTTAAGCAAAGATTACAGTGAGGGTAATACATTGTTTCTGATGTAAATATATAATTTTGAACGGTATAACTCCTCTAAAATATTGATGCTGAAAGCTAATTATGTTGACTTTTTTGTTACTAGGCTAAAATATATCTCCGATTATGTCCCAGGCAAAAAGCTGCAGAGAAAGAGAAGTTCAGACCTACAGATGCAGAAAACATGCTGCTTACTTGCACTTTACTGCTTTCTAGGAGAAAAGGGATGTCAAGTAATTTTGAACGGTAAAAAACCCTGGCACTGTCCTTTTCACTGGTCGAAAGGTTATAACCAATACACTGCGGAGGTGCAGTACCTTTGAAGCCTTTTGTATTCTGTTACTCTCTGTTTGATGCCCCAAATGTCAATACAAACTCCTCCTCTGCTATCTCAAGTGTATTTATAAAATGACAAGTGTACCTTTAAACAGCTCTCTAGGAATGGACAAACCACAAAGATTTTTCAATAAAAATTTATGGACTTGTATTATTGCAAACTATAGGAGCTATAACTGACACTGTGTCCCAGCTGTCATGCTGTGGGATAGTTACATATGACACTGAAGGGAAGAAGAACAAAAGAAAACAGAAAAGGGGGGGAGGGGAAGTTTCTGAACTGAGGGTGGAAACTCTTATTTAGTGCAATCCTTCCTCTAAGATGCTGTAGAGTCTAGATACTGCGGTGCCTATTTCACTTCTCTGTTATTCCCATTCGTATGGTTAAATTTTCTGGCCAGACAAGCCTGACCTGGGCATCTAGCTGGGCTGGGAATGGACAGTCTGTTTTGGAGTGCTGCTGGAGCAAGCGTTAGCTCTTACCTTCCCTGCTGTTTCTTGGCATGCAGCCTGTTCCCATGACATTATCTGAAGCTGGTCATGGAGGTTTATGGTCTATTTTTACAGCAATATTTTCAAGCAATTTTCTTCCAGCTTGTAGTTATAGACCTTTATACTCTCAATCTAGCAACAACTTGTTTCTGTAAATCTGCTTGTTTAAGATTTCCCTCATGTGTGCACACTAAACACATTGTTAACCTTGATGAGCAGTTAAACACTCAACCAGCATTGCAAAATTTCAGCCCGTTTTCAAGTGTTGCAAGCCTTCATTTCTCCTGTCTGTTCAGTAAGGCAATAAAGGAAGGAATAAAATATCTTGTGCCAGCAACAGAACTGGTTCAAATCAGTGCAGCTCCTCCACAAAGTCAGTGGGGCTATAGAGATACACATGCACACTGAATCTGGTGTTACATATAAAAGATCGATGCTCAATGGCTTTCATAGGTTTCTCTGTACCTTATTTATCTCTCATTGTTTCTCTGTGTGTGCACTTTGCTTTGAAGGAAAGACACTAACTTTATTTTAAGAAGTATTAACAGCTTGTTTGTCAATATTAATTTTTGGTGTATTTGAACTGGCATAGATGCTTTGCATAAATGCAATTATCTCATACCAATAAAATCTACTAGAGACCATGCTGGCCAGTGTGTTTTACATCTTCACAAAGGACTAAAACTCCATGCTCTGATTTTTTATCGCACTACTATGTTTTATAACTAGTATAAGTCAAATGATTGGGCTGGGGATACAGAAGAATAATCTGAAGATGCAGTGAGCCAGGTCCCCTTTCACTAGGTGGGCTACCCCAAAATGTAACATGCAACGCACATGCCAATCATAGGCAAATTCTGGAGCCTGAGTTTTTGAATCTGGAAGAGGAAAAGGGAAAATGTTGCTGTAGCAGTTACTGCAAAAGTGAAACATCAAACAGAGCATGTGAGGATCAAAAATGAGGCAGGAAGAATAAGAACTTAAACACTCTGCATACAAAGATTAATTACTTAAAATAAAAGCTGGAAGATCTAGAAGAACCAAACAACGTAGTGCAGGAAATTTCTAAAAATGTTGCTGTTAACACTAAAGAAACACAGAGAATATTCTACATGCAACTGCAATACAGCTGTCATATCCAAATAAATTAAAACCCTCTGGGAACCAAAAACCACAATAAAATGTAACATTACTTAATTGAAGCAGTATCTTTTCTCTGCAGTCCAAGCTGAATACTATTTAGAGTGTGAAAAAGTAGCTTGGGAGCACCCAGTGGCACAAAATGCCATTCTGAGTCCAGGGAAGGTTAAGGTTTGCTTTTTAGGGGTTAAAACTCATCTTCTTACTGGTTTGCTGACATTGCAAAAAGGATACTTCTGCCCTGTTTTTACATCTCTATTACAAGATTTCTGAAGGGGGATTCTGAGACTCCTGATTTTTGTGACCTAACCAATCAGAAAGCACGCACATACAGTTTTAAACTTAGTGCTGCAACACTTCCTAGCAGTCCAGTTTATTTGCTGTGCGGTATTTCAGGCAATACTGTACAAAAAGAGCAGCTGGGACTCTGGCTGCTGCTAGAGGTTTGTTCATAGGAACCCCCCAGCCTCCCAATCCCATCTCAGCACTTGGTTACTGAGAGAGTTTTGCATTCGTTATAAGGTGCTTATGCTGATTTGCAAAGCCATTGAAAAATAGAGCCAAGTTACCTTTCTGAGTGACTCTACTTTGCTGGTCACAGGCTGAGGTCAACAGATACAGGTCTCTGTGCATCTTCAATACTGAAATGCATCACTTTGGGTGGTCGTTCTTTCAGCCATTGTGCACGTGGCCCTGCTCCCTCCTGTCAGCACTCACACTGCTACCTTCCCTGCAGTTTAAGTCCAAACACAAGACACAGTTGTGCTCATCAGCCATTAGCTGGATGCAAATCATTGGGATTTCTGAAGATTCATTCCTAATGCCCCTTTTGCAGTCATTTATTTTTAGCATTTTGAGATGTGACTGTGAGATAAGGCACTACAAATAGTGTTTGCTTTTTCCCCCTCTGTCATTCATTTTTTATTTTCTGTTTGCAAATGCAATTGCCCCTGCCAGTACAGGAGGATAGCATCCATAATGTAACTATATGAGCACAAAGTTTTTCCTACTCTAAAGTAAACATTTGTTATGGCCAAAGTGCAGAATAGCTTCACAAAATACTTCTTCAATTAAAAGAATAAAAGCAGCTGCTGCTGTAAGAAACTGACACTATTTATCAAATTTAATATGGATCATGCAATCTTATGCTGAGTCTTTAACCTTAAAATGCCTACTAAATAAGTGCGACAGAAGAGGATTCACAGAAGTCAGCCTTCTAAAGCCAGTAATATGAATCATTACTTTAAGTTCCATAAATGTGTTTGCCGTCAGGCATAGTACAGATAATTATGTGAGCTGGAATTTTAACTCTGTCGTTAATCAATGAATATTTTTGCTGACTGAATGAGGAACAGGTTAAGAAAGCATATTATGGAAAAAAAAATAAATTTTCATATGTCTGCTCCAGAAATAGTAAAGCAGATTTTTTTCACTAATGTAACAAATTCCATTATATGAACACTATTATACAAAGGTTACTTATTATTAAAGGTATGTCACAAATGTCATGGTAGAAGAATGTTTCTATGGGATAAATATGTCTCAGTTTGAAATGTTGTCCATAAATTTCTCAGTTACCACAACTTTCATTTAGCTGCAAAGGGCTGGCAGGAACATGGGGTTTTTTTTCAGAATTAATCATCCGCTGTTCTTCCTTCCTGACAGTAGACTTAAGCACTGCAATATGAGGGAGAAAATCTTGGAACTGTTTTTTATATTCACCCAATGTCCAAGACCGGAGGCAGGAAGGGACATTTCCAAAACTGATTTTGGGAATGACATAGCTTTGAGCAATTGAGTGAGAGCTCTCACTTAGCTGCAGTACCCAAAAAGTAAGCTGTTCTGACTCTAATAGAACTAAGCACCAGGTATTTAAAGTGGTTAGTATGCGTCCTGCAAAAAGCTGAGAGATCATCCCACACAAGTGGGCCATAGTTATTAATTCCAAGTATTTTAATTTATGAAGGATGTCAGCACACAATTAGTCAACAGAGAAGTTATAAAATGATTCAACTGAATTTAAAACTGTGTGTGGAGGTGACTAAAGACTCCTAAAGAAAACAGCTGATGTACAACCTTACTTCGGGATCAGCTTGAAAAGAAGGGCAGAGATGGGGAGGATCAGCAGTCATTTATTCACTATTAGTCACTGTGTGTTCTTCCAGCCCCTTGGCTTTCTGTCCTCCCTTTTTCACTGAGCCTGTGTGTTCAGGATTTGTCTGATGCCCTATCCAGCTCCTTCTCTGACAAACCTGCCAGAGGATTTTCTTGCCATTTTTTTGTAGGATGAGAGGAATACAGAGATTCTGCCCCACTCCTGCATTCACGGGGACTCAAAGCTTTCTCCAGTGCACACTGCCCCTGCCAGAAATTATCTCAAGGGGAGAATATGAGACTGAATCATCACACAAGTCTGCTCAAAGTCAAAAAAACCCAAAATTATGACTGTGACTGTTCATAGGTGTTAACTTCTCACAAGGCAGCAGGTCATGTGCTCAGCAGCCAAGCACTGGCATGAAACTGTGCTGGGTGATGAGCATGCTGACAAGTGGGACTGAAGTGGTGTGAAAACAAATCAAGTTTTCCTAGTTGTTAGTTGCTGTCCATCAGTAAAATTTATTCTTTCCTTTTTAAACAGAGTTACTGCCCAGCTGAAAACTTTATGAGAAATCACTCCTGTTTTTTTTTTTTTATGTGAGCTTCTACAGTCACATTTTGGAAGCTGTTACTTAATGTGATGTCATTGGGTCTACAGGTGAGTAAAATCCCCAAATAACTTTTCTTTTGGAATGTTCTTGTGGCAGCTGTTTCTGCATGTAATTCATAATTTCTCTGCCTTAAGAACTGTAGCCTTTTAAGTAGCTTCAGTGAACAAAAGCACAGCACACATACAAGTATAGAACAAAGCACAAAAGCTTTCAGGAAATACCTGTCCCCAAAATGTTATACAAGTTAGGATTTTTGACAGCATTTTATTTAGTTAATGCTTTTTATGGACACTCTTTAATCACACAATATACAACCACAGCAGTTGTATGAGATAATTGGTTTAGTGGAATCTGACCCTATTTTACAGGCAAGGAAATAGGTCAAGGAAGCAAACCCATGTGGGGCGTGAGCGGAAAAAACAAAATTAGGTTTCAGATCTTCCTCCACTCTCATCTAACATGTGCTCCCTCACACTATGTTGCTGTCTTACTGAAGTTGGACTTCGATAATTACTGTGCAAAGAACCTTTGAGAAAAGAAATTGGGGAGGTTTTTACACTCTCATTATATGTAAAAGTAGCTGCATAAACTGATTTTCATCTGTTTCAAATAAGAAACTATATTAGTTTTGATCATTAATGGGATTTAAGAAACTACAGCAGCATTGAGAAATTACCACATATTCTCCTGGGTTCTTTATGCAGCCTCTGATAGTAGAGGCACTTGATGTTACTGTCAGAAAATAACTGCAAATAAGCTTTAAAATGGAAACTGTGGAGAGGGTTGAGAGAAGGGAAGAAAATCAGACAAGAGCTGCGGAAACAGACACCAAGGAAGAAAAGAAGATGAATCATCTACTGTGATGTCTAAAGACCATTATTATGTTAAATAGTGAGCATCAAAAGTGTGAGTATTTACTTTCATGTATAAAATATATAAAGTTAGAGGAGTGTAGTTTGCTACTTCTTAGTTTGGGAGTTTGTAATATGTGAAAATATAAACTAGCTTCTTGCTTCTTTAATAGCTCTATTTACAATATACATTTGCAGGAGCAAAGAAAGCAGCTCAATATCGAGCCATAGCAAAGATGAAAAAATCATATGCATACTTCTAACAGCATGTGGAAACAGGGGCATTTGGGTGTCAGCTATGGCTCATGTACAGTCAAACACTAAACCTAATTTTATTGCTATGATTGGAAATGATTCTTTTTCACACCCTTGTGGTAGACTCTTGTACAGCCAAAGCCTCTCTGTCCCTTACTCTGTGGCACTGCTTCACTCAGCTGAATGCTCTTGAAGTCAGCAGAGTTACTTTACTCAACATTTTAAAGGCAGCTGTAGTCAACAGTGTGTAAATGAAAGGAGAATTCAGCCCTAGACATGAAAATATGGATTGCAATTTTGAAATTTACTTTTTGTGTTCATATCTTTTTTACCTGCAGTATCAGGGACAAGCCTTTCAGTTCTGAAAATAGCTACAAGACACCTTTTCCTTAACATTTTCGAGTAGGAGCTGCAAGTGCCTTGTTAGCCTGATTTCTCAGAGTGCAAGGCTCACACAATCTTATTTTCTACCTTCCATCTGCAAAAAAAAAATAAAGTCAAAATTTGGTAGATGGTTAGAATCCCAAAACCAGTTACGATCACAGGAGGTTTGTGAAACCCAATAGCACAACTTATTGGTTCACTAACAGAAAATAAGTGTTTGACTTGGCAGCAGCCTGTTCACCAGTCAGCATTTGTGATGGCCAGTCAGTCAGGGTGCACTTAGCCAAAGCTCTGCTTCCTCTTGCGATGTGGCACATCACGGAGGAAGAAAATAACACCATATGAAAATAATGGAATCTTTTAAAAGTCTGCATGTTTGGCTGCCAGTTTTGTTCTAATAGAGTCTATGCATCAAAATTCAACAGAAATTAACCAATAGAAGATATTTATCTGAATGTAATGATACTTAAAAATGTAATTGACATCTTACAGTGCAGGACAAAGAGTTATACATTGAAATCCAATGTGTACCCTTGTGAGTTGTCCAAAGCACATAATACCTCTTGGTTTTGGGAAGGTGTATTGAAGGTGATAGTGTTGATGAACAGGGCAACTTCCCTCAGGGACACTCCTGTCCTCTACTGCAGTTTCTCGGCAATTGCTTAAGGACTTTACTTTTGTCTTGCCATGCACTCCATTTCCCTAGCACCATCCACTTCAGTTTTGGGGTCACATTCTCAAAGGGGTTTAGGCATATAATTCCCACTGAAGTAAAGGGTGGTTAGATGCCTAAACACTAGATGTATCTGGGGCAAGGTCGCTGCCTTTGCCTGAGAGCAGCCCCTTTCAAGGTCATCAGTGCTACTGGCTGCCCTCCAGGCTCCAGACATACCACCTGCACCCTGGAGCCTGGGCATCTTGTACAGATCTATTTAAAGAGGGCGGGAAAGGGGCCCCCACACTCCAGCTACAGCAGCTGAATCTGGACCCAAAAGCACAACCTGTCCTGGATGTGCTTTGCTCCGCAGCTGAAACCTGCTTGTGTCTCCCTGTGCGCAGGCTGAGAGTGTGGGATGAAAATGAGGCAAGAGGGGAAGTGGCACTGAGGTGGGGGTAGGTACACAGCCTGTACTCCAAACAGCGGTTAACAGAGTGACTGCTACATTTTCATGACCCAGGTAACCCGTGGCCCTTCCTCACTTGCCCAAGGGGGATGTGCTGACAGGGAAGCGAAAGACCCATCCCCTCAGCCTTTCCTGGGAGTTAAGCTCCAGGGAAGGAAAGTCCAGGCAGTTGGGCAGCCTCATTCATGTCCACGCCAGGCTGGCTCTGCACAAGCTTGTCCCAAACCAACTTAGAGGGCAGGGAGGTTTTGTCCCTTGCTGCTTTCCTTGCGGTCCATTCACAAAGTAATTTTTCCAGCATGATCACACAGAACAGATGAAAAGTTCAATCCTGAATCCTCCACTGCTGTTTCAAGGAGCAAAGTCTCTTCTTTAAATGCAGACTAGAAAATTGAGGATTTCAGATAAAGTTTAAGCCTTGGATAGCATGCTTCATGCTTTGTACATATCACACTTAATAATTATTATTTATTTTTAATGAATGTACTCTGTAAAACCAAAATAAGACTGATAGCAGAGAGAGTCATGATTTGTGGGACGGAAATTAGCACATCAGGCAATAAGAATCTTCAAAACTGGCCACAAAAGAAAAAAAAAGTTTAGTTTAAGATTGTTTATGCTTTTAACAGATTGAAGTTGATGTGTGTGCTTTCATTAAGGAAATAGTCATGAAAATAGAACCAAAGGAGCTGCAGAATAAGATGTACATTATTAGGAAGTATTAGGAAGTGAGGAAAGCAAATTACATTATTCTACAGGGAAAGACAAGTAAGCAAAACATATAGAAATACGTAGAAACCATTTCTTCCTGTAGGGAATATTCTGTGCCTTCCATAAAATTGCCGCCATTAGAAAATGTACCGTCATTAGAAAATGTACCATAATGAGTGTCGGTTGCAAAGCAAAAGTACAAAGAACACCTTATAGTAAAATTATCTGTGCAAAGCTAGTCAGTTGGCGAGAGGAAAAGATATTATTTTCAGGATAAGATGAAGGGAAAGGCTGTAAAGTTGTGGAAATATTTATTACTGGGGAAATGAAGCAGAGAATTATTTGGTTTTATAGAAAGATGAATTCTTGCCTGTTTTAAAATCAATTCTGAAATTCACATTGAATTCTGTGAGGTTAGGTTTTCTTTTCAGCAAAGTCAATGTACTAAATTAAATTAACTGCTTCATAGATGCAGTGTCATACAGATTAAATGTTAAAATCCAGTATTCTAGAGAAGGAAAGCTCCTCGGTCAGGGGTTCATTTGCTAGCACTGATACAGCCTTTTTCAGTGATATCTGCCGTCATTCACTCTCCATGCCTTAGTTCCCAGTCCTCAGCCGACCCGGGGGTGTGGGCTTGGCGAGGTGTGCTGTCTCGGTGACTTTGATTCCAGGGTTTGAACGTATCCAGTTAGCACCACAGCCTGGAAGCCTCCCAGCAACGGGGCTTCTGCTGGCTCTTAGCGCTCATCTGGCTCAGCGCTATGAGGAGTTCCTCCCTCCTTAGAGCCGGGACTGCACCAGTCAGAGCCAGACGGCCACTTGTATTGATGTAACTCTTTTCCGTCTATTTTTTTTCCCCTCTCTCCTCCTCTCTCGAGGTGTAGACACAACGAACCGTTTCAAGAAAATGTTCGATTTCTGCATCCCACATACGTTGATTTGGTCAATCTGCTTTGCGATCCTCTGTAGAGCACAATGAATTAATCCATTTAAAAGAAAGGGGGGGAAAAGAGAGAGAGACAGAGACAGAGAGGGGTGGACTTCCTCAGGTGGTCGGAGGTGTTTGTGACAGCCCGGCTTCCTCGGGGGAGGCCGGCGAGAAGGGGAGCGGGGTAAGAGCGCGGCGGGGGCCCCGACGGGACGGTCCGTCTAGGGTAGAGCCACATCTCGGACTGGAAACCCTGTGGTGACCCTCAAAGACCCCGGTTCGCCGCGCTGCAGGGTGACCTCCCCAGGTGACCCCGCATCCCCACGCGGGTCCACGGCCACCGCGCCCTCGCTTCGCCCGGCTCCGGCTCCTCTTTTCCCTGCCCTGTTCCACACGAGCCGCGATCAAGCTCGGTCGTCGGCGAGCGAGCTGAAAAGCGTGCTGCTAACAATGAGGAAACAATTTTAAATTTCTTTCTTTACCCCCTTTAGAAGCATGGAAATTCCCTTAAACGTTCAGGGCTTCCGAAGCATTTCTGTGGATTTAGCTGGAGGGACGGGGCGGCAGGACGCAAGCGACAGGGCACAAGCAGCGGTCCCCTTCGGGTCCACGGAGGCCGACACGGTCGTATTGAGCAAACCAGGAGGGGGGAGGATGGATCCCCTCACGCATCCTGTGCCGAATTAAAGCCTCGTTGGATTGGTGCTAAGGAGTTTAATTTCGCGATTTCGGCTCAGCCTCACCCCGTAGGCGCACGGAGACGGGGAGTCACCTGCTGCGGGATCGCCTGCCGCCCTCACCGCCTCTGCGGAAGAAACGCCCGCCTCGCATGGTCCCCGTGGGAGCCGTCGGGGAAGAGGCGGGTCTCGGGAGCACCCCGGGGCTCCCAGTCATCGGGGGCACTTGGCGGGGGGCAGGGCGGCCTGTGCAGAGAGGCGAACGGCAAACCCACCCCCTCGGTCAAAGGATGCCGTCCCCAGGGTGCCCGTGGGGCCAAGATCCCGCAGGGAAGAGGCTCCCCCGGCCTCAACGGCCAAGGGTCGCGGGAAAGGGTGAAATCCGAGCCGGCAAATCCCGAAATGAGGCCGTTCGGCCAGAGCTGAAAAATATCCAAGTCTGTCCCGAGCAAAACAAGAGATGAAACATTTCAAGTTATTACGTTCTCCCTTTGAAGCGAACTATTTCCCGCAGATAACAATGCGTAGGTATATTTAGACAGCTCAGCTCGTCCAAAGAGAATGTGTCTTGTGCTATTTGAGAAAAACTCTAAGAGTAAGTGCAAATATTTGATGCTGAAGAGCTCTTAAGGCTTGAAGAGTAGCATTTACTTATTTCTACACATCAGTGTGGGCTTAGGATGTTAAATAGATTAAAAGGCTAAGAAAGGTCACTGAAGTAGACTCTCTCTCATCCTGACTTTTTTCCTTGCAAAGTTTTTGCACTTTCTTTAGAGTGTCCTTGGCAAACTCCTCTTAAGAGCCACCTCGGATACTGTGTAAGTTTGTGGCTCTCTGAATGCCGGCCCCCTCCGCTGCCCTGGCCGCCGCCCCCCCGAAAACCCGCTCCAGCCTAGGCATTCAGCAAATGTTTGCCTGCGGGGTCAAGATATTAATAAGCACTTCTCGGCCTCCTTTTCTACTCGGGGTGCCCGGGAGCTCGGGGCAGCAGCGGCGCTGCCCGGCGGGCAGGTGAGCGAGGCCGTACCTGGCGGGGGGCAGAGAACAAGGACGGCGCCCACCTCCCTCCGGCCGGGGGCTGCCCCGGCGGTGACACGGGTAGACGGGGACGGGGTGACGACGAGGGCCAGGGAGACCGCAGGAGGAGCCGCTCCGCCGAGGACGGCCACGTCGTTTCAATTTAATCTCATTTAAAAAGACATAACTAATAAATTTGTATGGACGGGGCTGCCGGAGACGTAAAGCAGAGTCGATAGTGGTTCAATCCCATTGAACCCTATTGAAAACCATGACAACAAGGAACAAGCTCCGATTTATCCCGGAGAGTTAAAGCACATTGTGGGAAGGCGTCAATCACCTATTATTCCAGATCTGAACAAATGCAAAATCTTGACTGGAACAAATGCTTCCAACAGGTCCGGGACATAGGGCTACATTTCCCTTTTGTTCACGGCCTAGCAGTTGGCATGTATTTGTGCTCCCCTCGATCCGACCACCCAGGACGACTGGGAGGCTGCGCCTGGAGCGGGGAAGATAACTACTGTCACCAGGCACGCTTGATAGGTGGCTGCAGTAATCACGGCCTGGGAATCGTTTATAGGGAGCCTGTCCAGTCCCGAAGAAATATGCGGGAAGTTGGCCAAACGGAGCCTTGTGCCCCAGTTCATCTCGCCCACAAATCTCGCCGATATTAATCTCACCTCTCCCTTGTCGTTATTGCTCTATTGACATTTTCCCCGTGAAGCGTAACCACTTCCAGAAGCAGCGCGGAGAGCAGGGCGAGGAGGGGCGGCGGCAGCAGGGAAGCGGGGCTGGGGGGCGAGACCAGGGGTGGATAAATATAATCTATACACAATAGCTTAGAGATGTCTGTTTGGACAGGGAAATTTGAGCCAACAAAGCGCCCGGCTACAAGAGCAGCGTGTATCTGAATTTCTGTTTCCAGGCGCTCAGAGCATCCTCGCAGTGTTTCACACCGTTTGCCCGACGGCGTTGTGCTGTGTGCGCTTTGGCCGACGTTCATGGGAAAGCGGATCTGCTGGGGAGAGGTTAGATGTGCTCTTCCCTCCAGGCTTTCTTCCATCCAACCGGACTCGTCTCCCACTGGTTTTCTAGACGGGGGCAGGGTGGGAGGCGGCGAGGACGGGCGCTGCGGCTTGACATGCGGTGCCTGGTCCTCGTGAAACAGGCTAATCGCGCCTGTTGGGGCCATCGAGGTTGGATAAAGCCCGACCGGGTTGGCTTTTTTTCACGGGGGAGCCCGGTGAAAGGCTGCGAGGAGGCGCTTGTCCCTTGGAGGGGACCGTGGAGCTGCCACCGGGTCCGGTTGCTGCCGTTGCTTTCGGGAGATGAAGCGGCGCACGGCGGGGACGGGCGGATAAATAAACGCGCTGTGTTTGATCTTTCCTCCCTCTCTCTCTCTCAGCTGGAATCGTTTCACTCATTCAAGCACGTAGCCCGAGTGGATATTCCTCGGGCTGGTGCAATGCAAAGGGGTCCTAAAAATCTCCCCTACCCTCCTCCCGACTTATATGAACTGAGTGTGTCGGGCCTCCCGCGTTTCCCTAGCCAAGATCAGGCTATCGCCCTTCCCTAGAAAAAGGTGTGTATTCCATCTACCGTGCCCAGGAGAGGCAAAGAAAGCCCCCGTAGATCCCATCCTCTCAAAGCACACACTGGCCATCCTTCCCCACCGAGATCTCAGTGTGAAAAAGTCCCTGGTGAGGGTAAGAAACCTGCCAAAGACAAGCGGGAGAACTGGAGGTAGCACGACAAACAGCTTGGGGAAATAAAACAAATAACGACTTAAATTCCTTTCAGGTTTAGAGCGGGGGAGGGGGGGGGTGTGGAATAAAGAAGGAAAAGCAGGGAGGGGGTTCTCGGCAGGCTCTGCGGATGTCCTGGGAGGATTCACTTTGTCTGCGGATAGAAGGGACGCTGGTGGCTTTGGTGGCGGATGGAGGGGGGTGGTTGTTGGTCATCCACATGCCACCCAAGATGTTATTCACTGCTAACAATTACCATTATCTGTCCCCACTTTTGGCTAATCAGACAGAATATGTAATGATGAAGCCTGTTTCCTGCTGCCTTTGGGAGGTAACGGGTTATTCTCTCAGAGGGTGGCGGGAGGGGGGGTTACACCTACTCCCATTAGGGCTTTAGCACTTGACTAATTCAGGTACTTAGCATCCTATAGACAGGGACGGTTTGAAAGCAGGCAGTGTTTGCAGTGGGGAGGACTGTTTATATAAACAGGACACCTCTGTAAACGACACTAATATTTGGGGTTAGGCGGCGATGGAAGGGAAGGTTCTCTTGAGCCGGGAGATACCCCAGTAACAAAGCGCACTCCTTTCCTCGCAGTTTTAAAGGGAGAGGGTTCGAGGCGATATTTTTGGGTGGAAGTGTGCACAACCTACCATGGCCACATCTGGCAGGATCAGTTTTACAGTGAGGAGCATTTTGGATTTACCAGAGCAGGATGCCAACAGCATAAAGCAAGCCTCTGACCATCACCACACAGCGGAGAACTACGGTGGCTCGCCGTACCGAGGGTGGATAGAAACAGAGAGAAGCCATTATCCCTGTGAGTATGAAACGGACAGGAATTCGCCATCTCCGCACCGCTATTTTTTATTTGCTTTCCCTCTTCCTTTGGGAAAGATGCGAAGAATCGAATCGCGAGAGTGCGTAGCTTGCAGGATCGGGGGGATCCAGAAAGGCAATTTTATAGAATATTAAGGAATTGCGACAATGAACCAGCAGGAACATCCCGCCCATGAGCTTAAGAGAGAAAAGATATAATTTTTTTTGTAGGTCTGTTCATGTTCCCTGCGACAGCAGAGAGCAAAATCTCAGGCTGTGTCTGCCCGTCTCTCTGCACTTATCGTTTAAGGTTACTCCCGGATTCTTTTTCCCTCCCCCCCGCCCCTTTTCCGTTTCACTGTTGCAGCAGACCCTGCCTTTTCGTGCCGGAGGGGTTTCGGGTCGCCCCACGCCCCGCAGGGGAAGGCGAAGCGCTCCCCGTGCCTCGCCTCCCGCCTCCACCCGCGCAGTCGCCATCGCGGGGAGCGGCCAGCGGCTCAAAACCCACCGTGGGCCACCTCGGTGTCACTTCACGGGCACAGATCGTGCCGCAGACACGCGGCGTTTAACGTCTAACTGTGCGTGCACGGGGGACACCGGCCCTCGGGTGGATGCGGGGGGCCCCGCCGTGTTAGATTAAATATTAAGGTAATCGAGGGGCTGGAGAAAAACAGTAATGAAGGGACGGGGCAACCCGGGATCGCGTTTTAGCACCGAGGGAGCGCAAACGTTACCAGCCCGCGAGCCCTGGGCTGTGCGCGGCCAAGGGTCCGCGCCCGTGCGGGGCTTGGCGCGGGGGCAGAGCCTCTCCCCGCGGAGGGAAAACCCGCTCCGTCCCGGTTAATTTATGAGGGTGTTGGCGCGCATCCCTTGCTGGCCGTCGGGATCGCTTCGGCCCAGTAAAGAGCCGGGGCTGTCCCTGCGGGAGGCGTTTCGGCTCTCGACGGCCGCCGCCTCCTCGGTGCCTGCCCCGAGGTCTCTAACCCCCTCGCTGTCCGCAGCTTCCGACGAGAGCGGCCCGGAGCTGAGCCTGCCCGACTCCACCCAAAGGTCGCTCCCCGCCCGCGGTTCGGAGGCCGAGGAGAAGAAAAAGAAGCGGCGGGTGCTGTTCTCCAAGGCGCAGACGCTGGAGCTGGAGCGGCGGTTCCGGCAGCAGCGATACCTCTCGGCACCGGAGCGGGAGCAGCTGGCGCGGCTGCTCAGCCTCACGCCGACGCAGGTGAAGATCTGGTTCCAAAACCACCGCTACAAGATGAAACGGGCGCGGTGCGAGGGCCCCGGCGGCAGCCCCCCGCCGCTCCCGCCCGCCCTGCTGCGCCGGGTGGTGGTGCCGGTGCTGGTGCGGGACGGGGAGCCCTGTGGCCGCTGCCCCGCCGCGTCCCCGCCGCCCGCCGCCCGCCCCAAGCTGGGCTGCGCCCTGGCGGGCTGCAGCGCGCAGGCCGCCCTCGCCCTGCAGGGCTACCGGGCCTGCCAGCCCGCCTCCGCCCTCGGCCTCTTCCCCGCTTACCAGCACTTACCGCACCCCGCCGGCGTGTCCTGGGGATGGTGACCGCGGCGCTTCGCCCTCCGGGGCCGGACTCATCCCGGGGGGGGCGGCGCCACCCAGCCCCGGGCTCCCGGAGCAGCGGCGGGAGCTCCCCCGCCCGCCTCGCCCGGAGGCGACGATGCCGGGTGCGGCTCCACTTTTGTAAAATCTCTGCTCCTCCTGCTTCTTTCCGAGACGTTCATTGTTAAAAAAAAAGAAGAAGAATCCTAGCGACCTAGTTTATTTTTAAACGATTCTTTCGGTGACTAATAAAATGATTTTTTGACATTTTTTTCCCCCAGGCGGGGCAGTGTATTTTTGACGATTGGGGCTGTTTTTTGTAGGATTACCTCCCGTGCCATAAAAGCCGAAATCCTTCCTCTTGACCGCGCCAGCGGAATTTCACTTCCAAGTTCGTTTGTTTTACCCACGTGCGCCGGTTAGAGGGCGAATAAAGTTTGCTGCGAGCATCTCGCTGCAAACCTGGTGATGTTTCCCACGAAAAGCGTGAGCTCAGAGCCTCCCGTCCCCGGAGCTTTGCCGAATTTTCGTTTTGGGCGGCGATGCCCCGGGGCTGCGGCGCAGGATCCCCGCGCCCGGCCAGCCGCCCGCGGCTGAGACCAGCCCCAGGATCAAGCCAACCTTCCCTTTAGCCTGTATCCGATCCAAAGATCGACTGGGGAACGTTAGCCGAGAGAAAAAAACGCATATGCTTTGAAACGCTTTGAGGAAATATTTATTCTATTATTATAAAGAGGAAAATGTAAGTGTCCTTGCGACCGTCGATGGGGAAACCCCCTCCCAAACAAACCCGCAAGTCTCTTCGAAATACAGACTAGACCGAACGCCTCCATCCTTCCGACGGGAGCCGCGGAGGTAATATCTAGAAGCGAAGACCCCACGGGGATCGACGCACCAACCCGCCCGCCGGGAAAAGGATGTCGAGGGAAAGGGAGCCGCAGAAGCTGTTAGGAAAAAATTTTTCACAGAAAGGGTCATTGGGCACTGGCACAGGCTGCCCAGGGAGGTGGTTGATTCACCTTCCCTGGAGGTGTTTAAGGCACGGGTGGACCAGGTGCTGAGGGGCATTGGTTAGTGATTGATAGGAATGGTTGGACTCGATGATCCGGTGGGTCTCTTCCAACCTGTTTATTCTATGATTCTGTTTAGGGGCTATTTTATTTTTTTTTTTATTAATAATTTCTGGAAGAGAGTTGCTTCTGCCCAGGTGCGCCCAGAAACCCCAGGACTGCAAGGAGCCGCCCGTGAGGCTGGGCAGGAGGAGCCTCGCCCCGCTCCTCTCCCAGCCCTGCACGCCCCAGGGCTGTGTCCCCTCCGCCGTGTCGCCTCTGACCTCAGGAGAATCCAATCCAGCTGCAGGCAGGGCAGGTCGGGGAGGATGGAGCGACGCCTGTCCTCCCACCTGCAGCCCCTTCCTAGCTTGGGCAGGGGCCGTGTGCCAAGGGAGAGATGCAGACCGGGCTTCTGGGATGTGCGGGAAGGACCCGAGGGAATACAGCCTCTGTGTCACCTGTTCTGTATCTTCTTCTTCTTTTTTTTTTTTTTTTTGGTCGTTATCTTTCCTCTCCCTTCCCTTTATTTTATTTTTTCTCCTGCCATCCGAAATCTTCTTTTCCTTTTTTTTTTTTTTTTCCAGTCTCAGCTGCTGGCCACCTTGTCTCCCATATGGATGGGGTTATCTTAGAAGAATCTCTCAGAGAACCGCTCCTTAAACCTCCTTTTGTCTTGGGGGTTGAAAAGAGCATTGTCGTGCATGAAAAGGACCTAGACAAAATCCGCACTGTTTCAATTCAGGACTGTTTAATCAGTCCCTAGTGACAATTTTATGGGTTTTAGGCGGTACAATAGTATCTTTTAAAACCTTGTGGCCTTCATGAAAACAAAGGGCTTGAATTTTATGGGCTTACAACTCCAATTAGAACAGTGCCAATGTGTATGGGAGATTATCAAATTTGTATCATAAAACTCCTTTATAATAAATGATTGCTGGAAACTGGGGAGAGGTGGGGGGAGAAGGGACCCGGACTTCAAGCAATCGACTATCACACGTAATTTTAAAAGTGCACATGCTGCTCTCCGTTTTAACTCTTTGCAACCCAGCTATGCATCGGGATAAGCCGTGGAAACAGTGTGACACGGTATTAGAAACAGAAACAAAGACAACAGGAGAAGATTCTTTTTCCTCAGCCCAAATCCACCTTCCCTCAGTTTCCCGATGGTTTGGCAGCATCCCACCCAGAAGGCTCCCTCCTCGGCTCCTTGGTTATCTGGGCTGCTCTCCTGTCCCGGAGCCCACATATGGCCATAGGAAGCATCTGTAAAACAGGAGGTCTTCATTATATTACCGCTTTTATCAGTTACTGGCTGTACAGGTGATGACAAAGGGTGTCCCTTCCCGGGCCCAGGCTACAGTGATTCCCTCGGGGCACCAGCTGCAATTGTCCCTCCCTTCTCCCTCCATGCGGGTTTCATGATGCAAAATGTGCTGTTGGTGAACATTGCTTTTTACCAAGCCCAGCGAACAGAAAGTGTGTGATCCCTGGGTGCCGACCAAGGCTGAAGTCCTGCCCTTGCAGACTAAGGGAAGGTAACCACAACAGGGGTGCAGGAAGGATGAGAGAATCACATTCATGTACTGAGAAAAGAAACACACTTAATTTGATACATCCAAGTAGAAAGAAGAATGCATTAAATAGTGAGTCAATTCAATAGACCGTGGAGGTTTACAGTAAAAGGAAAAAAGATATGAAGAAGATACAGTAGGAATGAAAATATTACTCCTGATAGAAATGAATCCACCTAAACTTTAAGTGTATTTAGTAAGGAAAATTGATTTGTTAAACTTACCAGTGGTTAAGCCAATATTTAGGACATGCATCTTAATAAATGTCATTGGTAACAGCTTTGAGGCAAAAGAAATCTACTGCCTTTTGGTGTATTTTCTGTTACTTTGGGGTTTTTTTCTCCCTCTCAAAGGGGTGAGTGCACACACAATCTCTGCCTTTTCTCCCTTTCTTCTGCCCCACCAGGTTTCACTATTACTTTCACTCTGCAAATAGGCCTGTGATTTCACTGAACCTAATGAATAAACATGCCATCTTCAGAAAAGCATTGCTAACATCTTCAAACATCTTCCTGGGTGCTTTATTCTTAGTCAGTAAATAAACTATTGACTTTGCAAAGGCCCAGCCCTTTTTTAGTGGGAGCCCCTAGAACCGTCTGTTAACTCAGATCTAAGGTATTAAAAAAAATCACCAGACTGCCTCCAAAAGATGAAAAAGAGTTCATCTGAAAGGGCATACGATCAAGATGTTTTGCAACAACTTATGAAATAGTTGAGCGTGCCCCAATGCATGTTCATTGTTAGTCTTTGGATAATACATTTTTAAAATTGCAACAGCTAAAAACCATCACCTCCTAAGAACAACTCTGTCATGCATCTAAATAAATTCTCTTCTTGCTGATTTAGGAAAGGCTGCTGACAGCCATACAGTATGTACACCTAGGTTAATAACCCATCTGTGCTATGCTGCTAAATGCAAGTCAGATTTGTGAAAATTCATTGGATTTCTCAGCCCTTCCTACCTCATAGCACTCAAAAGGAACAAGCCTTCACCCTTGGTCAGAGTTCAGTTGATGCTGGAGGGGACAGCGACCTCACTTTGCTTTCAGAAACCAGTGGTATTCTGTGGAGGAACACAAACCTGGCTCTCCCTTTACTCAGTGCCCTTCATAAGCCACAGTTCATTGATGAAGGTAGTGTCTTGCTGAACTCAAATGACTGATAAGTACTGCTTCTTGAGAAAATGGGAACAGCTAGGATACAAGGAATAGCAGTTTCTGAGCCTTTCTAATAGCATCCAGCCCTTTCATCAAAAGCCTAGAGATCACATTTTCCTTTTCCTCATCTGGTGCTTCCAACCCTTGATCACTGGTCTAGACTCATACACATTGGCCATCACATAGTGCACTCTATCCAGAATTCATGCCTTGACCAAAGAATTGTAAAGCGAAGACTGCACTCCATCTACTTGATATAAAAATATCAGACCAAGAGTCAAGTGCCACCAGGATCAGCAATGACAGAAGGACCCCAGGCACCTCATGGAACTTCCAAGAGGCTTCTAACCCATCTTACTTAAAAAACTTCCTGTGCGAAAAGAGGTAGTGGATGCAGAGTTGCCTTTGTCGGAGAAGTTGCTTTATCTAATTCTTATACCTGGGAGCTAGATATTGTCTTCAGAATCTGGCAGAATTTGCCTCTGGGTGAGGTATACTTTAGTAGAGAAAAGGAACAGAGAAACAGGGGAAAGGTATAGCCAACAATGGAAAGAGTATATCTCCTCTGGAGCCCAGAGAGTATGTTTCCATGGGATGGCCATGCTGCTTTTGAGCAGTCAGCCAAACTCCTCAGGGGCATCTTGCATGCCAGACAGTCCTGCTCACTGGTTCATAGTGTTCCTGGAGACAAAAATTATTTCTTGACATTCCCAACAGCCACAGTATTTTGCTTTGCAGCATTCGTTGGCAGAAAATTTCTAGTTTTGTACACTGGGAATACTTCCTTGTTTCTCCGTTGTGAGTGGATGGGAGATTTGGTACTAAGTTAGTGGCATGATATCGAACACTAGTCATGATTTTACTAAATCCTAAATGTGGCTATTTAAAAATATATAGACATTATTGATCTGGAGAGAAAAAAATCCTTATTTTAATGAAATAGATTGTTTTATGTAATTTAATATGAATTATATAATTGAATTTCAGTATATTGGTTCTACATTGGCATGTTTGTATGCCTTACCCTATATATTTTACACAAATATAAGTAAATCATATTTTTCTTCAGCTGTGATAAAAGGACAATTGGGAAGAAAACCTACTACTGATATTTCTCCATATATGAATACTGTTGAAAGAGATTGAAGATCACTGTCATCTCTTGTATTTCTGCCTAGGTGACTGACTATTAGTGTTAACTGTCATTTCCATAAAACCTATACAGAGTCTTTTACTTCTTTTTTCTACTACTGTTGTCTTTCTATACCTATTCTTCAAGTTTTATGTCCTGTCTTGGATATCTTCTACACCTGTCTCATATGCTTATGAGTCTCCAACACTGTCAGACAAAGTAAACTTCCCTGAAAAGGTCTCAGTCTGGGATGGAAAGATGCCCAATAGCTAGTGCAACGCTTTTCAGGAAGCTGCTCATTTGCCTTTTTTTGTTGTTTGTGTGCATTCATGTAGCGCTCCTAATTGGACACATCTGCTCTCTACAAAATACACTATCATCCATGATTATTGCTTTTCCATCATACTTCAGAAAAAGCATCTGCTGCTGCTAGCTGGGCACTGGATAGGGGCTCCTCCTGATCTCTTCCACTTACAAGTTGCTTTCAGAGAGCAACATGTTGGCAAACATCCTTCTTTGCTATTTGCACATCCAGTTACAGGACACACGTGACTGTTTCTACTCATCTCCTCCCTTTCCTTCCCCTCCATTGCTTCCTCAGGGTGATGCTGATTTTATAATTTGTGTCTTCAGTGTAGAAGTTCTACTTTCATCACCACAAGTGCCTAGTTTATCTGCTTTCTACTGTCGTGATTGTGTTAAAATTCTTCCCTTCCTCTTCTTTTCTTTTTAAACCAGCAATGTAGCACTCCATTGTCTTCATTCATGTCTAACACAATAGTTTTGAGGAACTAATTTTACCAGTGAGTAACCAGACCTAGTTAGCTAACCAATTTTCACAGTACCAATGTGTATGTTTGTGATTACTTTAACCTTCATATATTCAAATTTGGCTAATGAAACCAGTTTTTTTTCTGTGCTGCAAAGTAACCTAGAGTTTATTACTGGTTTTTGTTTTGAATATTTTAGTTTCAAATGTGTCTTTGGCAGCAGAAAGTTGAATTTCAAGAGCACTGAAAGTTGAAGACACTACAGAAGTTCTGTTCTGGTGTATTTTAAGATGTTGAAGTGTTCAGAGACACCATGCAAAAGTTGCAGGAAAGGTGAAAGCTTGGCATTCGACCTGTGGATTGAAGACTGGGGTAGGTGTCCTGTCTATCCTAGCTTATCAAAGAGACTGAAGAAGCAATGTAAGTTAAAGCGCTCACACAGTAAACACAAATTTGGTCATAAAAGGCTCTTCAGTTTAGCTGGAAAGTTTAATGAAGTCCAACAGTTAGATAATTTCTGGTTCAAAATCTGACCTCATTCCTAATCAGTGAGAGTAATTAGCCATTTTCACCACAACTTGGTGACAAATTCCCCAACTGAAAATTTTTAATGGCATATTCAAATAAAATTTTTCTAGTTTAATCATAGATGTTTGACTTGAGCTGAGAAATAATTACAGGGATCCCCAAGGCTCTTATAGTATCAGAGATGACAGTGCTTGATTACAATAAGTCCTTTTGACATTAAAATCTGCACACCTAAATTTGCTATCCTGGTGGACTTCAGGTGCTAGAACAGTCTCTGTTATTAATCCATGTAAATTATCGGCACTCTTGGACTACTTTAATTTCAGCTGATCATGAAAGAGCCCTGCCAATCAGAATCACGAAGATGGTTTTGAACTGTACCATACAGCTGGAAAGCTCTTCAATGCTATGATTGCATGCGCCAGCTCACAGGTAAATGGCTTGTCTAGAAAAGTTTCTGAGTTTGGAATAGATGCAGCTATGAGGGTAGCGGTGGGGCTGAGCTCTTCTCCGTTGCGTGGTGCAGCCCCACAGCCCACACTGGTAATGGCAGCTATCAGCCCTTCTGGGATTCTTGGTAAATCTGTGCCCACACACGCATGACACCCTCTATGTCTCTGTTTCTAGCAACACCCACCTACCAGTTTGCAGACATCTTAGGGCAGTGATGCTACCAAAAGGCCAGATCTCCAGCCCGCTCCCCAAAACCTTCCCCCCTCTGCTATAGAAGCATGAAGAACATCCAGGTTGTCTTAGGTCTCCTTTTAATCACTGTCCTTTCTCCCTCTGGCATTGACTTCACAGAAAATGGAGGCTGCTCAGGACATCTTCAGACATATTTCCAAGGGCACCTTGTAACAGTTGGAAAAAAGAGCTGAAAAGTTAAGGAGCTGAGGAAATGCATACGTGACACTGTTGCTTTTTCTTTCCTCCTTTCTTGCTCTCTCTCCACCATCAGGCTATGCCTACTATAGAATCAAGCCTGTACCTCCTCCTAACAGCCTCACTTTGCATTTTTTGCTATTGTCACTGAACCAGCCAATCATGGAAAAAATGATATATTGACTTGGCAGGTGCTTCTGTTTTGAACATGATTAAATAACTTTTTATTGTCATCTTCAAAGCATTTTTATGGTCATTTACTGAGTGAAAGGGGCTCTGATTTTGTGAGCATCTGCCAGAATATGTTTGATCCTGTCATCATTTCTTCAGAAAATCACACGCCTGTAGCTAGAGTGCAAGATACGGTAAGTGCATGAATTGTCCATTGCACTCTGCACTTACAACACTGCCTGCTTTGTCAATGATAACAACAGCAGGGGAGAGATCTTGGAAGTTAAGCTACCTGCTGTTTTCTCCTTGATGTTTGAGCTCTTCAATGCTGTATGAGTCTCAGAGATGCAAAGAGAAGCTTCTCTGTTGATGCCGTATTTTATTGGTTATTTAAACTTGGTACGCTGTTTGTAATTAAAACTGACTAGGAAGGAGGATTTCCATTTCACAGGACATGCTGGGTATTTTGTTGCGTATCAGCATGGCAGTATTACAGCACTGATGGAGACCTGGGCTGTTTGCCGCTGTTCATGGAGCAGCTCTGCAAATCTCCACTGGGCACCCAATTTTGGGTTCCCATCATGTTCCCACTTATTGAGTAGAATTCACATATACCCCTCAAATATCCCAGTTCCACAGAATCAGCACTTTCCTGTGGAAAACAAATCAGAGCACTCCCTGTCAACATTATCTACCTATGCAATAGCCTTCATTGACCTTCATCCGGCCTTGAAGTCCCTGTGCAATGCAAAATAGAAGTACCTTGTGCTAGCTGAATTGTGCTAGTAATATTGTGTAGACGAAACAGAAAGTTAGAAGTGGCACATCCTTGTTTAAATTTAGCATTAACCAGCTGGCCACATTCTGTGGGAGGCAGGAAGGAGGATTCATACAGAGGGAGGAATCTGTTAGAAAATCAAATAGAGGCTATAAAAATATTTCTTTAAAATGGCAGCATCATGAAAAAGAGATGCCAAGCAAAGAGCTTACTGATCATCTGTGTATCACTCATAACATACTGCAGCTAGCTCAGCCCTTGGTTCGGAGGGGGCATGCAGGTGTTAGGAAGAATAGCTTCCCACATATGGTATTTTCTACAGGATTCTTTTCCACAGACAAAACTTATTTGTGCTTCATTATCACCCTCTGATACAGACTGTTAAAGTGCAAGGTGAAAAAGGCAAAAAGTTGAAGAGTATGGGAATGTCAGCATTCCCGAGAACAACTAAAATGAGACTGACTGTAGAGGCTTGACTTCCGGAGGAAACGTATGGACTAACTGGTTGCGTCTTTCCCTCATTTTCATGCTGCAGTGTCCCTCAGAACTGCTGCTTCTCAACCATTGCTCTGCCATATGTGTTTCTTTTGATTCTGGCTGTGCCACAACTGCCTTCCTCACCTTTGACAGCCATTACCTTTCCTCTCACAAAATCATCAGTAAGGAAACTAACTTTATATAAAATCAGTTATTATGGAACAGTTTGAAAGACAAAAGAGGCAATTAACCATAATGGCATTTGATGTTGCAAAAAAAAAAGCTCCTCATATCAAAAAAGCAAAATCATTTGCTATCAGGACTTATTTCTTTTGACTGGGAATATCAAAGGAAGGAGACTATAGGAGATATCTAACACTCCCATGAATATCTCTAATGAAGGAATATTTCTGGCTATAGTAATGTGTTTATGTTTATGAGTCTATGCTACATTTTCAAGACCATGCCATACAAGTTTTATAAATCAGTGAGTCAGAACTCACAAATAGTGAGGTCAGCGTAAAGAATTATGAGATTAAAAAAGAAAGGCATAACCTTTTTATTTGCCTCCCTGTTACTTCTTGAAGACAATTTTGTTATTTTTTAAATGGCTTTGGATCTATTTTCTCCTTTCAAAAGAGATTGCTAGGCTCAGTGAGAACTAAATTGGCACATACTTGTATGTGTTGTCACTTCATCATTTGACTTTAAGAACTGGGCTATAGAAACAGTTACAGTGGCAGTCCTGTGAAAATCATGAGAGCTGTTGAGTTCTGCATTTTCAAAGGCAGGCGTGCCCTGCTGTAAAATAATTTCTCACTCCTGTGGCTAGCTGTGACAGAAAGGTCCCTTCAGTCCTTAGCCCTACCTTTAAAAACATCATGAGCCAGGTCTTCATATTGTGTTTGCCACCATGGCTGTAGGAACTGTATGTCCAGCTGAGGATCTAACATGATTAATTTAATCAGCTGGCATTGATACATACATATCATATATTGTCTCACCTTCACATTTACACTTCTTGTAGTCCAAAGTCTTTGACTAATGTACTATCTTTATTTCTCATAACCCGTTGATGGAGTATGCATGCCAAATTAGGAACAGAGCTTTTGTTACAGTGACTCCCCATCCACATATTTTCCTCCAAAACCCAATTTAAGAATTTTGACCCTCTGGGTCATTTGGAAAAGCCTCCATGAATTCTCAGGTAACCATGCTATAAATGTGGAAAGATCAGCAGGGGTTCCACTGTACACCTTTCTCAAGCCAAAAACTGCATTATATTCCCTAGATCCCATAACTCTTAATGCCCTAAGACACTTGTACGCTATAACAAGCATTAGACTTCTTACATGAACAGCTTATGCCCTACTGTAAAAAGAAGGAACTCAAGAGGGGAGAGAAGGCAAATGAAAGCAGTCTGGACAGTACGCCCACAGCCCACTCACTGGGACTGGTTGATAACCCACAGTCTTCTCCTCATAAAAGCTGAAGATGATGGAGAAATTCACCCAAGACTCCCAGAGCAGAGTGCCTCCTGTGCTTGCTAGCTCATAGGGCTATCCCTAACAGGTTTCTTCTTACTTTTCTGGTCATCTTTCTGAGTGCCTTTGGCTATTTGAGCTGACTTTGCGAAGCCGGAGCAACATATATAGGGCAGGTCATGTATGCCTTATGTCAGAGGAGTCTGACTCAGAATATTTGCTAGGACTTCTTTCTTAGCCGCTAAATATAGTACAGAGTAAAAGTGTTGGGGTTTTTCCAACTTGCTAATCAGGAAGGAGGTAGATCTTAGCAATGAGACAATTATGAAAATCAGGAAGCGATTTAATTGTCTGAAAACAGCTTAATTAGAAAGAATATAATTTTCTTAAATGATAGTAATCGTTTTCCTGGGGATTAAAGAATAGCAGATCTTAACTTCAAGGAAAATACCTTTTGCTATCAGAAACCAAATGATTGAAAGAATAATGGAAATAAATAAGTCCATGTTTCTCCAGATTCTCTTAAGCATTATTCATATGGAAAACTTTTCCTTCTCCTGTTCACTATGTAGCGATATCGTCGGTATTTATCTATAGCACAATAGCATCTAAGCCCCTCAGCAGGAGGAGGGCTCCACATTGAGGTAGGAGCTGTCTAAATATATGGCAATATACTGATAGATCTTCCCTTACAGGCCAAAAAAGGGGGAAAATAGTACAGTAAATAAGTTGAATGCATTGAGTCACCCTTGACTGCTTGAAAACACCTAAAATCTATTTGGTTTAATTTGAATAGTAAGCATTTGTTTCTAGAAACAGAGCAGTGGGAAAGTATAGAAGATACCTGCATAGAGGTGAGGCAGATACTATAGGTAGATCAGCCAAGGATGAAGTGTTGCTGTATTTGGAAACCTAATTGTACAGTCTAAAAACTTCTACATTGACGTGTAGTTTTAGAGTGATAGTTAAGGCCTGTCTTATTCAAGGAAATACTTAAGTACCTGTTTAACTTTAATTTAAAGTTCATGGTCTGTCTCATGCATTTTCAGAGGCTGTTTCTGATGGAAGGTAAGTAAGAAGTGTTACATATGCAAAGTTATTTAAACACTTTTTTATTTGCAAAGTAGAACCTAGAACCTTCAAAA